>NC_084461.1:40460000-41085000 GCF_027409185.1 Cynocephalus volans | reverse complement strand
TAGAGATAGAGATAATGATATAGATATATAGATCCCTTTTTATTCTTAATAAACTTACTTTTATATTTAAACCAGTTTAATATTTACAAAAATTATTGCAAATATTATACAGAGAATTCCCTTATAAATATCTTGCATTACTATGGTACATTTGTCAAAATCAATGAACCCATATTGATACATTATTAAAGTACTTAATAAAAATCATATTTTATTCAGATTTTCCCAGTTTTTACCCAATTTCCTTTTTCTTTTCAGGATCCCATCCATAATACTGCATTATAATATTTAGTAGTAATGTTTTCTTATGCTGCTCTTGGTTGTAAAAGTTTCTTAGATTTTCCTTATTTATTATGAACTTGACAGTTCTGAGGAACACTGATTGGATTCGTTAATGGTTTTCTCATGATTATAGTGGATAATGTGTTTGGGGAGGAAGCTCCTGGCTCATCTTTTATAGTTCCTACCCAGTTTAGAATCATCCATTTCTCCAAGGAGCTCTGGATTCTATCACTGGAGAATGGTATTTGAAATCAAGATCTAGACAGGTGTGCTCATTACTGCTGGGTTCTCATTACTTCTAAGCCCTCCCAGCTAACAAAACAAAGAGATGTGTGTGTGTGTGTGTGTGTGCGTGCGTGCGTGCGTGCGTGCATGCGTGCGTGTGTATTTGTATTTCTATTTGTAATCATCTGTATCTATATTAATCTACATATGAATTCATCCTAATGTTTCCTACTCTAATCTATTACCATATGGACAATTCCAGCCTCCTGTCCTTGTTTATCTGTAACTCTTCACTCAACAGTAGGATACTTGGTTCTCACCATCTGCCATCCTTTTACTTAATTGTTCAGTTCTGGTATGTTTGTATAGTTGTTTCAGAATAGTTAACCTGTACATCCATGGGAAACTATCAACTATCAACAGAGTTCAAGTCTTATGTACAGTAACTTTTATCTTGTGTCTTATAAACTCCACTCATTTCCAAAGATTCTTAGGTCAGCATCCTATTCCTCTACCCCCTGTAGCAAGATTGTTTCATGTAGCTGTGATACATTTATATTCTTTTGTCACATTCTGCATTGTATCCTGAGACCCTTTGACCTTCTAAACAATTTTTAAAATTTGCAGACCGTAAAGTTTACTCTTTGTGCCGTAGAGTTCTACAGGTTTTGATGCATGCTTAGAAGCTTATATTCACCATTACAATATCATACAGAATAGTTTCACCACCCTAAAAAAAATCCCCTGTGCATCACTCAACCCTCCTCGTTTCCTAAACCCATGACAAGCACTGACCAGTTTACTACTCCAATAGTTCTGCCTTTTTCTAAATGTCATATAATTGGAATCATACAGTATGTAGTATTATGCAAATGTTTTATTTTATTACAAAATTCAAATTTCTGTTATACAGAAAATTGAATTTTGTATATTAGCCTTTTATCCAGTGATCTTGCTGTATTCTCTTAGTAGATATAGGAGTTTTTGGTTAAATTTTTGATACTTTCTAGTGTTTTTGGTACCTTTTGGTATTTTCTACATAGACAATCTTGTCATGTGAATATAGAGACAGTTTTATTTCTTTATTTCCAATCTATATACATTTAGTTCCTTTTCTTGTCTTATTTCCTTGGCAAAGACTTCCAGTACTACATTGAACTGGTGTAGTGAGAGAGCATCATCCTTGCCCTGATCCCAGTTTTTGGAAGAAGCATCCACTTTTTCACCATTGAGTATGATGCTAATTGAAGGTTTTTGTTAGGTGTTCTTCATCATTTTGAGGAAGTTCTCCCCTATTCCAGCTGTTCTGAGAGTATTTCTGTAAAGTCATGAATGGTGGATGGATATTGTCAAATGTTTTTTTTTTTTTCTTCCTTACCAATTTTGTGATCATATGTTTTTTCTTCTTTAGCCTGTTGAAGTGCTGGATGAAATTGATTTTGATTTGGAATGTTGAACTAGCCTTGCATGCTTCAAATAATTTTTTAATGTGTGAAAATTGTTGGACTTGATTTGTTAATATTTTGGTCACAATTTTTGTATCTATCTTCATGAGATATTGCTCTGTACTTTTTCATTTCTTAATGTATATTTTGGGGGTTTTTTTAGACTAATTCTCACCTCATACAATGGAATAGGAAGTGCTCCCTCTGCTTCTATTTTTTGGAAAATATTATGGAGAATTGGTGTCATTGCTTCCTTATATATTTGGTAGAATTCATTAGTGAAATCACTGAGGCCTGGAGATTAATTTTTTTTCAAGGTCATCAAATCATTGATTCAGTTTCTTTCTAGATATAAAATTATTTAGGTTATCTTTTTCTCATTGTGTGAATTTTGTTGGTTTGTACTTTTCATCTATACTGTCAAATTTATGGGGATAGAGTTGGTTGTAGTGTCCTGTAATTATCCTTTTAATGTGTCCAGGATCAATAGTGATGATCTCTCTTTAATTTTTGATGTTAATAATTTGTTTTCTCTTTTTTTCTTGGTTAGTCTTCATAGAGAATTTTTAAATATCTTTTCAAAGAACTAGATTTTGGTTTTGTTGATTTTTTGTCTACTGTTTCCTGCTATTAATTTTGTTGATTTCTGCTATAATTTGTATTACATCTTTATTCTTCTGGATCTGGGCTTACATTTCTTTCTCTCTCCTGCTAAAGTAGAAGCTCAAAATTATTGACTGATTGTCTTTTTTTCATTCTAATACATGTATTTAATGCTATATAGTATAAAATAATCACTAAGCACTATTTTTGCTTCCTCTCACAAATTTTATGTCATACTTTAATTTTCTTTAGTTCAAAATATTTTTAAAATATCTACTGAGATTTCTTCCTTGGCCCATATTCTATTTAAAGTGTTTGAAATATTTTAGGATTTTCCAGATATCTTTCTGTTGCCAATTTCCAGTTTAATTCCTTTGTGGCCTGAGAATTTACCTTGTATGATTCCCATTATTTTATGTTTGCTAAGGTGTGTTTTATGGCCCTGAATCTCACGAATGTTCCATGTGAACTTGAGAAGAATATATATTCTGCTATTGTTACTTATTCAACCCAACTCACTTTAATAAGAAATTCTCTAAAACACTATTTTGTTTGGGTTCAGTGCTCTTAGCCTCATCCATATTTTCACTATGGTGATGTGAGGTGGCTGTTAGTGGACTCCGAGGTATTGGAAGCACAGGCCTTTGGTGGGCAGGATATGGAAAAAATAGGTCTACAGTGCTTTTAATATTTTTACACATGTAGTTAATATTTGTTTGAATTAAACATCAAAGAAGATGATGTAAGGCAGTTAGAATCTAGTAATAATAGCATGAACTTAATTTAACATGTTAGGGTTTACAATTCATACCTCTTTTATTATCTTATATGAGTCAATAGAGTCAACTTTTGTATTATACTAATTTTATATTTGCATAAAAATGAGTACAGACAATCACAGGGTGAAGCTTTGCTAAGTCATTGGGTGAGAGAGATGTTAATCCATATCTGTCTCCTCACCTCACAGTTCTATGGTTCTATAAAGTCACTTATAAATGAATCAATGTATATTAAAGTATTAAATCCAAATGTCCGGCTTAGTTGTGAAAATTGGGATTAAAACATTACGAAAACATTTTATTTTGAAGTCACAATGTCTTTATTTAATGAAATAGGAAAGGAGAAGGAGCGGAAGGAAGGAGAAAGGCCATATTACAATTCTGGGTCTTCCTGTATTTCTGTGGTTCTTCATAAGAAGGCACCTTTGGAGCTTTTTATAATTAGAAAGCTAGGCCCATCTTGAACCTGTTAAAATAAAATTTCCATAAGGCAAGTAAACTCTCTAAGCTTGTTGTATAATTTTTATCCATGCACGTTTAAACAATGAGTCTCTACCTAGTTCCTAAATTTTAATATACATCAAAAACTGGGAAAAAATGATTTTAATGAGAAGTGTGGGTTTCTATTGCAAGATGAAATAAATCCAGCAGGTTGTGATTCACTTTAGAATATTAAATTGTTTTGAATATTTTAAAAATCTTCTTTCTCCTTCTTTGAAAACACAAATTGCTATATTTTGATTATCAGTAATTTTGTTGTTCACATTTTACTTGTGTTATTCAAATGCTAACTTTTCGTAATGTTAAGCTTTGTATGGTATTAAAGGACTATCTGGTATTGCCCTCTATTTGAAGAAGAATAACATCCAAAACTTTTTACAAATACTCCAAAACTCTGTACAATCTGGCTGAACACATTTTCCTAATCTCAGTTAATATCTTCCCCTCAGTCACCCTTGAACCAGTCCCCAAGGCTAATAGTTCTTACTTAAACAAGCAAAGGTTGCTTTGCAGAGATTGATCACTTTGCTTAAAAATAAAAAATTCCTCTCCACTCTTTTCAGTCTGACACATTGCTTTTCATCCTTTTTAAGATACCACTCAAATGTTTCCTTTTTTATTCCGCCCAGGCAGGTAAGTGATTTTTCTCTTTGTGCTGTTATAGCATTTAACCTATTATTAAATTGTTTTAATTATTATTTTATATGTCAATCTTACACATTACAATATGAATTTTCTGAGTTTTAGACACTGCTTTTCTAAAATTGAAACACACAGCACTGAAGAACAGTGCCTGAATTATCAATAGCACTCAATAAGAACATATATAATTAATCAGTAAATGGAAAGAATGGATGGATATATTTTTCTTTTTTTCAACTATTAATCTTTATCTCTTTTTCTTCTTCTCCATCCCTAAAATTATAAAAGCAGCCAAGCATCCCATTTCCTGTAGTATTATTCTGTGTTAAACTCATCTTTATCTAAAGATAGGAAATCAATGCAAATGATGATGGTAAATTACAAACTAAACCAAATGAAACACAAGGTATTGCCTACTTCTGAGAAATTTAGAGTTAATACTTCTCACATTACTCTCTACCTAATTTTAAACCATTCTCACTATATAGGGATCAGATAATATAGTTCTAGAATCTAAAACAATATAATCTAGAGCAGAGCTGTTCAGTAGCATTTTCCATGGTGATGGAAATATTCCATATTCAGCACTGTTCAATAGGGTAGCCACCAAACATATGCAGCTATCGAACACTTGAAATGTGGCTAGCATGGCTGAAGAACTGGATATTTCATTTTATTTATTGTAATTAATTAAATTATTAGTTAGTGCCTACCATACTAGACAAAATAGTACTAGATTGCTTTAAAAATGAGGTGAAGAGGATTAACAAGGGAATTGTATCTAGAATGGTATAAAGGGGTATTATCTCCCCTCTGTTCCTACCTTCTTGGAAGTTTTTCAATCTTTCAAAAATTTATCTCATGTTAAGCCCTAAATATCCTTAAGAGTTAACACCAGAAATGAAGCAAATATATTACATTTCTTTCTTCTTTCCTTCCTTTCTTCCTTCAGCAAATAGATATTGAAAATGTTCCATGTTCGAGGCAGTATTCTCAATGCTTTTCATATAGTAGTGAGTAAGGTAAAATCCCAGCATTCCTGGATAGTATTGGAAGGATGCACAATAAACAAAAAACAAGTGAATGAGCAAAATAATTTCAAATAATAGTCAATTCCATAAAAACTAATAAATCAGGTTAATAAAAGAACAGTTAGGCAGAAACCTTAATGAAAAGGGATAGCTAGCCATATAACAATTGGCTAGGGAGCCATATAACAGTTGGCTAGCCATATAACAATTGGAAGGACAAGCATTGTAGGCATGGGGAGCAACGAGAGCCAAATTCCTAAAGTGGAAACACAGATGGTGGGTTTCAGGAACAAAGGGATACCAGTATTTCCAGAGCAAAGAGAGAGGTTGAAAGAATTATAAAAGATTAGCTCAACATGGTGTCCAGCAAACGGAACTGGTGGACATGTATACATAATGTATTTATAAGGTGATCTTCTTAGTGATAGACCAAGAGCTCTTAGTTCATGTGGGAAGGTAGTAAACAGTGAATAACAAGTGGAGTTAATGAACTAGAGGTCCTTATGGGACAGAAAAATTGTTGGAGGTAGAGCAGTAAGGTGAGCTGGATATACAAGAAGCCGGATCTTAATGAAGGTTTTGAAGTTGGTTAAGCTATTGGGATGATGCACATGATGGTGATATGCCTAAAATGTTGTGACAAGAATTATCTGTATTTCAATGAATCTGTTTAAAGCAGATTAAGGTTTAAGAGTGTAGTGGATTGAATTATGTCCCCCCCCAAACTCATTGAAGCTTGTGCTGTGTTCCCGAAGTTTTATGTATTAGAAACTTAACCCCCACTGTGACTGTTAAGAGGGTGGGAAATCCTATTATGGTAATTGAAAGGTGGGACCTTGAAGAGGTGATTGGATTGTAGGACCGTGTAATAGTGAATGGATTAAAAATGATGGTCAGGAGCATGGTTCTGAGGGCTTAAAAAGAAGAGGAGAGTCTGTTTTTCTCTCTCTGCTTCCACCATCTTGCAATGTGAGACCCCTGAGTCTGTCACCACCACTAGATGTGTTCCTTGGACTTTGGACTTCCCAGCCTCAGAAACTTGTAAGCAATAAATTTTGTTTTCTTTATTAATCGCCCAGTTCTAGGTATTTTGTTATAAGCAACAGAAACAGACAAATACAAAGACCTTTTCCTTTCATACATGGCTTACATTCTTTTTCTTCTTTTCTTTTCATATCTATTTTTTCTTTGTGATTTATTTGCAGCGTTTATATAACAGGTGTACAGAGACCATAAGACCATTCCTATTGTACTGCAGCTTAGATAAGATCATTTTATGTTTTTGTTTGCATCCTCACCCTTAGCACAGAGCCTCATATATAATTTTTACTGAATAAGTATTTGTGACTTTGAGTCTCATTTTGGAGCCATCTTTAATTGAATAATATATCATATCATTAAGTCAATTATCAAGCTTCTGCTAAATGATGTCTACTTATATGTTTTTTTCAATTTTTCAAACATAAAAGTGTCTACTCTTCTTTGACACTACTGCAAGTTCTGAGCAGAAGTAATCAATGTGAATCATATGATTAGATTTAGTATTTTGGTAATGCCTTACTTAGTGCTTACTATGAACCGAATGTTCACGTTCCCCCCAATTCATATTTTGAAACCCTAATCTTAATGTGCTGGTGTTTGGAGGTGGGGCCTTTGAGAGGTAATTAAGTCAAGAAGGTGGATCTCTCACGAATGAGATTAGTGCCCTTATACAAAGAGACCGGAGAGCTGGCTATCTCTTTTTACACCATGTGAGGGTACAAAGTAGTGAGCAGGCAGGCGGCAACCTGGAAAAGGGCCCTCACCAAAACCCAACCATGCTGGCACCCTGATCTCTGACTTGCATGCAGCCTCCTATGAGAAATGAATTTCTGTTGTTTATAAGCACCCAGTCTGTTGTGATTGTTGTATTGGTCTGAATGACTAAGACAGTGCTGAAAAAATAGCAAGAGTCCTCTTTGGCTGCTGCTGCTTCTATTCCTGTTCATTTGCTCTCCAGCCTCACATTTGGCTTTCCGAGTCTCAGTGCAACTTTGCTGACTAAGATCTTCTTGCCCTACTTCGGCAGATCTGTTCCTTGTCACAGTTGGGTGTGATTCATGAGCTAACATTAGCAAAGTACTTTGAGTTCTTTAGATAAAGTTGTGCAAACTATTATTCTGCTGTGACATTTTCTTTAAGGACCATTATTATACATCACTGCATTTGTGGAGTCAAGGAGAGAGAAGTCTGCAGCTCCAGCACCTGTGTGGGAAGAGCTGGGGTTCAGGTTTTTATTTTTCATGCTCTCTCTTTTTAATTCTGTAATACCAGCCCAGACTGAGGTGAGGTGAAGCACGGACCATCTTTCCATGGGAACAATAAGCGTTACCTTTTGGGGCATTAAGCATATATTTGGAAGCAATTAAAAATTCTTTGACTAGCTTAAAGTCAGGTAGTGTTATGTCTCCAGCTTTATTTTTTTTGCTGAGCATTGCTTTGGCTATTCGTGGTCTTTTATTGTTCCATATAAATGTCTGAATAGTTTTTTCCATTTCTGAGAAAAATGTCTTTGGAATTTTGATGGGGATTGCATTGAATTTGTATATCACTTTGGGTAGTATGGACATTTTCACTATGTTGATTCTTCCAATCCAAGAGCATGGAATATCTTTCCATCTTCTTGTATCCTCTCTAATTTCTCTCAGCAGTGGTTTGTAGTTCTCATTATAGAGATTTTTCACCTCCTTGGTTAACTCAATTCCTAAGTATTTTATTTTTTGGTGGCTATTGTAAATGGGCAGGCTTTCTTGATTTCTCGTTCTGCATGTTCACTATTGGAGAAAAGAAATGCTACTGATTTTTGTGTGTTGATTTTGTATCCTGCTACTGTGCTGAAATCATTTATCAATTCCAAGAGTTTTTTTGTAGAGGTTTTAGGCTGTTCGATATATAGGATCATGTCATCTGCAAACAGGGACAGTTTGACTTCATCTTTTCCAATCTGGATGCCCTTTATTTCCTTCTCTCAACATCACTCAGCATCCGGGAAATGCAAATCAAAACCACATTGAGATACCATCTAACCCCAGTTAGGATGGCTAAAATCCAAAAGACTATGAACAATAAATGCTGGCAAGGCTGCGGAGAAAAAGGAACTCTCATACATTGTTGGTGGGACTGCAAAATGGTGCAGCCTCTATGGAAAATGGTATGGAGGTTCCTTAAACAATTGCAAATAGATCTACCATACGACCCAGCCATCCCACTGTTGGGAATATACCCAGAGGAATGGAAATCATCAAGTCGAAGGTATACCTGTTCCCCAATGTTCATCGCAGCACTCTTTACCATAGCCAAGAGTTGGAACCAGCCCAAATGCCCATCATCAGATGAGTGGATACGGAAAATGTGGTACATCTACACAATGGAATACTACTCAGCTATAAAAACGAATGAAATACTGCCATTTGCAACAACATGGATGGACCTTGAGAGAATTATATTAAGTGAAACAAGTCAGGCACAGAAAGAGAAATACCACATGTTCTCACTTATTGGTGGGAGCTAAACATTAATATATAAATTCACACACACACATACACACACACACACACAAATCGGGGGGGGGGGAGGGAAGAAGATATAACAACCACAATTATTTGAAGTTGATACAACAAGCAAACAGAAAGGACATTGTTGGGGGGGAGGGGGGGAGGGAGAAGGGAGGGAGGTTTTGGTGATGGGGAGCATTAATCAGCTACAATGTATATCGACAAAATAAAATTTTAAAAAAAAGAAAAAAAAAAGAAATTTAAATTTTAATGTAAAAAAAAAAAAAAATTCTTTGACTTTCTCCCACATTTTTATCTTAAAGAATAGTTAATAGATTTACATATGAAAGATGACAGGCTCTTTATCATTGTCAAGTATTTCAGTTTAAAACATACTTAAGGTTTTCTTATTTGATAAGCGCCCCCAACAGACACGGTTTATGAGGAAAGCGCTGATCTTAGGGATCTGCTGTGTGATCAGGCTCACTTGGAAGACAGCAAAGTCCTGCGGATACTTTTCGTGCTTCGTGGCTGGTGGACAGATGGCTGTTTTCTCAGCATGTCTTCATTTCAACTCTTCTCTAGTTTGTTCCTTTTCCATGTGGACTTCCACCTGTGCTAATAGTGGAGGCTTTTAATTCTGTGCCCAGGCTTTACTTACTTTTAAAATTGGACCCCCCCCCCCTTTGAGTCTGAAGGTTTAAATTGCTAAAACTATGAAACTGTACCAGTGATCCCCCTACTGAGCTATGCACCACATGCAATTTAAAAGGTTCTGCGTGAGGAGCCTAAGCCTATTTTGTTGTTTGATTGTTTTCCTCTCATAATATTGCAAACTAATTTATCAAATTCTATCTTTAGGATCAAAACTATGAAAGGATTAGGAAGCAGCATGATATAGTGGTTTGTTCAGCATCCACAGAGCCAGGTTCTAGTCCCATCTCTGTTGATAAGACCTAACTGCATGTCCCCAAGCAATATGTTTAAAATCCAGGGGCTTGGGATCATCATCTGTAAAATGAGATTATTAAGATAGACATTCTTTACAGCCCCTTCCAGGTTAATGATTCTGTTGGAATGTGCTCCTGGGTGGTATATTCTGTTTGCCAGCTTTTTTGTTTTATTTTAATAGCCTTGTGATCATCTAAAATGTCTTCTTGCCTGTTCTAGAGTCCATAGTGTTTTTGAAGAAAGGCTGTGTTTTGTTTGTATCATAGAGAATGTTTTCTAGGCCTACCACTTAACATTTTTAAAGGAAATGGAGGCAGGTGATATTTGTGGTGATTCATGCTCTGGTGGGTAAAAATTAACTACAATTTTTTTTCTTAGTGAAAAATATAGGAATTGTCAGGGGTTGGGCCATGAAGCTCTTTGAAATGTTGTGAGAGATGGGAAGATTCCCATTAAGAGTGTAGGAATGAAGTTAGACCTTGAGATGCTGTTGGGCCTTGGGAAAGTCACTGATCTTCTCCAAGGCCCTGTTTCCACCTCTGTAAAATCAGGATAATAGTAATTCCTAATTAGGTTTGCTTAGAGGATTAAATGACTTAACAGACCTAAAATGCATAGAATACTACCTGGCAGTCTGTGTTATGATGTTAGGCATTAACATAAGCAAAAGGGCTGGTGCAGTATAAAACAGCAGATACATGGAAACGACATTTCTAAGGTATTATTGATTCAGTGCTCATGTCAAGTGCACCAGCATTGGAGAATCTAGTTGTCAGTCTGGATAGTCTCCTGGTTTCATACTAGCCTTAATCAAATAGCGATGAAAATCATTCTAAATCAACGTGTGTGTATGATGAAGGGTGGGGAAGTGAGGGTGGAATAATAATCTTGAAAGCTTTTTCAAACTAAAAAATAACCTCAGCTCTGAAAATTCTGTCTCATTATACACACATGTGCATGCACACAAACACACACACACACACACACACACACACACACACACACACACACAAGAAATAATACTCTAGGATTTCATAAAATCTAAATTCTCCAAACAAACAGTGCATAATATACCAGGCACTGTACTCAGTAATTTCACATGTATTGTATAACTCTATATTAGACTAAAATAACTACAAAATATAAAATCTTTAACATTTTTCAATATCAACTTCCCAAATGCATTAGAAGGAAAATGGAAGAATAGACACACATTTTTCAAAAACTAAATATTTGGAAACATATTTGTAAGTTAGGAATTAAGAGGACTCTAATTCATTATCTAATCAATCTCCTTGTATAAATGAGAAGCCTGACAGATGCATGCGCCTGGTGATTGGTGGTGAAAGGGCTGGGACTAATACTCAGGCCACTGATCTTCTTAACAGTAACAGGTGCATTTTCTACAAGTTGTTACCAATGATGTTACTTCATAGTATTTCAGAAAATAAGGATTCTTTCCATTCTCAACACATCACACACACACATATTCCTTCTAGCCTATGCTGAATAATCTAAGCGTGCTCCAATTAAGTGTGACTGGTTTGACCTACCTATTATCCATGGAGACATTTCTCCATGGCTGAATTTACTTAGATAGAAAGAGTAAAATTATACCCGGTCAGAATAGTTCAGCAAAACATAATAAAATGGAAGAAGTTTAGTCACTTTAAATTGCATTTCACCATCTATGTTGCAGGGCATAATAAACTTATTGAAATGTTTAAATATCTTCAGCAAATTTAAAATACTAGAAGTATTTTTAAAAAGTGTCTTTGTGCCTCATACCATATGTTACTAGAGAAACACATCAACGACACATAAATGTGTCAGTGGCATGCAGTAAGTACTTCCCTCTGCTGGGATATGCATCTGTGCCTGAAGAATATAATAGAGAGTTCAAAATATGTGTGTAAATAGTTTGATACTAGCAAGTCAGTTAACAGTCACTGACCCTAATACAACCATACTGGACACGAATGAGAAAGTTAGTTGAAAATTAAAACAGTTCAGACACTTTAAAGAAATAGCATTTGAAATTTTAATTGAATTCATTTCACAATGCAATGACACACTTATTAATTCAGTACCTATCTATCCTCTTATTGTAAGGATTTAAAATGAGCATGTTAAAAGTTCACATTTTCTTGGAGATTACAGATTCTTGTAATTGCAGAACAACCACTAATGCTTCCTTCCCCAACAAGAAACTGGAAATTTTGGTACAATATTTCTTAAGTACTAAAATCATTTTTATATCATAATATGCATGGCTCTGAATATACTGTTTTAACTTGAAAGAGAGAGATGATACAATGTTTGGACTTATACTTTCTAATAGGTTATATATTAAAGAAACTATATAAATAGGTAAAGTTATAATTATTAACATTATCAATTTGTCAGTGAGAGAGGACACAAATTAACCCTTCCATGTTTAGTCTCCAATATATGTCCCCTTTTCCCTATCTAATTAGAAAGGGAATGATGAAAGAAAAGTTGATTTACACTTTTCTGAGAATTTTGGATTTGCTGTGGCTTTATTTATTTATTTAATTATTTGGCTTCAATCTTGTGAGTACCAGGATGTTCTGCTTATAACTATATAGTTCAAAGTATAGAAAAGATTTGAACTAAGCTATTTGACCATTCTGAAGTATGAATTTTCTGACTTAGCTTCTTCTTGAGTTATTAAACACACAAGTGCCTGATCACCTCCTTACATTGTGTGGACACAGCCTTACTAAGATATTGGAAGGCAGCTATGCTCACCACTATACCACCAACACCGCCCTTTACTAAGATATTGCATTACAGATGGAGATTAATTTTCTTACTGGGTTTGATTTCTTTGAGGGGAAAGACAAAAAGGTGTTACAGGAAAGAATTGTGTGTATTATAGAGTTCAAAATGCATTTTTTGTGGTCCAAACCATAATCTCATATGGCAAAATTCAGGCAAGCTAAATTAGGGGAAATACCTATACTTCAGCAAATGCATTCTGAATGTATCATTTTGCGTCTTAGATTTTTATTACAGGATATATTATTGTTTGAGGGATCAAAAAGAGAAATTATAAAACTTGATCATAACTCCATCCCCCCAAAATCTGAACTTTATCCAATAAAAGTTTACAGTTTTTAAGGCCTTAATTGTTATATAGTACCTTAACTATGCAGTTCTTAAAAACTTAAATTTACCTTTTCTGTGTCTCCCCAAACGATAAAGAAAGTTTATCAGCGAAGATAGGAAACTGATGGTGAGTGTCTGATACTTTGTGTATAAGATAATCGTAAAGTGCTGCTGAATCCTAGGTCATTTCTGGTTTGTGGAACTTCTCTGAATCACTTATTTGTCATAATTACCATATTTTTGTGTGGATGTAGACTTCTACCTTTTAACTTTGCTGGAGGTGGAGGGTAAGAGTTGTTATTAGAAACAAAACAAAACTCAGCATGCCTTCCATCATTAAGTGGGGCATCTTTGAGCCAAGTGCTTTTGCCACTAAAACCATGAAAAGAGAAACTGGTGATAATTGGTCTTGGCTACATTTTTCAGATGATGATCTTGAGATTTTTCTCAGGGACTATGGAGATGAATATGAAGCCAAAATATAGAAACCTGTAATAACTGAAAGCTGAAAAGAGTCAGTAAAAATGTTTAAGTGGAATACCCTTCCAAATGAAATTTATTGTTTTGAAAGTGTCTAAGTCTATAGGACCTCAGGAATACCTAAGAGTAAACCTAATTCCCACTGGCTTCCAAGTGAGAATTCTATAATGATATAAGAAGAGTGAAAATGAGAAAAAGAAATGTCATTGGGGGATGTGAAATTTCATTTCCGGCCCAGAGGATAACACTTCAGGAAGATATTTTGGATTTAATGTTCAATTCTTTGCATTAGCCATGTGCATTGGCCCACTTGTGCCTGAATCGAATATTCCAGGCCCTGACAGTAGCCAGGGAGAGAGAAGCTGGAG
The DNA here is from genome assembly GCF_027409185.1 of Cynocephalus volans. NCBI lineage: Eukaryota > Metazoa > Chordata > Mammalia > Dermoptera > Cynocephalidae > Cynocephalus > Cynocephalus volans. The sequence continues at coordinate 41,071,028 of NC_084461.1, read as the reverse complement.
CTCCACAGCAAAGGGAGGAGTGATTATTCTGTGCAAGAGGTGACCCTCAAGGTTGACTGCCAGTGGCTCTGAAAGAGTGGATATGCCTTCTCATGAAAGATTCACATCTTTAAGTCCAGTGGCATTGCTATAATTGCAGGGATTTGGACTGGAATTTGCCACAAGAGTACTGAGGAGGAAAGGCAAGGTTGAGAACATGTCAGTGAGGAGCTTGAAATGGAGATCACAGCTTCAGAAACCTCTTCATGTTTTGAACTGATGAGAAGAAAATCCTGGAAGAAAAATCTAATCATTAAAGCAAACAAATAAAAAAGAATGAAAATAGACAAAGTTCCCCAAATATGAGCAATCCTATGATAATCCTTTTCTAGACACACACTATCTCTGTACCACATTACCTTGTTTTATTTTCTGCAGCACTTTTCATTGCTCAGGTCATCTTAGGATTTTTCATCTCCATCTCTAGAATGTTAGTTCCACGCAATAAGGAAATTGTCTTACACTTGCAACACCTAAAATGATACCTGACCCACATCAGACCATCAGAAATAGAAAAAAACTATCCTATAATTCATATGAAACAACAAAAGACCCAGAATAGCCAAAGCAATCCCGAGCAAAACAATACACTACCTAACTTAAAACTATAATATAAATTTCTTGGATGGACAAATGAAGTAACTTCTGAGCTGAGTTGTGAAAACTGAACAGTAGTAAGCCAAGTAAAAATTAGGATAGAGATGGCAAACTGAAGAAGAGTGTGTCCTGTTTTAGAGAAAGAAATTATATGGAAACACTTCTGCTCCTTCACCTCAGGAAACCCACTTCTGATGATCTGAAACTCTCCAGCTCATTCCAAAGTGGAGTAGGACCCTAAAGAAGGACTTGGAAAGTTGACTGTAAAGTAACATTTTCCCTTCCATTATGGAATAGAAACTTCTGAAAGTCCTACTCAAAGTACAATAAATTTAGGGTTGACCTAGATTGTTTTTTTTCAAATTTAGGTGGACCCATCACTTTTATGGAGCATAGGAAAGAGAGAAGAACACTTAGAGACAAAAAAAAAAAAAAATCTCTTGTCCATATCTCCAAACTAATGACTGCGACATCAAATGGTTCTCAGATTTAGTTTGATTTGAAGGTCTCTCTTCTTCTGCAAAGAGAAACTGCCATATGGCCTACATTGTGATCTTTCCATTTACACAACAATTTAATATGCCTGATTCATGATGAAATACCAGCTCCCAGCTGGGAAATTAAAGCAGCGTTCAGCTCCTCTCAGCAAGAAGGCTGCAGTTTGATATATTCTGTAAACTGGATTCTGCATTAGCCAAGGGAAAGTATTGGCATAGTTAGGAAACACAGTTGGACTTGTTAAAACAAGCGTTTCAGTGCACAGATGCTAAGTCTCTTTGGAGCTTTGCTTTGGATCACTTTGCTCCTCCTTAGCTATCAATTAAATATATTTTTGTTTTAGTCCCTTTTAATTTTCATCTTTACAGGAATTTATATGAATGCAAACTTTTACCTCTAAGGCATCTCAAAAATGTTTGTTGGGGGTAAAACAATGGGGGGGGTCTTACAGTGTATTAAATATTCTCTTTTCTTTATGAGTGCCATTTTAATCAGCCAATACAGTATCTGTCAAGGTAGCTGAGTGGAACAAGGATGGCCTCGCACAGACTGAGAAACGAATGCTGGTTCTTTTATCAACTAGTTTTTTGGCCTTAATGGGTTAATAGAATTCTTTTAGCCTGAGTGCAATAGTCTGTAAAATAAGGATAATAATGCTTACTTTATAGGGCAGTTGTAAGGAGTTGTACTTCCAGACAAGTAGTTATGAAGATTTAAACTAAATTCTCAGCACAGGATTAGAAAAGATACTAACCCATGAAAATGAATTAAGGGAATTGTAAGTTCCATGAAAATGAATCAATGGAATTTATAGTCTAGCTGTTTATGGAGAGAGTAAGAGAAAGGGAGAACTCACAAAAGACACCATGTTTTTGGTTTGGATAACTGGGCAAATGTGATATCATCTAACATGTTGGCAAATATAGATGAATCAGGTTTGCAAGAGTAGAGGTGAAAGGGGATAATAGAAGAGTTGGGTGTTAAGCTTGATAGACTATATATTTTAAGAATGGAAGAGTTACGTGCATTATATTTATAAGCATATCACCAATGTCCACCACTTTTGTAGTTTTTCAGTACATACGGTTGTTTGATACATATTTATTGAAATGATGAGTGAGTGCCTTTGGAAGAGGCAGTTTGTAAAGGTCCAGGAGATCAATAGTCTGTTTGCAGTACCAGGGACCTGTGGTACTGTAATAAAGATGACTGGTTCACAGTAAAGTAGGAAAATTAATTTCCCCTCTGAAAGCTGCCAATTACATGAGAGCAGTAAAGACTCACAAACCTGAAGAACTCTCAAAATTGTAAGGGTGTGCTCTGTTACCATTATAACCAATTATAACTTTTAAAATTCAAAATTTTTTCCCAATTCAGTATACCCCTCCTCATACCTTCTGAACCAGATCCTAGAGAGAATCAAACCCTATAAAAGCACATACTCTCGATAGAATGACTCTAGCTGTCTCTACTGAAGTCAGCATAATTTGTCCCACATGGTAGAAAGGTATACTCCATTATTAAATTTTTATGTAGGAGAACAGATGGGTCTGAGAAGATCTTCCAGGACTTAGAGAAAGTTACTCAGCAAGAAAACATTGCCTATGAGAAAAAGGAGAATAAAGACAACCTTAAAATTGATTACCTAGACTCTTTACTACATATATATTTAAACATATTAATGTTAGGCTAACCCAGTAATTTGAGACTGAAGAGAAGCATGACTCCATGAAAAAAAATAACAATTATTAATGGTTTATTCATGTCATCTTCATGTGTCATAGAATGCCACTTTTGATAGTTGCATTCCTAAAGCCCAGTGGGCAAGCTGGTGCAGGTTTGTGTTGTATTTTTACTGGTCTGAAATGAAGTAAGTAATATAAGAACAATGTAGTAAGTTATGCAAAGTGATGAGTTTATTTAACTGTCCTGTCCTTTCTTTGTGTTCATATTTTTTGATTTTGAAATTACTCTTGCTATTTCTTTGTTAACATCTTTTATTTTTCCTTTATGCGCTGACGGAGATGGTGGATGGTTGTTTGATTGTTGTTATTTTTTTACTTGTGTTCACACCTGGAAAGAAACATACTGACTATTTCTTGGTGATAATTAAACAAAATTTTTAAATATGTGACTGGTCCATGATACCTAAATATATCATAATCATTCATAAATTTATTTATTCATTCATTCTCCATCACATACGTACTGAACAAATGCAAAGTGCCAATTACTATTGTAGGTACTGGCAATACTGTATGTAGTGAGAGGAGAAACATTATCCTGCTCCCATACAGCTTACATTTTAGTTGAGAGAGAGAGACCATAAACAAGAAAATAAGTCAATAAATGTGATCATTTCAGATGATTGCATATGCATTGAAAATAATAAAACTGTCTGGATAAGGGTTCCCCAGGGGTAGCTATTGCCCAGCGGTACACCGGTTTTAACTGGCTAGCTTGAGGTACCCAGCCATCTACTTCATAGAATTAGTCATTGCGGTGATAGTAAGTATGTTATATTATGAAGTGGCTTATTATGAGGACTCTAGAGTGAAATTTCTTTCTAATGTATGTGTAGGGAATAATAGAGATTATCCTGAGAAAGCATTTTTTAAATCTTTTGATGGCAGAAAATAGCAGAAAATGTGTCTTCATCATATCTACGAGTAAAATTAGAGACACATTTGTTGCCTGCTTCCTTTCCTACCTTTTTCCTCAATTATTTTTAAAATATGTCCTTACTGTATGTCACCTATTTTACCACCATTTGCAAAATCAGATCTCACTTTGATTTGTTCCATGTTCCAATAAAAGTTGTAAAGCATAGTTTTCTCATGAGATCACCTGGTCAAAGCAAATCTACACTATTACCAATAATTTCTATTTTCTACCTTTAATCTGTATTACACTTTAATATTTAAAATGTAAATATATCACTGCATATAGATATCTGGTGTATAAATTTGTGTTATAAATACTGTTAAAATTTCCAGAAATATTTCCCTGTTGTCAAGGTTTCATTACTTCTTTTTTTTTTTTTCAACGTCTTGTGAAACTGAATTTTTTGTTTTATCTTCTGTGACCCATGGTGCTGTTCAGTTGTTATACAGATAGATAGATGCAGATAGAGCAGATAGATAAATATCCATTGTTACATAGATGGATGTGTAGATAGATGATAGTTAGAGATAAAGATAGATACAAAACCTGAACAATGTTTCCATGCATTAAGCATTTCTAAATAGTTCTTGATAACAGACTATATTATAAACTATTTGTAGAAGCATTTACAGCCACAGTGAAAGAACAACTTTGGAATTACCAGAAGCAAAACTAGCATTGTCGTTTCTAAGTCTGGCAAATGTGCAATCTTTTATTTTTCTGCTGAAAATGTTGCTGTCCACTTATGTTCATCATGAGTATATTTCCTTTTTGTGGAGACTAATCATAGGCAGTGATAGATGTCATACAGCCTGTCTACAAATACAGAATCTCCACTCACCACCCAAATAGTTCATAGAGAAATACCTAAAATCTATGCATTTCCAGGCAGATAATCTGGCTTTGAAAAATCTATCGCGATAATTGAATTAATCATGCAATGCATATAGCTGACAATGGGTTAGGTTGTGATAATTTTGGAAGAACAAAGACCTGAAATAATGAAGAATTAGTCCTTAAAGAACTCACAGAAAAAAATATATTTAATTGGGGCTTTGCAAAAGATATTTATTTTCTGTCCTCCTTAGGATACTTTTAGTAAAAATTCAGGACCCTTAAGGGGGTAGGGGTTACATGAAAAAAATCTTTGTACCTTCTGCTCAGTTTTGCCATGAACCTAAATCTAAAGTAATAAAATAAAATAAAATAAAATAAAATAAAATAAAATAATAAAATAAAATAAATAAATAAAATAAAATAAAATAATAAAAAATAGGTCTATTAAAAAAATTCAGGACCTGAAAGAGAGAAAAGGAGTTTTATACATTTTCTATCCGAATCTCAACTTTATCTTCTTAAATTCAAACCTGATTGAAATTAACCAAACTTGATAGAGCAAACATAAATTGAACCCATATTATATACAAAGAATTATGCATTTTATACCATTCTCTTTAATCATCCCTGCATATGCCTTCTAAGTATATTTTCACCTCCATCTGTGGCAATGTTCATCACACATTCACATTTGTGGGGGCTCTCCTAGATCAATTCAAAATGGAAGGTGTAGTATAAATTTATGCTTATCCTCACATAGGTGAAGTTTATCATCTTTATTACCGATAGTTTAAAACACTATAGGTTAGGTGAGGTGATAAAAAAGGGAGAGAGACATGTGTCAACTTTACTAATGTACTGTGTATATTATTTATAGAATGGAATTTAGAATTCACTTTCCAGCTCCTCCATGATAACTTTTCAGTGACCTTGGTATCTTTGAAGAATTTTGTTGCTAAAGTTGGACTCCAAAATTTTAGAGTGAAATATTACATGCTAGTTCTTAATTCATGTATTCATTATGATCTGGTTCAAACTTTTGCCTTCATCTCTAAGTTTGAAGTAGATCTAAAAGGACACATTAACAAATATGGACACAAAATGTGGTCCATACCTTCATGGTAAATATATATATATGAGTGGTGAGGTTCATATATGAATACGGTCTGTAGTATTTGGTAAAGTCTTCCTAAATGAGATTATTTCACTTAATCTTTTTCTTAAATGAAAGGTGCTATTTGGTTATGTAGAGGACCTTACCAACGGGGTTTCAGGAGGAATGAATAACAAAAACATACACTTAAAGAGGGGAATGACCTAGAGATATATTGGTGCTGATTGAAAGAATGAATACTGATATATATGAGGGTAGGCGGCATATCTAAACTACCTCTGTGTTCTCCATAAACAACACAGTATGAAACACATAGTTGGAGCTGAATAGATGTTTGATCAATTGAAGTGGAGCATTTGAGCTTGAGATTCGAGGAGATACTGGTTGGAAACATAAAATGGGACAAGATTGTGGAAGGTTTTAAAAGCCAGATTAAGGAATTTGAAATTTATTGTACGGACAGTACCATCCAAATGTAAATTTTCATTTAAAAAAAGCTTGTCTAATGTACATAGCTCCACATTCATCTAAGGAAAAATTATTTGTGTTATTCAAACTTTGTTCACATCAGCATGGATGGATTTAGAGAAAATTATGTTAAATGAAATAAGCCAGGCACAGAAAGAGAAATACCACATGTCCTCACTCATGAGTGGGAGCTAAGAAAAAAGGAAAGAAAGAAAGAAAGAGAAAGAAAGAAAAAGCAACAATCACAATAATACATTGAACTTTCAAAAGGAGAAAACAGAACTGAGGGTACCAGAGGTGGGAAAGGGGGAAAAGGAAGGGGTAAGGGGGGAATTGGTAAAGGGCCACGAAAAATGATCACATTGTATAATGTTGAATATACTAATTATCCCGATTTGAGCATCACATATTGCACACAGATATTAAAATTCAACTCTGTACCCCACAGATATGTGATATGTACAATCAACTATGTTTAAGCAAAAAATAAAAATTAAAAATCCTTTCTTTATGCTAAATCTAGTCACTAAACATAATTAGAATCAACACTTTTCAATGTATTTATGAGCTATTTTTTAGATCATTCTACTTAAGATATCTTAGAGGAAAACCAATAACGACAACAACTTGTTTTCTTTTATATGAATTTTGGCAAGGTAATTTTTAAAGCCCATTTAATTGACATGTGAAGTGCAAGTAAAACCATATTATCAGTGTAACTACAAAGCAACTTTCAATGCTTTACTAAGTGTTGTTCTTAAAAAGATATTTAATGAATGTCCATTAAATTTCTATACATAACATTCCATAGTGGAACAATATATTGCAAATTCTTCTTCAGTGATAAATTATAGTCCTATGTGACATGTATTGGGCATATTTTCTTCTATTTTCTCTATCAAAAAAAAAAATGTGCTTTTGTTACCAGTGAAAATGCAGTGACATTTAGTTATACAATTCAACATTAAAGAACACCTTTAATGTAGCTCTTTCAACATTCCCCCAATAATATGCTACAGCTAACCAATAAGAAGAGATTCTCTATATTCTTTGCATGCCCTCAAATATTTTTTTTAACTACACACACTAACAAAAAGCCCCAATTTAATCAAACTTTTTCTATCATAAACAATCTGCACATTGGCTACTTCTTATTAACACTAATGTGAATTTTATTTTCCTTTTTCTCATTATTTTTTCTCAATTTCTAAGTGCCATGGACTCTTTAGCAGATACCTTTTTATCCTGCTTAATTAAATTGATAAACCAACAGGAATTATCTGAAACTCAAATGGGAAAGAAAAATAGAGTTTTTTAAAAAAGCATTTCTAATGTGTTTAAATAGCTTTCTCTCATTAACAAAGTGATTAGCATTCGTTTTACAATGTTCCAAGAAGATTATCCAAAAGGATTGCATAATTAAAGCACATGTCCCAAAGAGTTTAATTTTAGATGCTTTGATATCTAAAACATAATTTTAAGATTCTGTTGTAAAGATGATCCAAAAGTTGTACAAAGACAAAAGCAATAACATGTTTCCTACCTTGAATTTTTAGAGCAGGACTTAGGAGATTTGAGACCAAAGGTATGTCCTCATCAGCTCTCCTGTCAGTCACTCAGTGTGGTACTTCTGGTGAGAGGCATTTGCTACTGGCATCTAGTAGATCGAGGCCAGGGAGATGCAGATAAATATTTCACAATCCCAGGACAGCTTCCTACACCAAAGAATTATCTGGTACAGAATATCAATAGGGCTGAGCTTGAGAAACCCTGGTCTACAGAGTCTCATTTGGGTATATGTATTGGAATACATTTCATATAATTAATAGTAGTCAAGTAACATTAAGAATGATTTTTTTGCAATTGTTTTGTCTCCTAAGATTCTTTTAACTCTTCCTTCATTCTCACTTGACCTCAACTGCCTTCCACCTTTCTGTTTAAGGAATTTTGCTAATGATGATAATGATGATGCAAAAGTAGTAAATAAAGATTTGATAAATCAATATTCTAGGACTAGGGTATTTCAGTGCAACACCAAAATCTGATGTTCAATGTATATATAAGTATACATTTCTTGTCCTGGTACAGTATTATAATGACTTATCTGTCTTTTATCTTTAAAAACTTATTTTTAATTAGTTTAAATGTTGTGAGTTGCAGGGGACATTTCTGTTTAGGCTTCTCTGGGAAGGTTGGGGTGTTGGAACATGCATGAAAATAGCCTCCTTACGAGCCGACCCGTGGCGCACTTGGGAGAGTGCGGCGCTGGGAGCGCTGCAGCGCTCCCGCCGCGGGTTCGGATCCTATATAGGGATGCCCGGTGCGCTGGGTACGGGTTCGGATCCTATATACGGATGGCCGGTGCGCTGGGTGCGGCCGGTCACACACACACAAAAATAGCCTCCTTACAAATGTTTCTGCTTAGAAGTTTGAACACTGACTGATGTTTAGTAATGTTAAGAAATTATTGTTAATTTTTTAGTTGTGTTAATGATATTATGGAGATTTTTATTTTAAGAATATTTATCTTTTAGTCAAAATGAGTGGAAATAAGGGCTGAACCCGTGGCTCACTCGGGAGATTGCGGCGTTGGGAGCGCAGCGGCGCTGGGAGCACTGAGGCCGCAGGTTCGGATCTTACATAGGGATGGCTGGTGCGCTTACATAGGGATGGCAGGTTCGGATCTTACATAGGGGAGCGTGGTGCGGCCAACACCAAACCAAGGGTTAGGATCCCCTTACTGGTCACAAAAAAAAAAAAAAAAATGGAAATAAAAGCAAACTTAGTTTATCCCACTGTACTCTCCCAACACATTTCTGATACCAGCTGTGTGGGATTTCTACCCACCAGCAAGCAAGAAATCAGTTCTGCTGGGGACAACAGCTGGGTGTCCCCCAATTCAATTCTGACAATACCTACCTGGAGATAGCAACAGATCCCACATGTTGAGGGCTTAGCCCCACAAGACTGTTCTCCACTTCCGATGGCAATCACAAGTCCCAGGTCATTTTATTTGTTCTTCTAACCAACTGCTGTAATTCAGGGCTCCCGTGACCCCTTCTTTTTGTTCGATTAATTTGCCAGAGCAGCTCTCAGAACTTAGAGAAACATTACTTATGTTTACCAGTTTATTATAAATGATATTACAAAGGATACAGATGAAGAAATGCATAGAGGAAGGTATGAGAGAAGGGGCTTGGAGCTTTCATGCTTTCCTTGGTCACCCCACTCTCCAAGAACCTCCTGGAAGCTCTCTGAACCCTGTCCTTTTGGGTTTTTACAAAAGTTTCATTATGTAGGCATGATTGAAGCATGAACAACTGTGTAGAAATGTGATTGAACAAAAAGGACGTGATCTAATACTAGTAGACTGGAAAACCCAGCAAGACCTGTCTGTTCAGATTCTTTCTGGCCTCTCTGTGCAGTATTCCTTCCTCCTAGGTATGGGGCAGGACCCCTTCTGAAATGGGGATCTTATTGCCTACAATCAGATAAGGTAGGTCAGAGGATTTCTTTATGGCCAGCTTGAAGACAGAAAAGTGGGTGAAGATTAGAGTCCTGCCTTGGAGAAAAAAATGAGCAGGTGAAAGGAGGACAAGAGAATGTCTGAGAGAGAAAGATTTTGTTTTCTGAGGCCTCAAGCACCATGGTCACTGTGTTAGTATCCAGGAATCATTGGATGAAAACTAAAATATATCTATTGTAATATTACAGTGGTGTATACTGAAATTTTATAGTTGAAATAATATATCTGCAATTTACCTCAAATTAATAAAGGAAAGGGGAAACATGTGAGGTACCAATGAAACAAGTCTAGCTATGAGTTGGTAATTGTTGGAGCTGTGCAATGAACACGTGGGGGTTATCATACTGTTATATTACAGTATTCTTCTTTCAGTTAATTAAACTATGATATTGTATTCTTCTACTAGTATTCTAATAGTAAATTATTATACTGTTCTATCTTTTTTATGTATTTACAATTTCTCACAATAAAAATATTAAAACAAACAACAAGAAAAAGCAAAGAAAATAGAAAAAAAAACTAGCTTTTTTGTAACTTTTGTCTTTTTAAAAGTTGTTCCTCTTCCCCCCTCCTCCACAAACATTGAAATAAAATACCAGTTTGAGTATCTGGTTAAGTGAGGATTCTTTTGAACATGGTTTAAAAAGGATGTAACTACATCTCAGCTAAGCCTTTAAGGAACGATCATATATTTCTCCTCTTTGATGAGGGCCAGACCATTTCTGGTGGTAGGGTTTCCTGGTGTCCTTTTATTGTGCTGACCAAGTGGGTCAACGAGTATTTCTCTTTTTTTACATAGAAGATAACATGTATGGCCAGATAGTAAATATTTAGGCTTTGTGAGCCGCACACATATAGTCTCTGTTGCATATTTGTTTTTCATATTTTGTTTTAAAACCTTAAAAAAATGTAAAGAAAACAAACAAACAAAAAAAACATATCTTAACTTGGTACTAAAAGCAAAACAAAAATCCCATGGTGGGATTTGGCTGTAGGACTTCTAAACTAACCCCTCATTTCAAAACTAGCCTTTTCTTCAAATTAAACTCATTCTGAATCAGATAATATATCAAAATCATTCTTTAAAGTGTATTTTGCTTATCTTTATCATCCCTTTAATGAATATACATTTTACCTTTATCAACCAATACATGCTGCTAACTAAAGTAGCTAATTACTGATGTGGATTATTTCTTATCATAAGCATAGACCTGAACCTACACACAAAGTTTTTAAATTCAGAACTTTAGTGTCATTTCTAAGATCATAATTATCACCTTCAATTTGCTCATTAATTGTCATATACAATGATGTTTCATGGAGTGGGAAAAGATCAACAGATTTTTATCTTTGTTAGGATTAATTCGTGAGTGTGGGTGTTTTCTTGGTTTAGGGGTGTGACGGTAGGATTGTTTCAAATGCCTAATAAATTTTTGCTCTTATTTTGCATGAGAGATTTCCAGTTTCGTTCTCTACTGATACCTTGAATTACTCAGAAATAGAAAATGAAAACCTTATAAGTAGGATATTAGTTTTCTACACAGTTCAAGTCCTCTCTGTGGCTACTTATACACTGGACATGAAGAGCTCATTATAATCTATAAAGAGCGAGAAAGAAAAGAAGAAAAAGAAGAAAAGATAGAGGCTTTTAACAAAATGAACTGGTATGAACATCTAGACCTGAAAGAGGTCAGGGCTGGAGATGTGTATGAGTCATGCACTTTCATGTTGATTGGCAAAGTCAAGCTCAGGAGAAATGAGGTGACAGATTCTATTGTAAGGGAGCACATGAGGAAAAGAAGCACAGCAAACCATCTTAGGAGTGTGAAAGGCATACTTTACGGCAAGCAAGAATGCCGCTCAGGAAACACCAGCAATCCCAGTGGCCCATGAGCCACTTTAGGAAAATACCATCTGCAATTCATGCACTCTGACTTCTCTTGCTATGTATCACTTACTTTAAATCTCTCCACAAGAGGGTATGATTAGGCCTATTAGTCACAATCTGGTGTAAAGCATCCCCATCAGGAAGAGCTCTCCAACCAGGCCGTTGTATGGGCTGTTGCCCAGGTTATAAGATGATGGCCTTTGAGGTAGACATCAATCTTGGCTGAACCAGTTATCACAGACATTCTGAGTCACACAAAGCTTGTATACACACATAAACAAAATACTCATTTTTATGGATTTTTAAGATAGGGACAACTGGCTTAGTGTCAGGAAGAGTTTCATAAAATGAGATTTTCTGTGGATGCCAAAGTTTTGTTTGATTTTTTCCAAAACAACCTTTTATTGTAACTTCACACACAGGACAGACGCCCCCCAATATTTGTTTGTATGTTTATGTTCAAAATCGTGGGTGCCTCACCACCTTTCAAGCTCTGTTGAAGCTTCATTTACAGTGACTCTTGGAAGAGATCACTTCTGCTCTCAGAGCTGTAGCTTTAGTTCAGGAAAATCCTCATCAACTCATGCCCCAAATTATCATCAAAACTATTTCACAAATCTTAACTGCTAAGAACCTTGCTACCAGTTAATTTTACAAAGTGATTATAGATAAATATTTTTGTGTCAACACAATAGGTTTGAAACAGAATAAATTTAGTTTTTAGAGAAAGAGAGATTGAATGTCTTTCCCATACATGTCAAGATATGTAGAGAGCTAAAATCTACCACTCTGTTCCATATAACTCCATTACCTAAAACAGTATTTTACACACAAATTCCTTCCTTAAGAGCCCCACAATAACATTTTAAATTAAGGCCAAACTTTTTATACATGGAAGCATATTCTCTTTGCCTAACCAAACTCTTATGACCTGTGAGGCTGCTCTTCCTACAATTCCATAAAAACATCAATCCTTGCTAACTCTTCTCTGAACCTGTGCTCATGATACTATTTCAATCCAAATGCTCTACCCTCCCCTCACATTCCTTTTTTCCTGTCTTCTTCACACCATGGCCTAATGGAATCCCTATGCCACTTTTAAAGCCTACCTAAGACCATTCATGTCACCCAAGATGTACAGATTTATTATTTGGATTTGTATAAAGTCACTGTGTACATATATGCTATATACATATATATGCTTGCAAATATATGTCCATTTTTAGCTTTATCCAAAGCGAAAATGTCTGCTATATACATTTTAGCTTTGGAATTATTCTGAACCTTTTTTAAAAAAATATTATGCTTGGAGTGGGGCAGGTTCAAGATGGCTGACTACAGACTGTTATCTCAAATACAAAGGAAGTCCAAAACAAGTGGATAGTCAGACGTTGAGTAAATTTTCTGAGACAAAACACTGAAATTCAGCAAAAGGGTGAGGAGGACTGCGTGAGGTTCAGAAACTTGAGATGGCAGCATGGAAAGACGAGTAAAGTTCGACTGACTTTGGCTTGGAGCCAGGAAAGGCTCCTTGCCGCAGGGAAAAGGTAGGCAAGGGGAATCCCCAATGGTCCAGTTTGAGCAATGGAAACCTGATATCTAAGTTACAAGGGAGCTGCATAATCCTTGCAGGACATGAGCCCAGTGTGCAGAGCTGCTTGAAGCTCACACAACTTCATTTATCCAGAGAGGTAGTTCCTGATGAGCCCCCCACAACCCTCAGATCCCAGGTTGTCACAGGACATTGCCATTTTGGGATTGAAGCTCTTACCAGAGTGCATTTTGCCTTTGGGCCCAATAGCCCCAGCCTCTTCACAGCTCTACAGTCCCCTCATCATACTGTGACTCTAGCATCCAAGACCATGTGGTGCCCTGCATCCCTGGGAACAGGTGCTCTACCTCCAGGACAGAAGCAGCCAGTGCTCACACTTTCCAGAACCCACATATTGGGCCTTCTGCCACCACCATCAACCCTGCTCTCTTCATTGGAGCACCTGTGCACCTCTTTTGGAGGCAAAGAGTCCTGCTGTGACTCCAGAAAACCTGCTCAGAGACACTGACTCCAACTGGTAAGGTTCAGTGTGCCTGTGTACCTGTCCCAGGGGCACAAGGCCACCTGCCCCAGCTAGGGAGCTGCAGAGCACCACAGCATCTCCCATGACCTCAGCAACCTTGACTGTGGTGGCTCACTCCAGTGCCTCTCCCAGGAGTCCAAGCTCCTGGCTGCAACTCAAACAACCTCTCTCCAGGGTTGGCCTCTCCAGATGACAAGCTTCAGAGTGCCCTACTGCATCTTCCCAGGGTCCAAAGACCTTCCCATTACCTCAGCAACCCTGCCTACTTTAGCTGAGGAACAGCTGATTACCACAACACCTTCTACTAGAACCTCAATGTTCTGATGGTGACCCCAGAAACTCTTTTCAGTGTTGCCCTCTTCATCTGAGGAAGCACTGAACACAAGTGTGCATCTTCTAGGAGCTGGTGGTCCTGTCTAAAGCCCTAGTAAACCCACACAATATAACCCACTCCAACAAAGAGCTGTCGAGTGTCCTGGCACCTAGGCCACAAAAACACTTACAGACAATTCCCACATTGAATATAGTTAGAGAAATCATGGAGAGACTACACTACTGTGCTCACCCAGAACCAAATGTAAAACACCCTACCCAACTGACACCATAGAACACATCTAAGGAGAGTGTCTCTCCCTTTAAGAGCTATTCCAGAAAATTAGAAGAAGCAACTGCTGTACTATATGCTAAGACATCAAACATGAGAAACAAAGACACATGAAAAAACATGAGAAACATGAAAAAAGAAAGAAATAGGACACCCTGAAAAAAATACAATAATTCTGTAGTACTATACCCCAAAGAAAAGTAAATCCATGAAATGCTTGAAAAGGAATTCTAAATAATAATCTTAAAGAAACTCAACAGAATGCGAAAAAATACAGATACACAAGACAACAAAATCAGAAAAACAATTTATAATTGGAAGGAAAAATTCAACAAAGAGATAGATATTATGAAAAAGAATGAAGCAGAAATCTGGGAACTGAAGAATTCATTAAATGAGATAAGAAATTAAACCACAATCTTAAGCAACATGATACATCAAGCAGAAGAAAGCATTTCTGAACCTGAAGATAGGTCTTTTGAAATGACCTAGTTGGACAAAAAGAAAAAAAAAAGCAAATTTTAAAAAAATAAAGAAAGCCTATGAAATCTCTGGAACAACTTTAAGCATGCAAACATTTATATTATGGGTGTTCTGGAAGGGGTAGAGGAAGGAAAAGGCATCAAAAACCTACTTAGCAAAAGAATAGCTAAAAACTTCCCAAGTTTTAGGAGCGATATGGACTTCCAGATCCCAAAGGCTCAAAGTTCCCCAAACAGATTTAATCCAATAGGTCCTCTCCAAGACACATTGTAGTCAAATTGTCAAAAGTCAGAGATGAAGACATAATTCTAAAAACAGCAAGAGAAAACTGTCAATTCACCTATAAGGGAATCCCATTCAGACTAAAAGCAGATTTCTCCACAGAAACTCTATAGGCCAGAAGAAAATGGGATCATATATTCAAAATACTAAAAGAAAAGAATTGCTGGCCAAGAATACTATACTCAGCAAGGCTATCCTTCAGAAAAGAAGGATATTTTTTTTTATTTCTCAGACAAACAAAAACTGAGAATTCATCACCACTAGACCAGCCTTACAAGAAATCCTTAAGAGAATCCTACACGTGGAAGCAAAAGAATGATAACTACCATCATAACACAAGAAAGAATACAACTTACTGGTAGAGCAGATAAACAATCAAGAAAGAGGAGACAAATATATCTTATCACTATAAAAAACAAATAACAAAGACAAACCATAAAAGAGAAAGAAAGAAAGAAAAGATATATAAAACAACAATAAGACATTTGACGAAGTGTCAGGAGTAAGTCAATGCCTTTCAATAACAACCTTGAATATAAGTGGATTAAATTCCCCATTTAAAAGATATGGGCTGGCTGAATAAATTTTAAAAGTTAGACTTGACTAAATGCTTCCTGCAAGAAACTCACTTACCAGTAAAGAAATGCATAGACTAAAAGCAAGGGGATGGAAAAAGATATTCATACCAATGGAAACCAAAAATGAGCAGGAGTACATATACTTATATTGGATAAATACATATTTAACAACTTCAGAATACACATTCTTCGCATCAGCACATGGATTATTCTCCAGGATAGACTACATGTTAGGCTACACATCAACTCTCAACAAATTTTTTAAAAATTGATATCATATCAAGTTTATTTTCAAACCACAATGGAATAAAACTAGAAATCAATAACAAGTGAAACTTGGGAAATTTTAAAAATACATAGAAATTAAATAACATGCTCCCAAATGACCAATGGGTCAAAAAAGAAATTAAGTAGGAAATAAAAAAAAAAAATCTTGAATGAAAATAGAAGCGTAACATACCAAAACCTATGGGATACTGTCAAAGCAGTACTAAGAGGGAAGTTTATTGCAATAAGGGCTTACATCAAAAAAGTGGAAAAATGTCAAATAAGTTAGAATTGCTCCTCAAGGAACTAGAAAACCAAGAACAATCCAGTCCCAAAATTAGTAGACGAAAAGAAATAATAAAGATCAGAGCAGAACTAAATGAAATAGAACCCAGGAAAAAAATACAAAAGATCATTGAAACGAAAATTTGGTCTTTTGGAAAAATAGCCAAAATTGACAAATCATTAACTAGACTAACTAAGAAGAGAGAAGTCCCAAATAACAAAAATCAGAAATTAGAAAGGAGACATTACAACTGATACCACAAAAATACAAAGAATTATTAGGGACTATTATGAACAACTATATGCCAACAATTTGAAAAATCTTCAGGAAATGGATAAATTTCTGGACACATACAACCTCATGAATGAATCAATAAGAAATAGAAAACCTGAACAGACCAGTAACAAGTAATGAGATTGAATCAGTAATCAGCAATCTCCCTAACAAAGAAAAGCCAAGCACCAGGTGGCTTCATGCTGAATTCTACCAGACTAAAAAGAATTAATAACAATTCTTCTCAAACTATTCCAAAAAATTGGAGCAGAGGGTATTCTCCCAACCTCATTCTATAAGGCCAGCATCACCCTGGTACCAAAATCAGACAAGGACATGCACACAAACACACACACACATAGCCTACAAGCCAATACCCTTGATAAACACAGATGCAAAATTTATCAACAAAATACTAGCAAACTGAATTCAACACCACATCAAAAATATTATACAACATGATCAAGTGGGATTTATTCCAATGATGGCTCAATATATAAAAATCAATAAATGCGATACACCACATCAACAAAATGAAGAGCAAAAACCATATGATCATCTCAATAGTTGCAGAAAAAGCACTTAATAACATTAAACATCAACATCCCTTCATAAAAATCTCTCAACAAATTAGGTATAGTAGAAAAGTATCTCAACACAATAGGGCCATATATGACAAACCCACAGCTAACATCATCCTGAATGGGGGATAGTTGAAAGCTTTTCCCTTCTAAGAAAAGGAACAAGATAGGATGCTATTTTCAGCATTCTTATTTAACATAGTACTATAAGTTCCATCATGAGCAATTAGGCAAGAGAAAGAAATAAAGGGCAACTAAATTGAAAGTGAGGAAGTCAAATTGTCCGTGTTTGCACACAACATGATCTTATATATAGAAAAATCAAGACTCCACTTAAAACTCTTAGAACTTGTAAATGAATATAGTAAAGTTGCAGGATACAAAATCAACATACAAAAATCAGTAGTGTTTCTATATACCAACAACAATCTAGCTGAAAAGGAAGTAAAAATCAATCCCATT
Organism: Cynocephalus volans; assembly: GCF_027409185.1. NCBI lineage: Eukaryota > Metazoa > Chordata > Mammalia > Dermoptera > Cynocephalidae > Cynocephalus > Cynocephalus volans. Next base: position 41,053,506 of record NC_084461.1, on the reverse strand, counting down.
TACAATAGCTACTAAAAAAACAAAATACCCAGGAATACATTTAACCAAGGAGGTGAAAGATCTCTACAATGAAAACTACAAAACCCTGATGGAAGAAATAGAAGAGGACACACAAAAAAAGGAAAGACATTCCATGTTCACAGATTTTGAGAATTAATGTTGACAAAATGACCATACTATCCAAAGTGATCTACAGATTGAGTGCAATTCTTATCAAAATACCAATGACATTCTTCACAGAAATAGAAAAAATATATATATCCTAAAATTCATATGGAACTACAAAAGACCCCAAATAGCCAAAGCAATCTTGAGCAAAAAGCACAAAGCTAGAGGCATTTACACTATCTGATGTCAAAATATACTACAAAGCTATAGTAATCAAAACAGACTTGTACTGACATAAAAACAGATACATGGACCAATGGAACAAAGTAGGGACTTCAGAAATAAATCTACACATCTACAGCCAACTGATATTTGACAAAAGTGCCAAGAACTTACACTGGGGAAAGGACAGCCTTTTCATTAAATGGTGCTGGGCAGAAAGAGAAATACATGTCCTCACTCATAAGTGGGAGCTAAAAAATAATAATAATAAAAAATAAATAAAACATTTTTAAAAGGCAAAAAAAAAAAAAGAACAAAAATACAATAATCACAATAATTTGTTCAACTTTTAAAAGAGAGAACAGAACTGAGGCCACCACAGGTGGGAAAGAGTGAGAGGGGTTAGTGAGAAATTGGTAAAAGGCCATAAAAAATGATTACATTGAATAATGATAAATGCAATTTAAAAATATGGTGCTGGGAAAACTGGATATACGTATGCAGAAGAAAATAGACCTCTATCTCTCTCCATATACCAAAACCAATCAAAATGGATTAAAGATTTACATGTAAGACCGGAAACTATAAAACTACTAGAAAAAAACATAGAGAAAAGACTTCAAGACGTTGGGCAGGCCAAAAAATTGTGGAGAAGACTTCTAAACCAAAGGCAACAGAAACAATAAAAGAAATGGAATTATATCAAGCTAGGAAGCTTCTTCTGCACACCAAAGGAAGCAATCGACAGAGTGAAGAGGCAACCAGAAGACTGGGAGGAAATATTTGCAACTTATTCTTCCAACAAGAGATTAATATCCTGAATATATAAGGAACTTAAAAGAACTCAACAGCAAAAACAATAAACTAATTAAAAAATGGGCAAATGACCAGAATAGATATTTATCAAACAAGATATATAAATGGCCAAAATGTATATGAAAAAAATGCTCAACATCACTAAATCATCAGGGAAATGCAGATCAAAACCACCATGAGAAATCATCTCCCACAGTTAGAATAGCTATTATCAAAAAGAAAAAAAAAATGATAGTGAAGATGCAGACAAAAGAAAACTCTTACATACTGTTGGTAGGAATGTAAATTAGTACAACCATATGGAAAACAGCATGAAGGTTCCTCAAAAAACTAAAAATAGAACAAATCATATAGCATATAGGGTTATGCTATATGATTCCAGCAATCACCCTGCTGGTATTTATCCAAAGGAAAGGAAGTTAGCATACTGAAACAATATCTGCACCCCCATGTTTATTGCAGCACCATTCACAACAACCAAGATATGGAATCAACGTAGGTGTCCATTAACAGATGAATTGATAAAGAAAATGTGTTATATAAACACAATAGAGTAACTACTCAGCCATGAAAATAATGAAATCCTCCTGTCATTTTGTGACAGTATGGATGAGCATGGAAAACAACATGCTAAGTGAAATAAGTCAGGCACAGAAAGGTAAATACCACATGCTCTCGCTCATATGTGAGGGCTAAAAAAAAATAAGTTGAATTCTTAGAAGTGGGAGTAGAATTGTGGTTACTGGAGGCTGGGAAGGGGAGGGGCAAAGTGGGATGGGGAAATGTTCATTGATGGACTCATAATTACAGCTAGATAGGAAAAATATGTTATGTTGTACAGTAGTCTGAGACATCTACAATTAACAATAATTTATTGTATGTTCTCAAATGGCTAGGAGAGAGGAGGTCAAATGATTTCATCACAAAGAAATGATAAACTTTTACAATGATGAGTATGCTAATTTCCCTGATTTAATCATCACACATTATATACATGTATTGAAATATAATTCTGTGTGTCATAAATATGTACAATCAATGTGTTTCAACTGAAATATAAATAAATTTCTTTTAAAAATACGTGCTTGAATTTCTAATTTGTTGTCAACTTCTTTAGGCAGAATCAGTGTCATTCACTTGTATTCTGGTTATAGGGGAATCATTTGTTGACTTGAATTCATATTATCCCCTAATTCCATTCCTTTTGTCTTCTTTTCCCAATTTCTCCTAAAACCCTACGTTAGATGTAAATGTGAAAGCTACATAAATTTATTTCCAAAAAAGAACATCATTGGCATCACCTGGGAACTTCATAGAAATGCAGATTCTTAGGCCTAACTCCAGATTTTCTAAATCCTAATCTTTTTAACAAGACACACAGGTGATCCCTATGCATATTAAAGTGTGACAAACACCACACTAAAGAATCCAGTCTGAATGAGTTGATCATTAATTTCTACATTAAACAAAGAAAATGTGTTTTTAAATCTCTATTATGTGTGCATGTGTGATATGTATGTGTCTATATATGTGTGAGTGAGAGAGAGAATAACAGAAAATATTTTGGAAACAAATAACTTTTTTCCCTGTAGTAGACTTGCCTCATAAATAGATCTAGTGAATATATTTTCTACTGAGACTATCATTTTGCCTATGCTCTTTTTTTCATTTTATGTAAGCATATTAAGCCATGTAGGAAAACAGAGCTGTCAAGACATCACTTCAAAACCAGGTATCTGAGAGCTGAAATCATTTGATGAATTTTTTAAAAACTGGCTGATTTTTAAAGGCATTTATAATTCAAGGTGTTTGATTAACTTTTAAAGAGTTGAGTGTTGGTAGATTTAAAATCAAAAAGAAAAATTTGGAGTAGTCTGGTTGATTTTTAAAGTTGGATAGAAGCAGGAAAACTCTGGTCTAACCCTTCTTAGCTTTGATGTTTTTATGTGATTTTTGTTCCAATTACATAACAGATCTCCTTTAATCTTCTATATGGATCGCTTTGGCTAACATGGGGCTGGCAGTAATTGTTTCCTATCTACCCAACAAATATTCTGAGAATTGCTGAAATTAAGTCCATCAAGTATTTTGACTTGCCAAACACAAATAGTATAAATATCTATTAGATAGCAATTTATAAATAGTATTTTTAAAGCTGATTTTATGCACACATTAGGAGTCACAATGGAACTGAAAAACACAAACATTCTAAGGAATAGGAAGGGGAGAGAAGTTAAGGAGTAGGAATTATGAACCTTAATGAAAACATCTACATATCCAACCAAATGAAACAATCATGTCACAAAAATGGTCATAATTAGTAGGAACCAGATAAGAGCCTTGTAACTTTTAGAACATACAGCCAAAACCCCTCAAAAAATATGACTATTTGGAATGTTGTGTTCAAATGTGAGCACCTCATTTCATGAAGAATATTTACAATCTGGTATAGGTCATTCTGCTTTTCATTTATTGATTGATTCATTCCTTCCATATTTCTAGAACAAAATGTTATGTGAATAAATCTATAGTAAGTGCTAGACATTGCAAATGTGGTTGTTGTACTTGCCTTTAAGGACCTTATAGTTTAGTATAGAGAAATATCATATAAACAAGTACAATAATGTGTTATAGGAACTAAGATGATCAAGACAGAGAGGAGACACAAAGATAAATTCTCCCTGAGGTAATTAATAAAGGGTGCCCACGGGTGTGAAAGCATCTTACTCAACACAGTCTAAGTAATTGTGATGGTTATGAACAAATTGTATATGAGAAAGCAGAGTGTGTGGAAGATGATAGCTATAATTCACAAATTTGGAGAGCTACTTGGTATATGAAGCATTACTTTTCCTTGTTTCTTGCAGATAAGGCCAAAATAACAAAACAAAAACAAACAAACAAATAAAAATTAGAAAGAGAGGAGAAAGAACATAAGAAAAAAAGGAAGGGATCTCATTTTTAAAAGTGCCCACAATGCTCTAGCATTGTGGTGGGCACGTTATAGGCACTATTTTAGTTAACAACATAACAACTTTGCAAATAAATAACTTCGCCAGTGCATTACTTGTCTTAGTTGCTGGTACTAAGTCAATATTCAGAGCCCTGGGTGACCACTTCAGTTCATATGTTTTAGGGAGACAAATTGGTCAAACGTACACAGAGAGCTAAGATTTGTTTGACAAATAACTTCAGCTGATCTAAATACCATAAATAACAGTGGTATGAGTAGTAGTAGAGGACACTCACAATTGTGCAAGTAGTGCTGTGTCTATGTGACCAGTTATATCTTTTTAAAAAAGGCAAAATTGGGCATTGTGGTTGTTAGAATATTTATTATGATATATGATATATAATATATACATTCATATTCATTCCTTTATAATATCTGTATTTGGAAATTTGAGTCTATTTCAGAAAATTATAAAAAATGTAAAATTCATGAAGATAAATCAAATACTACAAAATTTACATCTATTTAATGTTCTATCCTAGCCTAAATTTCTTTAGATCCCTATTCAAATTCATTTGACAATTCCCCAAAGTACTTCTACCAGCTACGCTTGATAAGCAAATTAATTTAAGCCTGATGTTACCATCTCTGATGCCATACAGAGATGATATTTTACTAGCTCACTAGTATGAATACAGAAAGACTGCAAATACAATACAAATATGAGGGGTCTTCAAAAAGTTCATGGAAAGATTTGTATTACTTTTAATTCCATTTTTCCACAAACTTTGAAGTACACTTGCATAAAAAGACAAAAAATAATATTTCCTCTTTCACATTATTATGAAACACTGGATTAGACACCTAAGTAATTTGTAGGAGATTAGTATTTTGATGCACAACAAAATTTATTTCATGGTGTCAGGTACAAAAGAAGGAGTTAACTTATGCTTAAGTTGCTATAAACAGCTGAATACAACTTTTCCCACAAATTCTAGAAAGCCGTGTTAAACACATTACTTTAGAAATTTCTGACATGAGTTCCTGATTAGCTTCGTGTCACTGCAATGTCAAACTCAGTTTTAGAGGTCAGAAAAATATTTCTGAGTTGCAAAATGCTTGAAGCCATTTAGCTTATCTTATAAAATGGCAGTTTATAGAGATGACAATAATGTCAGGTGGACTTAAATGTTTATAGTCAGGGTTAACTAATGTGAGCAAAAATAGCATTGAGCAATTGATATATCTCATACCCTAAGGATTATTAGAAGTGTACATATAATGTAGTAGGTCAAATCTAATCTCCCAGACCACACTCTTTCTGCCATCGAAATTGAAAATAGAGCTTTATAATGTGCCTGTGATAGGGTACATTACTGACAGTTTTCGTCTTAGGTGAAATAACTTGTTAGACATTCCATAAATGTCTTAAAAAGAACACTTGGAATGTCCTACTGAATTAAATTTAATATGCCAAATCCTCATGACTTGTACACTTGGTTATAACACGGAAATTTGCATCCAGATGAAAAGACCTTTTACCTGCGTAAATTTGCACTAAGGTTCTTAGCAGTGATTTCATTTTCTTTTTACTGAAACATAACTGATTATACATATTTGTGGAGTACAGAGTTGACTATCAGTATTTGTGTACAATATGTTATGATCAAATCAGGATAGTTGGCATATTTGTCATTGCAAAACGTACTCGCTCTTTGTGTCCATTAACCAGTTCCTCCCTAACACTCCTCCTCAACCCCTTCCCACCCCAACAACCAGTTCTGTTCTGTCCTTCTGAAAGTTCAACATATTATTGTGTTTCTTGTTTCTTTTTTCTTTCCTTCTTCCTTCCTTTCTTTCTTTCCTTCCTTCCTTCCTTTTCTCTCTCTCTCTTTCTTTTTTAGCTCCCACTTATGACTGAGGACATGCAGTATTTCTCTTTCTGTGCCTGTCTTGTTTCACTTAACAATTTTCTCCTAGTTCATCCATGTTGCTGCAAATGCAAAATTTCCTCTTTTTTATGGTTGAGTAGTATTCCATTGTGTATATATACCACATTTTCCTAATACAGTCCTTCATTGGTGGACACTTAGGTTGGTTCCAACTCTTGGCTATTGTAAATAGAGCCATGATAAACATGGGAGTTCAGGTATCCATTTGACATGGTGATTTCCATTCCTTAGGTGTACATCCAGTAGTGGGATGGCTGGTGGAAATTTCTAGTTGAATTCTCAGAGAGTAAGCAAACAAGAAACAAACAGGAAGATTGGAACGATACCAAAACACTCTTTAAAAGGCTTATATCTGTACACTGCACTTAGCTTATTCTTTAGGAGTTCAATTTTATTTAACTTAGTCTTTTATTTCATATTCTTTAAGAATTCGACCTGAGCACCAAAAGCAAGTTAATTTTCTACCTGGTGAGTAAAGACATGTCTACATTGAAGAAAACATTATCAGATTTTCTAGATTTTTTTTTTTTTCATTACAGGCATAGCACAAAAACCTCAGAGATATGTTGTGTTGCTTAAATAATGTACATAAAACATTTGGTGAGTTCTATTATAAAAGGGAGATATCTAGCAGGGGAACCAATATTACATTATCTAAAACTTAAGAACAGATGTTAGAGTGGACCTTGGATTAATTCACTGTTACTGACATATTTATAAGCATTTCAAATCATTTTGTCTGAGCTCAAAACTCAATATAGCAGGCACTGTCAGGGATAAAGTAATATATGTAACTGTATGGTTGCTGTCATTAAAATTTTGTAAACCAGTTAGGAGATGTGGCCATTATTTAAAAAACAATTAGAAAATCCAGTACAAAAAAGTAAAAAATAGTGATAAAATAATATATACATAATTTCTAAGGAACTTAAAGGATAGTATGACTAATTGACTAAACTGTGTAGTATGACAAATGAGTATAATGGTTTTCCTTTCTACATCCTTTCCTCAGACACACACACACACACACACACACACACACAACATTCATACACATAAAGTCACACACACACACACACACACACGTAAACACAGACACAGTAAATACACAAAAACTCTGTACTATCTAACACAGGGCTGTGTTTATTCAATAAGTGAATTTTCAAAATCAGTTAATATCAAGAGAAAATTAATTCACAGAGAAGCACCTGTTGCATTCACAGTGAATCTGGAAATTCAATTCATGAAATCTAAAACTTTTATGATCAAAACGTTACTATTTTGGATTGCTAAGTGTGTGTCATTTCTTACTTCTGTTATTCATGGTAGAAGCAAAGAGCATGTAAACTTTTAAAGAAGAAGGGACTATTTTAAGTTATTTTCATACTGCTCAGTGTCTATTTCTATTCTTATGAATACACCTTCATTTGTTCTGTTTCTCGCTAACATTATTAAGGAGATGCAGAGAGATAATGGCTGATGAGTTTTGAGTTGGTAATCAACCAAATCATTTATGTAACTTCTAAAATGGCTTTGTTAGTATGTCTATATTTATCCCTTAGTTTCTCCATAGGAGGAAATATCATACTAAGTACAAATAAATTTTACTTATGTAGGTGATTAAATATTCATTTTGTAGAGCATGTTGCCATTTGGTTCAATGATTCTACTCAGCAAACATTAAGCACATACTATGTACCATGTAGGCACTAGAGATACAAAGATTAGTAAAACCTTAGAGATAAAAAATGGAATGAAGTCTAAGTTACAGATTTAATGTTAATAAAACTCTATTGCTGTAATTGAGCTTTACATTTCACCGATAAACTAAAGTCTGTAGAATATAATTATATGTCTGAATACTGAAAACCAAAGGGAAATCAGTATGAAACTATAGCACAGGACTCCAACCCCCTAGTCCAGTACACTTTGTACTACACCAAGAAAAGAATCTGTAATATAACCCAAGCAATTAGATGTATATCACTGAATCAGGAAGAACCCAGTCATCACTGCTGCAGAAAATCACCAAAATAGCACTCTATTTTATTAGTTGGCAAGAAAGACCAAACTGAAATATTAGCTTTGATCCCGCAAATTACAAAAGGTAATGAATTACACAGGTACATCATCTTCTTAAATAAAATTTAAAGAAGGAATAAGATTTGTTGACCAATAACATCTAAGTTTTACTGAGAAGGCAATAGCAATATAGGAAAACTTTGGATTAAGAGCTTACAATACAAGTACACATTTTTTTCACAGAGGCCAGAAACATTACTTAAAAAACATCCTATTTGAATAATTTATTTTCTTACCAATGGCAATACTTAACTGATTCATCAAGCAGCAGTACTTAGTAATGGAGACCTATATCATGTAACATATACTACATATATTATATTTCCATTATAGGAGGATTCCAAATGATGGAGGTCAGAAAATCATTTGCAGAAAATCATTTAGGAAAATATTAATAAGCATTTTATCCTTTAATAAGTTTATTTTACCATATCTCTAAAATGAGTATACATATTGAAAATAGCTATATTTTTATTCCTAATTTTTAAACTTATTTTTAAAATACAGAAGTAATATATAAATGCAAACTTATTATAAACAAAAATCCAGATGATTTCTAAGCATAAGACAAATAAAGAAAAGCCCATTTCTTATCTAAGATGATCCTCAGCATGTGTCTTTATTTCGTCTCTTTCCAGAGACCCAGTTAAAAGTAGTAAAAGAACAAAATATCAACCCAAACCACAAAGAGACGTGATGCATGAGTGTGTGCTTGGGAACAACCAGGAGATGAGACATGTGACACATTTCTGGAAGACAAAAAGTAAATATGAGAGTGGAGTGTCAGATGGTGCTGGTTCCCTCTTTAGCAACCATGTCCCTGTCCTCCTTGTTGATAGAATTCTGATTGGATGTGATTGGCAAAATATGCAATTCCAAGGATTAAACCAATATTTACCTTATTCAACCACTAATAGTAATTATCTTATTCTAGTTTACCAAATATTTCATTTTAAATCCTTTCCTGTAGCTAAGGATGGCCATGTGATACAATTCCGATAGTAGTATGGTAAAGAAAGTAAGTTAGGGACCTTCAGTGCAACTTTTGCCTTCATAATAAAAAGAAAAAAAATGTGGGTAAGAAGTCTTTCCATTTCTCTCTGTTTTGATGCTGTGTGTGAAGATGTAAACGCATGCAGTGTTGCAGTCAACTGGTGGTCAGGAGAGGGAGGCCAAGAAAAACAAAGTCTTGTTAGCTCAGTGCCTTGGCATCACTGAGGTGCTATGCCTATGTCCAGACTTTTGTTTTGTAATATAATTAAATTATTTTGTTGAATAAGCCAATGTTATTCAGGTATTCTGTAACAGGTGGTTAAAAGTACATGGGTGGTTATTGATGAATCGTAAAGGGAAAGTATAGGAACTTGGAAAGAGAGAGAGAGGGAGAGAGGGAGGAAGGGAGGGAGGGGGGAGAGAGAGAGAGAGAGCAGATGTGCTGGAAAAATTCTAGAGAGGCTCTTAGCTAAGAGACAGCAGGACCAAATAGGGCAGAATGATAAGTGACAGTAAAACCAAGGTGACTTGATGGTTGGTCTATGGAACAATTGACTCTTCATCCCTCCCTCCACATGGCAGAATATTCCATAGTTAACCTCGTATTCTCCTGAGGGGGGACAAGGTCAGTGGTTCTTTCCTAAAGCAATTGAACAAGGGGAAGAACTAGGACAGCTGAGAGGTCAGTAAAGCCCTCCTTGTTCTTCCAGTTAGGGAAATATAAGGAAAAGTCCCCACCTATTCACCCTAAAGAAAAACTCTAAATCAACAAATCCTGAAGCATCATCAAAGTTTTCATCCTTAACTGTGAATGAATACCAATAGATTACCAGTAAGAAAACATTCAACACACAAAGGAAAGGCAGAGATGGAAACAGTGCTTCCAGAGTAAAGAGCATTTATAAAAGAGAAGAGATTCAAATATAAATATAACAAATATAAAGATAAAAAATAAAACAACTTCTTTCATTTTCTACAGCTTTAAGTGCAATGTATTTTACATATACAATGTATCTATTTAAAGTGTCCAATTCAATTATTTTAGTAAATTTACCAAGTAATGAAGCCATCTCCACAAATCAGGTTGTAGAACCTTTTCATCACCCCAATAGGATTCTGTGTGCCCACTTACTCTTAATCCCCTTTCATATCCCTTGTCCCAGGCAACTGCTAATCTGTTATCTAGCTCTATAGATTTGTCTTTTCTGGACATTTCACATAAGTGGAATCACACAGTATGTGCCCACTCATGTCTTGCTTCTTTCACCTAACATTACTGAGGTTTGTTCGTGTTGTAGCACCCATTTGTTATTCAAAATCAGAACTCTTAACACCTGCCAGGGGATAGAGGCTATTATATCCACAACAAAAGAGGATATAATGAAAAAGCAACATATAGAGAAAGACAGAAAGCACTTGGAAATTAAAAATATAAGTGCCAAAATAAAAATATATTTAAAAGAATAGAAGGTAAAGTTGAAATTTCCTACAATAGTAATAACTATTTAACAGGTTTGTTTATGTTCCTTCATATCTTGTCTTTTTGCTATTCTGTGTACTTAGATATTAAATTTCCTAAATGGTGTTTTTAAAATAAAAGTTGTGTGTGTTTACAAATAAAAGAAATTTATGTCAAGGAAAGTTGAAAAGAATAAAAATCTACACAGTAAATCAACATAAAGAAATCCTTTTCCATCCAGAGCAGGGCAGATTGATAGATTTTATAGCCATATTACTTATACTATATGCAATCATTTTTTCTCATACTATAATTACAATCTTGTATCCTGCTTTTCTCACTTAAGCTTTCATGATCCTTCTATTGTTACCATGTAGACTTTAAAGGTTTCCCTTTTAGTAACTGCCACATAGTTCATCCGGTGGCCATATAATTATGAATCTTGACTTGTTAAACATTTAGAGCATTCCCTTATTTTAAGATATATAAATAAATTCACGATGTAAACCACTGTATAAACAACATTATTGTAATTACAGACTATTTCCTTAGGTTAGATTGTTAAGTGAAATTTCTGGGTTGAAGGATATGAATACTTTTAAAGAAATTTGTTACATATTGTAATAATGTATTATATATTATAACAATGTGTTGTATATTGTAACAATGTTATATATTGCAGTAATATGTTACATATTAAATTTACCATGAGGTATAGACCATTCTACATGGTAAGTTGTAAAGTACACATCTGAAAGCAATATTCAGCAGTAAAACATTTCTCCTCATCTTGTTTGCCATAATGTGACAATCATAAATTATATAATATGGCATGAGCATTTTGGTGACACAGGAATTTAATTTTGGGGTAGAAATGAAAATGCTTTCTTTTATTAAATTGTTAAGATTAGAGTACCAGGCAAAAATCCATGGTATGATAATTTGTTTAAAAATTGGCCAATATAGGTTAATCTTCCTACACAAACACTAAATGCATACATACACACACACATATACATACATACACAGACGAACATGCACACAACATGAACACTCCAAAATATTAATTGTCAATTTTACATGTTTACCTACGTGAACAACAACATAATTGGTAGCTTAGGTGACATATCCTGAAATTCTCTCTAACTTCCAAGATTGGTTCAGAAGCACTTTTTATTTTTTGCAAAGTCTCCATATCTTTATCATTGTTCTTACCAGATTGCATTTAAATGAACTCTATTAAGATTGTTCTTTCCTTAAACCACTAGAATATGAGTAATCCAACAGCAGATATCATGTTTCAATAATATTCCCAGCCCTAAGATCAAGTACACAGTGCATATAACATAATTTACAGTAGTTCCTCCTTATCCATGTGGGATACATTCCAAGACCCTCAGTGGGTGCCTGAAACTAAGAATAATACCAAACCCTATATACACTGTATTTTCTCCTATAAATACATACCTACCATAAAGTTTAATTTCTAAACTAAGCACAGTAAGAGATTAACAGCCATAATTAATAATGAAATGGAATAATTATAACAATATACTACAGCATCACTACTCTTGAGTTGTGGAACCATTATTAGGTAAAATAATGGTTACTTGAATCTGAGCACTGCGATACCTTGACAGTCCATCTGAGATGGCTATGAAGTGACAGCAGGCAAGTAGCATATACAGTGTGGATCCTCTGAACAAAGAAATGATTCATATCCCAAGCAAGATAGAGGAGGAGGATGCAAGATTGCAACATGCTATTCAGAAAGACATGCAGTTTAAAACTTATTTTCAGACTCTGGTTGACCATGGCTAATTGAAACCATAGAAAGCAAAGCCATGTACAAGGGGGGGCGGGAGGGAGTCCCATACTCACAATGTTTGCCAACATGAACTAAATGAACTTCTTTAAGTAGGTTCAGAAGAGTATGAATTTAATCATTTAATAAATATTTTGCTGTATTTCTTTTGTTAGGGGACTGTAAATTTTAGAAATACTTCTACCATTTCTTTTTTTTGTCAAATGGGTTATTTCATAGCTAATTTTTTTCCCAAAAAAACAAAACAAAACAAAGCAAAACAAATACTGCAGTTTATTTTAATTCATAATTTTTAGAAAGTAAAATGGAAAATTATCTGTTGTAGTTACAATTAGGTAGTAAATAAGGAAGTCCAAATTTGCAAATGTTTACCATATTTGCGCACTCTAAATTACAACAAAGAATTCTTCTTATAAATTATTTAAATAGAAAGCCCCTCTGTACATTTGTAATTTTCTTCAAACAATCTCATTGTTAATACAGAAACTACATTAAGACATGCTTATAATATATCTGAACCTCTGGTCCAGTCTTGTCTGATGCTAAGACTTTCTAAGCCAAAGTTTGGACTCGCATTAGCTTGTCTAGGTTACACCATCTACATTATGCCTTCCAGAATTCATAAAAGCTTCATTCTGATTATAACCCCTTCCTGTTTTCAACTCCATTGTGAATTTTTTATTCCTCTTTCTGCACCTTTTTGTTGTTGTTGTTGTTTCAGGGAAATTGGCGTGAGGGGTGATAGATAAATCTTTTGCAGCCTTCCATTTGAACCCAAACCCTCAACTGTTTAAAAAATAATATTATTTTAAAGTTGTCTTGACAATTGAATGCTTTTAATTGTTACGAGGAATTTGCTGATAAAGTAGAAAATGCTGCTAATCATTGGTTTCGCACACCATGAGACTTTCTTTTTTTAAAATTGTGGGATGACTTAATGGCATTTAGTAGAAAATGACCAAACAAGTCTTTCTTCCTTGTGTTTATAGAGATTTGCCTGCTGACCAAGGGACGCCGCACTGCCAGTGTTCGAGCTGATACATATTGCCGTCTTTATTCTCTTTCGGTGGACAATTTCAATGAGGTCCTGGAAGAATATCCAATGATGAGGAGAGCCTTTGAGACAGTTGCCATTGACCGACTAGATCGAATAGGTACTCTTTAATTTTTGATCTTCTCCATGCACAATTTAGTTTTAATCTAGTGAAGTAATATCAGTTTGCCATTATAGTCCCAAATGCTAGTTCATAGCTTGCTTATTAATTTTTGTAGAAATAATAATTAGTTGTAGACATATTTCTAGACAGATCTGAGACCCTACCTAACATTCTTTTCTAAGTATTCTGGGTTTATTTATTCATGTCTATTTTCACTAGCTACACAATCTGATTTCTCGAGTGATGCCAAAACAAATCGAATCTTCAGGTAAAAAGCAATGATAAAAATTCTAGAAAGCATTAAAATAGAACAAAGGATACAATAGTATGAGTCTACATTACAAACTGAATTTTACCACAGGCTTTTTTTTAAAGTTAAACTTTACATTTTATTCTTATATTATGAATTGAAAACTTGTGCATTTAAATTGGTCTCAGCAGAAATTTATTTTAATGTTTGTAATACAGACTCAAGCAGAAAAATCCTAGATAGAAGTTCCTCACATAGATGCTTTACCTTGCAAATATCAATTTATTTTTAATTCTTTTCTGCTATCAAATTAAAATAATATATATTAGACCTTATTAGTTATGCTAGTTTAAATATCTGCATAATCGCCCTAGTAAAATTAGATCATGTTGTCTTGCTGTTAACTTCCCTACGTGTCCTAGAACATTCTGATAAGTCATAAGGTAGTATGCATTCATTCTCCACCCTAAATCCTCTTTGCCTACCTGACCCTTCTCTGCCCCCTTTCTGAGGCTAAATCTATTCAACCTTCATATCTCTGTTTAGAGATCACTTCCCTGTACGTACCCTCTCTGACTTCCCACCCCCTGCCATTTTGAATTCCTTGGATATGTTCCCCTATGGCCTCTGAAGTCCCCCCTTCACAACACTGCTCTTATTATTGTAGTTGCCCTAGCGATGCTTAGCTTTGTGAATGTAGAGATCATGTCTGATTCACTGTTGCCTTCCCAGTAACTAGTAGACAATAAATATTTGTTAAAGAGAGGTAAGGAGGGAGGAAGGAATAGATAAACTCAAAGGAGATGGGGCTGGAATGACTTGTACTAAATAAACCAGGAGGGACTTCAACTACTTCATTCTTATTAAAGGTAAGGACTTTAGATGGTTGTATTGTCATGTCAGCTTTTATCTGCACTTTCCATCTTTCTTTATCTCTTTATTAGCAGGATGACAGACTGCAGAACGTTCTGAAATTAGATTAGGAGGAGTAAAGGTAGTATTTAGACATTACCATTACACATAATAAGCATATTAAAAATTTATATGGACATCTCAGAGGTCTAACAGAATATACTCATTTAGGGAGACAGCACCCATAAAAGAAAGAGGTACTCTTGAAAGCATTCTTTCTTAATTTGAAAATAACTTCTTTTTTTGTGGTGTGTGAGTATGCATGTTAGAGAAAGAGACTAATTTTAAGTGTATGAGCTTTTTCCCAAACCAGCTAGGAATTTTTAGATAAAGCATTAAAATCAGAATATTTCAATAGAGAATTTCTGTTAATCTGATACAGCTTCACTTTCATCTAAGTTATCACTGTTATTTTTTATAACCTAAGTTTGCATAAAAGGCAATAATACAGGCTATAGAATTTCTAGTAAGCACCAATCATTCTCATTTTTGACCTTTATAAAATTGTAAGTGTGTAGTAAAAGTTATTTTTTCCAAGATTACAGATACTTAGATTATAATACGTTGACTATTCATATATCACAAAGAAGCATTATTCTTCTCAATTCTGTGGACGTTGTTCATAAATGTGTGCTGTAGTTAAGTTGTTGAAGGGAATATGCTAAATAAGCATTTGTATTTATTACTAATATAGGAGTTTTTGTTCTTTGGGAAATTAGGACAGTTTGCAAGGCGAGAGAAGTAACTATTTTGGCAGTCATTTAAAATGATCTCTTTTCCTAGCAGTCAAGGAAATGATAATATATATTTCCATTTAAAAATATATTTTGTTGGTGCTGATGGCACCAGGGCCATGGATTTGGATCCCTGTATAGGGACGGCCGGTTAGCTCACCTAGGAGAGCATGGCACTGACAACACCAAATCAAGGGTTAGGATCCCCTTACCTGTCATCTTTTGAAATAAAAATCTATATCTATGTATACATAGATATAGTTACTTTTGATATAATACTTTATTTAGCAATATAATGAATTGATTTGCTTTTCAGTTACCATATAATTCACTAGAGTATTACTGTATCAACTGTGTCAAAGAAAAGTTACTGCTTTTCCCTTCCTTCACCTATTGCTTTTCCCTTCCTAGTATTGATTCTAATTGTTATTCTGCCAGAGAATGTCCAGTTATTGCTAACCATTCCAAAGATGATGGCAGGGAGAACTATTGCTTATTGAAGTCCTAGAGGGAGCTGAGAGCCTGACAGTCACTGTGCCCTTGGCCCTCACAATCACCACTTAGAAGAGGAAAGATCACAAAGTGATCTGGCTACACGTAGGATTCCCCTGGGGAAATTTGCTTTTAAACTATCAAAATCTGGGCCCCATGTCTGGTTATTCAGATTTAATTGGTAAGGTATAGATGAACATTAGTATTTTTTAGAGTTCCAGAGATGAGAAAAAATACGCAGCTAGGATTGAGAATCACTGGGGTAAGGAAATGGTCAGAAGCAAAGGCCCAGGTACAGTGCTCCTCAAACTTGCATGTGCAAATCACCCAGGGGTCTTAGTAAAAAATGCAGTATCTGATTCAGCCAGTGGGGTCAGGCCTGAGAGGCTGAATTTCTAGCAAGCACCCAGATAACCCAGATGTAGCTGGTCCATTATCCGTAGCAAGGATGTGTAACCATATTCACTTTTCTCCCTTCCCAGCCCTGTTACTTACTAACCATCTTTTCTTGGGCATTGTTCTTAATGTCCTGGTCTCCTTTGGGGTAAAATTGCATTATGAACACACCTACCTCACAGGGCTGACTATTAAATAAAATATAATCTACCTCAAGTCCTTTGTAGAGTGCCTATCACACAGAAAGTGCTCAGATGTTAGCTCTCATTTCTCCATTGTTCCTTCCTGAAAAAGTAGCTTTAACTTCAAATCTTGATTCCAGGCTCATCCTGATCCAAAAGCCCTTTCTTCCCCCATTCTTCAAGGGAGCCCTCATGTTAGATATCTCCATTTTTTCTGTAAAGTGGCTTTTGCCATATTATAGGCTTTTCAACTCACTTTGTGTAGAAGATAAGATTTACCAGAGAGATACAGGCAGTGTGAAAACCAGGAGCCACATTTCTATTTGGTGTCTAAAGGTGAGTATTTGGCTTTTAAGCCTCTTCTAGGAAATGTTGACATACTTCTGTTTGCAAGAGCCACTCTGCTTGACGTTGTCATCAGTGATGGGGAGGCTTTCTAAGTGTCTATCTTTCTTTTGCTGACAGGAAAGAAAAACTCAATTCTTCTGCAAAAGTTCCAAAAGGATCTGAACACTGGTGTTTTCAACAATCAGGAGAACGAAATTCTGAAGCAGATTGTGAAACACGACAGGGAGATGGTGCAGGCAATCCCTCCAATCAATTATCCTCAAATGACAACCCTGAATTCAACATCTTCCGCTACTACCCCGACCTCTCGCATGAGGACACAATCTCCACCAGTGTACACAGCAACCAGTCTGTCTCATAGCAACCTGCATTCCCCCAGTCCCAGCACACAGACCCCCCAACAGTCAGCCGTCCTCTCACCCTGCTCCTACACCACTGCGGTCTG
The DNA here is from genome assembly GCF_027409185.1 of Cynocephalus volans. Taxonomy (NCBI): domain Eukaryota; kingdom Metazoa; phylum Chordata; class Mammalia; order Dermoptera; family Cynocephalidae; genus Cynocephalus; species Cynocephalus volans. The sequence continues at coordinate 41,036,180 of NC_084461.1, read as the reverse complement.
CAGCCCTCCCGTACAGAGCCCGCTGGCCACTCGAACTTTCCACTATGCCTCCCCCACTGCTTCCCAGTTGTCACTCATGCAGCAGCAGCAGCAGCAGTTACAACAGTCCCAGCCACCGCAGACTCAGCAGCAGCAGCAGCCCCAACAGCCACAGACACCCAGCAGCTCCACGCCGAAAAACGAAGTGCACAAGAGCACGCAGGCCCTTCATAACACCAACCTGACCCGAGAAGTCAGGCCCCTCTCCGCCTCGCAGCCCTCGCTGCCCCATGAAGTTTCCACTCTAATTTCTAAACCTCATCCCACTGTGGGCGAGTCTCTGGCCTCCATCCCTCAACCCGTGACAGCTGTTCACAGCACGGGCCTTCAGGCAGGGGCCAGGAGCACTGTCCCACAGAGAGTCACCCTCTTCCGACAGATGTCATCGGGAGCCATTCCTCCAAACCGAGGAATCCCTCCAGCACCCCCTCCACCAGCAGTCGCTCTTCAGAGAGAGTCCTCTTCAGTCTTACACACAGACCCAGATGCAGAAAAGCCACGATTTGCTTCAAATTTATGATCCCTGCTGATTGTCAAAGCAGAAGGAAATACTCTAATAAACTGAGAATATTCTCAGATCTTATTTTATGCTATCTCCTGATAGATCGTTATAGCCTCCTATGAAAAGATATTTTAGACAGCTCTGGCCTACATGAAAAATGTAAAAATATATATATACATATACTATTAAATATATATATATATATAAATTCTCAAGAGAAATTCAAAAGACCTGTTTAGCATTCAGTGTTATGTCTTCCTTTCTTTAAATCATTAAAGGATTTAAAATGTTGTTTTAAGATTATTTATTTCTAACCTACTTTTAACTTAATTCCTTTGATATATGTATTTCTCTATTTTATGATGAGTTCTTGGATTCAATGGAAACAAAACTGATTTTAAAAAGGCAACTCAAATAAGCTACTGAATAGCACCAATCAAAACTTTCTTTCATTAACTGTGTCTCTGCATCTAAATTGTTAATCATTAATTGTGGAGGATTAAATAGAAAATCTAATTTTATAAATCTAAATTGTATTTTGGTGCTTTCAATTTTGAATTAGGTTAAGGAACACACTACATACTTGGCCACCACAGAAAACTAACATTGCCTCTGTTAAGAATAACTCTGATCTCAAACATGTTCATTGATCTTTCAGAAAGCTGAGGGGATATTTACCTTCATGTTTTATCGAACTTTTACCAAGACTCAGTCAATGTTAGTTGTAAATAACTTTTTCAACCCAAATAAAAATAGCTATTCCATGTTGTAAGAAGGTAAAAGTCATTGTTTAAAACTTTAGTTTCATTGCTTCACTTCAAAACTTAGAGTGTTAAATTTTAAAAAACTTAATTGTGACAATTATTCAATTGTAATGCAATGGCTTGAAAACTACAATATTATTTTAACCTGCAATGTTTTATGCAAAATCTAATGCTTGAATCTACAAATTGCTTGTATTACACCAAAAATCATTACTTTTCTTCCTTCTTGTCATAATCAAGCATCTGAAAATAGTCCCTGCATGCTTTGGGGGGAAAAATAGGTTCAAATCAGTCATTGTAGGGAAAAGCTTACAGTATTTCTCATTTCTAGAAAAGTGTAACCATTAATTATGTATCTTAAAATTCCTATAAGGCTGACTTGGATCTCTGACTTGAGTCTAGAAGTGAGGTTTCACTTTCATTTAATATTACTGCTATTACTATTATTTAAACAATTATTTGTAAACCACAGCTTGATTTGGAGTTGCAAGTGTGCCCTGTCTTCACTGTAGTTGGTAATTTATGGTGGTGTTAATTAAAAAAAATAAATACAATATAGTATCACATCTGTTTGGGAACACCCAATTTGCTTTACATGTATTGTAACCAAGTGATTAGTAAATCTAAAGGCATGTGGTGACTTAGTCCTTAAGAAGGAGGTTTGTTATTTTAAATGTGTTGAAATTAGTATGGACATGATGACAGAAAGCAAGGGTAAGATGAATGTCTGTCAGCATTGTTTGTTTGTTTGTTTCCTTAACTCTTTCCATGATCTGTGAGCATTCCCTTCTTCTCAAAGAAGTCCCCGGGTAATCATTTGTGCCTAATGCACCCCACAAGTGTGGTGGATGACTAGAACACAATTGGAAGTTTCCTAATAACCAACGTCTGTAAATAACCTGAGTTAAGAGAATGACCTAAAGTGGAGGTCTTCAGTATCTTTGAAATTGGTGATGCATTTAAGAAGAACTTAACAAAGATCACACATTATATGGGGCAGGGCCTCCAGACAGACTTGAGGACAGAAAGCAAAAACAAAAACTCTAACGTGGATCCATGCTGCCTGTTATGCCTTTTACAGATATAATCTCTATAATACCAAAATGAGTTATGTTTAATTTCTAACAGATCCCAACTTGTGTGGAAGTAATCAACAATGCTAGTCAATATATTGTTATCATTAACATGCTGGTGACATATGATGTCATGTCAGGAATGGTGTGAGAAAGAGATTTCTCAGTCTAGAACCTATGGAAAAGCTGCAAGACCATTTACATATCAGTACAAAACTCCTTTATTTTATTAAAATATGAGAATTAACTTCAATTTATTAATATCATGTATTGGTCCTTTAAATTATTAAATATTTACATTTGATAGGATTAATGGATTTGGTAGTGAAATATTTTTATATATATAATTTTTTGGTTTTTTATTTGGAGCGCTATTGGGAAACATAAGCAAAGTTTAATTGCATGGTCTTTCAGTGCAATCATACAATTTTTATTGACTTTTTAATAGAATGGACAAAAAATATAAGGTTTATATGTTAAACTGATAAAATGGTACAGGGTAAATTATATACATATATATATGAATGTATATATACTTAGGTTAAGAAAAAAATTGACTCACATTCCTGTAATATAAAGATTAATTGCTAGTTGGAAAGTGGCCTCTTTTCTCTATACATAGTTAAGCCCATAAGTATGGAGTTTTAATCTGTACAGAAAGAAATGTATTAATGACAAGATTGGTCTTTTTTGCTGATGGGAAAATAGTAGAATAGCTGAGTCTTACAACTGTATGATCAGGGATGAGTTAGAATATTTCTTTTGTCATTGCTCAAAGCCATACATATATAAATATATATAAAGATTATTAATAAATTCAAGAAAAATAAACTAAAATCATGAATATTTTATTTTATCAGTATATTCTAATCAAATGTTTGCTTTATTAATGAGTTCAGATTTGCCTCTGTCTTTCTGTCTTTACATCATAAGATTTTCAAGAGGGCTTATACTTGACAATCATTATAAAATTAGTTATATTCTATAACTTTAGGATGAGAACCATTTAAGTAGAACATAGATTTTCCAACCATTCTTTCGTTTTATTTCTTCCATATAGTTAGTTGAGTTTATTTTATTCTTTGCTCTATACCTCTATAGCATGTGTTGTGGTCTAATTTCAAAACACAGCCATTTTTTTGTGCTCTTGTTGGATATGGGGATGAGAAAAAACTTTTGTAATTTACTCATACAAACCTATTCTGTTACAGCCTTGAGCCTTGCAATGGCTTTTGGATAGTGATAGAATCTCAGCATACATGTGGATTTTGAATCAAACCTAAAAACCTGAGATTGAGTTTGTCACAGTGAGAAGAAATAGTGAAGCAGTTTCTGAAAACAGTGAGGTTACATGGCGATAGATTCTATTCATCGAATAAATAGCCTGTCTCCAGGCTTTGGTGACCTCTCCATAAGAGAATGATTCCCTAATGAATGCCTTTCCACTTTTAAAAAAAGGTTATTTTGCAATTTACAAACTTAAATGAGCATACTATTTTCAGGATACTACAAAGTACACAGTCAAGTTATTAGAATAATTCCTACAAAACTTGGGTGATTTAAACAATATAACATTTGTAAAATTTTAGATATATTATCTCAAAACCTGAATTATTTACACTTCAAAGTATAAGCAATCTGTATTATCTTTCAGGATAATGTTTAAATCTCCATACGTTCTTTTTCAGCTTAGAGTTTTATATTTGTTAATTTTACTATGTTACTTTGCTTTCTTGGACCTCACTTTCATCACTTACAGCACTAAGCTGTTTGAACAGGATCTCTCTCCCTTATAGTTCCATCCTTCTAGAACACATGCCATAAAACCCAAGTGTGGTTATTTTGTTCCTATGTACAAACCTAGAAAAGTTTTATTACATGCTCAGACTACTTAAAAAATTAGTCATGAGAAAGAAACCTGGTCCTTGTAGAATAATTGGATGCTGAGATATTTTGAGTCCTGAAAAGAATAATCAAAAATTTAAGAAAGTATAACTTCCTGCAGGCACCAAATTGTAGCTCTAGAACCTTAACTATAGTTAAAGTTCTGTAACTTTATTCAATATGTCCTTTTTCAAGGAAAACAGGATGGAGATGTTCACTGAAACTTTTGCTGTTGTATGAAGGGTTAAGTGTACCCGGTACTGTCGCTTGAAAACAGTTATTTTCTTAAATAATTTTAATGATTTCTTTTTTAACAAATGGCATCTATTTTTTTTTTTTTGGAAACAGGCAAATGATTAAGTTAATCACGAAGACAACTGCTTTTAAAAGGAACAAATAAAGTATAAATTATCTTGCTTAAATTCCTGAAAGATTTAGAAGCAAATCTAGCCAAATGATCCAGACCCTTTTTCTTCCATTTTGAAGTTTTTGACCAAAGGCCACATTTCTTCCTTCCCTGTAGGCAATTGATATTACCCTTAATGTTTGTCATTTTGTTCTTTCTCATATTCTTCTTAGCTTTAGGGTATGAAAAGCATGAGTTTCTCTATGTAGGAAAAATGTCAAGGCATGTTCACAAATCTGTTGCCAGAAAAAGATCATGTTATTATTATGTCTACAAGAAGATATTAGTGATTTTGTAATACTTGAATGCTTTTCAGTTTTGGCAACTCTCTCAATGACATCACTGTTCCCTTTTCTCCAAATTGAAACATGTCCTTTCTCTGATACTAAGCAATCAGAAAGGGAGATCATCTCCCTAGCATGTCCAGAAAAAGGATAACATGCGTAAGGCTTCTCAGAGTCTTACCTAGGAGGTGTTAACGATAGCATCAGAATAAATCCTGAGTACTTTCACTTCAAGAAGAAATGTAGCTGTTTTGGAGAGGAGAAGGTGTGAAGAGAATTAAGAATGGAGAAAGTCTTAAAAATGTGGCCTATTCAGGAATAAAAAACAAAAGAAATTTTCAACAGAGACAGAGATAAACCTAGGAGCAGACAAGGAATTGTTCAGCTGGTGGGGAGGGCTTTAGATGCACAAATTTCATAGAGGGGCTTGTGCTACCACTGGAGACACTGGAGAGTGCATTGTCACTTTCCCAGGGAAATTAACATGAAAAATTGTATAATGCTACGTACACACACAGAACTGCATACTTCCGCAGGTATGTTATCTTCTCATGTGCTTATGATAGCAAGCTTCTTTTCTGACTGCAAACTTCTAATAAGAGCTTTATCTTTTTATCTTCATTGTGATTAGTAGCATTCTTTCTGTAAAGAGTTTCAATCCAGTGTGTATAACCCCTTGAAAAATGTGGGTGTGTATGGGAAAGATGATGTTTTTAAAAAATATATTCTGCTATAATTTTGTGTTAATATTTATACTTAATTTTTAAAAAATTTTTAATAAGTACTTTTTGTTAGCTCTATTCATATATCATGTAAAACATTATATTTATGAGTATTTAAAAATGTGTTCTATCAATGACTGTCATCTCAGGGGAGTAATAGGGCCCTGATAAGATACTAGCCATCAAAAGGGACAATGATGGGTCGGGAACCACTGTCCTAACTGCTGATGTATAGGGGGATTTCTACAATAGACTTACTTCTGAACAGATATTCCAATTTCTGTATGATAGTACATTTCATAATAAAAAGTAAGTATGTGGACTTAGAAAGAATAAAAGTGAGTGAGAAGAGGCAGCAGTGAGGAAGGAAAAAATTATCAAATTAATTTTAAAATAGCAAATTGGATATTATTTCCTGTTGGTTTCCTATCATCAGATTTATAAAAAATTTGAAACAATACGGTTATTAAAAATGACCTAAGAAAAGAAGGAATATGGGCCTTATTTTGCAAAAATTAGTTAGTTAATTAAGCTTGCAGACTCCAGTTAGTAATTGTTTCTTTGAGTAATCAAAGGAGTCACTTGGATGGCAAGATCTGAAAGATGTCTAGTGGTCCTTTTATCCATAACGTTTCCCTCGTGTTTCTTAGAATTCCTGCTATTTGACTCCATTTGCTTTCGCTCATGCCACTTTTCTTGTTATACATGTTACCCTTGAGGTTCAAACACACTAAGCCATTAGATCTACCTATAATTTAGATGGCCCATTAATTCATCAAATTCACTCCTTGCATATGTACGGCATGCCAAGAAATATTCTAGACAATGTGGATATGGCTGTGAACAAGAAGGACACAATTTTTTTCCCTCATGAAGTTTTACATCCTTCCTGGAAGAAATAGATAATATATATGACAAAAATAAATGAGAAAAAATGTAATAATTCAGATAGTGAAAAGAGCTTTGGAGAAAAACAATGCAGGGGAGAGGGAAGAAAGTGCCAAGAATAGGGATTGGGGAGGATTTGATATTTTAAGTAGTGTGATCAGGAGGACTTCATGGGAGAAAAAGTGGTCATTAAACAGTGGCCAGGAGCAGTTTATCAAAATAAGCAGGTGTCCTCCTGTGCCTTGCTACTGAAAGTGTGGTGCATGGAACTGCAGCATCAGTGTCACTCAGGAGCTTGTAGGAAGTGCAAAATTCTGGGCTCCACCACCCCATACCTACAGGCAGGAGTCTGTGTTTTGACAAGATCCCCAGGTAATTACAAGTGAATTAATATTGAAAAGCATGGGGCTAGTAGTCCTAGGAGAGGTAAATTTTAAGGGCATGTTAAGGGAACTTTCAGGTGTCATTTCTGGGATGGCAGGTCAACATTGCAAGGGATCCTGCCTAGACAAGGAGAATGAGAGGACATTAAATAAACCTAAAGAAACTGAAACCAGTGACAAACCACCTATTTAATTATTTTACCTTGGACTATCTCCAGTCATACTTTTGGTCACCTGCCTGTCCTAGCCTGCCTCCTGGCACTTTTTATTAGAAACAGGGAAAAGGAAATTAATAAATGTTAGATGTTATGATATCTTCATTTGGGATTTTTTGTGTGTGTGCCATTGCCAGCAATTTTTATTAATCTCACACCAATCCAATGCATCTACTGCCTTCTATAACATTTTTTAATGCTGACCATAATAAATTGACATTGTAAAAATAAATAAATTTGGTCAATGCTTTGTAAATGACCTTCTATTGATCTGCTATATCTGTATACCTATGGTGTTTAGAAAGCCTGACTACAGAAATTGGCTCTAAAACTTACGTCCTCTGTGACCATGGTAGAGTTAGATAATCATGGGAAATGGAGGTTGGAATAGTGTCCACTTCATAGAATGGTCATGATGATTAAATGAGATAAACTTTGCAAAATGTTTACTCCAACTGTTGGCCCACATCAAACATTCTAAATGTGATGAGCAGAATTTTCTAAGTCATGCTGGGCTACCTGGAAAATAAATTAGTCAGGCCTGACCTATCACTTCCTGGGGGAATGCAGTCTTCTACTCACTGCCACATTTCTCTGGGCTCAAAGTCTCTGGGTGTTTGGCGGCTAATATTTCCACATGACTTCTGTGAGCAGCTCACACCACATATCCAGTCTTCTCGGAGCCTATCAATCTGATCACTGCTGATGCTGTATTTTCATGTGTGTCGTGTAAATGGTAAAATAGCCGGAGGGCAATATCCCTCAACTGGCACACTGGCCCCAGCAAGCCTCTGCCTGAGACGGGAGGATGGGAAGATACAGGGATGGCATCAGGAGCCTACTTCTCAACATATATCATGTAACAGTAGAATTTGTCCTGAAACCTAGTGCATGAGAGATTGAGCTCCAGATAGGATGCCATATGCATATATGACACACTTAATAATAGACATTATTATAATCACACCTCTTTAAAATACAAATCTGCAATTAAGTGCAGTAGTCAATATGTTGTTGGTAGTGTTGATAATGATTAAAACGTGTGTACACATACACACGCATGTTTGGTTAGACACATAGAGCCTTGTCTTTTATATGGCTTATTTAGAAAGAGGCAGGTTTTTGAAAGATACAACGTTTAAATCCTTTCCTCTTTGTCTGAAGTACAGATCTCATTAAAGAGAATAGTGCCCATTTGATGTGCTAAGGGAGATGGCAACTGTGGAACTGGAGCCCTGCAGTTGTCTTTCTAAGTGTAGGCCAGCTCCTCAGACCCCTAAGAATTTGATCTTCCTGCCCTGTCCTTTAAATTCGGGCTCATTGCTAGATAGCAAGAACTTAAGGAGGTGATGAAAGACCAATTTTTTAAATTTACACTTTAAAATCACCTATTACAATTACAAAGCCATAAAATCTTTTGGGCTGGTAAGGCTCTAGGGAGATCATCTGGACTCAGTTCTTAAAACTTTGTACACAGCGGGAGCTGAGATTTAAACTTCTCACCATTATTTTGTGATTTGTATTTTTAAAAATGTAAAAAAGAAAACACCCACTTCATGTCAGAGTACTTTAATGTTACTGTGGTGAACCCTGATGTTAAAGATCAGTAGACAGGTGATAGAAGTACAGGACTTAAATAATCAAAGAACTGCGAAATTTGCAAATTGAAGCTTCCGGAAGTTTCAAATCAACTTCATCTATTTAATCAGATGTTTGGCTGAGTGACAGAAGTCTGGAGCTGTTCATTTCATGCACAGTTTATTGCTAAAATAGACATTAAAATTAAAGAGATGGGGGGAAATGAAATGTCTGTTAGGGAAGAAACAAAATTTACTCTTAATTTTTAAGTTTTTGTTTTGTTTTGTTTTTAGGGATTAGATTTAGTTACCAAATTAAGTTTAGTTGACAGTTGAAGACTACATTTTGTACTGGTGCTTATAAATAGAAAAAACAAATGTTACTTTTAAGCTAAAAAGTTACCTCATATGCCAATTGTAAACTTTGTGATGTTCTTTGCTTAATTTTTAATCTTAAAGTATTGATATAGGTCAGGAGTTTAGCTTACCTTAGCATTTATAAGCATTGGGCATGGCATGAAAAGCTAAATGGTTCCAATACTCTTAACATGCCTGATTCTCTAGGATTCTGGCCCATTATTAATACTTCAGTCATTTATCTGGCACACTTCTTTCTTCACTGATGAGTTTCTTCCTGTCCTACGTAAGCAAAATCCATAATTTTAGTGTAGATATGATAAAAGTAAGTTCATCTTTGAACACCCCGACTACCCTTTTCTATATTATTCCATTCTTTTACACTCTACATTTTTTCAGTTCTTTCCCCAGGAATAAAAAAGATCTGATATCACTAAAAATTTACTGTGAGTTAATGAGCTCTTAAGTTCTCCCAGGTGTATTTGCTTTTTTTTTTTAGAATGCCATCATGAAAAAAGGAAACAAAAGATATAAAAATAAATCAGCTACTAACCCTTGGACATCAGTTAATGTTGTCATCTGAAAAGTAAGAATTTCACTAAGTAATCTGTAGGATTGCTTCTAGAACTAAGATCCTGAAACACAAATGCATTTGCACCTTGATGGTAGGGACAGTTTGTATCAAAAGAATAATTTGATAGGACTTTAAGTTGCTCAAATGTCCATCCAACACCTACAGACTCTGCACTAAAAAAAATCAATAAATAATTTGTTGAGAAGCTAGGTACATGTAGAAACTAAACACTTGCAATAAATAACAGTAAAATATAACTAAAACAATTCAAGACAAAATCAAAAAAGGCATCACAAGAAAGTAACAATTTCAATTAAATTATACAGATGAGACTTGTCATAGCAGTTATTATTTGGATCATACAGATGGAGGGAGAGTTTATAAAATCATGAAGTAATACAATGCTTGAGCTAGGAGGGTCCTTAGAAATGATCTTATTCAACTATCCTATTTTATAGGAGTGAAAAGAGACCCGAAGCCTCAAAATCACAAGAGATCTCATGAAGATTCAGGACTATAATTTACCTGAACCTATAGATTCAGTGTCCTTTGAGTTTGTGATCATCTAGGATGATTTTATGGAATTCTAGTAGACGGCAATAATTGAGAAAAAATGGAAATGAAGGGAAAGTTTGGGATGTTCCAGGATTTTTGCCACATGGAAAAACCTAAAGGCAAGAATGCACATTCATCTAACTTAGGACATGTGACTAGAGGGAAAAGGTTTTATAGAGTTCAGACCCTAGATTGAGGAAAGTCCTAATTATGACCTTAAAAAATTTCATTCTTAGCAGCTAGGCATCAAGGAACCATTGATAGCTTTTGAGTAGAAAACCAACAAGATGAAAACAGTACTTTAGAGGGAATATCACAGTATAGAATAAATTAGATGGCAGAAATGGAATCTCAAGGAAGAATTAACAGATTTGTGCAGAGTTCCTACCATGGGTTTAGTTTCAGCCTGAAATTTAATGAGTGGCGACTTGTACAAATGGTATTTTGAAAACTGATGCATAGTACCAGTTACACAGTAAGTACTCAATAAATATTGGTTGAATGAATGAGTTAATGAAGTATAACCATCCTAAATACCCTACTAGAAGAAATTTTAAAAAATCATTTGGTTTCTCTCTATGTTAGGGGTTGTTGTTGCAATTTCTCCTGAGGAAAAATGGGGGGAATGTTGTTATTCTAGAATATCAGGCATGAACTAAAATTCATCGAGATAGAGTGTGCATCATCACGTATTGTTCAGCATTTTTACCAACACGAGTTAACTTCCAGAAAATGTTTCTAGAGTCTGAAATAACTGGCAAAACTGAGGTTAAGGTTTCTCAAAACAGCTATGTATATAATGATATCTTTCTGTGAACTGATAATCTCAATAATAATTATTGAATCATCTAACAGAAGAAGCATAGCTTCTAAGCTTTTCCACCAAAGTAATCAATCATTAGTCAGATGTCATACAGGGCTCTTACGTGTCCATACTATAGCAAAGTTGAATATAGAGTCATATTTTTAATTTAAATAAATTAAACCTCCCTGTGGCTCCCCTCTGAGTTGCGGTCAGTCCAGCTCTTTCCCTCCCAGCTCACAACTGCTTCATTTGCACTTTCATCATCTTACTTTCCCCATCATTTCCTAAAATTCTGCTTCTGCTAGCCAGAATTAGAATGGCCTAATCTAATTTTCTTTGCACTGCTAATGTTTATCGAAATCTCTTTTCTTTTAAAGTAATTTCCTACCTCTCCCCTCATTCCAACACAATTATTTCTTGAAGCAGCTCCCTTAACTTCCACAGTTCAATTTTCCAATACATTACTTATAGGACACATTTTGCTGTTGTTGTCAACTTTTAACCCCTCAGGTTTAATCTGCTCAGGGTTTGATGTGGTTTGAATGTGCCCCCAATGTGATGTTGGAACTTAACCCAAATATGGTGATGGAAGGTAAGAGATGATTGGATCAAGAGGACTGGGCCCTTTTGATTGGATTGATCCATTCATGGAGTAATGGGTGTATGGTTTAATGGGTTGTTACAGGCGTGGTTCTGATGACTTTCTAAGGAGCACATGAGAGAGCTTATGCCAATTCTGGCCATGTCACACCCTGTGCTGCTGTAGAGAGTCGCTACCAAGAAGAAAGCCCTCACCAGATGTGCCCTCTAGACTACAGACTTCCCAGCCTCCAAAACTGTAAGAATAAATTTTGTTTCTTTATAAATTATCCAGTTTCAGGTATTGTTATAAGAGACAGAAAATGAACCAATACAGGGTTGAACTCTTAACCCACAAGATAGATTCAATGTCTCTACTTTTGTTAGTAGCACCACATTTTTACCAACACCAAAACTAGATAATGTGGCCTAAAATTGGTCATTTCCTGCTTTTATACCTAAATACAACTTGACATATGTCCTGTGTTTTCTTTCTCCAGATTGTCTCTTACATTATATCAGCCAACTCACTGTTATTATCTTAGTCAAGGCCCTTGTCTCCAACTTTGTTTTCTCCAAATTTGGTTTTTGCAACACTTTTCCCCACCCACACCCTGCTACATCTTTAAAATGTATAATGCACATAATCTTCCTGATGTACTGCTTTTTCACTTTACTCCGCAGGTTGAAGATATCTCCAAGTAAGCCAAATTAATTTCTCTTATTCTCCACAAATATGCTTGTATGTCCCTTTTAATTTATTCTGTCTACCAATCGCCATTTCCACTGCAAATTGTAATTCTCTACACTCCCCCTCAACATAGCTAAATACTTCAAAGCTGTTTAGTATCTAAGCCCTCTACCACAAACTTCTCCAATTTATTTTTCCTTGGCATAGTAACAAGTGTTTCCTTAATTGTTTTCTTTAGCATTTTAACAAAATTTATTGAGTAATGACTATGACTATATGTTGATTAATCAATGTACCAGGAGCTGGTAATATAAATGTGGGAAAATTCAAGGACTGCATTGCAGGTTTATTTTTTAATGGGGACATGGATTTTAATAAAATAATCATATAATTATATATATATATATATATACACACACACATATAATCTCCTAAATTTTAGGAATAAAAACTGCAGAGTACTCAATACTCAATGTCTACATATAATAGAATCATAAACTAATCAGGGAGTAACAAGTTTCCAGTAGAAAGTTCTATTTGTATAGACATCCGATGGTGAGTAGGATTTGATAGGTAAAGATTGTATGATGTGTGGCATGTAAGAAGAAACATTCTGGGCAGAAGGAGAAATCAAGGGGAAAGTCCCTGGGGTATGTGTGAGTATGACACATGCAAGAAGCTAACAGAGGAACAGAATAACTATGGCCTCGAGAGTGAAATGAAATGAAGCTAGAAAAGCAGGGAAAATCCAAACTGCACGGGATCTGGTGAGATATGGATGGGTCTTTATCCTAAGAATTTGGTTCTTTATCTTCAAAATAATGGAAAGACACTGAAGTTCTGCAGATTTAGTTTCCATATCCCCAGATATATTCTATTGCTAAGGGTAATATATTAATCTGTTTTCTGTTGCTTATAACAGAATACCTGAACACTAGGTAAAGAAACAAAATTTATGTTTTTACAGTTTTGGAGGTTTGGAAGTTTAAGGTCCAGGGAACACATGAGGTAAAGATGACCTTCTTGGTAGGAACTTTCTACAGAGTCCTGTGGCAACCAGTGTATCACACAGTAAGAATGGCATGAGCTATTTAATGTGTTACACGGTCTCCTTATAAAGCCACAAGTGCCATTTCTGTGACAACTCACTAAATCATTAACCCATTATTCCATGAATGGACTAATCCATTCACAAGGGCATTGTCATCATGATCCAATCACTTCTTAAAGGTTACTCCACCGTTCAACACTGCCATGGTCCAGTTTTCCACCCTCTTAACACAGTTCCAGTGGGGATCAAGCTTCAATGAGTTTTGGGGAAACATTCAATCCACAGCATGTAAGTATCACATCTAATGCTTAATTGATGGTCTAAATCAGGGCACATCTGAAAGTGAAAAGGGACTGTTAATGCCTGTACTGGCATTAAACTGGAACTATGCCAGGCAAATTGTGACTCCTGCTCATCTTTTGCGTTGCTTCTGCATCTTTTCAGTGACTAGCTCAAGCAGAGTACAAATCTCCACCAATGCTTATGGCTTCATTAACCATTTAGTGAGAATGATGTGTAAATGAGCTTTCTCTAACAATAGTGGCCTATGTTTTTGTAAGACTCCTACTGAGGAACAGTCTTAGGCAAAATTTGATGGAGGAGATTTGGTTTGACATCCCTTCAATAATTTGTTTAGTATTCTAATAAACTCAAATTGAATTAGCTTCCCCAAATGCCCAGAGTTGTGCTTTGCAGTTGGTATTTCCCTATTTCATTATCTTTGAACAGAGAAAAGTACCTGTTCTAAAACAGTTGGTATGGTTGAATCATCCAGTTCCAGTGAAAGTCTGAGAAAGAGGGGAAAGATAAGGCAAAGGGATGTACAGATTTGACACATTGTCTAAATTTTTGAAGACCCCCAAGTCCTCCCATACTTTTTCATTTTACCATCTCTTTGTAACTTCTCATGATGGCTGAGGGTAATCTTCTAGGGCTTGAGATAATCTCACAAAAAACATGTAACTTTTCCATTTCTTTGCTCTTCATGTTTATGTTAAAACACCTACTAGAACTCTATTGCCTCCTCTGTCCCCATATGCAAACACTCCCCACAAGCTGACCCCTTTCTTTGATTATGATCATTACAACCTTTTCTCATACCAGCCTCACTGTATTTTCTTCACTGCCCAAGTCTTTTCCAATCTTAATATTCTTCAGAGGCCTCTGATCACCGTCAGCAGCAAGTTCTAACTCTTTATCACAGCACATAAGACCCTTTACTTCCTCGCCCTTGACAAATTCTACAGCTCCAAATTTGGATAATGTTATTCAGTTAAATGTATTCAGTAACTCCCTCTGATATCATTGCTTGCATTCCTTAATGTCTACAGAATTGAAGATCTGCACCACAGTACATATGGATAAACTAGGTAGTATTGTTTGCGGATGAATTTATGTACTTCAATATTTGTCTGACTAGATTATGAAGTCTTCAAGAGTATCGGGTCACATGTTTCAGAGCATTGAGCGCCAAACAAATAGAATAAAAGGAAGTGGTGGTTGAACAGAAAATCATTAAATTACACTTCTTTGTTATTTCTGTTCTCTTGATGCCGTCTTAGACCCTCTCCTTTTCTCACTCTTAAAAAATCTCTAGATCACCTAACTCATCTACCCATTTTATGTAAAGCAATACAGAATAATGGTTAAGAGTTTGAACTCTGCAGCCAGAGTGTCTTGTTAGAATACTAGCTCTGCCACTTCCTACCAGGGTAATAATTTAGTAAGTTAAGCTCACTGAGCCTTAATTTCCTCATCTATAAAATAGAGATAATGATAACAATGATGCAACTTCCTCCTGAGGTTCCTGTGAGTATTAAATGTCTTAACCTCTAAATGTGAATGCTTACAACAGTACATGACACATAACAAACACTATTCAAGTATTATTTGTTATTATACTGAAGACTCCCAAGTCTTCACCTCCAAGTAATCTTTTCTTCTGAATTCTAGACACATTATCGATCTGCTTTCTCCATATGAACATTCCACCATAATCTAAACATGTCCAAAATGAAGTCTAATTTTATATTTTTACCCCAAATCTATTGTCCTTCTGGTCTTATATCTTACTACCACTGTTGCTTAGATGCCTTTCTTCTCCATTTGGGCTTCTGTATAACAAAATACCTTACACTGGGTAACTTATAAACAACAGATATTTATTTCTTACACTTCTGGAAGCTAGGAAGTCCAAGAACAAGGCATCAGCAGATTCAGTGTCTGGTGAGGGCCCATTTTTCACAGACAGTGCCTTCTAGCTGTGTCCTCACATGGCAGAAGGGCAAAAGGGCTCTCTCAAGCCTCTTTTATAAGGGTGCTAATCCCATTCTTTAAGGAAGAGCCCTCATGATCTAATCACCTCACAAAGTCTCTACCCCTTAATACCACCACCTTAGGGGTTAGGTTCCAACATATGAATTTGGGGGAGACACATACATTCAGACTATGGCAGTACCCAAACCATGAATCTGAAAAATACTCATATTTTTTTTCCTTTGACCCCCATACATCCAAAAATTCTACTAGCAACCAGTTCCACACCATGGATATTTTTTGGATCCACTGTCTCTACTTCAAGAGAATCACTGTGTGCTTAAGTCCTTTCCAAAGTAAAACCTATGCAGCTAGTTTTTTGTTTCCTTCTCCATCTCCTAATATCTTCATTCTGCATAGCAAGCACCCAGGGGACCAAAGTCTAGCAAAAATTCTCCTTGGAGGGTGAGGAAGTAGAGATGATTCAAAAAACTCAAAATTTATATTTACATAAATTCTTTTTTTCCTTTCACATAATGAAAAAAAAAAACAAAAAACAAAACCTGCTTTTGTAAAACAGCTAATTTTCCAGAGTCATCACATGGCTACCTACCAATCATCCTAAGACTATTCTTTTCATATTGGTCACTAATTAATTAAAATAATGGGAAAGTCAAAGGAGATGGGGAAAGAGTATGTCAACTATTTATTGTAAATATTCTGTGCCATATTTTCCATTTCTTCCTGAGACTAGTGTGAGTCTCAGGAAGAAATATTTTCTTCAATTCTCAGTAACGAGATTTGAAGGGCTTGACTCAAGTTTTGATACATGTTGAAGCCAAAAAATTGAGATCAATTTTTTCCTTTTTGAGAGCAATAGTCCTGTTTTTCCCTTTTTTTAATATACCCAACATTTTTGTTTATTTGTTTGTTTTCCTTTTTAGTTTATGTGAGGTGGAAATTGTGCAATGTTTTTTTGAGTGATGAACTAATGTCTTGTTAAAGTGCAGGTCAAATATGTATAAACATATGTACCACCTACAGATACTATCACACAAATAGGTCTTATATTTGCCCCTTTCCTTTATCTCCTGTCCACAATTGACTCTTTAGCTATGGAGGTAGTAAATACCTGAAGCAAAACAGCAGACTTTTTTTTCTTTGTAAGCAAATAAGTTCCAAGGAAATAAAAGGAAATTTTCTTGTTCTTGATTCTCTGAGAAAGTTCAAATTGTGTATGTGTATTTAAATTCACTTTGACTGTATAGTGATGTCTTTTTTCTTCTGTGTATGTGGGAGGCATAGAAAATTGTTCAGTGAGAATAATTTTGAAATATTTTACCCTGGTATCAATGTGTGAAATGACTTAGCAATTCAAGTCAATCATTTCTTCATCTGCTGCTGTTATTAAGGTACATTTGTATGTTAAAGTTGATCTGAAGCTAAGCTAATATTATTTTTTAATGTCTGAAGGCAAATGTAACTCAGTTTTTTAAAGGCCACCCACAGTGCCATTGCAATAATCCAATCTTAATTCTATGGAGATGTTTATATACATATATATCTAATTTAGATATATATATATGTGTGCATAAATGAGCGTGTGTGTGTGTAAGTGTATACATGAGGGGTCTTCACAAAGTTCATGCAAAGATTCATATTATTTTTTATTTCTATTTTTCCATGAACTTTGTGAAGTACCCTTGTGTATGTGTGCATATATATATAGTTGCAATTATTTGTACTGGGACCTTTGAAAATGATTTTAAAAACACTTCAAAAAATACCTCAAACAACTAACACTTGTTAGGCCACGTGGGGGTAGTTACAGAGGAGTATAAAATAAATAAAATAAAAGACTTTCTGTAATATAATAGCAGTTCGTTGGAAGGTCAAAACTAAATATATCCAAGTGGAAAAAAATATTTGCAAATGAATACATCAACATATATAAAGCAATTTAATGTTGAAAACTACTTCCAAAAAATTAATTTGTGTACTGATTTTCTAAATATAAGAACATGAGATTTTTTAAAAGATGTTTCATTTAAAAATTCATACGGCTATTTTGAATTTTATTATAAAAAATGGATCTTAATTCTAGCTCTCTGTCTTGGTTTGGGCTGCTATAACAAATTACCATAGACTAGGTGGCTTATAAGCAACAGAAATTTATTTCCCATAGTACTGTATTTGGAAGTCTGAGATCAGGGTGCCAGCATACTTAGGTTCTGGTGAGAACCCTCTTCTGGGTTGTAGACAGCCACCTTCTCACTGTGTCCTCATGTGGCAGACAGAGAGGCAGGATGCAAGCCCTCTGGTGTTTCTTCTCATAAGCCCATCAAGAGGGATCCACATTCATGAACTCATCTAAACTTAATTACCTCCTAAAGACCCTACCTACCAATACCAACATATCGGGGGGTAGGGTTTTAACATATGAATTTGGGAGGGACACAAACATTCAGTCCCTATCAGCAACCCTATTTTAGAATGCCAATTAGTCATGAAGCACTGTATTAGGTCCCTGCCCTTTAAGAGTTTACAATATAGAAGAAAATAAACCATCATGACCCTAATTTGGTAATTAACAAATGAGTGAGTTTATCAGAAATTATTCTAGAGCAGTGGTAATGTAGAACTTTGGCTGTACATTAGAATCAACAGGGGAGCTGATGCTATGATCCCTGTCCCAGAGATTCTGGTTTAGTTTGTCTTGGGTGTGGAATGGGCATTGAAATTTTTAAAATCTTTCCACATGATTCTAATGTGTAGTCAAAATTAAAAACCTTTGCTATAGGCCCTAAAGGTACAATTTATCTTCACCTGGAGTAATTATAGAAAGCTTCTCAAAGGTGATGAGTTTTCCAATGACAATGCATCCAACTGGATTTAAAGGCTGAGCGGTATCAGAGAGATGTCAAACTGGATTTAAAGTCTAGAGTGGTATCAGAGAGGTGTCGGAGGTTTTGGAACATGAGAAACATGGCAAATTAGGCAAAGCTGTCCAAAGTAAGTCCACATTATAGGTGTTGAGCAATGGGTAGAACAGAAAAGATGACAGGAACAAACATGAATGTGATGCTGAAACAATCATCTCACTCACCGTGTATGTGCTACAACACCTCTTCTGATATCCACCTTTACCATGTAGACATCAGTGATACATTATCCAAACCGTACCATGGTATCTCAGTGGTAGACTGCATACATGGCCATAGTCCTTCACTTTAACCTGTACCCCCTCCATTTGCAAGTCCTACCATTAAAAAATTAGAGTCTCTTTCCTATTCTTCAATCTAGGCTGTTCTTATGACTTTGTTTGGTCAATAAAATACCATAGAAGTCAGGAAAGGCCACATCTAACACTAGGCCTCAAGAGTCTTTGCATACCTCCACTCTTTCTCTTTTAGAGCTCATCCAGCCACAATATATGAACCCCGCCATAGCCTGCTGAAAAAATGAGAAATCACATTAAGCAGAGACATGACTTCTCAGTTGAGACTATCCTAGACCAGACAGAGTCCACTTGACTGAGCAGCTGATTTCAGCTATATAAATGAGCCCAGCTAAAACAAGAAAAACCGCCCAACTGAAATTGCCACCCTACGGAATTGTATCACATGTAAATGGCTTCTATTAAATCCACTAAGATTTGGGGTTGTTTTGCATCAAACACTAATAGAAATAGTCTTACTTTCCCAACTACAGTGATCAGTCCAAGGGATAAACAAAGGTATGTCAATATGAGTTGTTCCTCAGAACATTTTTCACTGCAATTGAGAGATACTCTATTTACCTTGGGTTGCCAAACTGGAAGTATATGAGTACAGAACTTTCTAAACCTGGGTGTTCTATGTAATGGAGAAAACTGCCTGCAAGTAAAAAAGAATGAAGAATGAAGCTTAAATACAAGATGACAAGAGACAGCAAGAGTGAGAAGTTTCTTGTTGACGGTCTAACCATCCAGGATTCAAAATTTCCTTAAGACCAGGTCCACCCTGCTTCCTTGCTAAAGTTTGGTTATAAATCAATAAATTCCTCTGTTTGTTTAAACTAGTTCCAGTTGGGTTTCTGTTACTTGCAATTGAAAGACTCCTTACCCAAACCGTTTAGCCAATCAGGAAGAAATGAAATCAAAAGTGAGCAGGTTACTGACAACCCAGTACCTCACGCATAAAATGAACCAATCAATAAATATTTATTTAGGATCCACTAGGTTAGGATATGAGGATATGATGTTATCTTTAAAAAATTTATATTCTAGTAGGAAAGACAGATTACTACACTCATAATTAAGCCTAATAGGGGACAAAAGATGTAGACAGGCTCACTAACCTAGTCTTAACAAGGTGATATGTCAGCTTAGCCTTGAGAGGAAAGTAGGAATGAGGAGGCCAAAGAAAGCATTCTAGGTAAAGGATGACGGTAGCCTCGTCACCATCGAAATATACCCTTCACAGGTTTGCTGATGCTCCCATAGATAAAATTCCATTTTAAAAAATAAAATGGCAACGAGAGGAAGAATCAAAGGTAACATTTTTAGTTACCTACTGTATGTCAAAAACTGTATAAGTTATTTTATATATTATCTATAACAAAGAATTTGAATTATCTCATTATATTTTCACAGCAATCTTGAAAACTAGAGGATATTATATTCTACCTTATCTTATTATATCATGTGTTATATGACAAAAATTAGCTTCAGAAGAAGTAATTAAATTTGGATATTTTTCTTTGGAAGAGTATAGATATAATTGAGAGATAATTAAACTTGATATATACCTTATACTATTTTGAAAAAGAATTTACAAATTTTTTCTAGTATTGACTTTATTCACTAAAATTGACTGATGTCTAAAATTTTTAGTAATTTTATAGATATAAAAATTATTATTGACTTGACTAATGACTTTGTTTTACATCTAAGACTATAGCTTAAGACTCTTGTCATTGTTTTCTTTCATATACTCACAGAGATGTATCTTGGAGACATAATAACACCATAATGAAATATTATGTGAAATTGCAATGCATAAATTATTCCTTAGGTTGAATGTTTTCTCGCTCTCTGTGGGATTCCTATCTTTCGCATGTATTTTTTTTATTTGTGAACTTTACTTCTTCCCCAACATTTTCTCATAAAAATTTTTAAAAGAAGAATACAACCTGTGCTGTTAGCCATTGTATGTTTGAGTGCATTTGCATATTGCTGGTTATGATCAACAGAGGAAGATTGATAGTACAGGAAAACAGGGATAGCTGAGAGGAAAAATGTCTTTTAAAAAAATGAAAGGACAAAATACCATGAGCACCGCTAGAAGAACTGATTTTTAATAGCTGACATTTTCCATTGCAACAGATTTTTTAAAAAGAAGAAGAAATGATAGGCACAGATGCTATTGTTGTTATTGCTGCTACTGCTGTTATTAAGGTTGTGATGATGATGATGGTGATGATGAGGACATGATGCTGATGATATGGCCTGGAAATGCAAGTGCTTATATATGATGATTTCTGTTCTCAAAATGCAGTATGAGACTGGACTGTCATTCCCAAGTGTGAATGAAGATGCAAAGACAGGCTGTTTATGGAGAGATGGTGTGAAATCTTGGGGTACAAGAAAGGGAGCCTTGTGGAGAAAGATTGTATTGTCACTGGTCATTTCTGACTGATTTGATGATCTATTTCATTAAAAATATTAGGCACAGTTGTATAATTATCTCCAGCAAAATTCATCTATTGCCTAAAGGTGTGAAGAAGCCAGATGGTAAGGTTTATCAAGGTTTGATAGGTGTGGGGAGAGGGTGGACAGGGGCACCTGTGCCTGTGTCACTGTGATCATTCAAGATCGGACTAGGGGTGAACACCTGAGCATGAGGAGCCATCTTTTTTCTGAGATTAAAGTGACTAGGTAATTTCTGTTGAGTATTTGAACTTAAAGACAAGGTGAAGCTGAGGCTATATATTTAATATAGCAAAAAAAAAAAAAAGTGCACGAGCAGAGAGAATAAAGGTGAGTACACATACACAAAGCACAGATCAGAGACCCTGATCCTGACTTTATATTCCCCCAATTTAGTACCTTATGAAATCTCTGTCTCTGCCCCTTGGCTCTGTGGGACCAAGCATCATCCTTCTAGTAAGTTTACTTTAAATTTTCTAAGCTGCATTGAGTGGGTTCTGTTATTGGAATCAAGTAATCGCCTACTAAGACACTATGGAAACCACTCAGTTGAGAGAATGCTATATTCTCTTTCAGCATGTATTGCTTGGTCAATACTCTCAATATTTTTATTTCCGTAAGTGGGAGAGTCTAGTTCCCAGTCTAGACTAAGCCTGCCCATTCTGATATAAGTTAGCATCAGGGACCCTCTGAGTTTGAACTTTGACATCCAGAATTTTCACTAGACTGTAGGATCAATAGGAACCAGAAGGTTGGTGTGATTGACAGTAAGGCTAACAATCTAATGATTAATAATGGTTTATGTCCAGAATATGGGAAGTGTTAGCATTAGCTTATAGGTTTCTGATCAGATTACAAAGGTGGAGTAAAAGAATGGTGTGTCTTCCACTAAATGTAAGCTTCAGTCAATCAGCAAGATTTTCTCTGTCATTCCCCAGTTTTCCCAGTGCCTAGAGCGTAGGTCCTCAATAAATGTTTACTGAACAACTGAAAGCCATGTAGTATGAAAAAGGCTTGTCATAACTGGGACTTTCTCACTTAGAGATTTGGACAAGAATAGTGGAGAGGAAATTTCTTTCCTTAAGTATCTGAAAAATAGGCTTACTCCTATTAACTCAATAGGGCAGAATTATAAACTTAAACACTCAGTCTTCAACTTTCTGTAATTCTCCCACACTCAGAGTTTCTAGTAATGTTCTTTGTCACATTAAGGACCTGAATCTTTACACTAAGCTTATGTAACTACATCCAAACATAGGCCCCACCCTATGCCCATGAAGTGTCATCTTGAAATAAAACTAATGAGGAAAATAAGCAGATGTTTCTTACACAAATACCGTTCTAATTCACCACTGTTTTTTATAGCACTCCTTTCAAAATAGCAGAGCCTGGAAGTTTTAACCTTAATCATTTTCGCTCTGCCAATATGAACCCAAGATGGATATTTAGTCATGTTGATTATCTGGTATACACCTGCCAGCATAACTAGGGCTAGAATATGATGTTTTGCTCATTCACTAAACTAAAAATAGCTTAAACCAAGTGTAGGATCTGTGATTCAGCAGGCAGTGAGAGGTCTTTTGGGTATTTTGAAAATCATGCTCTTATTAAATCAAGTACTCTACCTTCATTTAGAAACTTTTTTTTTTCTTATGTCTTAGGTAAGTGATTCTACTGGACCTGGGTACAGCCTAGAGATCTACATTTTTAACAAATACTCAGGGTATAGTAGGTAGGTGGTAGAAAACACTTTAAAGTCCAACACTAAAAAAGAGAAGAAAATGGAGCTGGTTTCCAGGTGTTGATTTATGAGAATTGAGCATTTTCATTTGAGTTAAAAGCTTCTAACTTTATTTATGCTCTATAGAAAGGCCAGTAAAAAGTTTCATTGACATTTGTAAGTTAATCCTTTTATGTTGTAATAGGCAGAAATTCCATATTATTTAAAATCCAAATCTGTGCAAACACATGAAGTATTTTAAGCTGGCCTAGAATTAAACTGTTAATGCAGATGTAGCTTCTATGTGTTTCTCCAATCACAACTATGGTACCCTTGAGCCATGCCTAGCAGAATCATACTCTTTTGGACATAATCCTCAACCTTAAAGTTAAGAAATTTTTGTTGAGCAAAAAATTCAAGCAAAAAATCAGAGAACATTCAATCACCCTCCAAAAGTTCTTATCTTTTTTTTTCTGAATTCCCAATCTTCTCCTCTCTAACAATGAGGACCCTTGAAGTAACTAGGCCATTTTCTCTCTTCTGTGCTCTTAACATGTTCTCTTACTTGCATTTCCTTTCTCTACCTTCCTTCCTTTCATGAGCACCGATTTTCATATCTTCAAATAATAGAATTGAGATGATTTTAGCTTTTTTACAAAAAATAGGAGTGATTCCCTTTGTCAACCTCTGATCACCTTAAACTGCTAAATTTATGCTTATAAGTGAATGCATGTTTTATTCTGAAGAACAGAAAAGAGCTATTTCATAAGTCTACACTGATGAAAAATAAGCTTATAAAGAGAGAAGTTGAATCCAGGTGCAAAGTAAAAGGATGGGAGAGACTGTAGAAGAAAAAATGAGTCAGCAATGAGGTAAACCCCAGAACTGAGTTCATTAAGATCAGGGTGAGTCTGAAGGCAGAAGGCAGCACACTAATGGAGCAACTGGAAAATATATTGGGAACTGAGACATTGAAAGAAACCTGAAGAGTACAGTGTCCTGTGAGTTCAAGAGAGTTAGAAATTGACATGATCAGGAAAATGACAAAGATTTTTTTTTTCTCGGTCCCTTACGGGCCAGGAAAAAATGGAAAGAAGAGGAAATATTTGTAAAGAAAACATATTTGTTGTTTTTATCCACAGTTGCCCCTGTCATTTAAGAAAATTATCCTCTTTAACCCTTCCAACAACTTTTTCAGGCAGTTATTGTGGTTTCTCTTTACAAAATAGAAAACTAAGACTCAGAGGAAGTTAAACAATTCATCCAGGATTGCATACCTACTACATGGAATTTCAGTACTTAAATTCAAACTTCATATTTATTTCTTTCTGTCAAAGAGAGAATTAGAGTAAGAATCATGAATTCACAGGACATGCAACCTTAGAAGTATATAAACTATATTATCTCAGACTCATTCCTCATTCAATATTATTTAAGCAGGGTTAACCACTTCTATAGGTACCATAAGTTCTAAAGAAATATAGTGGACCAGAAAGAATATTGACAATGAACACGCTGTGTGCCTCTGATTTGCTAACCCAAATCTGATGCTATTTTTATTTGCTTATACTTCACTAAAGTAGCTGGAGTCAAATATGAATGCCTGATGAAAAGAATAGGAGAGAATAAAAATAAAAATAATGACTTGGATATAAAGCTCAAATCAGACTTGCCCTTTGTCTGTGTCTGTAGCAACAAAAGTATCTGCTAACAATAATGATACTTGAGATAGCATCAAGGGAGAGATTTTTGCTTCACTGCTCCCCACCCCAGAATCAAGAAACTCTTTTTTAAAAATTGTATTTTTTATTGGATTTCATTTAGAAAAATTCAAGGTTCACAGCAAAACTGAGCACAAGGTACAGAGATTTCCCATATTTTCTCTGCCCCCAAACATAAATAGCCACCCTAATTATCAACAGTGGGTTATTTGTTACAATTGAACCAACATTAACACATTATCACCAGACTTCTAGTTTACATTAGGGTTCACTCTTGGTATTGTACATTCTATGGGTTTAGACAAATATTTAGCAACATGTAGCCACCATTATAGTGTCACATAGAGTAGTTTCACTGCCCTAAAAATCTTCCAGGATCTGTTTATTCACCCTTCCTGCTCCCAAATTTCTGGCAACCATTGATTTTTTTTTTTTTTTTAATTGTATCCATGGTTTTGCCTTTTCAAGAATGTCCTTTGTTTGGAATCATACAATATTTAGACTTTTCAAATTGTCTTCTTTCACTTAGTAATATGAATTTAAGTTTCCTTCATGTCTTCTCTGGGTTTGATAGCTTATTTCTCTTTAGTGCTGAATAATATTTCATTGTCTGGATGTGTTACAGTTTATTTATCAATTCAACTACTGCAGGATATCTTGGCTGCTTCCAAGTTTGGGCAATTATGACTGAAGCTGCTATAAACATCCATATGCAGGCTTTTGTGTGGACATAAGTTTTCAGTTGCTCTGGATAAACACCAAGGAACACAATTGTTGGGTTGTATGGTATATTTAGCTTTGTACAAAGCTGCCCAACTGTCTTCTAAAGTAGCTCTACCATTTTGCATTCTCATCAGCAATGCTCGAGAGTTCTCTTGCTTCACATTCTCTCCAGCGTTTGGTTTTGTCAGTTTTCCAGATTTTGGCCATTGTAAAGGATGTGTAGTGGTATCTCATTATTGTTTTAATTCATATTTCTCTTATAACATATGATGTGAAGCATCTTTTAATATGCTTATTTGCCATCTCTTTATCTTCTCTGATGAGGGGTCTACTAATGGCTTTCTCCCATTTAAATCTTTTTTTCTTATTGTTGCGTTTTAACAGTTCTTTGTATATTTCAGATAACAGTCTTTTATCAGATGTGTCTTTTAAAAATATTTCTCTCAATGTGTGGTTTGTCTTTTCATTCGGCAGACAGTTTCATTCACAGAGTAGAAAATCTGAATATTAATGAAGTCCAAATTATCAATTCCTTCTTTCATGAATCATGCCTTTTTTGTTGTGTCTAAGATGTCATCACCAAACCCATGGCTATCTACAGTTTCTCTCATGTTATTTTCTAGGAGTTTTATAGTTAGGTATTTTATTTTTAGGTTTCTGATCCACTTTCAGTTAATTTTTTGAAGGGTGCAAAGTCTGTGTCTAGATTCATTTTTTTTTTTCAGGTGGATGTCCAACCACTTGTTGAAGAGACTGTATACTCCACTGTGTGGCCTTTGTTTCTTTGTGAAATATCAGTTGACTATACTTATGTGGGTTTATTTCTGGGCTCTATTATTTTCCATTGATCTATTTGTCTACTCTTTCACTAATATCACACTGTCTTGATTATTGTGACTTTATATTATGTCTTGAAGTCAGGTAGTGTCAGTCCTCCAGCTTTGTTGTTCTTTAATATTGCATTGGCTATTTTGGGTCATTAGCTTCTTCATACATATTTTAGAATCAGTTTACCAATATCTGCAAACTATCTTGCTGGGATTTTGATGGGGATTTTATAGAATCTCTACATGAAGTTTAAAAAACTGCCATCTTAACAATATTGAGTCTTCCTATTCCTGAACATGGAATATATCTCAATTTATTTGATTCCTTTTTGCTTTTCTCATCTGAGAGTTGTGGTTTCCCTCATATAGATCTTGTGCATATTTTGTTAGATCTATACCTAAGTATTTAATTTTGGAGGGATGCTAATGTAAATGGTATTGTATTTTTGTTTAAAATTCTACCTGTTCATTGCTGGTATATAGGAAAGTTGTTGATTTTTGTATGTTAACCATGCATTCTGCAACATTGCTATGATCATTTATTAGTTCCCGGAGGTTTTTTGTTGATTGTTTTGAATTTTTTACACAGATAATCATGTCATCTGATTGTTTATTTGTTATACTTGAAGCGACATTAACACATCATTATCACCATAGTTCATAGTTTATATTAGGGTTCACTCTTGGTATCAAAACATAAAACAAGGACTGTTTTATTTATTCCCTCCCAATCTGTATATCTTTTGTTTCTATTTCTTGACTTATTGCATTAGCTAGAACTCCTAGTACGATGTTGAAAGGCACAGTCAGAGTCAGAAGGGACATTCTTACCTTATTCTTGATCCTAGTAGGAAAGCTTTAACTTCTAACCATTAAGTATGATGTTAGCTGTTAGTTTTTTGTAGATCTTTTTGGTCAAGTTAAAGAAGTTCTCTTTTCCTGTTTATTAGCAGACTAGTTATACTTTTTTTTTCTTACTTTTTTATGTGGTTGGCTATATACATTTACTATTAATCGAAGCCCACTGTCAAATAACACTGTACCACTTCTCAAGAAGTGAGTACCTTATTATAACAAGATAATTCTAATTCCTCCCACTCATCTTTTCTTTCACTGCTGTCACTCATTTCACTTATACCTAAGCATATGTATGTATATATGTATATATATATACATGTACACACACACACATATGTGTGAGGGTACTTCAAAAAGTTCATGGAAACACTCATATTACCTTTCTTATCTTTGCTACCTTTCGGTAAGCTGTTTTTTTTGTCTTTGTTTTCCATCAGGATTTTTTCTTTTATTTGTTTTCTGTAGTTTGAATATAAGATGCACATGTGTAGTTTTTGACATTTATCATGCTTCCTGCTTGCTGACATTCCTGGACCTGCAGTTCGGTATCTAACATGAATTTGGGGAAATTCTTGGTCATTATTTTTTTCAAATTATTTTCTGTTACTTTTTCACTTTCTTCTTCTGATATTCTTATTACACATAATTTATACCTTTTGTTTTTGTCCCACAGTTCTTCGATATTCAGGGTTTTTTTTTTTTTTTTTTTTTTGCTTTGCTTTTCAGTTTTGGAGGTTTCTGTTGAGATATATTCAAGCTCAGAGGGTTCCCCCCCCCCAGCTTTCTACAGTCTACTAATAAGCCCATCAAAGTTATTCTTTATTTCTGTTTCAGTGGATTTGATCTCTAGCATTTCTTTTTTGTTGTTTCTTAGAATTTCCATCTCTCTGCTTACATTTCTCATTTGTTCTTGCATGATGTCTACTTTATCCACTAGAGCCCTTAGCATATTAATCATATTTGTTCTAAATTCCCAGTCTGATTATTCCAACATCTCTGACATATGAGTGTACTTCCAAAAGTTCATGATATCTCTGTATTCGATATTTCCACGTACCTGTACCTGGTTCTAATGAAGTACCCTTATATTTGCATCTGGTTCTGATGTTTGCTTTGACTCTTCAAACTGTGTGTTTTGCCTTTTAGTAGTATGCCTTGTAATTTTTTTTCTTGATAGCTAGACATGATATACTGGAGAAACTACAGCAAACAGGACTTTAGTTTTGTGGTAGTAGTGTGTGTGTGAGCAGGGGGAAGTATTCTATAATCCTATGATCAGGTAACAGTCTTTTAGTGAACCTGTGCTGCTGGACTGTAAATTTCCCAACTGCTTGTCAGTTTTCTCCCCACCTTTAGGTGGGACGGGAAATCTAGAGTGGGCTAGAGTTGGGTATTTCCCTTCTACCACATGGAAGGCCAGCGCTGGCTTGGGGCTAAGGATTTCCCTTCCCTTAGATCAGAGTTCTATAAAACTCCAACGGATTAGGCTCTGGTTAAATAGCTTCTCCTGAGGGCAGACCTTGTTAAGAAGAACACAGTGCTTTGACATATTTTAACTTAAATATTATAATAAACATATAAAATAAACCACAATTCAAGTTACTAAACAGCAGGCAATAAAGGGTAGTGGTCCCTGAAAAAGGGGAAACAAACTAGGTAAGTTCCGTTACGGCCCCAGCTGAGTACCTGAAGGAAGTTTCCAGGCCATGGCCCAAGAGGGGATACAAAGCGAAACCAGACAGACTTCTTCAATTGCAGAGACAAAGCTGTGAACCTGGGGAAGACTGGCCTTTGCAGGTCAGAGTATTAGACAGAAGAAATAGACACACAAAGAAAATTCCAGAGAACTGCAAGGGGTCACCCTCAAGTACTCAGATGAATATTGATCAGCACATGCAGGGGAGAAACCTATTCTAGGCTGGTGAATGACACAGGTGCAAGGACTGGGAAAAAGATTGCTAAAAGCCCACACAGGGCAGAAAGAAAATGAAAACGAATGGAAGCCTAGATCTGCATAAAGTAGCGAAGAGCTCTAGAAATGATTAATACATGGTGAATTATACAAACTTTGGCTTATTACTTAACATTTTTGTATAGATAATAAACTGTTTAAAGTAAAACCAGCAACAATTCATAGTGATTTTTAACCATAAACAGATGTAAGATATAGCTAGTAATAGCACAAAGGCCTGGAGGGAAGAAATGGAAGAATACAATTGTAAGGTTCTCATGCTATATCTAAAGTAGTATAATAGAACTTGAAGGTAAAAAGTTATAAGATAAATATATATATCACGTCAGCTCTAAAGCAACCACTTAAGTAAGGCAATAAAGAGTTATAGCTAGTAAGTCAAAGAGAAGATAAAAGACAGAAAAAGACTCAATCCAAAAGAAAGCAGAAAAGGGAAAAGAACAATGAGCAAAAGTAAATATAAAATAATAAACTCTCACTTCCATTGCCGTTTTCTTGCAATATTTGTTAGCTCTAAACATGCATTTTCTTTTTGCCTAGCAGTACAAAGAATTTAAAGTGAGTGTGCTCAATGCAAATTTCTACATCAACTGCACTGTTTACTGTTCATGCCTTCTTCAAAAGACTTTCTTGAACTTTCAGTTTCTGGTCCATCATGTAAGGAGCTTAGAAGTAACCATTCCACCCTAACAACAAGTAAAAAACTGAACAAACTGAAAAAAACAACAACTCTTCTTTGATCCACAAGAGAATTAAGGCCACAGGGCAAATCACTGCCCCGGAATTGAAGAGTCCAACAGGTGAATACAAAGATTCAGAACTTACAGAATCCACAAACCAGAAGCAGAAACCTCCAGTGCTGGGGTAGGAAAACCTGAATTGCAACGGACAAATTGCTAAAGGCTTAGTGTGGGCAAATCTAAGAGTCAAAAACTCCGGGGGAATCCCGTCAATACCCTCCCAACCTTTGGGAGTTTTACCTCCAGAAACTCTACCTGGTTCTTATGGTGGATAGCAGAGGAAAACTCTTGGGAGTTTCTGCCAGGGGAGGGAAAAAGAAACTATCTTAAAATGTGCCCATACCTGAGCTGCCCTTGCAGCTGGAAAAGTTAGTATCTGCTATTTCAGGTAATACAAGATGAGCTCTGCCAACTAGCATGAAGTTGGGAGTACTCCAGAAGTAGAAAGAGTATTCGAAGGATAGGCAGACAAATGTTGAATACACCCTATTTATCATACACTTCACTTGCCTAAAGTTTTTGAAAGTCCTATTGTGGTTTCCTTCATATTCCTGCTACATGTTTCTTTCCTCAACTTAAATTGCCTGACACTTCAGGTATAATAATCATTTGCTGCGAATGTTTGGTTAAAATCTGAATTTTACCTCTTTCCAGGGAAGACAGCTATATTATTAAACAAAGATTAAGGAAGCATACTAGTGGAACAAATATAATATAAAATGCTCTCTTTTAATTTCAAGTAAGGTGACCTTGGCTATGTCTCAACTTGGCCTTTTTGCACTTGTTTCCTCAATTTAGAAATAGTAATGAGCCTACCTCAAATGGGTATTGATTAGTTAATATGGTCTTATAAGCTATTTAGAGAAACCTCTGAAGAGCTTACTATGGATGCAAGACAAATTATGAGTGGGTGGTGAACTGGAAGAATATATGAATTGTGACTGTAAAATTAGGTCTTACATCCCAGAGACTGCTTGTTGAAGCACTACATGTTAACTCATTTCAAATCTAAAAGTCATGGCAAAAGAAGGTAAAAGTATGTTGCTATGACATCATTTAAGTCCTCTTTCTCAATGAAAAATCTACACACACACACACACACACACACACACACACACACACACACACACACATTTCTGCTGTTTTTTGTTTTTTTCCACCTGCTGACTACTGGTGCTTCAAATGAATTTTTCTTTGCACTCTACCGTTTCCCAATCTTCCCAATTCTTGATTTTCTTGCAAGAAGGAACTGTAATCAGTGGTTCCCATGACACTGTTCTTAAATGGCTTTATATAAGGAGCTGGTTATTTAACTAAAGGAGATGGTGAAGTAACTTAGAACATTCTTATATTGTTTAAGTATAATCCATATCTATCAAACCACCACACAAAATTAAATAGAATGATATAAAAAATAAGATGGAATGATAGATGGACAGAAGAATGAACAGGTGGATAGATACATATGAGATGAAGTAAATACAGCAAACCATTCACTAAAGAATCTAGATGTTAGTTATACCATGGTTCACCATACACTTCTTTTAAGTTTATTAAATAAACAAATAACTTCTTATTTCAAAATAAAATGTTAGCAATAATAGAGAGACAGAATGTTGGAGCTAGGAAAAGGCCTTGGAATTCATACAGCACAAATCCATCATTTTATGGCAGACTACTACACTCAACAAATTTTCTGGGTGAATGAAAGAAATGAATTTGACAAATAAAATCAAGACTCAGAGAGGGTAAAAGGACTACTAAATCATACAGCTAGTCGGAAGTAGAATCACTGCTTAATTCAGTTTTCCCAACTCTCAATCAGGTGATCTTTCTTTAATAGTCTAGTCTCAAACAATATGAAGGAATTCCAGCTGGAGACACACATGTGCAAGTGTTTTGAACATGCTGGCATATAGAAAGCAATTTTTTTTCATTCTTATCAAGTCATTTTAGGGAAAGTCTAGTGGATTTTGGTAAGTTATCTCATTATCCTTAAACTAGTCATCATGTCTAACATATCCTCACTCTAAATCTTACCTTTACCACTTATGTGTCAGCATCTCCCTGTGATGCTTCTGTATGTGCGTGCTGGGTAGAGTGAGGGAGGCTGGTAGGTGGTGAGGGAGGGAGGGCACGGGGCCACCTCCGGCCCCACACACTCAAAAGAGTGGAGAACTTTTTCTTCTTGTTTCCTTTCCTACATCAAGGGGATATATTCTGACTTCAAAAATTTGGAACTGGATGTTTTCAGAATTCAGAATATTTCATATTTTTAAAAATGTATTATGTATATGTGCCTTAAATGATATTATACCCCCAAAGTGGCATGGGTAGCACATCAGATTCTCATATATCAGAAGTGAAATATATGGAAATTCACAACAACTAGGACAAATAAACACTATAAGTGGCCTGGCATTGATTCCCATCAGTTCAAGTTTTTCTCTTAAACGAGTAACCAGAATAATATTTCTTCAGAGCTTTTTGAATTTCAGAGTTGCAGGTGAGAGATTGCGGCCGTACACCTGCATGCTAGGTAACCTAAAGCTCTGATGCTTAGCGAAATGAAGAGAGGACTTCACAACCATGCTGTGATCTCTTCAGGACTGATGAGTTCTCCATTTGTACTAAGGAGAGAACAAGAGAAGATTAATATAGATGTAGGAAACTTAAAATTAACATATTTTTTTAAGTTGCTCACACGGTACTAGGGATTCTGTAGGGTTAAACAATATGCTTGGTTCATCGTACATAAAAGAAAAAATTGGGGTGAAAAATGACATGAATGATTTACCTAAGGGGACAGAGGAATATAAAAATAACTTTGTATAGTATAAAGTGATACACAATATTTATCATTGCTGTTTTGTAAATACAGAAAGTCATTGACATCTAATTTTTGTGGGAGTAGTTTCTAGTTGGAGGGCTTTAGCATACAATTGATAGAGGACATTTTGTACTCACATATGCAGAGTTAGCAAACTTTTTCTCTAAAGGACCAAACAGTAAATATTTTTAACTTTGTCTGTCAAATATTCTTTGTCTCAACTTACTCACCTTTGCTAGTTAGCACAAAAGCAGCCACTGGTAATAAATGAGTGCGTGTGGCTATGTTACAGTAAAACTTTATCAACAAAAATCAAGAGTAGGATCAGGAAAAAGGAGGAACAGATTCTGGGCAGACAATAAAATCTAATATTGTGCTTTGTATCCATGAACCACATTTCACAGATGAGAAAGCTAAGGCTTAGATAGGGTCTAAATAAATTGTACAAAGCTGTATGTTAGAAGGTCGCAAAGCCAGACTCTAGCTTGGGTCCTTCTGGTCAAATATACTGCCCAGAGTTGCTGTTATTCCCTTTTCTGACTCTATAAGTAATTCATGCACATATTTTTCAGAACGTAGACGACATTTTAAAGAAAAAGAACAAAATAAAAATCACCACACTAAAGAAAAAAATAGACAGAGGCCCAGATTTGGCCCTCAGGCCATAGTTTGCCCGCTCTTGTACATAACTTTCTATCTTGTCTTCTGTGTATCATACAGTCATGTCCTCAGGTCCCTGTGTAGAGAATAATTTATAGGATCTTGAGGTTAGAGATCATGCTTTATGCCTTTTTGTAGAATTAATGGTTGTCCTTTTGTTTAATAAATTTAGCATGTACTAAAGCCCTGCTGGAAAAGTGGAAAACAGGAAGCCATTCTGAAGAGAAAAGCACCAGTAATTAGTTCATATTCCCTATGCATATAGCTTGTGCCTCAACAATCCCACTTCTAGGAGAAAAATTCTCACACAGATCTACAGGGAATATCATGGTAGCAAGAATTGGTGGCAACCTTGATGTTTATCATTAGGATGAAAGTTAGGCAGTTTGAGATTTGTTTTTAATGTGAAACCTCTATAATGATAATAAGTACTTAGATTTATGTAAAGTAACATTATAGATGATAAAAATAGTGGCAATCAAAATTTAAGAATGAAAATGAGATCTGTAGGAAAACACTATTTATGTAAATTAGGATTATATATAAAATAGAACAACAATTTTTCAAGACATTATATATATTTAAGAGCATATTATGTATGAGTTGGAGGAATGGGAGTAGGGCTAGAAGTAAAGGAGAAATACATTAAAAAAATTTTTTTTTAATTTTAATTTTATTTTATTATTATTTTTTTAAAATTTTATTTTGTCGATATACATTGTGGCACATTAAAATTTTTTAAAAAAGAATGAAGGACCTTTGCACCAATTGATAGTGTGCTAAGAACTGAGGGTAATAGTACCTTATTCCGCACAGTTGAGATACAAAGCAGTAAAAAATGATAAGAAAAAAATTAATCGGGTGTTCTTAGGATTCAAGAATGCCTAGTGGGTCATGGATAATTTCAATGATTTCTATTTCTATTTTCTCACAAAAATTAAATGCAAAAATACAAAGCAAATACGGTGTTGCTCAGGAATGGAATGGGCTGCCTCTTGCATGAGTGGATTCTAGAATTTTTGAAGTGCTAAATGTGAAAGATGAGAAGATCATCTCTGGCTTAAATTGAATGCTGAACCCAGTATGTTTCTTAGCCTTGCTGGGGACAATGAACAACTATGATGTCATAATGAGTCCCTCAAATGATCTTATGTACCCCTGCACACATTGAGGGATTGATTCCCTGAAGCAAAGTGTAGACCTCTTCTAGGGCAATGGACCTGACAGATGTAGGCAGTTTGAATGCTTTGAAAAATGCTCTAATCTTAAGTATTTATAAATTCTACAGTCATTAAAACATCGATTTTTAACTAGCAACTAATGGACATTTCTATTAGATTAAGACGAATGTCTAAAAGTTTTGGAGGATGTTGTAATCTTCCATGAGATATTTCAAAGCTTCAACTTTAACTTGTTTCTAGTTAAAGTTGGTAATGTCTTCCTCTTAATGTACAATGTAAAAGTGATCCTTCACAGGAACCAATCCTTCCTTGTGCTTCTTTTTGATTTCTCGTCAGGATGACACACACAACTGACACACATGGCTCTTCATTGCATATCAAGCCTTGTTTCTTGCCATTCAGACTTTCTTGCATCTTTTTTTCCCAGAAGTAAAATTCTTTGCCATTTATAAATCATGTCATGTTTTCTTCAGTCTGTGATTTTCTACAGGGGTCCCTCTGCTTGAAACTGTTTACTCTTCTTCAAGTGGGTGACCGTTATACATCATTTTAGGATTGTTCAGATGTGATCTCCTCCAGAAATGATTCCATGATTCTTCACATGGAGTTGTGTCCCATTGTAGGTATTTCCATAACAATCTGTGTTAATTTTCAACATACTGCACTTTCCCACTGTATTTATCTATTTATTTGTCTTCTATATTTTGAGAACAAAAACTGAACCTTTTAACACATATTTATTCTCAGTATTCAGTAGTTCCTTTATTGTTGAGTGACAGTAGGTTCTAATTGTGGATGAGTAGGTTCTGAATGAGTGAATAGCTGTTCATTAAAAAGGCATACTGACTAAATAATGGTACTTTGTACTGGATGTGGTGCAGAAGTTTAACATTGTTAGATTAAATTAGATTTTAGTCTTATGATAGTTTCTTCTAGGTGACAGGAAAGAGAGGAATGGAGCACATTAAGTTAATAGATAAGGATATTCAGGGACGTAAAGTATCGTGGGTCTGGCCTCACTTTCAGCCTTCCCGGAGACAAAAGCCATGTATTAAGATGCAGTGTTCCTCAGCAAGTCTGCACCGATGTTCTATTTCTATGGAGACTCGGTGACTCTTATTTCTATCGTTCATACTCCTCCAGCCACCTCTAAAAATCTTGTCTCACTTTTTCTCAGCTTCATATTTCTACTCACTTGTGTCTTCCAAAGCCTCAAGATATATATATATTTTTCCTTTTGTATCCTTTTTCTAGGGAAATGTTCTGCCTTAGTCTCACTGTTTTTAATTACAAAATAATTTCAAAAGATAAGTGTCTTATCTGGTCCATAGCTACTAATCAATACTGAGAAGTTTCACTTGACAACCTTATTATAAGAATCCACTAGTCCACCTACACTTGAGGGAAGAAGCAGTGCCCAATTACATCATTTGTGGCTAGGGTGGTAGAGACGCGGTAAAAAAACAAAGCATAAAAAGCTACTTCCGACAGCTTTGATCAGATCCTCAGAGTGGAATTGCCTCTTTTGAGTATAGACTCACGCTATGTGGTTCATTCTTTCTACCTTCATTGCACTAATGCATTCTGTTATTGTCTCCGTAGTTTCTGCCCAGCTACCCATTAATACCTCTCATAAGCTTGACATCCCATTAGCACACACCAGTCATTCCAGAGTCTAAAATGTGGGCAGTAACTCTTTGGGTGACTCTTCAAAAGTACCATATTGCCATTTCATGAGCTTTAATCAGGGCAAAACACCACCCAAAATGTCAATAACTAATGATTATTTCCAAGTGGTTAGTACAACAATAAAAGCTCTAGAAATTGAGCAAGCAAAAGTGACTTCTCCTCTGCCTTCATTATGGTTAAGCAAATCAAATACCAAAGTAATAACAAACGAACGAAAAGACGACAACAACAACAACAAAGCCCTTTTATTTCCTGAAGTAAATAGAAGCAAACCAACAAATATAAACAAGAAACAGAGCCACCTTGTCTATAACCAGCTTCTAAATTTATGAAGCCTTGAGTCTTTTTTCTAAATAGTTTTAACTCACTTATAAAAAGAATTCTTCTTCTGAATCCTGCAGTATTATTTCTGAGGATATATAACTAAATTTGTAGATATGTAATCATGTGAAGGGACTGATGTGTTCTTTTCCTCTTTCCATTATGAACAGAGTTGCTGAATTCTAGCAACCTTATGGTTTTATTTCTTTTAATATTTGCTGTGTCCCTTTTTAAAAAAAAATTATTTATTTTGAGTAAGGGGAAAAGAGAGGATAGTGATCAGTTCTTTTGAAAGCTTGACTTTTATTTTGATTATTTTATTTTTATCTCTGGGCTTTCTTTCATGAAGTTAAGTCTGGAAACAGCATACCAAAGCTGGGAAGCCAGGGCAGGGTTTATAAAGTTTGTAAAAGATTTGAGGAATTGGTGGAAATTAAATTAGCTGATGAGATTAGAAGCAAGTCATCTATAGAAGCAATGGCACAAACCAAATTGTGAAAAGTAACATGATCAAACTTTGTCAGGGGTCCAGTTTAGATGGGCCACAGATTTTGTGTGGTAGCAGAAAGACAATAATGCAGAAAATGTAATATTGGAACCAAATAAGTTATAATCACCTTAGATAACATGACACCACCACACTATTTAGCTTCTTACCACATTATTTAGCTGCACATAACCTTAGATATCTTTTATGATGAATATTTTCCATGTTGAAAGCTTCTTTAAAGAAAAGTCTCAGACTTCCATGTAGCTTCCTAATGCAATACCTGATCTGTACATCTTTTTCTCTTTCTCTCTTCTTCAATGAAATAAGAAAAGACATAGTTATTTCAATTTTTTCTCAAAATAATGCAGAGTTCAATGGAAATATAGGGATTAAAGATTATTTCCATTCAGTCTTTTAGTGTGTTTTGTTTTGACAATGTTACTTCTATCACTTACTCTGAGATGAATATCCTATATGAGTTTCAAAGTAAAAGTATATACATTTTTCCTGTGTTGTGTATAATGATTAAATATTAAAAAATAAATTATCACAGCCAACCTAGATAATAAATGCATTTCAGCAATCACATACAGAACTTACTTAGTCACCACCCAATTCTCCTAGGGGAATGGACTCCCCTGGCATTTACTCCCTATAGAGTTAAATTAAACTTGGTTGTGTTTTCTGAAGTGAATAAGGATACATCTATGTCCCTGATTACTACCGTCATTGCATGTTATTAACCAATGTGAAAATTATCAAGTCACGTAATGATAGCAGTCAGCACCATTTGCCTCTGCACCCTTACTTGCAAGTGTTTTGTGCAACTGAAAAGAGTTTAAAATGGAAATTTCTTCTTTAAGCAAAGCCAGCATAGTTTTTTGTGTGTGTTTTAAAATATTTCTATATTATTATTATATGTTATGTATTACATTTATTATTATTATATTATTTATATTATTTCTCAAAGCTTCCGTCAAGTGTGAATAACAATCATTGACTTTGTATGGAATTGAGTACAACTGTCTAAGATGATGGTTCTAGAAACCAAACTTGGCTAGTCTTGAGGTAATTTAAAAAAGTAATCTTTTAAGAATTTTAATTTTCAAGGTTTCTCCCTACGTAAAGATACACCCCAGGGAACTTTAAGGAAGTAAAAAGGTTTTCATTTTCATATGTCAGATTAGTTTTCAGCTGGTGTACTTAATATCAGGAAAGGCCATGAGCTAATTTCTTGGCTCATTCAAGGCAGAGAAAAAGACCCTGAATAAAATTTTCCAATAAGGGCAGAAGGAGAAATTCAGTGCTGATGGAAGGTTGCAGCCAGAGCATTTTTCTCATTTGTTATGATTATAGAGAATCTTAATGCATTTGTGCAAATGGAAAACAGGCATGTGCAGAAGATAATTCATCTTCGAAAGTGATATGACGTTGTCTATCCACACTGCGTATAATCCTTACCAGTGTCAAGGCCATTTGATACATCACATATTTGGAAAACACATTTTGAGTTAACCTGCTTTATGGTGTCTTAACCAAACTTCTCATTTAAATTGAAATGCACTGGATCTTTCCAGCTGGGTATCTTCACAAATTGCTATTTTAGAACAGGATTCTAAAATTAGAAGATCTTATTTTGAAATACTCTGTAACTGGCCTGCACATATTACAGACCCAGATGGTGCAGCTGATACCTAGTAGAGGCATCTTGTAGATCTGAATGGCCTCAAAGGCCTGAGTGGCATCACTCTCACCATTTAATTTGTCTTCTTGTTACTATGTGATACTAATCATATGCTCTTGGCACTGTTTAAGATCCCATTCACTCTAACACTGATGATGTCTTAGAAATGAACACATATCTCTATTCTAGTCTGGGCACAGGTATTAACTTATATGGTCTGGAATTTTATTGCTTCAAGAGACACTTATTGCTGGTGGACTCTCAAAACATAACATGGAGCCCTTCCATTTTTCATATAAAGAATAAACTCTAATTAATACATCTCTTTGCAGCACCAGGCCAGAGAGTTGATAATAGCTTCTCTGAATATGTCTGCAAAGTCCTCTTGTAAGTGTTTATCCAACATTTGGGCTTTGTAAATAGGCTTTGAAGCATACAGTGTGTATTTAGTGAACGATGATTTTTACCAAAATTTTATCTGAATTTTATTATATAGAAAAATGATGAACTAAATGTTATTTCAGTTTAGAGTGTTATTTCAGTTTAATGTTGTAGGATGGGCATGATAATCCAATCTGGGTAACTAATCTAGAAAATAAAGTTTCTTTTATTGAAGAGGGAGAATAAATTTAGAACTCTCTGAAATAAATGTTCTATATTTTATTTCCCAAGCTTATTTTATTTTTCATCAACTTTTAGAATAAATGAATTAAAAAAAAATTGAAGCTTCCACTCCTGAGGTCATACAGTACCCAAGAAAATTCATCACTGGAGTGGATTAAATGGGCAGTAAAACATAATCTAGAAGATTTCAGATAATGTGCATATTCCATTACTTAAATCATGAAAATAATAAACCTGCCCAAACAAGCAGTGCATCATTAGATTTGAAAAATTAAGATAAACTTCATCTCAAGAAATACTTATAAAAGATACTTGATTTCTTCCTTAGAATAATTTGTGACTATACATCCTCTTAATATTGAAAAAATGCTTATTTTCTTGGTAGAAACTAAATTCAGGAAATAATTTGAGAAAAATATTTCATTGCTTTCCTTGGCATCGTTTCCTAATTATGTATTTTGATCTACTGTAATAAATCATTGCCTCGATTGATCCAAAGAAGCCAGTGACAAAAGCCCTAAAAGATGCAGCTGAGTGAATTCTTAGCTCTCTTGGTCAGTATCCAGCATTAAAACAGAAATTTAATCCTAACTTCAGGACTTTTATACAACCACATCTCAACCAAATTGTATGATAATAAAATGACCCTTTTGCTTAATACATTATTCATGTTACTCATCATTAGTAAAGAGAAGAGCAAAATCTATTCTAGGTACTATACTAAATTTCTAGGTACTACACTTAACTTTACATCTGTTAACTCATGTAATTCTGTCAATAATATCATAAGATAGCATCTCCATTTTTTCTTGAAGAAACTAAGATCATTGGAGAACAAAGAGTGTGTTTGCAATCGATGGGACTAGAAATACAAATTCAGGCCATGTTCACCTAGAGTTAAAATGCAATCTAAACTTACTAAAAGATAGCTGTTTGTCTACAAAAAAGAAGACATGGCCCTTATATTTGAGACAATGTTCCAGCAAGTGAAATATAACTATAAATAACCCCCCACAAACACAACTTAGTAAGATAAAACTATGTGTGAAATAACCTCAATACAACCACAATATACACACTATATGATAAAAATATCCATACATGTTCTATGACATTATAGGGGCCAAAGAAAATCTTCACCTCTAAAGCTTCATTAATAAAAATCACTGGCAAATTTAGATCAGGATGAAGAAAAGGCATAAAAAATTACTTAACATGCTGGGAAAAAGCAAAGCATGCAGGAATCACAAGAGAGTGATGTCCCCATCTTCCAGTGGGGTACAGAGCTTATGTACCCATCTCCACAGGGAAAGGGGAGGTCGGGGTGCAGGAGTAAATGATTCTTAGGGGGATGCGATAGGCCTGAAGAACATACAATGGCCTGGGACAAAGTCTATTTGGCCGGCAGAGCAGACAATGACTAGTAAATATTTTCTTTAAAATACTGAATGGGACCGAAGTATAAGACAATAGTCTGTGATAAAAGTTAGTCCTGGTATGTTGATAGACTACAGTCTTAATTCCTGTGATGCGTTAAATTAATGAAAACTCAGGGAAAGGACCAGAGGTAATTATCTTCTTCTTTGGTGGGTCCTGTCATTAGGCAGATAAGGAAATAGCTTCATCCTGTGCTTTGGAGAGTGACAGAGAATTGAGAGGCGGGAGGTGGGTGGAGACGCTTATAGAGACTTTGAGGATGTTTCTTTATTCCAGCATGTTAAAGCACCATATTTTGGGGGTAACAGCTTTTTGTATCACAACGATTTCAAAGAAAAATGGAACCAAAATTTACAGCATACACCAGAATAGATTTGCCAGTATAATTAACAGTAAAGATGACAATTGATATGCAGACAAGAAAGAAAAGAAATTTGGGGAGAGTAATAGTATATTAAAAATTATTATGTGCCATGTTCGGGAGTTCAGCTTTTCCTGTAACCATTTGAGAATTACTGAAACATGTTAAAGGTGGTAGTGAGTTAATAATATTGGTGTTTTAGAATAAGAGTTTGGCAGTGATGTCACACTTGATTTGAGGGGCTTAGAATGAAGACAGAGCTACTGGAAAATTCTAGATAAAAGGAGTGAGAACCTCTTCTATGGTAGTGGAGATGAAAGCAAGCACGATGGCTGAAAAGGACATCTAGAGAATCAAATCAACAAGATTTGGCTATGCATGATGACAGCCAAAAATCAGCATTTCTTTAATGTGTTTATTTTCAAATGGGGGCAAACATTTCACTCAAATAGACTGAAGAACACAAGTTTTATTGTTTTCTGCTATGGATGCTTGCAGGAGCTTTGATATAGACAATCTCATGAAGGCAGTCAAAGAAATTAAAATCACAGCATAATTTTTTAAAAAAAATTAGAAACATATCTCCAAATGAACTGTTAGAAAGTCAATCAATCAGTATGTAATTAGATAGGAATTGTAGAACAACAAATTGGTAATGAGAAAAAAGAAAACCTAGGAGAACTGAAATAAAGTCCTCACTCTGTTACTATTAAGTTTGCAAAAGTAAATTATGTTCTCTGTACTTCCACTTAAGTGAATGTATAATGTGAGACTGAGGACAATAATGTTCAATTGTCTTTCAACTCTTAGCCACAGAGTTCTCTTGGATATTCTTCTATAAATAGCACTCTGCAGTTGTAAAGGTATATGGCAGAGGGCAACTATTCTTATGTAGATAATTAAGTAAGCAACAATGATAAAAATCTGAGTCCATTTAAGATGCAAGAATACATACATACATATATATATATAAATTAAGAGCTCCTTGAATAAATCACATTCTACAAAAGACAAAACAGATTATTTGTTTCAAAGGATTGTCATACTCAAATGAAATAATGCATATAAAAGTGCTTTAAAATAAACAGCAAATAAATGTATGACCTTATCTGTGTAGGTGCAACCCTTATGTAAAAGATATTCATGGCACCAAAGACTTAATTATCCCTCAATACTCATTCAACAACATTTAAGGAATCCCTACTGTGTGTCAGGCACTATTCTAGGTACTGACTTCAAGCTTTGAACAAAATATGCCAGATTCTTATTTGCAGGTGTTTTAATTCTAGTTGGGACAGGTAGACAGTAATATAGTAGATTAAACTAGAAAATACAAGCTAGTGATCAGTTCTGTAATTGAAATATAACAGCATTCTGTAATGGTGATGAGAAACAACTGTATCTGGTGTGGCCCAGAAAGACCTCTGAAGTTTGAGCCAGAATATGAATGACAAGGAAAATGTCATATAATAAGTACAAAGAACTAAGCACGAACTAGACCATACAAGGCCAGATCAAGATTGGGAGCTGAGATTTCATTCTAAGGCAGATGAGAATTCACTGGAGTTTTTGGTAAGAGAGCAAATAATTTAATTTCCATTTTAAGTGACTTTTCTGAAGGGTAATATTGGAAGTAGTGTAAAGAGTTAAATTGCAGATGTGAAATGATGGTGATTGGGTCTAGGTTAGTAGATGTTAGAATAGAGGGAAGGGGATAGACTTGGGATAGGTTTTAGAAGAATTAAAAATTTGGAATGGACAGGACTGGCTAATGGCTTAGATGTTGGGGGAGGTCAGGGAAGAAGAGAAACAAGGATTCTCAGTCCCTGATATGGTGTAGCTTCTC
This sequence comes from Cynocephalus volans, assembly GCF_027409185.1. Lineage (NCBI taxonomy): Eukaryota > Metazoa > Chordata > Mammalia > Dermoptera > Cynocephalidae > Cynocephalus > Cynocephalus volans. The sequence continues at coordinate 40,993,202 of NC_084461.1, read as the reverse complement.
AATAAATAATTGTTTAATGAGTTAATGAATGAATGAATGCTAGAACTGGGTGTTCTTTTGTCGAAGGTAGTTAAGTCTTCAGAATGAGGTATGCATTTTTACACTTACAGCATATCATAATTTAGCTACGTTTTAAATGCTCGGTGGCCACATATTACTAGTGACTATTATATTGAACAACATGGCTGTAATTCACGTTTAAAACAAGAAGAAAATATTAACATTGATTAATTAATACATTTTTCCAAAGTCCCAGAACAAAAACTTGACAACCTGACACCTCACTTTTAGAACACTGGGTTTATGAATTAATACTGTTGACCCTTTTGGACATTTTTCATGTGCCAACCACTGTTCCAAGCTGTTTACATTTATTAATTCATTTAATCCTCATAACAATGAAGGAGATGCTATTTTCTTTATTATACTGATGAGGAAACCAAAGCATGGAAATCATTTCTCCACTGAAAGTACCAGCTTCTAAGAGGCAAGAAAAGAATTTGCTTCCAAGGAGTCTGCCAGTTTATGTTCTGGACCATGACAGGTTCCTGGCAAAGGATAAACAAATGACTTTATAGTTAAAAGCAAAGTACAGAACAATACTGTCAGTCAAAGGCAGTATGTGCCTGAGGTTTTCGTCAATAATAATGTTTGTTGAGCTGAACTGAACTCTTAAAATAATGCTCTGTGAGCTGAAAACATCCTTTTCAGCAAACCCACTGCTTTTCTGGTAAACTTGTTGTTATGGGCTGAGTAACATAGACCCGCTTTCAGGGGAGCTTAGGGATATTTCACTTTCTCTTTCTGATATTTTAGCTTGGTGGATTTTTTTTCACCTATTACTTTTGTCTTTTTTGTCTATCTTTATTTTCATATTATTATAAGAAAATAGTGGATTTATTATATGCATCTGCAGTTCAGGACATGTATTTAGCATTGTAGCTAGTATAATTTCTATACATTTTACTTCCATTAATTTTTGTTTCTGTTACTGAATGCCGCCATATATAAGGCTATTTCTGTTTTACAAAGAAATAATCAATTGATTTATTGTGCAAGAAAAATGAGCAATTTGCATTGCATTAAAAATATTTGATATCTCAGACATATCTTAATAATTGATATATATCTAATCAATTTCTCTATAAAAGGAATTTATCAGACTTAAGAAATTTAAGTTGATATGTTTTGAGTCACAGATCTATGCTGGAGACTACCGAGGTCAAAGTATTGTTGACAAATTAAGGGGTGCTTTTTCTTGCGCATTCCATTCACTTAAATCAGTTAAGAATTGATATTAAGATTCTTTCTTTCTCTCTTTTTTTCTGAGAAGAGACAAAATACATTCATGTTTAAAAGCCACATCACACAAAGAGCAAGGCAGTTAGTCTGCCAATTTTCCTTTCCTTATTTAGATAAAAAGCTATGCAGTTTGAACAAGCCATGATTATCTAGTTTTTTGTCTTTCTTTCTCTGGCTTCAGATGTAGAAATGGGTCCCTGGCCCACTCAGCACTGACAGTTGGACCACGAGCTTCCCTTACCTTGTGAGTAATGGTTTTTGATGACAACTTTCCATCCCAACACATCACACTTAAGGATATTGAAGAGATTTTACAAAGGGACAGTAGCTGCAGAGTACCGTGTTCACTCTCATGCAATGACTCTACCTGATTAACTCAAAAAAATTTTAATGCAATTCCTTTATTCTAGAGAGAGTCTAGAACACATTGCTTCAAATATAACCTCAAAATGGCACAATTAACCAAAGGCATTTTTTCCCTCTAGTTTTAACTAGAAAATAAAATAACAACTTGCTATGTCAAATTTTCTACTCAAACTCTCCTGTTAAAAGTCAAGCAAATATTGATTTTTAAAAAGTGGCTGTGCAGATGAAAATAATTTCCCAGCTTATTTCACAGTATACTGGTGTGCTTTAGATGCCCAAGCACAACCCTAGAGTCAGCAGAGTCATAACGTGCCTTCTGCGGCAATACTTCTGTAGGAAGCATCATGACTGAATTGCTACGTGTAAATTTCATTTCTTTGTTATAGCCTCTGCAATTTTTGTTCTTTGGGGGGGGGATCAGTGTATGCTCATTACAAATGCTGAAAGGCAGATCAAAGCATTAATACTGAATATAACAACCATTTCTTTCTTTTAGTCTCAAAATGTTTTACATTTAACTCCTTTTCCTTTCAGTATAGGCCTTTTTTTTGTACTGAATAACTTGAGCCTTCCTATAAGAAAAATAAATCCTAATCAAAAACTATACTAAAATGTCAATTTACAGAAAAAAAGTGGAAAACAAGCTATAGGTTAATTTTGTCTTAGAAGTGCATTTTTAAGTAGGTTCCTACAGCTTAGACGTTAGAGATCCCATTTGAAAACTTCAACTCTTCAATTCTGTCAGAAAGGCTACATTTGAAAGATTGTAATTGAACTTCTTAAATAATTTATTGTGACGGTTTTTTAAAATGTTATTGAGATTTATTGTAATAATCAGATAAAATACAGAAAAAAATATTTACTACTATTATTGTCTTAATAAAATGTCACAACTAAAGCCCAGTTTTAATCACATCAAATCCCTGAGCAAAAACATTCAGTCACTCCTCATTTACCTACTGAATAAAATGCGAACTCTCTCAGCTTCCTGTAAGGCCTTCATAATGTGACACTGTCTATGCCACCTGTCTTATCTCTGTTACACTGTATGCACTAGCCAGTCTTATTCTTGAAAATATTTGGGGATAAAGATCCAAGAGCCTCCCTTGATGATCTGTTCCTATGTAAAATATTCTGATCTTAGTTTACTTTATATCTGCTGTCTAATAAGATAGCTTTCATTCAAGACAGGGTAAGCTATCTTGAGGAGAACAGAATACATCAATATAATTAATATGCTAAATTTGCAAATAAAGTAATGCAAAAGTCTCATTATTCCATAGAGCATCTCCCCCACACATACATAATGCTGATATCTTCATAACAAACTCCATTGTGGAAATATCTCTACTTCTGAGGTAGTATCCTACTTTTTCTCTCTTTATCACAGTCTTCAACCAGCATTGTACTTGTCAAGGTACATTTATATTATTCCTGTGTCATATGAAGCCCACTCTGCAGGGGATGTTAAGCTGACTGAAAACTTTGTAGTGGTTGAGTTTTAGAATGATAAGAGCTTTAAAAATAATATTCTGAAAGTGTATTCCATAACAACATTGAAAAACATCAGTATTAGTTCTTTCCTATATATAAAGATATATCCTCCCCTAATTTGTTTAAGGCCTATTAAATTATATTATTTCAATCTGGTCTTGTAATACATGTCCTCACCTCATAATTATTGATTGCCACATAATTCACTGAGCAGTTAAATCTGTGACCTTTCTCAATTAGCAAGAGATTATGTTAAAATACGACCTCAGCATCATAAATTCCTTTTGAAATGGAATGATTTTTTTTACAACCAAATTAAAGCTATATTTCAAAGTGATCTTTAGAGGGAATGCAATAACATTTACGTGTAATAGTTTGGAATACTGGGCCCCTATCTCTGGCATTTCTAAACCTGTAAAGGTAGAAATGATGCTTAAGTGATCTTTTAAATTCTTTCAGGATTTCCCAGCTTCATAGTAAGGGAAGACTTTTGTTTGTGTACAAGGTTACGCAGTATCTGAGTACTAGCAATATTGAAGTACAAGTGACCCTCTGCCTCTAAAATAATACCGTTCATTTCTAGCTCTGTTTCTCTTATGAATCCTTTCTTGAACACCACCATCACCACCATAGGCAAAAATCATCATTCCCTTCTCTAAGCTCCCATAAAATCTTGTTGAGGTCACAGCAGTATTGATTACCTTAAATGTTTACCTTACACTAGCCCAGACATTTATGAAGGTCAGGGACTTTGTCTTGTTCACTTCTGATTTTTCAGAACTAGCCTCGCAAATACAAGGGGTCTTCAAAAAACAGTTCATCGAAAGATTCATATTATCTTTCAATTCTGTTTTTTGGTGAACTTTTTCATGTAACCTTGTAGTGGTTGCTCAGCAATGATATGCTAACGAATGAGTGCAACTTTTCTGTTCTCTCTGATTTTCTGATTCTCTGAACAAACCTAGCACTTTCACTCAGTATTTTAGTAATTAATTAAATGCTACCTTTAGTTGTTGCTTGATAATTTAATGTGAGTCACTCCTTAAGGCCAAGAAATTGGTCATATTTCCTTTCACATCTCATGTGACTTCTGAATCACTGAAAAAATAGAAGCCACAAAACTTGAGTAGGTAAATACTGCAATTTTTCATTCATCAATTCGTGAATTCAAATATTTATTATCCATTATGCCAAAGACTGAGAATACAATGATTAACAAATCTAAGACAGTTCTGGTCCTCAGGTTATGAATTTTTCCTTAAAAAAACAAACAAACAAAAAAAACTTTCAAGCTTTACACCGAACCCACTGAATCAGGTGTTAGGGAAAGAGCTGAGAAATCTATAGTTTGAAACTGTATAAGTGATACTGATAATCAGCTAAGTTTGAAGATTCTTGAACTGGAGTTTACCAAGAGAAATATTATTTTCCATCTCATTTTCCTGCCATTCTTTATTTCCTTAATAGTAAATCTGGACATGCAAAATATCCCACCACTAGGACCCAAAAGTCTGAAAAAAAGCAAAAAACCAGAACCATCTTTACAAATAACAAATCAATTACTGATGGCAATACACAGTATACTCACACATAGGAAGGTTTTAGTCAGTGGAGTGGTTTCTTGTTACAGATGTAAAGTTGAGAAACTCATATATTAAATATGATCTCAAGGGAAACTAAATATTCATGCCAATACATAGGCAAATCAAGTAAGGGAATTTAGAGGAAAAGGAAAAGGTTGAGACATGCAATGTGGTTCTGTGTGTGATACATTTCATGGAGTCATTGAAAAAACCCAATCTATTTCAGGTTCCCATTTTTGGATTGCCAGAAAATTTGCCTTTTAAAATATTAGGAAATGTGTTTGTCTAATCTCATATGGCAACCCTGTGAGAGCAATGAACTAATGGAAGTGTAACTCTAGGAAAAACCCACACTAAACAGGCAAAATAGTTCAGATAGGAATCATCAATCTTTCATAACATGTCATATATAATTTCGCATCCATGCAGGCAGCTTGGGACAAAAAAATTCCCAGAGAAAATGAAACTAGTGTGAAATTGTGCACACAAAATTGATGAAAGCCTACATTGAAATATAAGCAACTCTTGAATGGTGAAAATCAAATGGGAATTTTTTTATTTGTGTTATCATCTCATATCCTGAATGAAAATATACAACACCTGTAGACCTGATTTCCTGATATTTTTTGCCTACAGAGAAGGCATTCTAATGTTACAGTAATTATTAATGTGTTAGTACCTGAAAATAGTGTTTTGAAGAAATATTTATCCTTGGATATTCATTAAAGGGCTGCAATGTGTTCGTAAGTTATTCTGAGCAGTTTATTTATTTGATTTGCAAGTGGATGACAAGAGAGGTGGGTCAGAGGCCTAATGGATGGACAATTTGATAAGACTTAAATGTGCCTCTTCAGGTTGCCAGTGATATAATTATAGTGCTAACATCCTAAACACAGTATGATGCTTTTACCTTCAGTAGGTTAAAGAAGATATTAAAATCACTTGTTCTTCACTTCATTGCTTTTACTGTAAAAATTAAAGCAAGCTTGAAACTAGTAGGCATAAGTAAAACCAGGGGAAACATTCCACAACACAAAGACATGGCAGGATAACTTGATTTACTTCCCACCACCATGTGTTTTTTTTCCTTCCTACTCTTATGCTGTTTTGAAAATCTAGAGCCTGCAGAGAAACCCACCGCATTCTGTTTTCTTCTGATTGTGTACTGCGCCCTTCTTCATAAAAGCCAAGCAGCACTTGTAAGGACATGAGATGGAAAAATAGAAAGTATTATTTCTTTTACTCTGCTAAATCCTGTAAATCTTCCATAATTTTTAATCAATCAATTAAACACAAAAATTTGTTAATTACCTATACCATGACAGTACTATGGACAATATACGCTCCTCCCAGTGAGCTACAATCCAGTTCAAGAAATGAGGTGTTTAAACTCATTAATTAGACAACTACACAAGAGGGCATGGGTTTAAGTGTTTAACTCTATCTTAGTCTCATTTCACATCAGGTTTTTAGATAAGTAGAAGAGAAGTGAAAGAGATTGGGGGTTTGTATAATGATAAGAACCTGGAGGAATATATACCAAATGGAATATCATTGCTTCATGATAATTATTAATTTTCTTCATTTTACTCTGAACCTATTCACAGTTTAGACTTTTTGGTAAGCTCCAGTTAAGAGAGGTTTTATAGTGAGAGGAAGTGCAAGTGAGAAATGGTAAGAAATGAAGAAGGATTGACAAAACCACTTTGTTCTTCTGTTTGTTTGTTTTTCGTCTTTTTCGTGACCGGCACTCAGCCAGTGAGCGCACCGGCCATTCCTATATAGGATCCGAACTCGCGGCGGGAGCGTCACTGCGCTCCTAGAGCTGCACCCTCCCGAGTGCGCCACGGGGTTGGCACCACTTTGTTCTTCTATTCTCACTTCCCCTTCTATCATCCCAGCATCTGAGTTCTGCAAGAGAAATAACTAGACCCCGAAATCAGGAGTTTCTGGGAGGATTCCAGGAGAGTTGGTTGTTTAGTCTGGATTCTCCCGTTTTGAAAACAGTGAACACAATTTCTACATTAACCTCTGACACCTAAATAGACATGGGAGGAGATATGTTGAGGAAGACTGGGAAAAAAGCAGAGGTATAAGGTTGCTTATTTATTTCCAGGAGTAATTGTGTTATATATTTGAAAGGGAGTTTATATGACTTTGGTTGTGAATTTCCATACATTTGCATTCAATTTTCAGAAAATGCCTCTAACTGTATCAAATCAGATCAAATAATTAGTTCAACAATGTACAATTTTTGTCTAACTTACTGCCTTTTAAACTGAAGTTTATACCCATGGATACTAAAGTAGAGAGGGGGACAAGGTAGATTTAAGCTCTCAATGGACTCAAAAGAACTAATTTATGTTACCAAATTCTTGATCATTTCTAGGACAAGCACTTTTTGCAAAGCTCCTTGCAATCAATCTTGTAAACTTCCCAATTAGTCAGGCTTATTTTGGAGGGAAGTGGTACCTGTTTTCTCATTAGTGTGTCCAACTATAAGGAAGGATTTGAAAATAACCAGGAATCTGGGTAAATTAAGGTAAACGTTTATAATTTTTAAATAAATGTTTTATCATCTCCTGAGAAGTTCTTAAAGGAGCACTTATTAACGTAATCAAAAGTCGCAAACACAAATGCTCTTCTAGAGGCTGGGGGCTGATGGGGTGAGGTGAAGGAGAGAAAGGAGAATCGGTTCTATGACAGAATTTCTAAACTTGGCTCAGCATCCATTATCTCAAAGGTGACTGTGTCATAAGGACAGATTACAAAGGGGGAGTACAAATGACAGGGTGGGGGAGGTTTTTAAACACAGGCACAGAATGCTCATTAGTTACATTAATCTTGACCTAATGGAAGTCTTGGCTTAGGAAGGTGGCACTTACATGAATGAGACTAATGTTCTAATGGCAGGATGCTGGCAAAACAGAAAGTAAGTTACCATAAGGACATGGGCCATTATCGCAATATTTTGTTTATGGGTTCTGAGAGATGAGTGATGAAAAAGAACTACAGCTTAAATAGTATGTAATGAGAATTGGTTCCAAATGCCATAACACACACACACACACACACACACACACACACACACGCACACAAACACCCCCAACAGATTCACTATGCCTCAATGATAAAAGTAAGTTAACTAAACTCACCTGTTTGATCCTCTTCAAGGTATCATTACGTTTAATCAAACATATGCTCCTCCTTGCCTATGTATAATATTTTTTAAATATGAGAACTCTGGAAAGAAGCCCAAGTTGCAAGATTGAAAGTGAAATAGTATGCGTTGACAGTCTTTTATCAGTTAAATATATTTGGACTCAAAAGTATTTTAAAATGACTAATGGTTAAACTGTAAGAATGTCTGAGCTTATGATTTAACGTTTACCATTTTATTCACCTATGAAGTAAATTAGAGCTGTTGTGTGATTTTTTTTCACTCTCCTTCCTTCCTTCCTTCCTTTTCTTAGAACTGGAATTGAGAAGGATCTGTGATATCAATCTCTTACTCTTGTGTCCACCAGCATGGAATAAGTAGACCACTATTGCCATATATTGCTTGAATATCTTTTGGTAAATAAAATTGTGCTGAAACTAGCTTAGCTGCCAGATTTTCAATGTTTATTTCTAAGGCATGAACTATATCACTTTTCAAAAGTAAATCTATTTCCTTAATTGTTTATTTCAGATAGTAATTAAAAACATTTGTACGTAGGCTGAAGTCCTGGTAGGAAGATGGAGGGAGAATAGATAAAATAAGAAAAATTAATATTTAAAATTAACTAGAATTTAGATCTCTTAGGTTGTGCACATGATACTACAGGGTCTGTTACAGTAGGAAAATTTAGGGACTAGACAAAATTAGGCCCTTTTGTTGGAGGTTTATGTTGCTAAAATATACCCCAACAGACAAAAGGAACTTCTCTGTGGACAAAAAGAGACACACTCTAAAACTACCAGTTTTCCCAGCACCACTTGTTGAAGAGGCAGTCTTTTCCCCGATGCAGATTTTTGTTGCCTTTGTCCAATGGGGTGATTTCTGTGTTCTCAATTCTACTCCACTGGTCTGAATGTCTATTTTTATACCAGTACCATGCTGTTTTGATTACACAGTGGAGTGGAGGGGAAAGAAGGAGGTGGAGGGAGGTTGGGGATAATTGGGTGGGGGACGGACACAGGGTACAAATGCAATTTGTGGTAATGGGCATGCTGCCAGTATGAATCTGGCTTTCACATCTTGGGCGCGAGGGGTGACAATCAGCTCTGTATCTTATGAATATTCATTAAAAATAATAAAAAATAAAATAAAATAAAACCACTAAGGAATAGCAGAATGAGGGGTTAGACATGTACCCACACTTACAATATATGTATTACTAACTGCCATGAGGCTTTTCTTTCCTGTGATAAAGCAGTAACCAGTTCCTGGAAAATAGTGTTGAAATAGCAATAGTGGCAAGTTTTCCAGCTGACCTTACAGGCCTCTTAATACTGACTCCCCCTCATTTTGCAGTTCCATCACAACTCGGACTGAACAGAGAATTGGATTTACAAGCATTCTTTCTCTGATAAGTAACTGCAACACCCAAAACAGCTTTGATTAGTTCATAGAGACTGCACGTTAACTGTCTTTTGAGCTCTGTAGTTACCATTCGACATCAGGAGCTAAATTTCATCTTATTTTAATGCTAATTCTTCACCCCAAAATGGACAAGGGATGCATATTACATGTATGTTTACCTGCTACACATGCATATGACTTCCCTCATAAATATTCATAGAATTTCCCTAAATCTGCTAAATATGTATGCAAAACTGATCCTGCAAGATGCAAATACCATTTCCTCTCTCCCTCCTGTGGAGTGCGCACTTTGGGATTTCCCAGGAGACTGTGTTACCCAGTCTGTAGACTGTCTTTCCTCCGGAAATAGTTTCTCTTTCCTTTTTTCTCTGTGGCTCTCATGGTCTCTTGTTAACAATATCTAAAAACAAGGAAAGCTTAATCCAAGGAAAAGCATGCCAAGGAAATGAATTTCTTCTCCTTTACAGAATAAGTTTTTCTCTACCTTTCAGTTTGTTTCTCAGGTTGAAGGCAGGACTAATTCTATCTTCACCGTATCACTATATGATAAGTGATAGTAAGAATCCAAATGAATGAATTATAAAATAGATTGTTTCTTAGCCATTTGGGCCCTAACAGTGTCTTTGAAACCAAACCACTGAATAAAATTATTCAACAAAATTTTTTAGGTACTTGGATTGTAGCAACAAACAAAACAAAAAAAAAATGCCTCTTTCCTGAAGCTTATATTCTCCCAGGGAAAGGCAAACAATTTTAAAATGTGTTTATCTATTAAGCAACAAAGAGCTCTTATGACGTGATGTGTCAGGTACTCGTCTAAATGTTTTACAAATATTAATGCATTTGATTCTTACTACAGCCCTGAAGTTGGTATGTGAAGTGGAATGTCACTTGGAGGTCGACTATGATAAGTTACAGATGTATGGTACAAACCTGAAAGCAATCACAATGAGACAGTGTCACTCGGATACCAAAACTTCACAGAAATATTTTTTAAAATTACAAACCAGTATTCATCATGATCATAGACAAAAAATTTTATAAAATTTTACCAAAAGCAATCCAATAATGTGTAAAAATGAGAATACATCATGTCTAAGTGGGGTTTATGCCAAGAATTCAAGATCGGCTCCACTCTTCTTTCTCAGTCTCCAACTCTAGTACTGTTTGCTAATTGATACTCAGTTTACAAATATCCCCTTCTCTGAGAAGTTCGCTTTTATTTCCAAGGCTAATTAGTTGCCCCTTCTCCATTCTTTTACAGCTTCCTGTACTCCTCTACTCTTTATGACAATTATAACGTTTTTCTATAGTTACTTCTGCATTGAATTATATGTTGCTGGAAACCTGGGGCTGTTTCTTATATTATGTCTAAATTCTCAAAACCTGTCATACATTTGTTGCTCAATACCTATCGGTGGAATTGAACAAATCTAGAGGGGAAACTGGACAGGCCCTGACTTTGAAATTGTCCCTATTTCCCTATTGCTAAAATTTCTTCATTAAAATTTGAGTCTTTGGGAAAAATGCTCTGTCCTTTTTCAGGATGCAAATATTTCCGACTACTTAACACATTTCAGGTTTTGTCAGCTATTTACACCCTAGTGTTAATTGGTTTATCAGAGCCTTTCTGCCGCTATAGCTTGCTGATGGCAGGCTTTTATAGGGGAATATGTGCAAGAGGTGTATGTGGGATTGAATAAAAAGAAGAGAGGGAAGGTGGAGGGGAAGAAAAGAGAAAAGAGAAAGAGCCTAGAAACGTATTTAGTGCTTGGAGGAAAAGATAATTAATAAAACTGAGCACTACAGAGGTTTGCATAGAACCAGAATAGAACAAAACAAGTAAAAACCCCAAGCAGAATAAAGATTAGGGATCTGGGGCAGTTAATAATTTGGAGTTATTTGATAGTATTCTTTAAATATTTGTTTGACATTTAAGAAAGAATAACAAGATTATTTATTAACTCAAATTGGAAAGAGATACATTCACTTATCTACTTTCGCTGGTAGAGATGGAATTAACGTTCTGACAAAAAGAAATTCAGTAAAACATTTCTCACCTTTCTATTCACATTTTGATGTTTTTGGTAGTTGACCTCTATGTGTATGTGTGTAATTTTCTTGACCAAGTTACTTCTTTGGACAAACAGTGAAAGTTTTATACAGCAGATGGTTTTTAAAATCACTTTTCTGGTAAGTAGATCTATGCCATGTATTACTATTTGACTATTTGTTTTTAGAATTTAGTAAGTTATATTTCTACATAAAAGTCACAGAAAGACACAGTTGTATTAAATCTGTCGTACAGAATCCTAGTTAAACTGTAGGAGATCTTGTTCTTTAGTCTTGCATTCAAAATCCACCTCCATTTTTTTCTTATCTGTGTGGCACTGAGCAATTTATTTAACCTTTAAACCTTGGCTACTTTTATATTTCTTAAGTAAACTTTTTATTTTAGAGTGGTTTTAGATTTATGGAATTATTGTGTAAACAGTACAGAGGATTCCTGTATATACCACACACAGTTTCTTTTATTAACATTTACATTAGTATGGTATGGTATTGATGTTGTTGATTAAAATTCATACTTTTTTGGAATTTTCTTAATTTTTACCAAGTATCCTTTTTTTCTGTTTCAGAGTCCCACCCAGGATATCATATATTTAGTACTCATGTTTCTTGAGGCTCCTCTAGACTGTAAGAGTTTCACAGACTCCCCTGTTTTTGACGACCATGACAGTTTTGAGGAGTACAAGTCAAGTATTTCATAGAATGTGCCCCAATTTGAATTTGTCTGCAGTTTTTACCTTTATCAGAATGGGGAAAGGTGTTTTGGGGAGGAAGATCACAGAAGTAAAGTGCCATTCTCTCACATCATATCAAGGTTGTGTACTATAAATATGATAAATTGGACTCCATCCAATTTTTTAAAACACTTTTTCTCGGTGAAATTCTGTTAAGAGGATGAAAAAAAAGAAAAGAAAAAAGCTTGATTTAGAGAAAATATTTGCAAATACATGCTTATAAAGGACTCATATCTAGAATATACAGAAAAGTCTCAGTGCTCAACAATAAAAAAATGCAGTTAGAAAATGGGCAAAAGGCAAGAGAGAGCTATTTCTCAGCATTGTCAGTAGCAACAAAAGAACAAACACCAAATCCCAAGAGACCTCATATAAATAATATTTAATGCAACTTAATTTTTAAAATAAATATGTCAATTTAGAATGACTACGCTAGACCGTCTTCCAATATATATACAATTTCAACTCGATGCAGGAGAAGCTGCTGCTTTTTCAGATGAGAATTATTGTAACACATACAATAGGATGCTAAAATTGAACTTTTTCTGTCTCAATTTTAGCTACAGTGACAGAAAGCCAATGACAACAAAAAACAGGAGGTGAGCATTCTCGCAGTTTAAAGAGAGGTGGTAGACATCTTATGCAGTATTTATAAAAGACAATGGAGAAGACTCTTTACAGGATCATTAACCAAGCACTCAACTCTAAAAGAGTTGGTGCTGAAAAGTCTGAGACAGGCAATTTATTTGGGAGAAAACGTGTTGGGGCATTTTACCTCTCTACTATGGAGAAGAGGAGAAAGGGCCAACCAAGACAGAACTTAAACACTGTGCCCTGAACTCTAACCCATATCTTGAAAAGTCTAAATTGAAAAACGGGCTTGCTAGATGCTCTGAATAAGGACAAGTGACTGCACTGGAGAAGTTCTAGATTCCAAAATGTTGTCAGTTCTAAGGATGCGTTCATATTTCTCAGGACCAAATCTGAGTGCCAAGTAGAATATGGAGGCACTTTAAACCTTGCCCTAAACCTGCTTGGAAGTGGGATGTAACTCCAGGACACAGGCTGAAGTGCTGAATTCCAAGGGACTGCAGAATGAAATGGAATTAGCCAGCTGCATTGAAATGCATGGCCCACATCTTGAGAAACACAATCAATTGGTCCTGGAGGAAGATTCTTAGTGACGCATAGAGCACCTGTGCTCTCTTGAAACCACCAAGCCCAGACAGCACTAGTGCAAATCACACTGGTAGCAGTTAAGAAAGATCTTATTGTCCCTTTAACTGTTCCCTTTCCTGCTTCATCTCTGGAAGAGCCAGAGACAGTTTCTTAAGTGAAGAAAAAAAGAATGAGGAGAAGAAACGAAAAGGTTGACCATTCCCTATTTTCTAAACCTACGACAGAACTTTAAATTTCTAAATACTTCAGTGTGTACTTCCTAAAACCAAGGACATTCTTTTACATGATAACACAAACTTCAAAATCAGGATATTATACTGATACAATTTTATAATCTAGCCTAAATACCTTATTTTAAAGTTTCACCATCTGTCTCACTAATATCCTTTATAGCAAAAGAATATAGATATGTATATAATATACAAAAGAATGTGTGCATGTGTGTGTGTGTGTGTGTATTCCTGATTAAATATTAAGCATCTATAAGAACATATGCATATACACGGATAATAGGAAGAATAGGAATTACTGTTTGAGAAAAAATGTAAAATAGTACATATCCAAGTAAAATTGTGTGTGTGTGTATATATATATATATGTGTATAGAGAGAAAGAGCAAGAGTATATAGATATATATTTAACATTATATAATCTGTTATATATTATATTGTATATTGCATATTATGTTGCACGGTACTTATTTATGTATATTATATATGAAGTACATTTTATATATAAAATTACTAAAATAGTAATTTAATAATTAAATTATGATTAGTAATTTATTTACTGTAAACTACTAAAATAGTGTCAGAAAAGCATATTAGCTGAAGCCGTTAAGTAAAGTTAAGCTGAATGAAGTTATTTATATTATTAGATTTTTAAAAATTCTCCAAATATACAGGGGTTTTTAAGTAAGGAGAAATCTGTAGAGTAGGGTGACCCCACATACAGATGAAGAAAGGACAAGTCATTCATTTTGGGAAAGTGTTCTCCAGTTGGGATCGATAATCTATGCTTAGTGAATAGTAAAGATGCATTCATCTGTGAGTAACAAAACACACAACACAAACCATATTATACAACGAAAGGAATTTTTTGGCTCAACTAACTAAAGAGTCAGAAGTTTTCATCTGGGGGAAAGTCTCAGATCAACAGAATAACCTTGTCACTAAGAACTGAAATTCTTTCTCCCTCCTTTTTTTTTTACTGTCAATAGCATCAGCTTTTACCAAGACGTTCGCAAGATGCTTCCAGGTAGCAAATAGGACCCACTATTCACTTCACTATTCTTGCTTTTCCCCTCTAGGAGGTCAGAGTACATCCCCTACACTAATCATAAGCAATAGTCTTGTGCTTTATTCTGAGCCAACTTTGAATACATTTCCACAACGAATCAAACAATGTAGCCAGGTGATTGCATGCACTAGCATTAAGCCTATTTGAAAACCTTTTTTTTTTTTAATATATTTTATTTTGTCGATATACAATGTGGTTGATTATTGTGGCCCATTATCGAAACCTCCCTCCCTCTTCCCTCTCCTCCCTCCCACCCAACAATGTCCTTTCTGTTTGCTTGTCGTATCAACTTCAAGGAACTGTAGTTGTTATGTCTTCTCCCCCCCACCGGTTTTTTTTTTTTTTTTGGTGTGTGTGTGAATTTATTTATTTATTTTTAGCTCCCACCAATAAGTGAGAACGTGTGGTATTTCTCTTTCTGTGCCTGACTTGTTTCACTTAATATAATTCTCTCATGTATCACTAGACCTTGTGATGGGGTCAGTCCCACTCAAACCATAGGCTGCTATACCATGGGGAAATGGACTGGATATTGCAAAAACCTGCATGTATATGAAGAACACCTGGTAATCATAATCACTTCATATATCCCATGGTATCTATTTGAAAATGGGGGCAGGGCTGGGGACGGACACACAAATGGTGCAGCTTCGTAAACCGCTCGCATACTTCCATTTTAGAATTCCGTGAGGAATCTCTTTCCCTTACCTGGAGATGCCAGGACTTACAATAACTGTAAGTCATTCTTTGAGCCAAAAATTTAAAAACAGTGTTTTAGGTCTTCTCCCAATCCATATGTTTTTGTTATTGTCCACTGGATAAAAACAGTTGAATGAAGGGAGAAAAAAAAAATATGAAGACATTTCCCATGCTTCTCCCTTATTTCCCCAACTCATAGAAACGTTGAGATAAGATTACCTGTTACAAAGAAAATTTGGCAAGAAACTTGTTTAACACATTTTAAGTCAGAACCAAGCACAATCCTTTCTTTCCATTATGGCAAAGTGTAAAAGATATGACTGGTTTAATAATAAAACATTTCAAACTTTAATTTAAGTACTTACTGTGACTCAGTAGTTTCGACTTTTCTATTTTCTCTTTTGAACATGTTATTTGACTCTGCAGGGTGGGGAGATTGTTTACATAAATAAAAGCATTTAATCTGACACTTTTTGTTTTTAATTTCTTCTTGCTAAATGTGTGTTCTTGCATTTTTAAGAAAGAAACAGCAACACCCAGGAAAACTGCTAAGTGTGATGCATATCTGCCAAGAAAAGTCAAGTCTCATTCTTGGGAAAATAGACAATCACATTAGAGTAGTTTGATAAAATAAAAATTAATTATTTATAAGCCTTAAGGGGAATCATAAGTATAAACAGGAATGCCAAAAGAACATACCATACAAGGAAAAAGGAGGCTCTTTTCTTATCACACAGACTAATTTATGCAGAAACTAAACATAAATATAATGATCATGTTGTATTTGTTTCTACTGCATTGTTTATGTCTCCAAGGAATTAACAATCAAGTGAAATCAGAATTAAGAACATCTTTCACAAATTTCACAGTCCCAAATTAGCATTAACTATTTGTTATTCAGAATACCAATCTTCAAAACTATCTTAATGAAATTACCTTTGCTAGTGAACTATATTCCTCATTATTTGTTCAGTGTTCTGAATGTAGCAAAAGCTCCCCCAAGAGAAAAATTATGTGCATAAATTTGCTCTTCAAATGCTTTAAAAGGACATATGAAGGACAGAGGCTGTAATTCTGTTCTCAGTTAATGAGTGATGTCTTCATGGAGCTCAATTCACTGCACAGTGACAGAGAGAGGGAGGCAAAGGACCTCACCTCCTGATATGGTGATAATCAGGTCTGTGATAAATAAGGTAAATAGTCCCAAGGAAGGATAAGACCAGTATGGAACCTACCACTGTAATGGGGAAGATAGAGCCTCTGGAGTCCCCAGGATAAAGGAAGGAGTTGGAAGCCAATGGAAAAAGGGAGGAGGCAGGATTTCCTTCTTTTTTGAGGATGAAAATTATTTGATTCTATGTATATACCACATTTTCTTTATATATTCATGTATTGATGTATATTTGGGTTGTTTACATAACTTGGCTATTGTGAATAGTGCCACAGTGAACATGGGATATCTCTGAGACCTTACTTTGAATACTTTTCAGTATACAACCAGAAGTGGGTTGCTGAATCATATGGCAGTTTTTAAAAATTTTGTGGAACCTCCGTACTGTTATCCATAGTGGCTGTATTAATTTATATTCTTACCAACAGTATACATGGGTTCCAATTTCTCCACATTCTTTGCGACAGTTTTTTTTTTTTTTTTTCTTTTGATAATAGCCATCTGGTGTATCTCATTGTGATTTTGATTTACATTTCCACGATGATTAGTGATGGTGAGAATCTTTTCATATACCTATTGGCCATTTCATATCTTCTTTTGATAAATGTTTAATCAGGTCTTTTGCCCATTTTTTAAGTGGGTTGTTTTCTTGCTACTGAGTTGTGTGAGTTCCTTCTATGTTTTGGATATGAACCCCTTATCAGATATATGGTTTGCAAATATTTTCTCTTATTCTGTAGGTTGCCTTTTTGTTCTGTGGATTGTTTCCTATGCTGTGCAGAAGTTTTTCAGTTTTGATGTCGTCCCACTTCTCTATTTTTGCTTTTGTTTCTTGTGCTTTTGTTGTCAAGCAACAATGAAATTCAAGAAATTATTGCCAAGACTAATGTCAAAAGCTTTTTGCTATGTTTTCTTCTAGGAGTTTTACAGTTTCAGGTCTCACATTTAAATCTTTAACCCACTTTGTGCTGGTTTTTGTCTATGGTGCGAAATAGTGGGCCAATTTCATTCTTTTGCATGCTGTTATCCAGGTTTCCCAAGATCATTTGTTGAAAAGACTGTCTTTTCTCTATTGTGTATTCTACGCACTTTTGTCAAAGATCAATTACTGTATATGCATATGTGCGTACATTAGTCCCACCTTATCTGCGATTTTGCTTTCTGTGGTTTCAGTTACTGTAGTCAACTGTGGTCTGAAAATATTGCATCAATACTCTTGCACTTTGGGGCCATTATTAAGGAAAATAAGTCTTACTTGACTTATTTGACAGTTGACCTGGTACTCGAGAAGTCTACTAAGTGACAATGGACAGCTATTGCATATCGTGTGGATTCGCTAGACAAGGGGATGATTCACATCCTGGGTTGGACTGTGTGAGATTTCATCATGCCACTCAGAACAGCGTGCAATTTGAAACTTGTGTATTGTTTATTTCTGGAATTTAATAAAAAATTCTACAGTGCCTACATCATTCACCTCACTTCATCTCATCACATAGGCATTTTATCATCTCATATCATCATAAGAAGGTCATGTACAACACAATAAGATATTTTGAGAGAGACATTTACATAACTTTTATTACAGTATATTGTTATAGTTGTTGTTCATCTCTTACTGTGCCTAATTTATAAATTAAATTTTATCACAGGAATGTACAAGCATGTACAGGAAAAACCGTAGTACACATAGGGTTCAGTGATCTTTGTGGTTTCAGGCATCCTCTGAGGGTCTTGGAACATACCCCTCTGTGGACAACGGGGAACTATGGTATTTCTGAGCTCTCTATTCTATTCCATTGGTCTATAACTGGTATGAAGTTTCATTTATGCAAGGTGAATTAGTTCTAAAGATATGCTGTACAGCATAGTATCTATAGCCAACAATACTGTATTATGCACTTAAAATTTTGTTGTGGGTAGATCTCATCTTATGTCTTCTTAACACACACAGACACACATACAAAGAACACAGAAAATACTTAGAGTTGGTGGGATATATCTATTACCTTTATTGCAGTGATGTTTTCACGGGTGTATGCATATGTCCAAATCAATCAAATTTATATATTAAATATGTGCAGTTTTTTGTACCTCATATAACTGTTTAAAAAAATTAAAGTAAATAAATAAAAAGAAATGAGGAAATACAAAAACCTTCATATACATAGAATGAAAAAAATATGGGAAATTAAAATTCCTGAATTTTAATTAGTAAGAATTCCTTCCTAAATCTCTAGTTTTCCTACTACTTCCTTCTCTCTATAAATCTGTAGCTGTTTATCCTTTTGAGAAACTCTTCCTTAATAAATTTTTACTTTTTTCCTATTTTGTTCATTATCAAAAATTGCACATTATTGTTTTCTTCATTTCGCATTGTAAAATGAGTCAGAATTCCCATGGTCTGAACCTACCCTGAATCTACTTTATAAATTTGTGACACCTCAATTAATATAAATTACTTGTTTGGAGCAGCAAAAATACTGAGTCCCCAAAGCAGCATAGACACCTGAGAAGAATACCAAGTATAGGCTTAAGACAAAATATCTATGTCAAAAGAAAAATAGCCACCAATAACTTCAGCCAGTAGGAGAAGTCACTTCTACCCTGGAGTACTGCCTGAATTAGGCTGTTCAAACTCATCATGCTGTCTCCCAGTATTTTCCTTAGTTGGCACATTGGCAGATACCCAATGGCAAATTTGTTTTTTATTCATAAAACTCTGATATTGAACTTCTTTCTGGCAAAAAAAAAAAAGAAAGAAAGAAAGAAAAAAATAAATTACTGCATTCAGTTAATACAGAATTAAATATGTTTTTTTGTTTGTTTGCTTTGTTTTTTAACAGTGGATTTCCTCCCTCAACAACATGTATGTTGCTCCTATCAAGGAAGTGGCAGGACAAGACTGTGGAAGAACCATACTTTTATGGAGGTGGCCAGGTGAAGGTGCATTTGGTTGGCAGCACTCTGGTGTTTTACAAAAGGATTGTGTCTCCAGGTACAGAGGTGATATCATAGAGCCCTTGCTGATTAGGTGATTAGGTGGAGATGCCTGGGCTTGTGATTGTCATGCAGCACAGTGGCTTCTGCCTTGGATTCTCTGGCCTGATTCAACCTCTGTTTCCATTTTTCTTATCATCACTTCTGTGCAGAAATAAGAACATGAGTTGGATGAAAAGCTAGAGGCAGAGATTATGGATAAAGATTTTGAACTGAATGATTTTGAAAAACTCTGAAAGTAGGTGAAGGAAAGGAGGGATGCACTGAGCAAACATTTTATCTCCAGCACCAGATGGAAGCATCTTTTATTCCTGGTATCATCAAGCTAATTGTTCCACTCAAACTCTTGAACATGCCAAAGGGAATTCTGTTAGGTTCTTGCTCCAGTCAGATGGCAGAAGACCCCCTTATTCCCTCATTCTCTAGGTTTCTAGCTTGGCTAGATGATTATCTTCCCATATGTATAGTTTTTCAGTGTAGACTTCCAAACATTTTTTATCCGCTTACATCTCAGATTAGTTAGTATAAATTTACATGTTGCAATGTTCTAACAAGAAGCTCTGACTGAATCCAAATTAAGATGAGTTCTTTGTCTTGTGAAACTGTATTTAGTTCCTAAAATGAAGTGAACAAATATACAAGACCTCATTTTCAGGATAGCCTGACATCCTTGTATTTTTATAAAATAGGAGCAGTGGATGGGAGCCAAACCAAAGTTATAAGAGCACGAGAAAGAAGGTAACTTATAGAAGCAAGACGAGAAGGAAAACAACCACAGAGAGATCTAACAATAATGAGGTTCATCTCATACAGAGAGAAGCCAGAAATTCTGAAGAACCACTGACAAATAGGGATGGCAGAAGTTAAGAACCTGTTTTTTCCCCTGGGTTTGAAACCAAGCTTGGTCTCAGTGCTTAAGTTTTCTCATAAGAAATGAGGCCAGTATTCTTTACTACCTATTTTTAGGGTTGTTATGACACTTCCCAGGACAATCATTAGTAAGTGCTTAATTATTCTACGAAACTGTTTTGATTATTAAGCCATTATGAGTCTAAGGAAAGGTCCCTGATAACATGCCATAAGAATCTTTCCTTAGGGCTAGCCAGTTAGCTCATCTGATTAGAGCCTGCTGCTGATAAGAAGGACCAGGATTCACTCCCTGTGATAGCCAATAACAAGGTCCAGGGTTCAATCCCTGTGATAGCCAGCTGTGCCAAAAAACCAAAACAAACAAACAAAAACCTTTCTTTCTTTGACACTAATCTCTTTATTGTTTTCATTAGTTACTTGTGCAAGAGTGTATGGTAGTACTTACTATATACTCATATGTGATACGCTGGATCTAGGTATGATAAAAACTCTGTTAGATGAAAGAATCAGCATCAGCAACAATATGTAAAAATAACTTGACACCTGATGCTGTGGGGTGATCTAACAAATTGAATTTTAATATTTATAAAACTAAGGCCTTAATTATGACTGAAAAATAAATTGTTTGAGCAAAACCTCTTGAGGGTGGATAGCTTAGTCCAGTAAGTTTAAATCAAATATAAGGGTCTTAGTCAAGCAGAATCTTAACATAAAGTACCATGGTGAAATGAGTGTTAGAGAAATCACTGTTATCTTAGGCTACAGTAACAGATTTCCTCTTTCAGAGGAAATAACACCATTTCTCTTCCTTCAGGTTTAGTTGTCAGAGATAAGATGCTTCTCACTCAAAAGACAATGACCAGGATAAGAAGGAAATGAGTAATGTGGCAAGATAGAAGGAAATGGAATCCTAAGCCTCAAGCAAGCAAGACAGAAGAAATTTGGAGGAAAAAAAAAAAAAGAAGAAGAAAAGAAAAGAGGGGATGCTCTTCAAATATTTAAATGTCCTGGCTGTCAATTACAGAAGAATTAGTTCTAGACCTAAGAGTCAGATTTGAATCACTATATAAAAGAATTCTATTGTTTTTAATATAATGTTCTAAAATAATAAAATCTATAGATTTTATAGCAGAAATTTTAGAAATTACAGAAAGTTTAAAAGGGAAAAGAATTACACATAATTCCAAGGATGTAAAATCTTTATTCCCTGGTACCAGCTGGAAAAAAGTGATGTATAATTCATCTCATTCTTAGAAACTCTTCAGATTAATTATTTCTGATACTAAGTTTTCTCATTGACTTTAAGAACAAATGAGACATATATTCAAGCAATGAGGAAATTAACCAAAAATAACGGGAATTTAAAAATGCCCACAATAAGTGTAACTACCCTTATCAGTCTATTTTCTGTGATAAGGTCTACTTTGTTGGAGTGAGAGTTTGTTCCTGAATGTTATGAAATATGTAATTACTGTTTCTCTGTCTCACCAAATGAATAAAAACTATAATTCTGTATTCTCTAAAGAGCATTCGATAATCTTCTGTAAAACATTTGATAATTTAGCATAGAACACTAATATTCTGTTAAAAGCCTATCTTTTTCTATTTGTTTTCTTAGTTTAAAATAAAGATTATGTAAATGGAGTTACCTCCAAGCTAATCATTAACCAGAAGTATGTCACTTTAAGCTCTCATTACCTCAATTCACTGTATCCACGGCTGGACCTTACTAATTCATTAACTAGTATGATTTCAGCCAGTAACTCCCCAGAATCCTTACTCAGGCAAAGTTAATAAATCATTTCATAGATTCTGAACTACAACCTTTCATGCTTAACTGACTCTTTGTTCTTTGTGACAACCCTTGGAATCATTCAAAAGAGGTTTCCTGTTTTTTGTCATTTTACACCCATTATCTTGTTCCATTGCTATCTTGACATGTTCCCTTCTCACAGCTTTGATTCAGGAGACTGAGATAATAAATGAGTTTAGGTTGTGTCTGGAAGAGACTAGAAATTCTCAAGAATGATTGCCCTCTATAAAGCTTGCACAGCCTCACTCTGCCCCCATTCGGCTCTGCAGGCTGGCTAGCACCTGTTTCTTCTGACTAGCATCATTATTTCTTCATGGAACAGAGTTTGCATTCACCTCTTGGGTGAAATACCTTACCCTTGTGCTGAAAATTGCTACATAGCAGTCAGATCCATTGCTCAAATGAAATCCCTTAAAAACTCAGGAACATAGATAAGTTATGCATAACCTTGCTAAACGTGTCCTCAGGTTTAATTCCTGGAGTTGAACAATGACCTCACTCCATTCAATTGTCCATTCTGTGTCACCTTAGCTATGTCACCTTCTCTGGCCAAGTCTTTGTAAAATAGAATCTCTTCCAACATCCTCTCCCCTTATCCTCCTTTAATTTTTTTCTGGGCACTTTCACCATCTGATCTATTATATTATGTTTTGTTATTCAGCTATTATTTGTCTCCCTCCTGCCCTCCCCTGGAATGTAAGCACCATGAGTGCAGAGACTCTGCTTTTCTATATTACTGGAGCCCCGGTGCCTAAAACAGTGCGTGAGACAGCATAGATTTTCAATAATATTTGTTGAATAAATGACCTTGCTGAAGAAATGGATTACAGAAACAGATGAAGAATATGATAGTTTGTTTTGTATCACACACACTTGTTTTCTTGTCCCCTGCATAAGCACATACACACATATACACACAGGAATCCAGATGGCCTATGGAATCATCCTCTTCTATGATAAAGGATATGTACCCAATAAATATTTGTTGATGACATAAATGCCTTAATTAAAGTATGAATTTGATAATCAGTTAATTTTTTTTTCTAATTAAAGCTCCAAAAGAATAACCAGGAAGAAAAAAGGAGAAGAAATGAGCAAATGGGACAATTCTATTATATTTTCATGCATAATTGCAGGGATGTTATGAGGAGAACACTGAGCTGTTCCTTCTAATTTTTAATAATGAAATTATGAGGGTGGCCCAAATAGATACCCAAAATAAAATAAAATAAAATAAAATATAAACCCAATGTGTTTCATTGGATGATAAATAAGCTGAAATTTAATCAAAGAGTTAAAAAAAAAATTTCATTTTGGTCCCCATTTATTGGGGGCACAATTTTAACTTTTTGGCCAGAAGTGATGACAATTTTCTCATCAAAAAGGCACCTCTAAAGGGAATGGCGAGGCCTGTCAGAGAGTCTTCTATCTCAAGATCCAATATCCAATTTAAAATTAATTTTCTGTGTTCTCTAAAGACATAGAAATGGTATAAGGAGAGCCATGAGCAGGCTTCAACAGACAGGGGACTTTTTGGTTCATTAATAAATATTGACTTGACCTGCCCTTTAAAGACTGACAGAGTTGGTCCCCAGTACACTTTCAGGCTTGCAGTGCATAATATGGACCACAAGGACACCTGGGGCTGAAGATCAATTTCCAGGATCCCAAGGACCTGGTTGCATCACATTACCTTTTAGTTCTAGGGTAGAGCTTCTTGATTTATGCCCACACATTAATGTGCAAATGCTCTGTGCAGCCTGGCAGGGAGCCCAGCACAGCTAAATGTGTTATGCTTCTTTTTGCGAAGTGCCATTGAAAGCCACAGGCCATGCCCAGACTGGATGAGATGCTCCTTACCTTTTTGGCTCCCTTAGTGTGAGTACAGGTTTCTCAATAGCCGTTTCTCAGTTCCTCAATTTCACTTAGTACCATTTAGAAAATAATTTCTCCCCACACTCGGATAATTAATAAAGTATAAGGAAAAATACATTTCAGAATGCTTATTTAAAACAAAACAAAACCAAAAAATCTTGTGTATAGTAATGTGTGTGCAAAGTGGACAGTCGCTAACAACATTTTTTTCCTTTACACAAAAAGAGAAAATTTTAACTTCTTTTACTTCACAAAATTTTATCTTTCATTTACTTTCCTTCTTTCCAGCTCTTCTTGCTCATGAAGCAAATCCTTCAAACCATCTCATTATCCCTGGCTAAGAAAGAAGCACTACTGAGCCATAGCTCTTATGGCACTATTGGTTTGTCACTAATTTTGATGGATTATATGTCCCCGACTGATATGGACCACATCTTAATCTAAACTTAGTACCAAAGAAACAATCATAATGATATTAATTACTGAGTTTATTGAGATTTTATCATGCACCAGGTAGAATTTTAAAGACTTTACATACATTAGGCCATTTAATCTTCACAATAATTCCAGAAGGAATAATTATTTTTTATAGGTGAAGGAACAGAATTACAAAGAAGTTAAGTCACACACCTGGAAAATAGTGGATCCAAGATTCAAAACCATGTGAATATCACCAGATGCTCTTAAGTGTAGTGAGTATAGTAGGCCTTCATATATATGCTGAATGAATGGTTATTAATCTCTTGAGTGTAGAGCTGTTGGGGATGCTTAGTGAAGCCAACATGATCATATACCCTCCAGAGTTACTGTGGAAACAGTCTGCTGTGGATTGAATGTCCCCACAAAACTCATTGAAGTTTGACCCTCATTGTAACAGTCTAAGAGGGTGGGAAATCCGATTATGGTATTTGAAAGGGTAGGCCTTTAAGAGTTAATGAGATTGTGAAGACTGTGCCCTCATGAATGGATTAATCCATTCATGGAGTAATGGGCATGGTTCTAATGGCCTTACAAGGAGAGCAAGTGAGAAGGTTAGTTCTAACTCATGCTTATGACATTCTCTGGCCATGTGGTACACCAAGTTGTTGTAGGGAGTCACCGCTTAGAAGAAGGCCCTTACCAGATGTGTTACCTGAACCTTGGACTGCCCAGTCTCCAAACTGTAAGAAAAACATTTCATTTCCTTATAAATTATCCAATTTCAGGTATTCTGATATAAGCAGCAGAAACAAACTGATATACAGTACATTTTCTAAGTACGTGGGTAGTTCAAAAAGTTCCTGGGAAGATTTGTATTGTCTTTCAATTGTATTTTTCCACAACTTTTTGTAGTACCCTTGTATTCCATTCTAATCCTACCCTAGGAGCCTTCCAGAAGCTTCCCTGTCTTTTCCACCCTTTCCCTTCTCACCACATACCAGTCCAGTCTGGCTGGTGCCATTGTCTCTAGTAAGGAAAGGTCCTATTTGGAATGGATTTGAAGTTTTCTTTGTGCACTTTTGTGCACCTCCTATGACCATCTCCCTTACAAGTTAGCTACTAATATGGAGGATTAGAAATCTTGATTCTCATTTGATTTTAGAATAGGATTTTTAGGTAAATGCATGTACAGGGCAAAGGCCCTCAGGTAGGGGGCCACAGCCTGCAGATAGCCAGACAACAGCCCATCTAATCAACTCTAATCATTGCTTAGGTATGGGATTGTATACTTTAATGATTTTAGAGCTAACAGGTGGTTGTCGTACCAATTCTGTTAAGAGATTTTAAGAATTGCTGTAGGGAAAGATGTGAAAAAAATGTTTGCTAGGGGCAAGCTGTCTGTTGGGAGAAACTTTAAAGATAATTGTACTTAGATTTTATCATAAGAATTTGACTTCTGCTTAAGGAGAGGTTATACTTTAGATAATGAGCCAGTTTGACCAACTTAGCTTTTTATTAATTGTGCTTTGGAATGTCACATTGCTAATTTTACTAATGTTACTAGTTTCCATTGTTAAGCTATACTTAGCCATAGATAACTTTTGTAACACTGCCCATGTCCTTGTGTCCTTTTGTAATGATTGAATCAACTGAATTTTCTTGTGAAACTTCCTTGTCTTTACAATAAAAAACAGAAGCTAACTTTGAATCAGGGCTGTACCCAGTTTTCTCTTGGGTACAGACACTTTGGGCTTCTCATCACATTCATGGTGCTTTGAGTAATCCCTTTTTCATCTCCATTACACAGTGAGAAGTGTAACATGCTAATACTTAGTTGAATCCCATTTATATTTATGCCCTGTTCTTGTACTGCAGAGAGGCACATGCTTTTTTCCTTGACCTTCTCCTCACTTAGGCTATGTCATTTTTTCATGCAGTCTTCTCCCTGGCAGAACTGCATTGTTTAAGTTCTTAATCTAATTTTTAAAGACACTCAACTGGAAGGCCCTTTTGCATAGGAAAGTTCAGCTTGTCATAAGCTGAAACAAACAGCTTATGTTTTGCAGCCTTAGAGGCAAGTGAAAACACCTAACTCGTAAGGAGAGTTAACAGAAGCTACTAAAATGCAGCATGTGCCATCATAATGAGAGCTGGGTGCAAAAGACTGGCAGCTAAGAACCACCACTCTAACAGTGCCACCATGTAATGTTTTGGAAAGTTCCTACAAATTACAAATATTGGCTTCTTTCTTTCTATGATGATCATCACAGAGTCCTTGGAATGAGGCTATTGGGAGCTTATTTTGCATTCTAATATTTTAGATATGTGGTTACATAATTGAGTCATCTTAGACCATAGTACCACATTTAAGGTGGCCGAAAAACAATGGGTAGGTGAGCTATCCTTTACATGAGGTCAGTAATACTGCTAATATCTGATGTTTCTTGAATATTCACTGTACACAGGCAAAGTGCAAAGCACCTTGTGTATATTACTACATCAAACACTCATAATTACTCTCTAAGACAGGTACTCATATTATCATCCCCATTTTGCATATGAGGAAACTGGGACATAGGAAAATAAATAAATCACCAAGGCCACATAACTAGTAAATGGAAATAAATGGTAGTACGATTTGAATCCTGACAATAGAATTACTACAGTGTCCTTTTGCTAGCAGCAGCCAGGAGAATACCCCTGGGGATGTGTTTGAGGGATACTTTATCAAAGGGGTAGAAAATATAAGACAACAGTAGACAATTCATTGTCCTGGGAGTACCTTCTGAGGATAAAGTATTTAAAATTCTGCAAAGGCCTTGGAGAATGTGGCAAACTCACTGCTAAGGTGGCTGATAGAGGACTGAAGAAAGTGATGGCCAATGCTGAGAAAAGCAGAATATATGAGATACCCTGGAACATGATAGAGGAAGGAAGAAAGAGACTGAGGGGAGTGGGCATGCTGGAATGGATATATTATTTTCATAGTTCAGAAAATCCCACAGAGGATTGTGTTCCATGAAGGGCTCAGAGAATACACTATTCAACAAATTTATCAGGAATGAGCTGTTAGATGGTCACTGGAACTAGTAAGAAGTTCAGTGGTGGCTTTTCTCTTCAGGTCAGCCCTGATGGTAGAAGTAGTTACAGACATGGGCTCATTAATATCCATAAAACTGATGAGATCCCAAAGTAACAGAGGCCAAGAGGTTTTGCGTAACTGCTAAACAGTTACTGTAATGGTCAAAAGGTTGAAGGAACATCCAGTGGGCTTTGCTTGACCTACATGGAGTTGACCATTTGGTTAATGAAACATTGTATCATTACAGAAAAATAGACAGGCAGCAGTTTCTTTTAAGGAGCTCTTGAACAACCAAAAGGATACAAGAATGGAGAAAGAGGGGGCTGAGGATAAAAGCCCCAATAAAAAGGCACAATCTCTTCCTTAGATCTCAGATTCACAGATCCTAGCCCATTTTCAAATCCAGAACCCCTAGGAGGAAGCACCATAAATAAACACCATGGCAACTAATCACTATGATGATTCTCCCAGTTCTTCCCCAAAGAACCTATGGCTTTTTTACTTTGGTGATTCGACTCAGATATTCAAAGGACTGCTGGATGCAGTGTCTGAGTTGACACTGACAGCTGGAAAACAAAAGCACCATCAGCGCCACCCGGTTAGAGTAGGGGCTGAGGGGAGCCAGGTGACAGATGCAGTTTTGCCTAAGCCTGGCTCACACAGGGCCTGCTGGGGCTGCAGCCATACCCATTGGTCATATTCCCAATTTTCAAGAATATGATTGGGATTAACAAACTTGGCAGTTTACGTAACCCCCACATTAGGTCCATGGCCTACGAGGTAAAAGCTATCTATCATATTGGGGAAGTTGAAGACTCTGAAATTGCTCTGTAGCCAAGATAGTAAATGCAAAAAACATCATATCCTGGAGGTGTGGAGTGGGGGAGAGGGAGAGGGGAAAATGAATATTAATGCAACCATTAAAGACCTAAAAGATACAGGGGTAGTAGGCCCTACCATCTTGATTTAATTTGCCTGCCTGCTCCTGCAGAAACCAGATGGATCCAGGAGAATGACTGTAGACTATAGACTTCTGTAGTCTTAACTAAATATAAGCCCTGATTGCAGCTATTGTGCCACCTGTGGTATCATTATAAGAGCAGACACCATCAAGAAACAGTTCTTTGTGTATTAGTAGGCCCTGGTACTATTAATTGAGGTAAAATACTTGATGGAGCATCACATGACCACATGTCAAGAACTTCCCATTAAGTCAGGTTACTTTGGTCATAAATTTGGATAGGTCCCATGAAATAGAAAAGGTACAGCCAGTATGTATCCCAAGGAGAACTGGAGGGGACATATAAACTGCATCCACAGGTACCTCTGATTCTCCATATGTTATAAGTTGGATTTTATCTCTCCAAAATTTATATGTTGAGATCCTAACCCCCAGTACCTCAGAATGTGACCTTATTTGGAAATAGGCTTGCTGTAGATGCAATTAGTTACAATGAAGTCATTAGGGTGAGCCTTAATCCAATATGACTGGTGTCTTTTAAAAAGGGTAGATTTGTATTCAGACACAAACAAGCATAGAGGAAAGACAATGTGAAGACGCAGAGAATGCCATCTCAAAGTCAAGGAATGCCTGGGGCTACCAGAAGCTAGGAGAGAGGCATGGAACAGGTTCTCCTTCGCAGCCCTAGAAGAAAACACTGTTAACACTTTGATTTCAGATATCTAGCCTCGAGAACTGTGAAACAATACATTTCTGTTATATAAGCCACCTAGTTTATGGTACCTTGTTATGGCAGTCCTATAAGCCACCTAGTTTATGGTACCTTGCTATGGCAGTCCTAGGAAACTAACACAGAATGTCATCCACGAAAGGTGGAAGACAACTTTGCCCTCTTCTGTATTCTCTTCAGCCTGGCACAGTTTGTACATGACCAAAAGGTCATGCCATGCTAGAGGACACATTAAAGAACAAACTATAGCTGCTGTGAGGGCACTCTGGTCCCCTGTTTTGGGGAAATAGCAGGTGAGATGAGGACTAGCCATAAACACAGTAGTGATTGTCCCTGATTGGGTAGGGCTGCTTCACGTGGTGGGGTAGGTGGGATGGGGAGAAGTATGTGTGGGAACTAAGTGATCCACTAGGATGCCTGTAGGCACTCCCTTGCCCCATTTTAACTGTGATTGGACTCAAGTAGCAAACCTGGCCTGAGAAAATGTGATTACCAAAGGTTTAGTTGCCTCCGGAATGAAGGTTTGCTGAGGTGATAGCTGAGTGTTATAGGAACTGAGACTGGAGGTGCAGGAGGAAGAGGATGAGGATTAGTGGTGAGTCTTAGATCAACTGCAGTGACCAGGACTGTAGTTCCTCCCATTAACCTCTTTCCTCTGCATCCCCTCGGGAAGAGAGGCCCACCAGTCCATTGACATGCCTCTCTCCAATCTTGTCAGGAGATCTGTGTAGCATACGGAAACGATCCTCTCAAATCTCCAACTGCAGGAAGTGTAAATGACTGAGGGCCCTGATGCTTTGTTTGAAATTAATCATTGCATTTGCACCAAGGCTACACTTCCCACTGACTGCTCCCAGTCAGTGACTGGCAGGAAGAGACAGTAAGACAGCCCCATTCCTGGAAGACCAAGGCTCCTTTGACCGGCCACCTTGGCTCAAGGACTCTCTTTTGGTTTTGTTAAAACTTTCGTAGAACTGTACCTCAGTTTAAGGCTTTTCTGACCCAATCTTCTTTCCTCACAGGGGTTAGACTTGCATCATGGTGTGTTGACTCCCTCAGCCTGTTCTATATCACAGGTGTTTCCCCCAAGAATTTTTTTACACATCTAATCATGTCTTGGTGTCTTCTTCTTGAAGGACCTGGATGAAAGAAGAGAGGTTTACCTTTTAGTTTTGTCTTGGTTTAGGTTCTTCTTAAAGCAGCACTTAAGATAACTATTTGGGTTCAGTTTATTTGGGAGGTGATCCCAGGAAACGGCAGTGATGAAGCAGAGGAGTGAGATGGCGAAGGAGAAAAAGCAAGGTAAGGATGTGTTGTAGAGAATTACAGTAGCAGGCAATCGGGCCTTGATTCTGCTAGGACCACCTGAGAAGGGGATAAAATGCCTCTCAGAATCTTCCTCCCAAATAACAAGGGCTGGTGCATTTACCCATGAGCTGTCATTCCCCATTGTTTGAGGGTTTGAGTTCCAGGCTGTGCTGAGTTGGGTTCTGCACAGCAGAGAATACTCTGGAACAGAGTGTAGTAAGATGTGCAGTGCATACGAGAGCAGGGAGATTGTCTGTCTTTCCCTCATCAAATTTCCAGTGCCTTGCATATATTTGTTCCTAAATAAATATTCTATAAATGAATGAATGAACAAATTTATTGATTTTTAAGAATTGCGTACCTTAGTGGTTGCCAAGTACCAGGCTATGGATGGATAGTATTAGAATCATTTGTGGAGATTTTAAAAATCAAATATTGTAGGGTACTTTCTTTTGAGTATTTGTTATTTAGTAGGCCTGATATAATCCAATATTCTGTCTTTTAAAAATTTTCTTCTGTGACTTAGAGGTAGAACCTGTACTAGGAACTAATGATCTCTGGTTACTTCTAGTGGAAGATATTTTGTGATACATTCTCCCAAACACCCAAACTGTAGCTTTTTAGGTTTTGTATGCAAACTTTTTACCCCATATGATGCCTTTTGTTTGTCAATGATTGAGAACAGTTCTACAGACAGAAATAAAATCCGTAATAATATGTCATTTCAGTTGTAGACACAATAGTTCTCCATCATAGACTAGTGCCAAATGAGAAAATGGATTGATTTAAATTTCATGTCTTTCCATTTTCCACTTAGAAATGATCAGGATGAGCTCACCTAAAATACCAGATATTCTTCAAAAAAAAGTCTCAGTGTTCATGGGCTCTGGTTGTCATGACTAGAGCTGTGCCCAGGAGAAGAAAAGACACAGAAATGACCAGACAGGCCAGGTTTTCAGCATTCCTGGTTTCACCTCAGAGGAGTTTTAATGCTGTCACCTAAAGCATAGAATAAAGAATAGAAAAAGATGTCTACAATTTCAGGAACTGAAGTCTTAAAAAATAAGGGAAGCAGAGGTGAGAAAAAGGGATTAGGAAATTTGAGATTATAAAAGCATGAATCATGTTTGACCAAGATTCTCTTGGGCACACTTTCTAGTTGCATCTTCTTGGTGAAGTATCTGCTTTAGGGTCATGTTTTGGCCACACCAGAGCCACTCTTCAGCTGGCATTCTTCCTCAGGGGTTCCACCAAACAATCTCGTGCAAATGAGCATGTAAAATAAAGACTTGCATTATCTCTCTCAGGCCACAACATCTCAGAACAGGATGACAGTAATAACTGAGCAGGAAAAGGATGTGACCCATAAATATCAAGCCCCTGACTTGAATATATTTTTATGTTATGAAATAATGTAGACTCAGAAAATTTAAAAGATTTTAAAAAGGAGCAAGTAGAAGACAAAACTGTCTATATTTCTACCAAACGAAAACAATTAACATTTTGGTGTTATTTCTTTGTATTTTTAAATTTTATATGTGGTTACTGCTTTGAATAGTTTGTTAATTCATTAATAAATACATGAAAAGACAGATATCAATAAATAGATGATGGTGGATGGACAGACAGATACATAGGTACATAGATAGATCAATAGGTGAAAGGGAAGGAGAAAACCTACTGAGGAATATGAGGAGTAAGTACAGGCAGAGGATTTAAGGAGGGTCATGCATACTTATTAATAAACTTTTTTTGTTTAAGAATAACATTTGCTGCTTTGGTTTCGGAGGTCAAGGAAAGCCTTTCCACAGTAGACAAATTGAAGCTGGAATGTGAAGGGCAAGTTGGAATCAGTCCTGCTGATTTTCGAGAAAGACCAATTTAGGCAGGACAAACGATGAGTGCAGATTTTCACAGTAAGAAGCTTTTGTTTCATAGGAAACAAAAGAAGGACAGTGTAATTGAAATCTATCATTTTCCTCAATTTTGAATATAAGCAAAAACAAAACAATATCATATTTGAAGTATCTGCTATTTTGTTACCATTAGAAACCTCACATACTTTCATATCAAATTATTGATTCTGTAGATATATTTAAATAATATTTATGCTCATCATGACTTCAAAATTATAGTAGCTAGTATGTCTGTTGCTACTTATTATTATTTAATATTTTAACAAAATAGTATATACATTACTACAACAATTTTATTTTAAAAATATTTTGATGACTATATGAATGTCATTGGTTTTCTTTTTTTACTTTATGCTTTTCTAACTTTATTTTGAGAAAGAGTCCAGAGCTTTGTCAGATGACTATATGGATGTAATTGGTTTTCTTTGCTTTTCTAACATTATTTTGAGAAAGAATCCAGAGCTTCATCAGAAAGGACCAAAGCACCAAAAAAGTATGGACCCCTATAACTTTTAGGAAAGAAGAAAGCCTATAGAATGTTTTCCTATCATACTGATGTGTCAACTACCCCAAATAACAACAGCAATAATTAATGTTATGTGCTCTGATGGTTTCTAAGTTCATGAAAATTCAGAGTTCCTGTCTAGCAAACGACCTTCCGTTAGAAGATCTTTGGTAAATATTTGTTTAGGTTCTTGTATTTCACTGTGAAGAACATAGAACCTATCTTGTAGGTGACTTCCCAACTCAAAAGTTAGTTGCAGTTCACTGAATACCTATTTAAAATATTTAAATGAATACCACAATGAAAATTTTCTTTTAGAAAGTAGTGAATAGAATAGATTCACAGGGAACATTTCCAACAGACATGCTTTATTCTAGGGACATAAAGCATATCATTAAATGAAAAGGAGAGTTTCTCAGCTTTCTCACTGCTGTTTTGCACTTGCTCAGAAATGTTTGAGAGGGCTTCACCCTTCATTAAATGAAATTTTACTGGATCATTGTGATGTGACAAGTAATTTGACCTCTTCAATCCTGTAAACACAGGCAGAAAACTGGATGAAAATTGAATATTGCATATCAACTTCTGTATCATGGTTTATTTTCCTTTAGTAAAGGGCAATAAGCATTTTCCATTTACTCATAGTGGGAAAATACTCCTTTGAATTTTATTATAGGAGTCTTTACTAAGTGATCCCCGGAGTCTTTGAATGTCTAAAGTTAATTTGATGCAACATATTTAGCACTTACCCAGAAGATGAAATGCACTTATTTGGTAACTGAAGAGCTTAAACTGTGTATGTTTTAATCAGAAAACCATGACATTTGCATTTAAATATTACTCTCACAGGTAGGAACAAAGAAATTATTATGAACACACATGGCTAGAGATGTGGAGATATCATTATTTAGTAATCCTGAAAAAAACTCTTGTGATTCTCTTTGGAGTTTTCTAGTACAAGCAATTGCCTAGAAAATAATTGAGAGAGTTTTGTTACGTATAGCAGGGTTTTTGTTTTATTTTGTTTTAAAACATCATATCTGTTTTCGGTAATTCCTGGATATTTAATAGATTGAAAGTTCTATTTTTCAATACTTCTAACATTTCATTCTGTGTTTCTTAACAGTTTTTTAAGAGGCATAGTTGATCACAGTTTATTAATAAACTTTTTTGTTTAAGAATAGTTTTAGAACTACAGAAAAGTTACAAAGATGTACAGAGATATCCTTTATATCTCACACACAGTTTGCCCTATTGTTGACATCTTATATTGCTATGGTATGTTTGTCACAACTAATGAAACCATAGCAGTATATTACCATTAATTAAAGTTTGTGTTTTAGTCAGATTTCCTTTTTTTTTTACCTAACATTTTTTCACTGTTTGGGATCCTATCCAAGATACAACACTACATGTAGTCATCACATCTCCCTTACACTCCTTTTGACTGTGATAGTTCTTGATTTTAATGACTTTGAAAGTTTTGAAGGGTACTCAGCAGGTATTTTGAGGAATGCCCCTCAACTAGAATTTGTCTGATGTTTTCCATGATTAGAATGGGGTTGTGTGTTATTGTGTGGACAACTGCAGAGGTAAAGTGCCATTCTCATCACATCATATCAAGGGTACATACTAACGTCATGACATCACTATTGATGTTAACCTTGACCACGTGGCTTAAGGTGATGTTTATCAGGATTCTGCACTGTTTCTTTCCTTCCTTTCTTAACTATACTCTTCGGAAAGAAGTCACTATGTACAGCCCACACTTAAGGGGTGAGTAGTTATATTCCACCTTTGTGAGGACAGAGTATTTATAAAATTTATTTGGAATTCTACACAAGATATTTGTCTATTGTTCTTGTTCATTCATTTTTCAATTTTTTTTGTTTTAACAAAAGTATGCACTTGTAGATATTTATACTCATGTTATACTCTAGGTTATAATCCATTACTATTTTATTTTTGTTCAAATGTTTCATTTTCAGCAACTGAAATCTCTTTCAGTGGTCCCTTTGACATACCCCATCTCTGTAGCTTTTTGAGTACTTTCTTACTTTTAGTCACTATGTGATACTCAAGGTTCATCTTGTATATTCCTTGCTCCAGCACTATAATCAGCCATTTCTCCAAGGGGCCCTAGCTTACTTTATCAGACAATGATATTAGAAACCAAGATTTAGGAGCTAGGTGTGCTCATTGCTACTGAAGTATCATTGTTTCTAGACCCTCTCAGCTGTCAGAGCAAAAAAATGTGGGTGTGTATACTAACTTGTGTATGTACGTATATCTATAATTATTTCCATATAAATTCATCTGAATCTATAGTAAGCTCAAAATTAGTTTATATTAATGTCTCCATCTTTAATTCATTATCACACACACCATTCTGCTTTGTCCCTTCCACCCTAACAATGAGAACCATGACTCCCATTGTCTACTGCTTATTTACTTAATTATTCAATTTCAGTATACATCTACAGTGACTTCAGAATTCTTAGTCCTTATCTCTACAGAGAGTTACTTTACCAACAAGAGTACAGATACTAGTCTAGATGATAATAATATAAGCGGGGAGGATTTTATCACAATTCAGAAGTGATTCTACAATCACAAGTATTGATGCTTGCTGTAATCATACCAGATTGCATTTACAATTTTTCTACAGTCTGGCCAATATTCTTTATTGACACTTTAACATTTGCTCTTTCCTCAATAAAAGTATACTTCGTATCGAAGAGCAATTGTAGAGCACAAAGTGCTCGTGTCTAAAAGAATGGAAATTTTAATACTGGAAAGGGAATATGATCTAGTAGCATCTAAAATCAAGGGGCTAGTTGACCTCCTCTTTAAGCTTATTTTGGTGAATTTAAGTTGTTTGGTCACTGGGAACTATGTAACCCTGTTGGAAGCAAAACAGTCTATTTTATTCCACAATGAAATGTTCTATACAATTTAAATTTGCCTTGAAATTCTCATTTAAATACTCAGACCTATGTCTGAGGGTCTTCTGAAGGACTGATTCACTTGCCTCAGAGACTGGCCTCAAATGGATCCCTGAGGATGAGTTTTAGGAAGGACACCCACCCAGTTTAGAGACCATGACAACTGCTGAAAGGATAACATTGATACCAACCTAAGTGAATAAGGGCTTCATCTGGTGTGGGGAAACATTGTACCTACATAGTAAAACAAGCAAAGGTTTAAAGACTTAGCAGCTGGCTTTCTGTGAAACAACTTTCTATGGGGCTTATGATGGCCTTAGATTAGACCTAGTCTTTGTCTTCAGTCTATCTGACTTCCCTAGTTTTCATTCTTGACAACTTTGCTGGATTATACTTTGTGACTTTGCTGGTTCCCAGCTAATATTTTGTATCTAATTTTCTAGTTGGCCTGATGTTGATTACTGCCTGGTCACTGAAAATTAATTCTGTCTTTTAGCATGAGTTACAAGCCTTTCTAACCCATAAAGCCAAACTTGAAAGCTCAGCAGTTAGAAGCAAGACAAACCTGGAATGGGAGAAAAAGCATAATAGAAAGGAAAATTGTCAATTTAATTGTTTTGGTTTTTATTGGGAAATATTGTATGTGAAGTTGGCCTGAAGTGTCACTGAATATTTGTAAAAAGTAAAAGCAGGCAGATGTCAGCAGATATGACAGCTGGGTAAAGAAGAAAGAAAGTGGTGGGAGGAACTCATTTATTTTTTATAAATATTTACTGAATGTCTATTGCAGATCAGATACTTCTTTAGTCACTGAATGCCCTGACTTTGGGGAGCTTATCTTATAGGGGGTACAATTAGACAATACACAAGTAGACAAATAAACAAGATATTCTCAAATACCATCTACTGTGAAGGAAAAACAAAACAGGATAATGGGATAGTGAGAAAATCTTAATATTTTGTCATTGGATGATTTTTGACCCGAAATCCAAATGAAGAGAGAAGCCATCCATATGATATTTGGCAGAAGAATATTTTAGGAAAAGAAAATAATAAGTGAAACACCTTTGGACTTGAAAAGCAAATTAAGTTCTGCCATAAGAAAGGTTTATTTCCTGTAAATGTAGTTTGTTATCAACTTATATTTTCTAAAACAGAAAGTGATGGAATCCTTAAAAACTCTGATGATAAAAGATTCTTAGGTCTGTACATTGGTTTGAGAGCAGAAGGACAAGACAGTTACCAGCTCCACAAAGTCCCCTGTGTAAAATGGGCAGGTCCAAGCACTCTTACCTTCTTTCAGTTCCTTCAAATGCACTATGTTCCTTACATCCTGAGTGGCTTTGTGCATATGAACACTTTCCTCTGTTTGGAAAACCGTCCTCTTTCACATAGTTAACTTTTACTTAACCTTCAACCATCAACTCAAATGCCACATTCTTTACAGTACTGTTTGCAATGACTTATTTGTATAATTGATAAGCTCCATGAGGATAGAACCAGTGTCTGTTTAACTCACTGGTGTTCATCCCCAGTGCTTACCAGAATGCCAAGAACCATTTCCACAGAAAAGCCAGCTTAAAAGATTGCCTTAGAGCTGAGCAATATTCTGCGGAACCTCCTCTCTTTTATCCAACACGTCCTTGCTGATCTTAATGGAAGTAGACTGGTGCACAACTTTGAGATAAAGTAGTTCTAGAAATGGTTTAGAGATGGAATACAGTATACCATACACAGCTTCCTGGAGTTAGTTAATTGTCCTTTTATTTTTTCATAAAAGAGTCAAAAGAACTTTTAAAGGTCTGTATATCAAAATGAGGGTCTATGACAAAAAAAACAGATCACATAGAGATGCATATTGTCTACAATTTTTTGGAATGTATTCCAGATGACCCTTTAGAAACAACTCCCCAAGAACACACCTGGATATGAAGGGGGAATGAGTAAGAATCCTATATTACTATTTGCTACTCCTGAATGTTTTCATGCATCCTAAAAAGTCTTTTTGTAAAATATATTGTCTATCACAAAGACCAGATATACTGCTTATCATGGTATTAGATGGAGAATAACATACATGATTTAAGTACAGGGCTTAAAAAAGACTTAGAACATCATTTTCTAAAAACTCTTCATGCTGTCTTTTCTTAAGACCCTGTTTATGAACGAAGTAAAATACATCCTGCATTCAATAGTAGATGTTTCGTTACATAGCAGTCTTCTAAATGCAATGTATTGTTTGGACCATAAAAAAAATTTTTTTCCCTACAAAATTCACCAAATATACACACACATACTATAAAAAGATATATTCATTCTTTATATTGTTAAAAGAAAACTTCAAAGATTTGGCTTTTCTTGCTTGCCTGCATTTCAGTTAAGCAAGTCAATGCAGAGTGATATTATTTTCTCTTAGTTAATATGGTGTCCAAAGTCAAAAGAACCATTTTCTTCAGAGGGAAGAGTGAACAGCGCCATGAGAAATCATTTATGGCTTAAATAACTTCCTGATAGAAGTTTGGGATTTGTTCCACTCCTAACAATAGCTTTACATTGTATGTCTACAATTACTCTTTTTGCCTGTGTTTGTGCTTAATAATGGGAACAATATGAAAACACTTAGTGCCAGAGACAAGAAGTCAAGCTCAAGCAGGAGCAGGTGTTAGGGGAGTGCCTGAGCAGGTGGAAGTGTTGCTGACATTCAGTGGACAGAATGTCCCATAGTACAAAGTGTACTTCAGACAATTACTGATGAAAGGGAAATACATGAAATTGCTTTTACATTGTTGATTGACCTCTAAATTACCTAAGTGATGAATTATGGCTTAGAGTAAAGAATGGTCATTATACAAGTTCTTAGTTTTGGAGAAAGAAAATAAAATGTATCTGAAATACAGAGGTTTGTTAAAATTCAAAAGTCAGGTGAATATAAACACATTTTGTTAACCTTAATATTCAAAAACTAAAAGTAAATTTAAATACAGATGAAGACTATCTTGAACCTATTTGGAGCCAAATAGTTATAGTTAATATAGAATCAAAGTCCTGGAAAGATAATAAAAGGTGCTTATTTTTTCTCAATAATTACTTATAAAATTTTGTTCTTAATAACAGCCCAAATGCTGTGCCCCCCTCCCATGAGATTCTAGAGTTTATGTGCATTCAAAAAATATTGATTCTGTTTCTTTAATGTACAACTGGGATACACTAATTATACATATAAAGTATGTAAGTGACTCTGCTTATATTGCTGAGGCTCTACTAGGGGAAAGAAATCAAATGCAAAAAAAAAATGTTATAAATGAGTACAGACATGTGTTTAAGTGGCCAAGACAATGTTAGTTTAAGAAAAAAAAGTGTGAATCTGATACTTTCCTAGATTTAGCCAAAGCAAATTGTGTCAGGACATAAGACAAATGCAACAGTTAGTAAAATTGTCAATCATACCAATGGACTATTACATTAGCATATTTTTAAACCTCAGGTCAGCGGTAGAACTTCTTACTGCTTGGAATTAAAAGAAGTCTTAATTACAGGTATGAGCTCTCTTGGTGACAAGGGCAGAATCCCCCAAATTTTATCATATATTTTAGGCTAACTCCTAAGAATCCTGGTTGGTATTGATTCAAACCATAGTCACTTCCCTGAACAATATTTTTGTTAAGATGAGTGTAATGGGTTGAATGGTGGCCCTTCAAAAAATATTTCTTTGTCTCAACCCCGGGAACCTAGAAAACAAGACCTTATTTGGAAAAGGGTTTTTGCAGGTGTAATTATGCTAAGGATCTTGGGATGAGATCATTCTGGAATATCTGGGTGAGTCCTAAATCCAGTGACAAGTGTTCTTTAAGGGACTCAAGAGGAGAAGATGCAGACATGGAGAAGACCACATGAGGACGGCGGCAGAGATTGGAGTCACATTAGGTAATGCTTGAGTCACTAGAGGCTAGAAGAAGTAAGGAAGGATTTATTCCTAGAAACTTCAGAGAGAGTATAGCCTTGCCAATGCCTTGATTTAAGATTTTTATTTTCCAGAAGTGTGAGAGAATAATTATTTTTGTTGTTTTAAACGCCCAATATTTTGTTCATTTTTCACAGCAGCCACAGGAAACGCCCAATATTTTGTTCATTTTCCAGGAAAACTTGGCCTCTTTGCTGTTCCTCAAATGTGCCAAGCTCTTGTCTTTGTTAGGACCTACTATTCCCACCGCCTGAACACTCCTCCCAGCTACCTGGAGGACTCCCTCACTCACCCCATTCAGGTCTCTGCTCAAATACCACTTGCTGAGAGAGGCCTCCCCTGATCACCTAATCTAAAATAGTAGCCTTGTCCCGTGAGTCTCTGCCCTGTTTTCCCTCTCTGTTTTGACTATCTCCTATCACTAGAATATAAGCTTCACATGAATGGTGATCCTGTATGTCTTGTTCACTTAGGTATACACCACTCTAAGAACTTTCTTTGTGCATACTAGGTATTTAGCAAGTATGTGTTGAAATAAAAGCCAAATCTTTGTTTTTTGAGGTGATGGGGGAGAGACAGGAAGAGAAAATAATTAGTGGAAATCCAATATGCTGGTGACGATAATTCAAAGCACCAGCAAGATTATGTAAGAGGTGACCTGTAATAGCCTGCAGCAAGCTCATTAACTATTGTGGGAGACCAGAATATGCTTCTCCAAACTGTGACTGTTGAACTAAAGACAAGTAAAAAGAAACACATGTAGAAAAGCTCTCTGTCCTCCCTCTATTTGTCTAAAAGCAGAACATAATTTAGAAAGACAAAAGGTATCCTGCCTGCATGCCAACCCTCCCACCCCCCAACCGTAGAGAACAAATGTTAACTAACCACTGAAGATAGCTGTAAATTCTATCAGCCTGGAGATGATACTAGAGGACATGCATTAACAAGCTTTACTAACTAACTTTTATCTACCACTTTTTTGCCTTCTCCCAAGATATTGCATGTAGAGACTCAAAGTTCTTTTTCTTTGTCTTGCCATTTCTCTAAAATGTACTGCTTTTGTTGGAGAAGCTATAGAAGCTGGAATTCAAAGCCACCTTTTTAAGAACTACTCATTCTCTTGTGTCTCCCATATATATATGAAACATACATGTGAATAAGCTTGCTTGTTTTTCTCTTGTTAGCCAGTCTTTTGTAACAGGAGTCTGTTCCAACTACGACCCTATGGGGGTTATTTTTTCCCTGCACTGAAAAACAAAAAGACCCCAAATTCACTACTGATGCCAGAATATTGGAAAAATGTGTCTGTAAAGTTAGTAGTAAGTGGACTACCTGTGAATTCATTCACTTTAATACTGAGATGTATTATATGACTAATGTTTCATCTTTAACTTTGATATTTACATAGTTGTGGCTCTTAATTCTTAGGCACTAAGTTTCTCTATTCCTAGTTCCCATTCAAGTAGTTAATGATGTGTAAACACATTTTAAGTACAATAGGAAAACGTGATGTTTAAGGAATCCCTGCTGGTTTGAGTGACTCCTTTTTAATATAATGAAATGGTCAATGCTCAATCTTTCCGTATCAATTGTTTTAAATAACACATCTGCCACTTTGATGACAGTTGAGCTTATTTCTTTTAATTCAGCATTTTTTGTTTTGATGATTTAGAGAAGATCTGAAGGGGGTAATATCTTTTTTTGCTGCTGGGAGAAGGGAATGATAGGACCAGGGTTAAGCAATTTCATTTTTATGTAATGCCATTGTGGGGTCTATTAATATTTCATATGAAATGAATCATTGAATCATGAACATTTATTTCTTCAGACATCACCTTTGCTTCCTAACATTTTGGGATGTTATAAAAATCACACATACTCTCTCACCTTTCAAGGGTGAGGATTTATTATTTTATAATCATCAGCTAGTTGCAGATTTAATAGGCTTGCAATTATCTGGTCCATCGTTAAACAGAGAATGTGCTACTTTCAAAGATGTTTGTTAAAACTGATCAAGTAAAAAATTGATCTTACTTTTGTGTTAAAATTATGTAAGAATAAATTTTTTTGCCAACATATGTGTTTTGTATGTTTGACTATATTTAAAAAGTCAACTGTTTCAAATACACTATAAACTTTTGCTTCTTCTTTCATTTAGAGTTAGAATACATTTAGAAGTTATTTTTCTCAAGTACTAATAAGTATCTTAATATTGTCCCATCTTACCAAGTAAGTTTTCCTTTTTATGAATAAATGGTAGGAGAAAATGTTGATTTCCTATTTTATTCTTGTGTAGTACAGAGGACAATTTTAGTAATATTTTACATGGGGAATGAGGAGGTCATTACAGAAAATGCTGTCAAAGCAAAAATTTTGTTGAAGTTAAATAGGCAAGGAAGACTTTATACATGGTTATTGCCACAAAAAGAGAGAGGACAGAAGTCAGTTGAACCCAACTCCACTGAAATGAAGGATGGGAGGGTCTTTAAGGGCTGGGATGAGTTAGTGGAAAAGTACTAGAGAACTTCAGAGAGGAGGTTGATCAATAGGCGCTGAGGAGATTGAGTGAATTTCCTGAATTTGCAA
Source organism: Cynocephalus volans (assembly GCF_027409185.1). Classification (NCBI taxonomy): domain Eukaryota; kingdom Metazoa; phylum Chordata; class Mammalia; order Dermoptera; family Cynocephalidae; genus Cynocephalus; species Cynocephalus volans. The sequence goes on along the minus strand of NC_084461.1, from coordinate 40,950,748 downwards.
ATCTTTTTCTCTGTGATTAGGCCTTCTGTGTTTGCTAATCAGCGCCCATTGAAGTTAGGCTCCTACCCTTCCACAGAGACTGGAGGCTATCTTCCCTAATGTGGAGATAAGTGGATGCTATCTTCCTTGATGTTTACATTTCAATGGCATGCCTCCAGGCTCCTTCAGAAATGGCTCCTTGCTTGTAAAACTGGCAAAAGGAGTTTAAAAGTACTTACATCTCATAGAGAAAGAGAAATAACTTATTGTAAAGCTAGGGCTTACAGACCACTCGAGTCTGTTGCACAGATTTGGTTACAAACCCTCCACATGCAGGTCTGTGAGCTAGGTAAAGAAAAAAAAAAAGATCCTAGGAGCCGTGGGCAGAGAAAAACGAATAGGTTTTATTCAGATCTAGGAGCAATTATCCTAGTGGCTTCTCTAGAAGCACTGTGGAGCAGAGCTGTTAGTCTTTTATACTTAAGTCCACAACCCTGGACACCTGGGTGCCCATAGGCAATTACGTTAAGTAGTAACAAGGAACACCTGAGGATATTTACAGCAAATGCTCAACAAGATTCTGAACATCCGAGGGGCCCTGACATTTTCCTATTTTTCACAACAATCCACCCCTTCAGGGTCCCTCGCCATACTATCTAAGCATTCAGAATCTTCTGCGATGTTCCCTTAGCAAGGATAAGTGACCCTTACATTCATACATCGTATCGTCTATCCAATATGCCTTAAGGCTTGTCCTTAAGGTTTGTCCTGTAGTTTTGTTCTTTCAATTATTAGCCGCACATATCCGGTTACTAGTCATCATTGGTATGAAGTTCAGTGTATATTCAATAAGCCAACGCATTGATCACACAAACGTATGTCTGTATCCAGTTGACTCTGGTGCCCGCAGCCAGAACACTATGGGTGAAAAGATAGAAGGGTTATTGGTACCAATAGGGGGAGTTCTCGCCCCTCTGGTAAGATACATGCTAGTTTGCCATCCTGGAAAAGGATGGTTGCAGGAATAGGTATCTTACCTGGTTTATGATACCATACATTACCTGCTAGTACTGTTGGATCTGTAGGTTCTATAAGTAACAGTATAGGGGAACTCATAATTGGCCATAATGATAATACAAATGTGCCCTTTGAACAAGAGTGCATATCTGTTCCAGGTCATGTTATCTTTACTCGAGGAGGCCAGATACTCTTCACCAAGGTGAAATTTGCAAGTCTTCTTCTAATCCTTTCCCCCAAGGCCCTATTAGGCCTACTCAGCCTATATGGAGGGCTTCTGTTTTCCAAGGCCATTCCCATTGTACTATCTGTCCCTGTTGTAAACAGGTTGGGGCTGGTAAGAGAATATTTCCATTCTTGCCATATCCTGGCTTCAAAAGCTCATCTCTAGTAGTGACTTGCAATTGTATAGGTGCTGCAGCCCTATGCAACAGATCTTCCACTGGAGAGGGCTTGCCCTTGCGGGGTCTCTCATTTAGAATCCTGACTGTTGGCCATAACTGCCATGTCCACCCCTTCAGGGATGAGGATTGGGCAGATAGTTTTAGCCGCTTTTTTAAAAGACCATTGTATTGCTTAGTCATCCCTGCTGCCTGCGGATGATACAGCATGTGTAACTTCCACTGGACAGACAACTGGGAAGCCCACTTGTGAACCTCATGTCCAGTAAAGTGGGTTCCACTGTCACTCACTATGACTATAGATTGGCCATATATGGCCATAAGTCTATTCAATGCCTTCCCAATGTTTACCTTGTCTGGGGCCTTACAAGGCCATACAAATAGAAGACCAGTAGCTATATCAACAGCAGTGAAGATGTATCCGAAATTCTCTGACCTTGGCAGTGGTCCAATAAAGTCCACTTGCCATCAAGTCAGGGGAACCCTGCCTCAAGTTATTTGCCCGTCTATATGGGTACCTGCTGGGGGTGTGGACTCTCTTGAGCACATACTAGGCAAGCATGACAGGCATTTACTACATCTTCCCACTTTACAGGCAAGGCCCATCTTTGAGCCACCATCCATATGGTTTTGCTGCCAGCATGCTGCATTTTTTGATGTAACCATTGGGCTACATGAGTAGCTGGGGCTCTCTCCAGCCACCTTACCTTAGCCAAGACATCAGCTTCATCATTTCCTGGACTGGCTAAGGGGAAATGTCCTGTGACATGAAAAAGGGTTACTTCTTTCTCATGCTCCAATTCCCATAACCCTTGCTACGTGGCTTGTTCCCACAGGGGTGGTGGCCTACCATCCACCATTGATATTTCCAAGTAGAAATCCAAAGGGTTAAACCTTTGTACACAGCCCAGCTGTCAGGACAGATGGTCAATGGCCCAGGCTCATTTTTATTACCATCCAAACAGCTCTCAATTCTGCCTATTGACTGCCTATTGACTGCCATTTTCATACCACGTGGTATCTGTTAAGGGCTGGACAGCAACAGCTGTCCATGATGCTGAGGGTCCCATGCTAGAGCCATCTGTATACCAAGCTTGTTCTGTGATAGGTCCCTGTCCCTCATGGAAAAGTGTAACCTCCACCTCCACAGGCAAGGGTTGTGTCAAAGTTTCCTCCACAACCTCTACTGGGCCTAGCACAGCTTGCAACTCTTTGGACAGAGGACTCGTTGACACAGTGCTTCTTTGTTCTATATATGCTCCCCATTAAGACAGAGTGGGAGTCTGAGCAACACCTGTTTTAGGGCTGGTTGCCCACATGCACAGCCAAACTAGTATGGGATATGTTGTCCTTACTAGGACTTTGGCAGTTCCTGTGATAGCTTCAGTGGCCATCAAGGCAGAGTATACAGCTGCTAACTGTTTTTCTATTAGAGAATAGTGTACTTCAGCACCCTTCCAGAGCTGAGACCAGAATCCAACAGGTGTTCGGAATTGGTCTTGTCTCTGCCACAAAGCCCATCCTAACCCTCTTGGGTGATATTTACGTTTAATTCAAATGGTTTAGTGGGATCAGCCATGTGTAAAGCTGTACTTATTGTATTGCCCTTTTTGTAGCTTGGTAAGCCTGTTCTACTTCCTTAGTACAATCCCAGGGGGCTCCTTTCTTTGTTAATGCATACAGTGGGCATTCCATTTGAGCCATATGGGGTACAAGAGCTCTCCAATACCCCAGAAGTCCCAAATATGTCGGTAGCTGAGCTACAGTTGTGGGTCGAGGGTATGCCTGTATCTTGTCTACAATAGCTTCTGGGATGACCCTCATCTTACCCAATCAGACCACTCCTAAGAATTTGACTGACAGCCCAGGTTCTTGTACTTTGGCTGTGTTCACGACCCACCCACATTGTTCCAAATGGCTTAGCAGTGTCGGAGCTGCCTGAGTTAAATCTGTAAGAGAATCAGAGGTTAACAACACATCATCGATATAGTGAAACATCGTAACTGTGCTGGGCTTTGTCCATTTGGCTAGGTCCCCAGCCACTAAACCATGACAGATGGTTGGGCTATGCAGATAACCTTGGGGCAATACTTGAAAGGTCCACTGCCTCCCTTCCCAGGTGAAGGCAAACTGATCTTGGCTATCCGCTGAGATTGGAATAGAGAAGAAAGCATTTGCAAGGTCCAATACATAATGATAAGTTCCCAGCTGAGTTGTCAGCTGATCCATAAAGTCGTAAACCAAAGGCACAGCTGCATGCAAAGGAGGCACTACTTTGTTTAGTTCTCGATAGTCTACGGTCTCTCCAGGTACCATCAGGTTTTTTCACTGGCCATACCAGAGCATTAAATGGGCTATGAACTGGACTAATAATGCCAACTTTTCCTAATTCCCATATAGTGGTACCTATCTCTGCGTGTCCTCCTGGTGGCGATACTGCTTTACATTAACCACATGTCCTGGCTGGTGTAACACCTGTGGGTCATGTTTAGCATATCCCTGTAACACAGCCTTTATTGTCCGTATTCATAGCCAGAACTCTCCAACTGTTGTTTGCAGGTGCAAGCCATAAAGTACGTCCATAACCAAGATGTACTCAGCTACTGGGGATATATATACAGTATACACACGAGGGGGCAATCATCCTATGCTTAATGGCAGTGACACAGCTTTGACTTCAATAGTATGTCCTCCATATCCATCTATATGAACTGTGGCCCCTGGAAACTTATCTTGATTGTCATTTACCAGGCTACATTCTGTGCCTGTATCTACCAATGCCAAAACATGCTGCACATTAGTCCTTGACTAGTGTATTGCTAATTCGACGTGAGGCCTCCGGTCCTCACCTGCCCTCAAAAGATGAGTACCTTGCCCTGCTCCCTAATCAAACTGGAACGTTTTATCTAACTCCTCAGAAGCAATCAAAAAAATCCTTTCAGTCCACTGAATGCACTTTGCTACCTGTTTCTGGATGTTTAGTGAAATGCTATTCAGGGTGTAATTGCTGCCACAAGGCAAACAGGACCGCATTTGGCTTCCAGTCAATTTTCTTGCTATCAACCCCTGCTGCAAGCAAGTCAAGCCACATCTGCTTATGGCTAGTCTTGCTTGGTCCCCTCAGGATAAGATCCTGATCACTTCTTAGGGGTTGGGTCTTAGCCACCTCTGGACTTCTTTGCTTGTCTTTTCTCCTCTACTTCACCCAGGCTAGCTATCATGGTCATTACTTCATGTATAGGATGACCAATGTAGGGAGCCAGTATGGCCATCAGTGACCCAAAGGATGTTGAGGGGGGCATTTTTCAGCACTATGTCTCTCATGCTGCCTGTAAAATTTTCATCGTCTGGCCACGGGTGTTCACATTAAACATGGACTGCCTCATCCCCAGCTCCCAAATTATTTGAACCAAGTCAGTATATGTTTGCCATTTACTCACAGTCTTAGGCATTTCTCCAGCATTTGCCCACATGATTCAGGCAGCTGCACTCACCCATTCTATTAAGGAGTGATTACCTGGCCCTTGTGCATATCTCTATTCTGCAGCTGCTGCCTCAGGGATGGGTGCATGGTAATGGAGGCCAATTTTTCCATCTCACCAGAGCACATCACACTGTCCACCCCTAGGTCCCATAACCACAGCAGCCAAGCAGCTAGGGTTTCCCCCTGTTTCTGCTGAAACTGTCTCCCCAAGTCAACTAATTCAATGTGGGTATATGGGACATAGGTAGTGAATTCAGTTACTTGTGGATCACCCTCTGGTTGTCCACTTGGTCCTATAGACTGCTCAGGTTTCAATTTCTGGTGCACAACAGGTTGTGCCTGGAGACACAAAGTCTCCTCCAACTCACCACTGGGTTTGTCGTTCTTCCAAGTGTGAGAGGCAGGGGTGCCCAGCTGTAGCATGTCATCTTCCAGACAGATTATCCATGCTTCCAACAGCTCTGCTTTCTTCTTTAAATCTCGATCAGTTTGTAGCATAGCGAGCAGTAGCCAGGCTCCAGTCAGTAGAAAAGTGGCCACTGGACACAATATACTCAAGGATAGCCATATTTCCTCCCCCTCCCAAGGGGCTCTCTGAGGCCACACTGCTTCATGGAGTGCCTTGTCTATGCTGACTTGTAGTATAGTAAGCAGCAATCAGATCCTGGTCAGCAGGAAAGTGGCCAGAAGGCACAACATATTCAGGAGTAGCCACATTTCCTCTCTCTCCAAGGAGCTTTTGTCTCCTGTACCTGCTCAAATATCCTGCCAGCTATGCCAATTGTAAAGCTAGGGCTTACAGACCCTTCGAGTCTGTTGCACAAACTGGGTCACAAACCCTCCACACACAGGTCTGTGAGCTAGGTAATAGAAAAAAAAGGTCCTGGGAGCCGTGGGTATAGAAAAATGAATGGGTTTTATTTATATCTAGGAGCAACCGTCCTAGTGGCTTCTCTGAGAGTTCTGAGAAGCACTGTGGATCAGAGCTGTTAGTCTTTTACACTTAAGTCCGCAACCCTGGACACCTGGGTGCCCATACAGGATTTACATTAAGTAGTAACAAGGAACACCTGACGTTATTTACAGCAACTGCTTGGCAAGATTCTGAACATCCGAGGGGCCCTGGCATTTTCCTATTTTTCCCAACAACTTATGAATTTCCTAAAAAACAAAAATGGTCTAAGAAAAGGAAGGGGAAAGACCTTTGTGGTCAGACCCTCTGTATCCTGTAAGGGCCAGCATGAGAGAGAGGTAAGAAACCTAGAGGCAGGAAGAGTCCTATCTAAAGTTTAGTCAAGTGGAGCAAAATCTTAAGGCCATCTAGGTCAATCATATCTTAAATTTTTAAAAAATGCTGCACTCAATAGATTTACTTTTAATGTCTTACAGAACTAAATTCAGTTGTTATAAAGCAGTAAAACAGAGGTATATATGCTTAATTCTTAGTAGTTACTATAACATATTTGGTATTATTTGTCATTCAGGGACTCAAGACATAATATGTAGGAAGAATACTTACATCCCACAGTTCTACTGATGTAACCATGGCTGACCTATTTATTTGAAAATCAATCAACTATAATTACAAGGTAATTACAGCTTCTTTGGTGCTAATAGTAAGAATCTGGGCCTAGCAGAAAGAGTAAAACTAAAACCAATTAATGTCTTCTTGCTCTGTAATTTTGGCCACAACTTGCTTAGGTTACATGGACAAGATACCAGAGTATTAAGAAACAAATATTCCAAAATAGGAATAAGGCAAAGATGATTGTTTAAGCACTTAATGTCAGCTTATAGTATTTTCCAATGAGCAATTATACTAGTGCAATTATTAAAACTTTGACTGGTATTGAATTGAAATGGAGTGTGATTGGTTGCTTTGACAGTTACCAGACAATTGACAGGGTTGGTGGAAATAGTCAATTTAAGGGCTATGGAATTAGATGTTATTTATGAAGATTACTATGTCTTAAAAGAAAGACAAATTAAGGCTGAGGGTGATCAATTTAAGATGAATGATAAAAGCCAGGGACCTCTTTGGTGACATAAAAAGGCTAATCTCCTAAAGCTGAGGATTGGGCTCAATCCTCAGCTTTAGGCTGATTTAGGCTATCAGGGCACCAAAGAAGGTTTAATTTTCAATTCTAGCAAGACTGTTGTGCCAAGATCATAACCCTAATGGGAAATAAAAATAGAACCCTGAGATTTGGCATGCACATATATGTTGTACTCAGAAATCTTGAATCTCTAGATTCTCCCAACCACTCTAAGCAGAAGAATCCTACTCCTCTTACTAGAGGCTAAAGTTCTCCCTTGCTTAAAGATTATCAGAGGCCTCTGCTTTCCAAACAACATGGCCCACCTGCCATCAGTATTTCCTCTCCCTTCCCCTCCTAGCCAGCATTACAATGACTAGAGACAAATCACAACATAACCTGACCAGAAAATTGCTGGATTGTATATGAAAGAAAAGGAATTTTACACTAAAGAGTGCAGGATATAGCCAATATACACTGTCAGATTCCAGGAGAGTATATATGGCTGCTGGATCAAGAGTGTTGGAATATAAAATTGGTTAAAGAAAAAATTATTTAAAAGGAATTACTCTCTCATGATTCAAGATTTAACATCTTTGCAAGGATCTTTGGAGATGTTGCTAACATATGATGGAATAGTTCTTAGAACCATGGGGAAAGTAATATCCCACACTGAGTGATGTAAAAATGTCACTGCTGCCATAGAAGACAGTGGAGGAAAGAATCAAGTCTCAGGGTGGGATTTCTAGAGTAGGTATATTATGAGGTTGGGAACCCCAAAACTAACCATTCTCCACAAGGAGGCCTAGAGGATTGCCTGTTTCATCACTGATAATTTCAGTGGTGGATGTTCTCTATTGGCTATGACCGACAACAGGAGATGCTTTTACAGAAGTGATATCCTTAATAGTAATGGTAATGCTAGGCTCCTGAAGTAATAGAGGGCATTGCAACAGTTAACTATCAGAAACCATTTGGGTGCAATTTTATGATGAGCAGCAAAGCCCAAGGGGCACCCAAGGAAACAGGAACACAGGTTACTGTGGAGAAGGTTAATGAACACAGTGCATTTAGGGGCATGACAGATGGGCAGTCAACAAGGGTATTGCTTAAACAATCAAAGAAAATCAAGGATGACTGAGGATAGCTGCTTCAAAGTCAGAATCTTTTATTGAATCAGTTCCTAGACCTGAAACTCATTGACTGAAGAAAACACTGGGTCCCAAGAGAATCTAAGGAAAGTGAAACCATGGCAAGCTTATATGATCATGATACTTTTAGACCTTCTCCAAAAGGACACATAGCCACTCTCAGGTAACCACTGGGCACAGGATCCAAGATGACCTTGATACCCAGGAATCTGAAGCATTAACACAAGCCCCTGTTAAATTGGAGGCCAGCTACTTAATATAATTCTGCCTCAGGTCCAGCTAAGAATAGTTCCACTGGGTTCACAGACCTACCCACCTGTTATTTTTTTCAGTCCCTTAATATATAAGTGAAATGACATATTGGGGGTTGGAAAAACCACCACATTATTTCTTTGACTGTAGAATAAGAGCTATGCAGTAATGGTGAAGGCCAAGTGGAAATCTTTGAAATTGGCCCCCATTCCTATACCACTGAGCCAAGAAAAAAAAAAATCTATCCCAGAAGAAGATGCAAAAATTCATGTCAATTTTAAAGACCTAAAATATGAAGGCATGGGCATCCTCAACATCATTCAGTTCACCATTCCAGCCCCTACAATAAAGTAAATACAATAAGCAGTAGATTATCATAAACTGTTGAGTAATAGCCCCAATTTTCTTTCTTTCTTATAAATTCATATATCAACAAAATAATATTCTCATTTTAATTGATATAACTTAGTTAGAGATTGGATTATGAAGCTGTGGTGAAATTAATTGTGAAAGAGACCTTTTTCTTTCCCCCTTAATTTGGGTTGAATTCTTCTAGAGATGAATTGATATTATTTAACAATATCTTATACTTTTCTGCAATGTCTTGTCTTTTCATTTTTTTCCCTTTATTTCTTTCATTTGAAGCATTTATTCATTCTCTTAATATGTTCTTCTCCATTGTACCCACTTAGAAAATCATTTTAATCGTCTCCTTTTCTATTTTCTTTTTGTTTCTACTTTCTAACTATAAATTAATGCAGCTCAATAAACTTACAAAGTATCCCTTTCCTTCTCATCCCTTCAAAGAAAAGCAGAAAATATGAGACGATATAATTTCAGAAGAGCAAGTGAATATAATAGATCACATGTGAAAACTGGTGGATTATCAAAATAAATACATGTATTATACAATAACTTCAGTGGTTAGTTACATTCTGATGACAATCTAAAAAGTGATAAATGCACTTGTCCATATCATTTCTAGATACTTGCCAAAGCGTCCAGATTAACCTTATTCACTGTTCATTGGGAGCATGTACCTTGTAAAGAGAAAATATCATCTTTTAATTTATATCCTGTCTTTATGTTTGATATGCAGTAAAGTTACTTTATGCATTATTGCTTCATTTATTCTTTCTCTAAGTTAGAAAGAAAAAATACTTAGCAATTTTTCTTTCTTAAACTAAATGGTGATTAAATGGGTTTTGTTTTATTTCTGCTTTCTATGCTGTTTTGTATGTGTGAACTATTCCTAAACATAAAAAGAGGTTTAAAAAGAAGAATAATTGTGTTATCCAATTACTTTGGAGCCTTTTTAACTCTGAAGATGGTAAAAGCACAAAGAATAGACAGTTCAATGACTGCTGAGTCATGTGAAGAATGGTCAAATCTGTATATCCAATTTGTTGTAATTACTATGAATCTAGACCCTTCTAAAATTAAATAATTAAGGAGGATAAAATGAGATTATATGCATGTTAGGGATATGAGTGTCAGTTAGAGAAAACTACAATCTCTATAAAATGAACCTGAGTAATCCAATTAAACTTCTAGAATTGCAAACAAAGCTATGAATGAAATTGAAGATTTTTCTCTGGTTACTAATGAGAAACCATTTGAATGATTTGGCTAAAAGGTTATTTGTTAATTATAACCATGTGGAATTATGTCTGTATGATTCAGAAACTAAGTGAACTACTGTTACGTTAGAATGTGTGTGAGAACAGCAATTGAGAAACCACTGAGCAGCCATTATTAGGTGATGATTATAGATACATACAATTTTGTATGCAATTGATTTTATTGTAATAGAAGTGTACTCCTTTTATCAGATTGAATGTAAAAATAATCTTTCCAAGGTAGTATCTCCTTTCCTTTTGCTTTAATGCAAATGTAATGGCAACTTTCAAAATATAAATCTAATTAATTTTGTTGAAAGTAAATTTTATAGGGAAGGGTGCTCTTATTTGCTTATAATAAGAAGTGAAGTTGTTATTGTAGAATGGTCTTTGACTTGGAAATACCTATTTACCTTAATATCCAGTAATTTTTTACTTATTTTATGGCAATATGAGCCTAACACCCTGACACACACAGGTATAGAGTAGGAAAAGAAACCAGAGTTCCCATTGACTCATAGGTATAGGCTTATGTCTATACTGTAATTCTTTAATACTGTTGAGAATGAATTAATTGCTTTGTTCTTATCAATAGATGAATAAATTACTTTGTTCTCTTATCAATAAATGAATTATTACTTTGTTCTCTTATCAATGAGATCATATTTGGAAATCATATCTCTCAATGAGCAATTTTTATAAATAGGATAGTGTTATGGACTGAATGTGTCCCCACAAAATTCATGGGGGGAAACTTAGCCCCCATTTTGAATATATTTGGAGGTAGAACTTTTAAGAAAGTAGTTAAGATTAAATGAGGTCATAAGGGCAGGGCCTTAATCCAATAGGACTGGTGTACTTTTAAGAATAGAGACACCAAAAGTACATGCATACAGAGGAAATGCCATGTGAGGACACAATACAAAGGTGGCTGTCTGCAAGACAGGAAGAGAGACCTCAGGAGAAACCGAGGCTAGCACCTTGATCTTGGACTTCTAGCAACAAAAACTGTAAAAAAATAAATTCCTGTTATTAAGCCACTTAGCCTATGGTATTCTGCTATGGCAGCCCAAGCAGATGAATACAGATTTGAACTAAAAATATATAATTCTATGTTAATTTCTCAATAGAAATGAGTTAAAAGATTTTTCTTATTGTCTGAAGATTCTTATGTATTAGGGAATCAAAAGGCTTTGTAACTGTGGATTCTCACCCAAGCAGGCACTGCCCAGCATTTGAACCTGTCTAGGATGTGTTCAAAGTGCCACCTCCAATATTCTCTTTCATCCAAGCAACTCTGCCAAAGACCTCATAGATTTTCAGCAGTATTCATTACGGTGGTTGTAAGCCTTTAATCAAATGATTCGTCTTATTCAAAGGAAAGAAAATATTTGCCAAGTTCTCTATTTTCTTTAATGACGTATTCAAAAAATGTGAAAATTCTGTTCTCAGTTCAATCATGCTCTTTGAGACCTGTCTTGAAGTGCTACAGCTCTTTTTGAATTTTTGAAAAACAAAAGAAAAGAAAAAAGACGTGTGTTAGAATGAGTGTGAATTTCCTGGTAGTGGATTAGCGCTTAATATTCTTCATTGATTTTTGACAATACTATTTAAAGAGGCAGTGATTTAAGTTCTTTGAGCTGATGAATTTGAGAAATCTCATGACAGTTGACAACATTTCTTTCAAATATGTTGGCTGTGTTTTTAATGCTAATGCTTGGCAGTATAGACAGTAAAACTAGATGTGTTGCCAAGCACTAGAAGCACTTCATCTGTATAAAGAGTTTCCAAAATTTTGTTTAAGTAGAAGTTTAACACTGCAAATAAATCCTTCACCATTGCAAGGACACTGTAGCCCCTACAGTTCTTTAAAGGGGCTCCTAAAATAGGGAGTCTTCTTCACCAGCATCATGGTGAATAGAGCATATATGTAACAGATAAACACTAGCATCTGATTAGACTGAAAGTCTATTTAGGTTCGTATTTATGAAAACTGAAGGTAACCTATATAGCTTCCTGTTTTCTAAGTACTGTACAAATATATTATCAATTCAAGAAGAAATGAGGCTATTTGATTGCAGCATTGCTTTAATGTTTTTTTCCTCTGACCTTAGCTATAAACTAGCTTGACCATTTCCAGTGCTTATGCTTTCACTACTAATCTACGTTTACTCAAAGTAATTTCTAAGATATTAATATTCCAATGGTCAGAAGTGATTTTACCCTCTGCTCTGACACATTTGCCTATTCAAAATATTTATTAAACTCCAAAAAGTGATCACCGATAAGGAGACTGGTATTTTTTTCAAAAGATTCCTTAGAATTCTTGTCTTGAGTCATAGTGTGGGGGTGGTTGAGTAAAGAAAACATCCTGTAGTTCAGCCATTGCTGTCATTCAGACAGGTCTGCTCTGTCCCTTTCTGTGATTTCTAATGTTTACCAGGATTAAGGCATGGAAGATAAAGAAGCATATTTGTGCCCTTCAGTGCTCTTAAAAATTATTCTCAACACCTACACCAACTTCTCTTCAACTCTTTTCAACTTAAAGGTCAGACCAGATTTCCTCTCAAAGTGAAAGGGTTTACCCAAAAACCTCTACCACTAATGCTAGCAGCTCACTTAATAGCTTTGTTCTTTTTCAGGAGAAAAGAACCTATGTGACAGTCAAATATGTTAAACAAATCCAGATCATCAGATATCATGTTCCAAATGTTACTTCGTCTGCTTCAAGTAAACAATGACATTAACAACCTTATTCTCATTAAGATAAGGGCAGTGTGTGTGATAGTTAATTTTATGTGTGAATTTAGATTAAGAAATGCCTGGAAACCTGGTAAAGCATTATTTTTGAGTGTGTCTGTGAGGGTGTTTCCAGAATAGATCAGCATGAAGCCTAAGTAGACGGGGTGGGAAAGATCCACACTCAGTATGGGCGGTCACCGTCCAATCTGCTGGGGGCCCGACGAGAACAAAAACAGAGGAAAAAGCAAATCTCTTTCTCTGTCCACCAGAACTGTTTTTCTCTCCTGTCCGTGGACATCAGAACTAGAGACTATTCAGCCTTTGTTTTCCAGGACTTATACCAGTGGCACCACTGATTCAGGCCTTTGGCCTCAGGCTGAGAAGTAAACCATTGGCTTTCCTGGTTCTGAGGCTTCTGGACTTGGATTGAGTCATCCTATCTGCATCCATTTTGCAGATGGCCTATCACAAGGACTTCTCAGCCTTCACAATCTGTGAGCCAATTCTCTTAATAAACCTTCTCGCATATATTTATATACATATACTATAGGTTCTCCCTCTGGAGAACACTGACTAATACAGGTAGACTTTATTCATTATATTGCTCATAAAAGATACTCTCAATCTCTTTTATGAGATTGAGATAACCCATACGACAGGTTAAAAAATATAATGCAGAACATTCTCAATATAATTCTCAAAATCATAGGCCATAGCACGATTTATAGATTCATTAAATAGACAAAAAGTTTTACTGTGCTATCTGCAATAGGCTTATTAGAAAAAAATAACCTTGATGGGGAGAGTAGAATAGTTAAGTTTGACAATGATTCCATTTTCAACTGCCAAAAAGAAATTGTAAGCTCAAATAGATTTAAAATTACACGAGGGCAATCATCATGTGCTGTTTTTATTCATGTCTTCATACAGTGTTCAGTGCAACAAGCTAAGTAAGTTTTCATTACACAACGTATACATGCATCAAATCACCATGTTGTGTACTTTGAATATATTCAATCTTTGTCAATTCAATATTTTAGTATAAAAATAATAAGATATTTTTGAATGAATGAATGTAGAAATAAAAGAAAATTATACTGTAGCCATTCATCAGAATGTAGGAATAATTCTATAATTATGTAGTCTTGCTTTCTGTTTATACTAACTACTTACTTACTTAGAAAGATGTCATTTTTATTCTGCCAGTCAACTGTCCTAGGATAGACATGGTCATGTGTCATACCAGAAGTAAGTATTCCATAGTAAGGTAAGAGGCCACAAAACTTATTTAATTACATATTTTCTACATTTGCTGTTTTCTTCCTGGTTTTCCTGTAATCAGCTTCATACTAATTATTGCTTTCACATATGTAAATGGAAAATATATTATCATGAGATACTCCATTTGCTAAAGATTTAGATTCCTCGTTCTGATGGGGTTTGAAGTGTTCAGAATAACTAGCAATTAAAGATTCAAATTCTTCTAAAATTATGTTTTTAACTTGAGATCAACTGTCCTGCTATGAAGGGATCCATGGAAATTTTATGAAAATTTAAGTACATTCCTTTATATGCCTTTTTCTAAAGAGAATATCTAAAACATTCCTTAGATTCTTAAAGGATATCAAACACCCAAAGTGTTTAGAACTATTGCTCTAATATATTCTAGTTAATTCCAAGATCAGCTGGGAACTAGATTCACTTTCTTAGAGATCTAGATATGTGGTATCAACACAGTGAAGCTAATCAAATCCACACACAGTACCATCCAGTGCTCTTAATGACACCGGTATATTGAGCAAGGTATATTCCACTGACACTTCTGATTCTCTTTCAATCACGCAAAGAAAGAAATATTTGGAAATTCAGGTTATTCTTCTATTGGCAAATTTAAGTATGAGACAAGATAGTGATTCTGAACGTTCCTTTGCAGCCTCTATTAAAGAAAGGCTGACAAGTAGTGACACTTGATCTGTTCTCTCACTATACTTTTTCCCACATCTTGTGAATGACCTAACACCATTGTGTCTGCAGAGTGCCAAAATGAAACTATGTCAATTGGAGAAAGATTGCAATTTAGGATTATCTTTGTGAAATCTTAGAAAAATCTTTTATGCTCTTCTATTTCTAGAGGGGAAGCAAAGAGCTGTAATTAAGCTTGTTTAAACTGGATTATGCCTGCTTCAGTAGTATACTGTAGATAATACTCTGCAGACAAAATAAATAAATTAATAATTGAAGAAAATTGCCATTTCCTTTAATTGGGGCATAGCTGGTCAGGAATGCTAAAGGGCAAAGTTTGCACTGGATTTACTGAAAACATGATCTTTCTATCTCTGCCCAGCATGTGATTAATTCTCACTTTCAAAGTTACAAATACTTACATGTCAACCTCAAGTTATGTAGGAAAATGGACTTAATATTTGAGAAGACAATTTAACTTAAGCTAGAGAATATATTTTTAAAACCCAATTGTGCTGACTTTTTCTACAGGTAAAGTATAAATAAGGCATGTGTATATATGGGTTTGGTTACTTGCTAATGTTAGAGGAATATAAAGATGCACGTGGTTGCTTTTAAGATTACAAGGTTAATGAAGGGATATATATATAATTATAAAAAAACTAACATGCTATGGCACAGAAAGAAAGAAAACAAGTTTATGATAAAATACAGGCTACAAAAGCAGCAACCGTGGGCAAGGTTATTAGTTTTGGTGACAAATGGAATGAGAAAGGCTTCATGCAGAAGGTAACGCCTAATCTGGATCTTCAGAAATAAGTAAGATTTCACTAAGAATTCCGCCTATTTTAAAAAATATTCAGGGGCAAGTGTAACAAAATCTATCTATGGTTAAGTTTTTTAAACAACAAACAGCATAAACTGCTAAAAATAGGCACTAAACATAAAAAATTTTAGTGTAAAAATGTACATCCCATACTACGATGCATTACAGACCTGAAATATGCTCTATTCCACAAACACTTGGTGTGAACTATAGCAAAGGGCACATGGAGTATGACACTACAGGAATAATGTCCCAGACTCTTAAGTTAAAATTCAGGACCAAAGGGTTCTCCTAAATTCCATTACCTGGTGAAATGTCCAGGTACGAACGGTTCTAGTCTGGTTGAAGGCTGGTGGAACTGCTGCACTCAACTTTACAAGGTTAAGGTTCTCTTTATTGAATTGTGGGGGGAAATTATTTTTGAGGTGAAGGCCTAATTGATATGTTAAAGGACACTTAGGTGTTTGCTGTGAACATAAGCAAATCAGAAAGCAAGGTTAAGGAACGACTTAATTTATTACTCTGCTGGGTGGGGAGCAGCAGACAGGCTGCTGCAATGGGGGTTAAGGGTGGAGTGGAGAAAACTATCCTGACTTTAATGCCTGAAGGGGAATCCTTTGCTCACTATCTTCTCTCATTTTCTTATAATTTTTTAAAAAATATAAACACTGTTTGACTTTTATGCCAGTCTCTAGCCTCATCCAGCACTGGGAAAGTTTATAATATGGAGAAGTTCAAAGAAGGCATCAGGCACCATGAAATTAAATGGTTTGTTTTATTGCAAAGTCAGAAGTTGAGTTCAAAAGGTAGAAATTAACATCTTTTTTTAGGGTCAGAGAGATCAGGATTTTTTTCTAATGCATTCAGCTACAAAGAGCTCAGCTCTTTATTTGAACATGCTGTTTATCTCCCATGGTCTTTGCATTCTCAGGATGCCTGCACAGCACGGGCTCAGGAGAAAGGGAATTCCAGGTGGAGGTAACAGCCATCAAAGGTGGAGAACCTCATAAGGCCTTGTTCTGGAGAAGATGTTGTTTGAGACAAGTGATAACATTGGTCGAAATCCAGGATATAAATGACCTTAAATACAGGATTAAAGGAATTTTATACTTTTGTCTATAGTTCATAAAAAATTATTAGTATTTTATGCATGGGAGTGATGGTATTTGTATTTCAGCAAGATCACTCCAATGGCAGCTTCAGGGATAGATTAGTCTACAGGCAAGACACAGGAGGCCATTTGGCAGGCTAAGGAAATAAAACAGGTTAGAAAGAGTTTACATTTAGGAGATAACAGTGCTGTGAAAAAGAAAGAATTGCTTTAAGTGATTTTTTTTTTTTAGGTCACAGTAGAGGGCTTGGTTTCTAACATTTTACTTGAGGTAATGGGTAGAGTTAATAGTAATCAGAAGTTTATAGCTTGGGTAATTGGAATTACTGAAACTGCAAATGTCATTACTGGAACTGCAAATCCCAGGGAAAGGAAGAGAAGATTTGGGGAGGATGATGATGGTTGCATTTTTGAAACCTTGACTTGTATATGCTCACGAAGACTCCAGTAAGAAATATCCAAAATGCAGTTAGTTTAACTGGCTTGACATAATAGAAGTTTGTTTCTTCTTGATGTGGATTTCAAAATAGGCATTGCTGATCAGTAAACAGCTCTTCTGCAGGCACTAATGGATGAAATCAGGCTCATTCCAAGTTATTTTTAACCCACAGTTGCCAAAGTCACTTGGTCCATCTCCGTCATCCCTGCATGAAGGAAAATCAGGAAGGATTTGTGTGGGAGATTAGCATGACCTGTGCCTGGAGATAGTGCAGTTGTTAGCTGGAAATAACTCACACAGAAGAGCTTTCTATTTAGTTTTTTTATTTTTTAGTAAGTGCAAGGTAATCATGAGTCAACTTTGGAAATCAGAGCCAGAGACTGGTATGGAGGCCTTGGGCTTTCCAGGGCAGAAGTTTCAACAGTTTAATAGTTTTATAATTTTGTACTGTGAAATGTTTCTACATGTTTTTACTGTTCCATTTTGATATAATTGACCTTGCAAATAAAGTATGGTCTTCAATGCTAACTGACAGGAATCTGTTAGTCAGTTAAGGTGGGAACTCAGTCAGCTCCTTGTTCGATTCTACTCCATGATGAGATTTGAAATGCAGAACTTTAATTCAGGCGATAACACAGATTTTCAGGCAAAGAAAGAAAAAGAAAATATGACTTTTTTCTTTTTTTTAGTGTGTGATGGAATATTATTCACATTATCTAAATAGTATGGTTCACCACATAACCAAAGATCATGTCTCCTGTGGGAGGGAATAATTTTTATTGGGAAAAAGAACCAGTTTTGTGGGGTCCCTTTTACTCGTGTCTTTATTCTCATGTTTGTGCAGGTGTCTGTTTATCAATATCTCCAGTCACTTATTTTATAGAACAGAACCAAAAGCTATAAAAGATCATCAAGATTTCACTTGCTCCTGGCAGGTTATTCAGAATTCGATATTTTGGTCAAATTAGAAACTGCATATTTAATTTAAAACATGAGCACTTAGTATATTCCAGGAACTATTCTAAGTAATTTAAGTGTACTGTTTAACCCTTTCCGTGGCCTTGTGAAGCTTTATTTACTATTATTTCCCCCTATTTTATTTCCTCCTATTATCCTAATTATTAGTATATTGCTACTTTCCATCCATTTTTGACCCATAGAAATGGAAATTTCATATGATTCAAACCAACACATGTGAGAGGATTTTAAGTCACTTGTCCAAAATCACAATGTCACAAGCTGATAAAAGGAGGAATCTAGGTTTGAACCCAATAGCCCATTTTTATCTTTACTCTATACACTCACTCATTTTATGCACACACACACATATACACATATATACACAAGTATGCTGTATATATACATGAATATACATATGTAGAGATAGGAACATACATTTACAGTTAGAGAATGTGTGTGTGTATATATATACTTTTATTTTTAAAAAGGAGTATTAGTCAGTTTTCTGTTGTTTATAATGGAATACCAAAACTGGGTAATTTATAATGAAATAAAATTTATTTCTTACAGTTTTGGAGGCTGGGAAGTCCAAGGTCCAGGGGGTACATCTGGTGAGGGCTTCTTGGTGAGATGTCTCTGCAGAGTCCCATGGTGACCAGGATGTCACATACTAAGAATGGCAAGAGTGATTGTTACCGTGCTCACTTGCTGTCCTTATAGAGCCCCAGTCTGCACTTATGAGAACCCATTAAACCACTAACCCTTTACTCTGTAAATGGATTAATCCATTCATGACCACATAGTTCTCAGAATCCAATCACCTCTTAAAGGCCCTACCTTTCAACACTGCCACATTGGGAATTAAACTCCCACATGAGCTTTGGAGGGGACAAACATTCAGACCATAGCAAAGGCACATTTTTCTTAGGTATTTCTGTAAAGATCCAAATATACAAAGATTAGCAATCTTCTACTTTCTGATGCTTAACCCTGAACTATGAAAGGTATTCATAATTTTTCTCACAAGCATTCGACTATCACTGGCATTCCCTACCACCCCAACTACCTTAATGTTGGATTTTCTTTTAGTCCACACATAACATGATGGCTGAATTTGTGATTTCAATACTTAAAGAAAAAATCTCACTGCATTCACTCATCTCAACCCTTATTACCACTATGAGCATCTTCTCTGAGCACAAAGAGCACAGTGGATTCACAGCTTTGGGCAGCTTGCGTTCCTGCCAGTGGGCCTCATGGAGCCTGTTTCTTGTTGTCATAAAAACCAATCTATAATTATTAGTGGGAGCTGATTACAACAGAGTCACCCAAATCCTCTCTATATTGGAGTTACCTACCATGTGTGCAGTGACATTCAGTTAGTATTAAAAAATGACAATCAGCAAAACAGTGGACTCTGTAGTCTCTAGGCATTTTCTAGACATTTGATAGATTAAACACACTCATCTTTCAATGTCTGATTGTATTTTTAATCCATATTTATCAAGCATATGTAACATGGCAATAGGGATTGCTTGACAGGAGGTAGATTTCATTCTTTATTTTATTATGTCAAACAGTCCAAAGTGGCATAAGTTAATTATCTAGGCTATTCAAACAAAATATATTTTTGCCTTTGCTGTCCAAAAGCTTATATAAGTAGAATAGGTAGACTTTGCATTTACATTTTTAAATGTAAATGTTCAAAGCAAAGAATTATTCTGATAATTCTCTATATAGCTCATACAATTGATTGGCAGATAGATTCATATTTATTTTGTGTATCTTCTGTCTATCAAGAAAATTATGTATGATTTTACATATACTTTTTACAAAATCTAGTTCATGAACCTTTTAGAAATGCTTGACCCCACCTTCCCACCCACGAACATCTGCTTGTCCTGCTTCCTGGTTTGGGTGGCTTCTTGATGAATCCCACTATTTCCTGCCCAGGCACGTCCATCATCTTCTCTCTCCTTATCTCCTAGTGCTATGACTATCTCAGCCTCACTAGGAATGAGGGTTGGGCTTTAACATGGCCTTTATTGCTGCACTGAGAGGCACAGAAACTTCATCTCCCTAATCCAAACCAACTTGACCTACAGAGGGTCTTCTTTCTCCATCAGCTACATGGAGGTGCAGGGTAAGGAAATACAACTAGAGACTGTAGAACAGTAGAGACCCTGGGGGGTGAACTTTGATCAGTAAGAGACAGAAGGTCAGAAAGAGCCAGCTGGTGAATTCCTTGCTCTTTATCTTCTATTAGACTGTTCTTAGACCCATTGGTTACATTTGGACTTCCAAGGAAGGTCCCAAGAGACCTATGAACAGCTATGTTTTCTTATGTTCCTTGACCAACTTGGCAACAGAAAATAAGGGGTAAAGCAAAGAATCAAGAAGAGGATTCAGAGCAGAAATTTGCAGAAATATTTTCTTTAGCTTTATGTGGTCAATGATTTTATTTTCCTTTAATGAGAACTTCAAAGTGAATACCAGAGTATACTGCACATTATGTATACGTAGTCCCTTTTATGTTCCACATAAGAATAAAAGTGTGTTTAAGAATCCTTTTTTTTTTTTGTTTTTTGCTTTCAAAAAACATGAGTTCTGAGGACTATACTTTTTGCTTTCTGGAGCAGTGACAGATGGGATTACAGGTGAGTGAAACAGTCAGATCTGCAGGAGAAAGGGCACAGCTACCCAGAGAAGCTTCAGAGAGAGAGAGTGAAGAGAAAGGGAAATGAAAGAAGGAACAACCAACTTAAGCACCAGCAGGGACAAGAGGAACTTTATAAGGAAGAACAAATACCCACAAGATTTTAGAAAGAAAAAAGTTTCTGCAAACTCCACCCTTAGCATCCTAAAGAAACTTTCAAGGAAGACTTATTACTCTTTAAAGTTTGGTATTTTAGATTAATATGGCATGATTCCAAGGGAGATCTAGAGGCAAGAAGACCATGGCCCACTTTTATTTCAATTACATTACAGACACATTCCACTTTGATTAACTTTTTAGTTATCTTGGTAGTTTGTTCCCTACTGTGGGTAGAGTTATCCTCTACCATTGGGTGTCTACATCTAAAGTCCTTAGTTAAATAATCTTTTCTGGGTTTAGTGAGATCCCAATGGTGAAAACCTAATGATATCCATCCCAGTGGCATTCATCTCTAAAAATTAAAACCCAGTCACGCAACTTGCAAAGCTCAAGTAACAGGGATGTTGTATATCCTGCAAAATCAGGTAAGCTGACATACTTCTTCACAACTCACTGGATTGCCATGTCATGATTTCTGTAGCCCTTGTTCCTCATGTTCGCTGTACATCTGCTCAGATACCCATGGTTAGATGTGCAATCTCAGGTCCTGCCTCTGATCCCTCTCCCTGGGAAGGAGAAATCTGCAGAGTTTTCCTTTGAGGCCAGTGGACTGGTGGCTCAGCATGACCTCATTATTAGGGGCCTTTGTTTTGTTCTTTGATGTTAAAGGTGACAGATCTATGACTGTAGTAATTCATCCAGAAATGAGATGTGAGAACTCTGGCAAGTTCCATCCTCATACTTGTCTGTGTTGATTAAGTTCAGGGTGTACAGAAAATACAGGGCTCAGCTCTATAGCTTCAAGCCTAAGGCCAGGCAGGTGTCCAACAAATTGAGGTCAAACATAAAAGAACATCAGTACTCTCTCTGCCTTTCATTTACCTATTTCATTTCAGATCAACTCCCCACCCTTATCTGCTCTAGAAAATGCATTCCCCAGGCTCCCTGGTTCTCTGGTTTCCAGTGAAGTTTGGCAAGTGGGAGCACTAGCAGAAGATAAGGGGGTGGGATGAGGGGATAATTTGGAGTATTTCTCTTTGTTTGGACAGACTCTCTAGAAGCTTCTGAGCCTCCTTTGTGGCTGCAGCTCCTGCCTTACAGACCTGCAGTGGTTTCAACTCTCACCAGACAGACCAGCTCCTGGGCTCCAGTAGGACTGTCCTTCCATTGTCCCCCTAGCTTTAGGGTGATAGCTGTTCCTTAATGTTGCTCATATCTGGGTTGCTTCACCAACCTCTGTTTTAGCTTTTCAGCTTTTTCATCAATGTAAAGAGTTACATGAATTAAATTGACTGTAAACTATTATTTTGAACCATATGAAACTGCTGATATTGAACTGAATCTAGCCAGCAAAAACGGCAACTACCTATGATGGAACGAAACTTCCAGTGATTTCTCTTTTCTGTTTGGATTTTAACCAATACACACCCCAAAGGAAACTTAGGGAAGTTAAGGCAGCTGAAACCTCTGCCATAAATGAAGCAGAGTGGGACTTGTGAAAAGTTAAGGAAGGAAACATTTAAACTGGTATTTTCGAGGTGAGCATGAGCTTGTCAGATAAAGAGAAAATGATTTGGGGCAGCACAAGCTCTGGGAAAGACAGAAGTTAAGGAGGTACAGCATCTCAGGGCAAAGAAGAGCAGTGGGCAGTGGCTGATTTGTGACTTAAATAAATCTGATGGCAAAGTGGACATCAGAAAACCAGGGCATTGGTTTTGCTAATGCTGCTGTAACTAAGTACCATGAACAGGGTGGCTTAAAGAACAGAAATTCATTGCCTTACGGTTCTGGAAGTTAGAAGCCTAAGATCAAGGTGTCAGCAGAGTTGGTTCTTTCTGAAGGCTGTGAAGAAGAATCTGTTCCATGCCTCTGTCTTACCTTCTGGTGGTGTGCTGTGAGTCCTAGGTGTCTCTTGGTTTGTAGGCATATCAGCCCAATCTTTGTCTTCATGTTTACATGGTGTTCTCTCTGTGTGTGTATGAGTGTGTGTGCACACATTTTCCCTGTTTTTATGGACACCTAATAGACTAAGGCTTTCCCTAATGTCTTAATTTTAATTTGATTACCTCTATAAAGACTCTGTCTCTAAATAAGGTCATATTCTGAGGTACTAGGGCTAGGACTGCAATGTATAAACTTGAAGAGGACACAATTCAACTCAGAACAACCAGTTATAAGACTGTGCCATAATTTGAGCAAACAGTAAAGAAAACCAAAACTCAAGTAATTACCAGTAGGATGATGAAATAAATAAATGATATTTAACCTCTAAGTTAGCAGGAATGACAAATTGAATATGAAAATAGGGTGAGGAAAAAAAGGAAATGTTGAGGTTGACATAAAATATTCTTTTCAAGGAAACTTAGGAGATGATGAGGTCTTTAACTGAAAGAGCAAACACAGAGAAAGCAAGTCTACTGGATTTTTTTCTTTCCTTTCCTTTCTTTTTTTTTGCCCAAGATAGGGATTAAGAGTATGTAAAATGCTTGTTTTCTGATATGTTGAACATGAAATGCATATAGAACACTTACCTGAAGATATCTAGAAGGCCATGAAAATTTCGGGTGTGGTGTTCAGCAGTTAGAACTTCTGATTTAAGTCCCATCTGTTCTACTTCTTGCATTGTGGTTTTGGACAAAGTACTTACCCTTTCTAAGCTGCACTTTCCTTACCTGTAAAATGTGCATGTTTGGAGCATTAAAGGCATAAGCCATGTAAAACTCTTCGTTTAGTGTCTGACACTACAAAAGTGCTTAATATCAATGCTTTTCAAAGAGAGCTTGAACTGAGACTTCTGGTTAAAGCTTTTTCAGCAAGACAACAGGTAGAGTTGAAGGGAAGTGATTATTCATTTGTCACAACTGTGTTTAACGGTTGAAGAAATTACACACTGAGGATGTTAGAAGTAGTTTGAAACAATTTGAGACAGAGTGATAAAAGTTTAGAGCTGAAAAGTTCCCTCAGAAAACATCCTTTCTTATTCCTACATTTTATTTATGGAGAAACTAATCTCAGAGACTAAAGTGACATTTTGATTAAGTCATAATGGCCTAATAGCACAATAGGGGCCAGAGACCACGTCTTGATTCTGAGACTAGGGTTCATTCCACTATACCATGCTGACCAACTAAAGAAAGATATAACATTAAAAATAGCACCCATCAGTGACTATATCATCTTTGGTGCTCCTAATCCAATGCTGGGGGACTATGATCTCAATTTTCCTCTCTCTTCTTCCACAGCACAGACGAGGCACAGTATCATTGAAAGGCCCAGCAGAATCTTACTGTGAGGATCCTGCCTCCTGCAAAGGAGCCAGAGTGACAGAGTGAAGCACGGGGTGTGTGACTGTGCCCCACTAAAAATCCCAAATGGCATCATTTTCTCACTCTAGGGTAGCCATCATGATCCCTGGGGGAAGGAAGTGGGACAAGAAGGGAGAAAGTAGGTGAGGTCAGGGGTTGAAGGAGAAGGAATCACAATCTTGCTAACTTAGATATAGCTTTAGTCACACTTTGCAAACTTTAACTAAGGTTGCAGGCTGCTTCCCAGCCAAAGCAGGTCATGTGTGCTTGAAATACTTCAGTATTCCTGAAGTTCCTGAAGGAAAACACAAAAACCAAACCAAACACAAACAAGCAACAATACATGCAGAACAACTGCTTCCTAAACAGCACAGGAGATAACATCTGATATCATATCATTTGAGGCACTCAGTAAATAGTTTTAAAAGTGAAAGCCTTAGCCCATTTCTACTTTTTTATTTTCAGATCTGCTCTTTCCAGTGTTTCAAATTTTCTTTTTCTGACACTATGTTCTAACCACTATTGTTGCTGAACATACTTTTATTGTACTGGGACTACTAAAGTTTAGAGGAAACTACTGACACTTGGTTAGAAATAAGCCCTATTTTGCTGTGCTTTTACCAACAGGGAGGAGCACCTTCTCTGTGACAAGCAATGCCAGGGTCCTTCCCACGCACTGCCCACTTGATCGTCTCAGACACACTATACAAAGGAGAAAACTGAGACAGAATGAGTTAAGTGACTTCCCCAAATGACTGTAAAGTGGAAAAAAAGACTTTTAAACAAGGTCTGTCAACTAAAAACCTAGGATAAAAATCCTTCTCACTATGTCTTAATGCTTCTGCCACGAGCGATTTACTGGAATGATCAGACTTCATAAGTATGTGAGCATATATGGACTGTCCCCCGACCTATCGATGGTTCAACTTATGATTTTCAACTTTAAGATGGTGCAAAAGCAATATGTATTCAGTAGGAACTATACTCCGAATTTTGCTTTCTTCCCAGGCTAGTGATATGCAGTACAATGCTCTTTTGAGATTCTGGACAGCGGCAGCGAGCCATGCTGTTTTTTACTTTCAGTACTGTATTCAATAAATTACATGAGATATTCAACACTTTGTCATAAAACAGGCTTTTTGTTAGATGATTTTGCCTAAATGTAGGCCAGTGTAAGTATTCTGAGCACATTTAAGATAGACTAGGCTAAGCTATGATGTTTGGTAAGTTAGGAGTATTAAATGCATTTCCACCGAGATATTTTCAATTTATGATACTTTTATTAAGATGTAACCTCATCATAAGTTGAAGAGCATCTGTATTTGCATCCATATACATATGCAGACTGTTGATATTATTCTTTGATAATAAGAAATGTTTTTTTTGCAGTTGTTTCTCCTAAAGATAGGAAAAATTAATTCTAAACTACTGACAGCTTCTTAGTATGGGTACTATCATAATGATTATATTGATTGTTATGGCAATCAATTTTCATCACTTCTCTAAGAATTTTCTTGCAATTAAAGAATAATTTTACTAAAAAAATCATCAGAGTAATTTCATAAATATAGCCTAGAAAAATTTACATTCTACTTTTATCATGTCTTCTATAATCAGGTTCGGGATACTGAGTTGTTCCTTTTCCTCTTTTTGGAACATCATTATTACCTCAACTGGGAGTCACATGATATGTCCGTATTTTCTAAATCTGTGAAAGCATGGAAGATTTTTCTATATGCATGTTGTGCTTTTCTGTAATGTTAGTGTTTTTATAAGTGTCCACGTATAAGAATTGAATTTAGGTGTAAAATAGAGGGTTTTACTTATAAAAGCAGTTTACTTTTGCATACAATTCACAAACTGATTCTAATCAAAGTTTTACATACTCAGGTGATGTGGCACATAAGAAAAATTCTGTAA
This sequence comes from Cynocephalus volans, assembly GCF_027409185.1. Lineage (NCBI taxonomy): Eukaryota > Metazoa > Chordata > Mammalia > Dermoptera > Cynocephalidae > Cynocephalus > Cynocephalus volans. The sequence continues at coordinate 40,924,729 of NC_084461.1, read as the reverse complement.
AAGGGGGTCTCCTTATTAGCTGTTATTACTGTATTGAGTTCACCGTTCCCTGTGTCATCCAGAATTGCTGAACCAGAGGAATATGTTTAGCGCCAAGGCCATCCACTTGGCCATCTCTTTGTATTCCTGTGCCCAATTTAGATGGCAAATAGACAAGTGCAGCAAACTTGGCCTTAGAATGGCACAACTATCAGGAACTCAGACTCCTCTGTGATGAGGACCTGTGTCATGCTACCAGCTAAACTACCAAGACCAGCAGAGGTGCTAGCTGAGAGTATGGGTAACCTTGAATGGATAGTGGTAGAAGGAGTTGATCCATTTTGGCCACAAGCCCAGCTGCAGAGACTGGGAAGGAATAGTAATTCATCCTACTAACCTTCCTCTTCATCCAGGTTTTCCCCAGGAAGAAAGATCCAATGGAATCCTGAAGGAACTGCTTCCAGAATGTCTATGAACAAAGATAATGTGAGAGGCAGAAGGAATGAATCATGGTGGAGAGGAGGTACAACTGCCCAGAATCTCCATCAATAAAGAGCTTGTCCCTAGCTGTGGGGGTGTGGTCAGCAGAAACCTCCAGCCATGATCCCCCTCTGGGGTGGCCTCTGCTGCTCAGCTGCCTTGCTGAAGGCCATGCCCCTTCCTGAGGCAACCCACATCCAGTAGTTGATTCATACAGGTCCTGTACTAGGTGTACTAATCACATCATTTTCACATCATTTGCAAGCTAAAACTAAGGTAAACCCAATCTCATTCTCTATTCCTCTTTGTTTATGGTCCAGAAAAACACCTAACTGCAATCTTATCCCCTTCCTTTCCGACTTTTGCACCTTTCGGTCATTGCATCTCCTGCAATCCTTCCCTCACCATCTCTCACCTGTAATTTAAGTCTGGTTTAAATACATTTTTTTCTTCATGCAATTTCATTTGGTCCTTTCAATTATGAATGATTTCTTCTTCAATTTCCCTCTCTCGAGCACATCCTTTGTGTCTCTTTTTATGCCTACGATCAAATTCTGCCTTAAAGTAGTTATTACAGTACTTGTCGTTACCACCCCTAAATTTTAAACTCTTGAAAAGAGCAAAAAGATAATCTTTATCTTTTGAGTTCCCACAATGTTCTCGAAGTACTTTGGGTGTGATAATTTAATAAATGTTTGTTAAATATATTGTTTAATAGATTATTAGGAATAGTAAGAAAAAATGAAGCAGAGTGACCACTAATGGGACAAAAATAAGATTCTTTGTTAAAAAAAAAGTAAGGTGGAACTCTAATTATTTTCCAGTGGTCTAATTATTTTGCAATGGTTTGTATGATCTAGCAATTTGGTTTATGAAAACTCAAAAGAGGATCAAAGGAGCATTTCAATTTCATTGTGTGGGAAGTCCTGCTCTCTTTTTTATGTTGTGTAATAAGTGAGATGGAATCCTTCATATTTTTTCACTATGTATACTCCCTGCACAGGCTTGGAGGAAAGTAGCTGTCAGCAGCAGGATTTTTAAAAATTATAATTAAAGTTTAAAATAAGGAAACTCTAAGTAGAAAAAGTATTCTGTGAGGAAAGAACTTGCTGAGGCATAAATAAAAACTACCTTCAATGGTCAATTATCTTTGTTGCTAGGCAATTCATATGATAACCTGAGGTAGAGTAATTTCTCCTTCTTTAAAATCAGAAGCATTCCTATTCCCTCCATCAAATCTATCTGATCTTTGACTTTTAACGGTGTGCCATTTGGGTCATAATGTTAATGCTCAAGTGAATGTTGGTGTACAGCACAAAAGCCGTGATGTGTGTAGAATTTGTTGACTTTTGTGGGTCACTTCATTAAAAAATAATTTATAAATTCTAGCTACTATGTTCATATAAACTGTAACATTATCCCAATAACAGATAAAAGGTGAAAAGCTATATTAACCTTCAAACATTATTTATAAATTTTTTCTTGTCCAAAGTAAAATTGATTCTTTCTAAATAATGTGCTCTGCCTGAAAATGTGCGTTTGTGTAATAATAGATAAGTTTTTGGCACAATAAAACCCAAACCTCACACTTCTGTACTTCCTCTCCTCAAAGAGCTAACAGCATCTTCTACCCTGCATCTCCATCCAAAACACATCATCTAACTAACTCTTATAGAGATACTGGCTGTCAGGAACAAAGACAAAAATAGTTCACAGATCATTGCTTCTACTACCTAACCTGCAGAAACACATTCCTCCCCTGCCAACCTTTTCCTTCCAACACAGATCTAACAATTGGATTCCTTTCTTTTGTGCCAGTTATAGCTGTCACTTGTTGCTTTGGCCCCCACGGATTTGTCACCCCACTTCCCCTGGGTGATGGAGATGCAAAGGATTACTCAAAGCCCATCTCTTCTGAGCAGTGAGAGGCCCCAAAGTGGTTAATCTCCCACTGGAACCTTCAAACGAGAGGGATCTCTTCCTTGGGAAATTAACATCGAATTGGGGTTCTCTTCCTGCATTTATTTTCCAGACCAGGAAGTTACAGGAAGAGAACAAAGGTGGGGTTATAGTTTAACAATATAGACTGGTGACTTTCAGTGAAACAAGCCAGATGACATTCCAGTAAGGCAATTAAGTGGTCCTATCAACAAAAGTTTGATCTTAGCAAACATTCCTTCCTATAGCAATTTCTCAGTATCTTTACATAACTAGTCTGTCTTTGAGCCAGCAACCTGCTGTGCCACAATCCTTATCTTGCAACAGAGACTTACAGCCTGAGAGAAATTTCCAGTCCTTCACAAGGTCAATATTTGTTTTTTATTTTATTATTTTATTTTTTTGTATTTTTTTGTGACCGGTAAGGGGATCACAACCCTTGGCTTGGTGTCGCCCACACTGCACTCAGCCAGTGAGTGCACCGCTGAGCTCCCAGCGCCGCACTCTCCCGAGTGCGCCATGGGGTCGGCCCACGCAAGGTCAGTATTTGAAACTGCAAGGCTTTGGAAAACCAGACCCTGTGAAGTACATATGCTTTTTATTCCACAGTCACTAGGATAAACCTTGAAAATAAAGTTGCCAGAATTTTGGGGAAGAGTTCAGACTTAAAGCAATGTATTCACCACCCTTTTTTTGACACTACTCTGTAAGTGATCATCTTTATATTGACAACTACAAATGTACAGAGATAGTTCTCTTATGGGGGCCTGAACAATTTACTGATGGGTTGAGAGTGCAGAAATAAAATTGTTTTATTACAGTGTGCAAAAGAAACTGTGTTAGGAAGCCACATAGAGTTCAAAGCATTGAGACAGAATGCTATAATGAAGAGGACAGGATTTTCTTTCAGGTGGAAGAAAACTGGCACCTAGGCCAGGGCCAGGGCTTGACTTTTTCAAGCAGAGTTGACCTTGGTCTCCACACTTGACCTTTTAGTTATCTGTTGCCTCTTCTGTGCACTCAGCATTGTTGTGAGAACACATGCAAAGTATCTCATAAATGACTGACAGGAAGGGAGTACTCAATAAGTTTTGGTTTCCTTCTCTTGATTGTATATTTAATATACTGAAATAAATGTGTTTTTACTTCTTTTGAGCAGGTATTATGCAAAATAAAATGATTCACTTTGGAATTTAGAGTGTCAAATTTTGGAAATTGTTTCAGAATCTGAGAGTCTGCACTCAGTGGGCTGTCTTGAATAGTCCATTGATTATTACAGCATTGTACAAGAGTAGAATTTATTTTGGTTTTGACATGACAGCATTTTTTAAAGGATTTCTCCTTGTCCCCTGCTGTTCTAACACTATGAACAGTTAGGAATAGTCTCCAACTCCACCTCAGTAGGCAGGACTTTTGTTGACTACTCCAGTTGGGGAACATTCCTGCAGTTATGGATGACAAGTATTTCATACCAGCAAGATCCACAGACATAAGTAGACTTGATTCAAAACTGCACTGGCATCCACTCCAGGAAATGTAAAATTAAATCATTACTGGGCTTTCTCAACATGGCTCTTCACATGCCATCTAATAGGCATTAGTTTGCAGTCATTGTCATTGACTTAGCAGAGTTTTAGGAATTGAACTCACTAGATGGTTATTTTAGTTCCTTACTTCACATGGTCAATGAAAGACCAAAGCAAGGTGGACTCATTCTCATGGTGCCCTGTTTCCATATCTCCAGATACTTTGGAGGCTATTGCTCTCTTTGTGAAGAAAGAAAATGGATCTTGAAAGGGAAGGGAAAGGATATTAACATTTACTGAATTTAACTGAGTGCCAGAAACTAAACTGTGTACTTTATGTGTTATTAATTCTTACACTTTATTTTCAGCTTTTACCCAAATTAGATTGGTCTGGTGTGGTTTTTTGTTTTGACTAGTTTAGAAATAAGGACACTGTTCCAATTTGTCTTAGTACAGATTCCTCTGAGGGCCAAAAGGGAATAGAGAAAATTGAGCTTTGGAGTAATTTATGTGGTTATGTCATTTTAAACTCATTAAGAACTTAAAAACATGAAATTTGATTAACTTTCTATATTAATTATTACTAAAGTCATTTTGCTGACTCTAATGTTAATACATGCTAATATTTGGAAAATACAGAAAAGTAAAAGAAAATTTAAAAATATACCAGATATGGCCACTATTAACATTTTGCTACATCACTTTTCATAGGTTTCATATTTTAAATATATATATTATACCATAGTACAAGAATACATAAAGATATATGGTCTTGTATATTTTATTATTTTATTTAGTTTTTTTTAATGTGAAATGTAGTGCATGCTCCTCATAATGTATTTTGAACTCTACAAAAATTCTGTATTTAATATCCATAGCCTTCGTCACTGAAGGCTAATACTCTTGTATGTTCCAGATGAATTTGCTATGCAAATTCAAACAAACTTCCCACATACACATACACATATTTTTTTTTCTTTTTACATAAATGGCAGCATGCATTATAAATGAATCTGTGCCTCATGTTTTAAATGTCAGGTAGGTTCCTATCAGTGTCTACAGTAAATGTGCTCATTGGTACTTTATTGATTAACTCTCTTATTGATAGACTTTTTAATAATTTTATAAAGTAAAATTATAATTATAATTGTTATGATTTTGAAAGCTAAAAAATAAGATTAGAGCCACATTTCAGTTAAGTGTTTTCTGGATTCAGAGTCTATGATTTTAGCCAACAGATCATATTAATTCCATTTTTTTCTGATAGCTCTTGAAAGTTACAGACTAATTTGATTTCTTAGTATTTAATCTTTTTGTCAGTCTTAAATTCAATACTTTATTTTTAATATTTTTACCTGGTTACTGTTAACAGAGTTTATAACCTTATTGAATTATCTTATAGTTTCTAATAATTTTTGGTCCATTTTCTTTGGCTTTCTAAGTATAAGCATCATTGTCATTTGCAAGTAGGAACAATTTTTGTCTCCTCTTTTCCAATTTTTATACCTCACATACATTTCTCTTGTCAAATTGGGTTGAACATTTAGAACAATGCTAGATAATAGTAGTAGCACTCATCTTTGTCTTGTTTCTGACATTTAAGGGATACATTATTTTAAAAAAATTCTTATTGCTCTAAATTAAGAGATTAAAAAGCACATTGAATTTAGGGTATTGTATTAGTCAGTTTCTGTTGCTGGGAATATAACAATACTTAGAACTGGGTGATTTATAAAGAAAAATGATATTTGCTTACATTATTGCTTACAGTTTCTGAGGCTGGGAAGTCCAAAATCTAGTGGTGACAACAGTGACCCAGGAGGTTCACATTGCAAGACGGTGGAAGCAGAGAAAGCAGAGAGAGACAGACTTTCCTCTTCTTTTAAAGCCCGCAGAACCATGCCTCTGACCACCATTTCTAATCCGTTAACTACTGCAAGGTCCTACTATCTAATCACCTCTTCAAGGCTCCACCTTTCAATTACCATAACAGGATTTCCCACCCTCTTAACAGTCACAGTGGGGGCTAAGTTTCTAATACATAAAACTTGGGGGACACAAATCAAGTTTCAGTGAGTTTTGGAGGACATAATTCGATCCACTACAGGTATATACTATTCTTTTCTTAAAACTTATCTTATTTTTCCTCTGATGGAATCTATACTAGAAATATTCTTTCTAATCTAAACAATAGGTTATTCAACTCACTTCCTGAGAGAAAAATTCCACTGGAGGTGATTTCTTTTGCTGTTGTTAAATGTTGTAATTTGATAGAATTTCAACTTTGTAATAACTAGAAAATTTGATGTCCAATTTAAAATAAAATTTATTTGGAAGAGAAAGCATCATTACCTGGGTCTTATACTAACACGCCTTCATTCAGTTGTCTTCCACAACACTAGAGCCTATGTCAAAATAGCTCATACAATTTTTATTAAGTCAAGCAGAGATAACCTTACAAAGGGCTTATGAGCATACAGTATGGTGACACTAGCATTGCCACAAATGATCCTATTAGGAAGAAAATTAGAATTCAGGTGCCAAGACGAACTTTGCATTTTGAACATTTTAAGGTTACCCTAACTAGGCATATTTCTCAAACATTTAAAAACGAAAAAGCTTAATGTTTTCAATTATTGAATTCTCGAAACCCAGACATCAAGCTGATGGAGGTTGTCTTATGTTTTCTTGTACAGAGCTTGTCAAATAAGAAATCAATTTCCTCCCCAGGGAGTTAGAGGCTGCTCCCAGGCCTGGCCCACTCCAGTTTAGGTACACGGTGACTGTGGTCCTTCCTCCCCTTCCCTCCCAGACATGCTTCTCCATAATCAATTGCACACACAGCTTTATAGCCTCACAGGACACCTGGAAGGGAAGAGACGAAAAGAACATCTTCCTTCTCTGACTCAGCGTACACTGTTGCCTGATGCAAAGGTGGAAGAAGAAAACCTGGGAGGTATTACATATTATAGTTATTGCATTTTACTATTATACCCTAATTATTACATATTTAGTAAAGTTATTTTTGAGAGAAGTTTAAGCCTCATTTCAACTAGTATCTCAAATGTTACTGATCTAAGTGTTTGATTAAGCCGTGTTTTAAAATTTATATGCAAGGATTACATAAACAACATACTGAGCTCTATTGCTTTACAGAATAAGGATATACGATGAATTAAAACTGAGTTTTCAAAAATGAGCAACCCCTATATTGAAAACTATCAGAAAAGAGAAAAATGCTTTGTACTGAAGTCCTGCACAAGAATACGTGGATCATCTTATTAAGGCCTTTCTTTTGAGGAACAACCACTTTTTGTATAAAATGTCATTAAATTGTGATGGGTACCCAAGTTCAAGTCATAGACATTTTATTAGTGCTGAGACACTGTCCTGTATTTTTAATTATACTCAGATTATGATTAATTACTTCTATTTGAAAAACCTGAATGACTCCCTTTTTTAAATCTAGCAGAATATATGAGTACTAACTTGCCATATTTTCCCCCGTTTTTCTTGTTGTTGCTATCTTCAGACACTTCACATTCGTCCTATGTTATACGCTTTTCTGAAGCCCTAATATTTATCAATCCTTCTTAAAACGTTTGGATCTGATTATCCACATCATTTATATTTATATATGTGACACCTAAAACAGAAATTAACATTCACTAAGAACTATTTGCATACACATGAATGCTGTCCTTTTTCTGATGCTAAAACAAAGCTAATTTATTGAAAGAGAAGAAATTATTAGTCCAAAAACAATACTTCTCTGGAAACACTGCAAAAACCAAACTCCATAGGCCTTTGTGACATTTAGCCCATGTTTTGTTAACACTGGTCAGTACTGACTCTGAGAAAAAAATATTTTAAAGGCCTTTGAATGAACGAATATTACATTTGACAATGTAAGTGCAAACAATGATGCATGCAGTGATGAAAATAACCCTTGTAAACAATTATTCTGCTTTGATGTTATACCTGATCCTGACCAGAGAGTGAGAGATTTGGTCAGCCACCTGGTACTAATGGGCACGTAACACATTCAGACTTGTTTTCTCAGCTGTAAAATATGAGTGTGTGCGTGCGCGTGCGCGTGCGTGTGTGTTTGGGATCAGATGGGAGAACGCTACTAAATAATGTTAATGATCCCTTTCTGATTCTAAACTTTTATACCTGTGAGGCCGATTATTGAGCCGTTTTTCAGCTTTACAGTTACAGAATCTGATCCATCTTAGACTCTGCTTACTCTACATACTCAAATTTGGCAATTTTATCTACTTGCATGTTCCAATCTTACTACGTAATTCTGAACTCTCATTTCAGTCATTCCTTCATTGATTCAACGCAGTTTTTAGAATTCTTATTTTATTTCATTACTTTAAATTTATTTTTTATATCTACTATAGACCAGGTCATAGGGATAAAATGTGAAGAAAGATTAACAAAGGTGCAACATTTCACAAAATCTACAGTCTTACAAGCTCCATTGTATCCCCAATGAACCTCCCTCTGAAATCTGCATTTCTTCTTTTTTTTTTTTTTTTTTTTTTTTGACCGGTAAGGGGATCACAACCCTTGGCCCAGTGTTGTCAGCACCACGCTCAGCCAGTGAGCGCACTGGCCATCCCTATATAGGATCCGCACCCGCAGCCTTGGTGCTCCCAGCGCCGCATTCTCCCGAGTGAGCCACGGGGCCAGCCCTGAAATCTGCATTTCTTTATATATTCCCATTATTTAGTTAATGCCCTCAAGCTACTCCTCAATTTATGACACTTCCAGAGATATGGGACCATGGAAGCCTTGGCCTCTCCCTTTACATTCAGCTCCCAAGTTATAGGATTTCTATTTTAGAAATAATTCCCCAGCATCACTACCATTGCCTTAGGGCATCTCACAACTTTTGTTCAACAAATCTGTACTGAGTACCTAAGTTGTTAATACAATTCTCCCTAAAGATTCACAAAGTCATTATAAAACTTCACTTCCACACATGTACTGTTTCATATTTAAAACAAACTGAACCCAGAATTCTCTCTATAGTCTTAAAGAATGAATCACAGCCTTCAGATGTTTAGTTTTCCAAAGTTAGCCAAAGACACTTTATCGTATCTACATACCTACCCAAATAAACCGTTTTAATAAAAATTAGATTTATGTTTGCAACATGACATGCAAATATAAGCCACAAAGGACGGAGATTATAAAAACAGGTAAGCACAATCTACACAGTGTGGAATATATAACAGTCATAATTTGCTAAAGTGGAGCTGTTTTTCATGCTCTTATTACTCGTATATAATCTTTTGTTGTTAATAATACTGTATCTAAAATTCTACTCTCAAGACCATCTTCAAATACGAAGGGGGAAACACTAACGTATGTATCTATATAAATGTCTGAAAATTAGCTGTTGCACATTTTAAATAAATTATGCTAAATGATACCCTTGATGGGAATAAAATGTGAAAAGCAATTTTAAAATTCTATTTGTAATTTAAAGCTAAATTAGCCCTTCATGATCATTTCTCTAAATGTTGTAAGAACAGATCATATAAGAAATGCTGTTTTAATTTATTTCTTCATATTTCTTAATGTTTTTGTTTGGAAGTCTCTTAGTAAACCTCAAAATGTAGGAAGTTGATGGGAGGAAGAATCAAAGAAGGGAAAAAAACAAAAATTTTGAATTTCACTTTTTTAATTTTGATTTTTAATTGACACAATTGTACATATTTACGGGGTACAGAGTGATGTTTTGATACAAGTATATATTGTGTAATAATCAAATCAAGGTATTTAGCATATTCATCACCTCGTATATTTATCATTTCTTTGTGATATGAACATTCAAAATCCTCTCTTTTAGCTATTGTGAAAAATACAATACAATATTGTTAATCACAGTCACCGTGTTGTGCAACAAAGCACCAGAACTTATTCCTCCTATATAATCATAACTTTGTACCTGTTGACCAATCTCTCCCTATCCCCTCTCCCCTTACCCATCCCAGTCTCTGGAAAAATACTATTCTGCTTTCTATTTCTATGAGATCAACTTCTTTAGATTCTGCATATGAATGAAATCATGTGATATTTGTCTTTCTGTGCCTGGCTTATTTCATTTAATATAATGTCCTCCAGCTTCATCCATGTTGCCACAAATGACAGGATTTTCATTCTTTTTTAAGGCTGAATATTATTGCATTGTGTATATTTACATCATATTTTCTTTATCCACTCACTCGTTGTTGGACACTTGGGTTGACTTCATATTTTGGCTATTGTGAATAATGCTGCATCAAACATGAGAGTGTGGATATCTCTTGGACATACTGATGTCACTTTCTTTGGATACATCCAGTAGTGGAATTACTGGATTGCATGGTAGTATTATTTCTAATTTTCTGAGAAAATTCCATAGTGGTGATTTTTGTATATGATGAGAGACAGAGGTCTAGCTTTATTCTTCTGCATGTGGATATTCATTTTTCCTAGCATAGTTTATTGAAGAACTGTCCTTTCTCTAGTGTGTGTTCTTGGTGCCTTTGTCAAAAATTAGTTGATCATAAGTGCATAAATTTATTTATGTGTTCCTTATTTATTTATTTATGTATTCCTTTGTTTCATTGGTCTGTGTCTATTTTTATGCCAGTACCATGCTGTGTGGGTTATTCTGAAGTGAGGTGGTATGTTGCTTTGTTCTTTTTGTTCAAGATTGCTTTGGCTATTTGGGGTCTTTGTGGTCAAATATAAATTTTAGGATTTTTTTTCCTATTTCCGTGAACAATTGTCTTCGGTATTTTGATGGGAATTCTATTGAATCCATAGATTGTTTTGGGTAGTATGAACATTTTAATAATATTATTTCTTCCAATCCCTGAGCATAGAATAGCTTTCTATTGTGCCTTTTCAAAGTTCTGAATCACTGTTTCCTAGTTTGCAGGAGAGTACCTCAACGCAATAAAATCCATATATGACAAATCCATAGTTAATACCATACTGAATGGGGAAAAGATGAAAGTTTTTCCTTTAAAATCTAGAATAAGGCAAGGATGCTCACTTTTGCCATTTCCATTCAACATAGTACTGCAAGTTCTAGCTAGAGCGATCAGGCAAGAGAAAGAAATAAATGGCATACAAATTGGGAAGGAAGAAGTTAAATTGTCCCAGTTTGCATATGACATGATCTTTTTTTTTTATAGAAAACCCTAAAGACTCTATTAAAAAATTGCTAGAACTAATAAACAAATTTAAAGTAAAGTTGCAGAATACAAAATCAACATACAAAAATCAGTAGTGTTTCTATATACTAAAAGCCAACTATCCAAAAAATAAGTCAGGGAAACAATCCCATTTACAATAGCTACAAAAAGTAAAATAAAATAAAATACCTAGGATTAAATTTAACCAAGGCTGTGAAAAAATTTGATTTGAATTTTAAAACTAAAAGGACTTCAGGTTATTCTTTCCTAAGAAGTTCTCTCAAGTTGTGACATGAGAATTGCTATTGAAAACGGTTAAAACATGCATTACCAAACCAAACTCACAGAGTGTGTGTTATTAGTTCTGGGGTGAGGGTCAAGTAACCTGAATTTTTACACAATTGTGCAGGTTATTTGGGTGTGGTTGTCTATGGGTTGTCATTTGGGAATACTGATATAACTCCCCTTACTCATTTTATAGAGGAACGAAAGGAAGCCCAGAGGTCAAAGGCATTTTTAGGCTTATTCAGCTACTTTGCGAAAGAGAACACTAATTTAGCAGGACCTAAAAGAACAATTAGCCAGTCTCACACCTTTGCCAGAAAGTATAACTTCTTAGAAGATGAGGGACAGAAAGCTTTGTAGAGGGCATGTTACTCTTGTTACACATATTTAACATATTGTTTTAAAGGGAGGGAAGAAATAGCACATAGGAGGAAATGAGCACCTACAGAGTGCCTGTGGTTTTTGCTAGGTACATTATGTACATTCCACTAGTAGATTTCCCGGTTATACTGAGGAGTGGGAATTACCATCCAACCCACACAAAATAGGAATTTGAAGTTCAAGGAGATTTACTAAATTTACAAATCAAAAGGTGAAGTGAAAAATCTGAGATGCAAATCTAGATGTCCCTGTTCGTAAAGACTGTGCTATTACCACTACACTAAAAATATTTTCAAATTTAAAAGTGTCATATAAATTTAACATTTTGGGAGAATGACATCATCAAGATGGTGAATAGATGATTCCCAGCATCTCACCTTCTGACAAGTAACCAATTTACAATGATTAAAAAATAAGGACCTCCAACTTGGAACCACTGGAACTGGGAGAGGAGGAGGAGAGACCTATGGAGTTCATGAAGGCACAAGAGGCAATGGTGAGAGTGTGGGGGAAGGGTGCCTATTGTTTTGAGCCAGCCCCATATGGAAGTGGAGACTAGCTCTTACAGAAGCTGGAAAAAGCTTTAGCAGCGCCCTTCCTGTAAACCTGATTGGAGTTCACAGGAGAAAGGAAGGCTTTGGAGTGTACCATACCAGCCCACAGGCCATAAAGTCTAGTGGTAGGATTCCCCTGGGCCTGTATTGGAGCAGACAGCTGCAACCAACTGGAGAGGAGAGTCACCCAGAGGCCAGTGAGTTATCATGAGGGTTTCATACATGGCCTGTTCCATTGGAAGTGGTTGGAGTGCAGGTAGAACATTGCATGCAGCTTGGGCAGTTAGTATCAGTGGAAATCAGTCAGGGCAGTAGAACTGTCAGGGGCTCCATCTGCAGGAAAGACCTCTTTTTGGGCCAAAATTTACACACAGCCTGGATCTGGATGTGATTAACTATCTTTACAAAAACTTTCCCTAGAGAATCAGCAGCAAATAGCCATCTCCTCAAATGCCTATGCATCAATGTAATGACACAATGATTGAGAATGAACAGAGAAATATGTCATCACAGAATGAAACAAAGTACTAGCAGTGGATGCAGGGGAACAACAGATCTATAAAATGTTTGACAGTAAATTCAGGTTAATTATCTTAAGGATGTTCAGGGAGTCACAAGATTATACAGACAGAAAATTAAATAAGATCTGGAAAATAATTCAGGAACAAAATGAGAAACTTGACAGAGGAATAGAGAAAGTCTTTAGAAAGCTCCAACAGCAGATTTAATCAAAGGAAAGAATCAGTGAACTAGAAGATAAAGCACATGAAATTATCCAATCAGAGGAGCAAAAAGAAAAAAGAATAAGAAAAAAATGAAACAGAAATACAGCAAATATGGGAATCCCTTAACTGAAATAACCTCCACATAAATGGCATACCAGAGGGAGAGGAAAAAGGAAGAGATGTCAAAATCCTATTAAGGAAAATAATGGCTGAAAATTTCCCAAGTATGGAGAAAGATGACAACATTCAGGTATAGGAAGCTCAGAGGTCACCAGTCAAACTCAGCCCAAGGAGGAACACCTCAAGGCACATCATACTCAAATTATCAGAAACCAAAGACAAAGAGAGCATACTAAAAGCAGCAAGAGAAAAGAAACACATATCATTCAACAGAGTCCCAGTACATCTCTCAGCTGAATTCTCAGTAGAAACTCGACAGGCCATGAGAGAATGGGATGATATATTCAAAGTGCTGAAGGAAAAAGATTGTCAGCCAAGAATTCTGTATGTGGCAAAACTAACCTTCAAATATGAAGAAGAAATAAAGTCTTTTCCAGACAAGCAAAAGCTAAGGAAATTCATCAACACTAGAGACCTGCATTACAAGAAATACCAAGGAGTTCTCCAGTCTGAAAGAAGATGATGCTAAGGAACAGTAGGAAAACATTTGAAGGTAAATAAGTCATTAGTAAAGTAAGTTCGCAATCTCAGAATGCTCCAGTGTTATAAGGGTGGTGAATAAACTGCTTAAATCCTTAGTATGAAGACTAAAGGAAAAACCTAACGAGATGTTAACCTAAACAACAACCATATAAGAGACAGGCAGTATGAAAAGATGTCTTGAAACAACAAATTGTCAAAAAGTGGGGGGAGGGGAATGATGCCTAAGTGTAGAGTTGGTTTTTTTCTTTTTGCTTAGATATCAAAGTTAAATTGTTATTAGCCTAAAATAATTTGTTATAACTATAACATGTATTTTATAAGCTTCATGGTAACCATAACACAAAAACTTAGAAGAGACATACTAAAAATAAGTAGTGAGAAAGCAAAATATAAAGCTAAAGAAAACCATTCAACCACAAAGGAAGACAGTAAGGCCAGAAAAAAAGAAAAAAGAGCATCAACAAAACAACCGGAAAAATAAAATAGCAAAATGGCAGTAATGAGTCCCTACATATCAATAACAACGCTCAATGTGAACAAATTAAATGCCCCATTTAAAAGACAGAGTGGCTAGATAGATTATAAAACAAGAACCAGTAATGTGCTTCCTACAAGCCTCTTCAACAAATGGTGCTTGGAAAACTGGACATCCACATGCAAAAGATTGAAACTACACACCTGTCACTTGCCATACACTAAAACCAACTAAAAAATGGATCAAAAACCTAAATTTAAGACCCAAAACTATGAAACTACTAGACAAAAACAGAGGAATCATTACACAAAATGGGAGTGAGCAGCTCTTTTTTGAGCAAGACTACAAAGGCACTATGGGATTACATCAAAGTAAAAAGCTTCTGCACAGCAAAGGGCACTATCAACAAAGTTAAGAGACAATCAACAGAATGGGAGAAAATGTTTGCCAAGTATATATCAGACAAGGGACTAATGTCCAGAATATGTAAGGAACATAAATGACACAACAGCAAAAAATCCAAATGACCCAATTAAAAAATGGGCAAAGGACTTGAACAGGCTAATAGGCACATGAAAAAATGCTCAACATCACTAATCATCAGGGAAATGCGAGTTAAAACCATGATGAGTTATCATCTCACTCAAGTTAGAACAGTAATTATTAACTAAACTGAAAATAACAAATGATGGTGAAGACAAGGAGAAAAAGGAACTCTCCTGCATTGTTGGTGGGAGTGTAAATTGGTACAGCCACTGTGGGAAAAAGTATGCAGATTCCTAAGAGAACTAAAAGTAGATCTACTCTATGACTCAGCTATCATACTACTGGGTATATTCCCAAAGGAAATGATATCAATATATCAAAAAGACACCCTCACTCCCATGTTCACTGCAGCACTTTTCGCAATAGCCAAGAGATGGAATCAACCTAAATGGCCATCAATGGGAGAATGGATTAAAAAACTGTGGTATACATACACAACGGAATACAACTCAGCTATTAAAAAGTGATGTCTTATCATTTGCAGCAACATGGATGGAACTGGAAACCACCATGTTAAGTGAAGTAAGTCAGGCACAAAAAGACAAATACCGCATGATGTCACCCATATGTGGAATCTAATAAAAAAAAACATAAATAAGTGGTTCTTATAGAATTAGAGAGTAGAATAATGGTTAACAGAGGTGAAGATGGGGAGGAGGAAATGTGGTGGACTACAGGGTGCAAAACTATGCTATCAACCCTGAATGAATCATTGTGCAGTATATGCACATATGGAAACAATATACTAACCCTGCAAATATGTACAAATAAATGTTAAAATTTTATAAAGAAAAGGAAAAATCCTCAATTTAATATTTTGATTAATATTATTTTTTCAAAAGTGCCTTTTCCTTCTTACTTGTTTTCTGGATTTGCCCTCGCCACCTCCTCAGGGATTATGCTTTGTCAAGTCTTTCCTTCCCTTTCTCTGTCTTCAATACTCTGCCTTTTTTTCACTCACCATTCATTATTTCAACATGTTCCATACTTCTTTCTGTCCTGCTACTTTTAAAACTGTTCTTTGGATCCCTAGCTTCCAGGAGAGGTCAAGAATAGGGTCTCTGCCTTTATTTAATGAGGACGTTTCTTGAGGCACCCATGTATGCCAGGCTACGCCCCGTCCCAATGCTAGTCCAGGACTTTCCACACCAGAGGGAAAAACATCACCATATAAGGTTACCCTTTGCTCCATTGTCACCCTGGCCATAAGATACGTCCCTCGCCCTCCCCACCTCACCCTCAAACACACATTCAAAGATGTCACTAAGTAGGGTGTGCAACAGTTGCTTCCAAAAGCCCAAGTGATAGAAGATTATGTAAACTAAGAATTAAACTCACATCATTGTCCATGTTAGGTCCCCAGTGCAGATGATGATAAAATTTAAGAGTTTGCCTTATTCTTTCTTGAAATAATATACTGAAGAATATTATCTATACTGGGGATTGAGAAATTCATCATAAGCATCCCACTGCTCAATATTTTTATATTCAGTAATGGTCCCATGGCCCTTCTCATTCTAAGAAACTTGGGGCCTGCTCATGCCACTCAGCGTCTAAAATCCTAGATGTCATTATTATCCGAATTAAGTGTGCTGTGATTGCAAAAGCCTTGGTGGTTTTCTTCTCCATTGTCACCATGCTAGAAGTGTTAGAGTATAGCATTGAACCTATTGGATTTAAGAAGAAGCAATAGTTTTGAATTCAATATCACTGTGTATATTTAGATTCTAGTAAGGACATTAGGGACCTGAGGTCATGATGCTATACAAACTGTTGCTTAGTTTTGAGTTTAGTATATGTGTCATTTATGTGTGCACAGAGCTAAGTCAAGTTGAAGCCTCTGGTTGGGTTATTGGCTTTTCTACTTTAGAGAAATTTCAAATTTGAAGTTTTAAGGTCTTACTCAAAATATTTGAAGTTTAAAAATGTTGAGGTTTTGTGAAAAATTTAGTACACAAAAGAGTAATTTTTAGCCCTGTGTAGTGGATTGAATTATGTCCCCCAAAACTCACTGGAACTTGAATTGTGTCCCCCAAGTTATATGTATTAGAAACTTAGCCCTCACTGTGGCTGTTAAGAGGGTGGGAAATCCTATTATGGTAAATGAAAGGTGGAGCCTTGAAGAGGTAATTGGATTGTAGGACCATGCAATAGTGAATGGATTAAAAGTGGTGGTCAGAGGCGTGGTTCTGAGGGCTTTAAAAGAAGAAAGAGAAGAAAAGAGTCTGTCTCTCTCTCTCTGTCTGCTCTCTCTGCTTCCATCATCTTGCAATGTGAGACCCCTGGGTCACTGTCGCCACCACCAGATGGACTTTGGAATTCCCAGCCTCAGAAACTGTAAGCAATAAATTTTGGGTGTTTTTTGTTTGTTTGTTTATTTGTTTTTTTTTTTAATAAAGTACCCAGTTCCATGTATTTTGTTATAAGCACCAAAAACAGACTAATACACCCTGAGGGGACCTGAAATTAGTGATTTTTATTTCCATCTGTAAAGGTCATCCTCGCCCTTCCTCCTTTACTCCCTCTTATGTTGTAAAACGGTGGCATAAGTTTCTGAAAGGACTGAACAAGGTAGCAGCTGATGGGGCCAGACAGAAAGTAAAAAAGGAAGCAAGGCTTACTAGGTATTTCAGAAGACATTTCCCTCGAAAGTGAAGGATAACTATTGTTTGTTAGCTCCAGTAAGTGTGACCACCTCATGCCAGAACTGGATTCATTAAATGTTAGTGATTTATTTGCTGTTTCCAAAATTTTAAGGAACGGGGTAGAGTCATCATTGTGTATCTTTAAATCTCTGATGTAATTAAGTAAAACTGTAATGAACTTTAGATTTATCTTTGCTTTCCAGTTTTTATCATTTTGAATTTATTAATGGGAATTTCACAAAAGGGATATCATACTTTTATTAGAAGATCATTATATGAATGAAGAATTTGTGCCTGAACATTTTATGAGAATTTATGATATTTAGGCACTGCTATAACTACAGTATAAGGATTAATCGATTTAATCCTCACACCAGCCTTATCAGTAGACTTTTTTTTAATCCATAACATCACCAGCATTCTCCTCTATAAATTCATATTTTATGTTTTCTTTCTCTTTCCAAGGCAGCTCATGTCATTAATTTTCCCAGTTTTTATTCCCTCTGTTATTGCTCCTCCCACTCATCCCAGGGTGAGCCCATCAAAACTTCTAAGATCGCTACTTTAAAATAAGTACAACATTTGGCCATGCTTATCTGTGTTTTCCTAAGAAAGAAAGCTTATCAAAGCTTTCCAAAGATAACAAGCAACTTGCCTCTCCAGATTCATCAGTAACATTTGCTAATCCTGCGAAAGGCCATAGACGGTGGTGCACTGTCACACCCAGTCCAGTTAGCACTGTGACCCAGAATTATTTTGCTCACTGCCCTTATCCTTTGTGATGAGCATTGCTTATTCACCTCATGTCTTCTCCTACCAGATGTTGCTGATATACATTTAAAGCTCCTCACTTTTTATTAAGATGTATGTCTATTTAAAAGCATAGATATTTTATCTTTTAGTCTCTGATTTTCAGAAAACTGTTGTTTGTTATTTTTCTATCAGAATATATTATTAAATATATATCTCCAAAACTAGATTTTTCTGAACTTTTAAGTATGCAAATGTGGTTGTTTTACCTGGATGTCAGCAACGGATACCTAAAATTATACGTTTAAACATATTGATCACATAGTGTGTAAGGTATAGGATATGTGATCCAATTGTCTCCATCTTCCAGCCATGTTAAAAATTATTCAATAGGGGGTAAATTGCTGTGGCCTTCAGACAGAAAATTTTGCAGATCCTATGACTTTCTGCACACTTTTAGATAATACATTTAATTCAGTTTTGTAGTTAGAATACATCCAATCATAGATATCAAACAATGCTTCAATCTTCACATATAGATAAGATTTCTTTGCTCTCTCCTGGTGCTAGGTCTTATCGGGTGAGATTGCTTGCCTTAGGGAAAGACATTGCAGTCAGTTTTTGGTTTTCTTTCTGCCATGTCACCTCCTTCTCACAAGTTAACTACTGCTTCTGCCTTCACCTGAGCTGGATAGTTGGCAGGTGAAGGAGAGAGAACTGTTTCTACTCAGCTCCATAGTTTTGGCAAATGGCTAAAGCAGACTTTCTAGCCCGTGCTTCTGTGATTCTTTGGAGATTCCCACAGCTGAGCCTTTTATTTACATATCTAGAATTATATATTTTATTACCTCGTTTGTCTGCTTGTTCCCTGGCAGTTCTTATTAACAAGCTCTCACTGTTGCAATCCTCTTACTTTACCAGGAAGCTCTTTTGGACAAGATTTAAAAAGAGGTTATTTGGCCAGTTCAAATACGGCCACCTCTGTGAGGGTACTTCAAAAATTTCATGGAAAGATTCATATTATCTTTTCATTGTATTTTTACACAAACTTTTTGAAGTACCCATGAATCTTTGTTGTCAGGGGCCTCCAGCATTTTCAAATACAAGTCAGACACACTAGTCTTCCACGTTTTCAAACTGCCCCAGGAAAAAAAATTCCAACTTTCTTAAATGTTGCCAGTAAATGTGTCTATCACAGTCTTGAAGCCAAGGATGTAACAATGCTAACCCCTTCACGTGGCGGGAAGGGGTGCTGCTTTGTGTTGCTTTGCTCCCCATGGATTTGTCACCCCATTTCCCCTGGGTGATGGAGATGCAAAGGATTACTCAAAGCCCATCTCTTCTGAGCAGTGAGAGATGCTGAAGTGGTTAATCTCCCACTGGAACCCTCAAGCAAGAGGCAACACTTCCTTGGGAAATTAATCCCTAATTGGGTTTCTCTTCCTGCATTTATTTTCCAGACCAGGAACTTACAGAAAGAGACATAGGTGGGGTTATAGTTTAATAATATAGGCTGGCAACTTTCAGTGAAACAAGCCAGATGACATTCCAGCAAGGCTATCAACAAAAGCTTGATCTTAGCAAACATTCCTTCTTACAGCCATTCCTCAGTATCTTTACATAACAATCAGTAACTTTTCTGTCCTTGAGCCAGCAACCTGCTGTGCCACAAATCTTTATCTCACACCAGAGACTTTATAGCTTGAGGAAAATTTCCAGCCCTCTGCAAGGTCGATATTTGAAACTGCAAGGCTTTGGAAAACCAGGCCCTGTGAAGTACATATGCTTTACAGTACATTCCACAAGGGGAGTCTCTCATTACGAAACAGTTTTCTTCAGAGAAATCTCCTCACAAATGTTTCTGTCTCCCCTACCTTGACAATTTTATATACTTCAAATAGGTAAAGGAATTTAAGGATCCTTCTTAAGACCATTTTATTAGCATTTTCTTAGTGAGTTTGGCATATGATGATCTGACTTTGATTTATCTTAGTTACCTGTAGAAAGAACACCTGTTACCTATATAAAGAAGATAAATCAATGTAACTTGTTTTTAAGACGGCAGACAGCATATTTGATCTACCATATCATGGAAAACAAGTACCTCCAGAAAGTAAAACTGTAAGGATGTGTTAACATTGGTCCATTTTTCAAATCACTATTGATAATCACTCTGGGAAGCCTGTACAGTGATAGTAAAGAATGTCGAGAGAGTAATGCTATACCCATAAAGGCAGAGCTAGGAATAACTGAAAAATTCAACAAAGTCTTAGTTTCTGTGTTCACTTCCCTTTTGACATAACTCCATTTTTGTGTTTATGTTTATCTTTTTTAAAAAAAGAACAACACACTGTATAAAACTGTTTATTTAATATTTGACAATTTTGAAAACATTTCTCATGTGCCAAATCGTAATGTTGGATCATTGACAACTAGATCCCTTTTTAGTTCAATGGCCTTTTAGGGAAGGGGCAGTGTAGGGAGATGCTCAGAAGCCAGAGTTGTTATTGCAGGTAAAGGAAGCAGCAATGGTTGGCCATGGCTGGAGGTCAGATAATGGAGAAAGGACTGGGAAATGAAGTCAGGCACACGGCATGGGCCAGGAAGCAGGAAGGTTTGTGAGCTAAGTGGCAGAGCTTGAATATATTCTATGAATGGTGGGAAGACATTGGAGGATTTAAAGTTGAGACACGACATAGACTGCTTGGAAAAAGCAGAGGACGGATGTAGAGAAGCCAACTCTAGAGCTGGACTTCCAGAGGGAGAGAGCATACCTAGGGATACAAAGTGGAGTCCGGGAAAGCGGGATGGGGAGGGAGGTTGGGGATGATTTGGTGGGGGACACGGGGTATAATCACAATTTGTAGTAATGGACATGCTGCCAGTATGGATCTGGCCATCACATCTTGTGCATGAGTGGTGACAATCAGCTCTGTATCTCGTAAATGTTCATAACCAATAAAAAAAAAAAAAAAAGAAAGGATGAACAAGACTTGAATTGTGCTGATAAATGTGAGTTCTCTTATGTACTGAGACAAGATTGCAGCATGATTGTTCTCTGATAATTTCTACTTTCTCCTGTCCACCCCTCAAAAAGTAAAAGGAAACTAAATGATTCATGATTAGGTAGATGAAAGAGCCAAAACCTAAAACTTTTAAAAATGATGTAATTATCTCCAACTGGTGATTACCAGATATGTTAAGAAAAACAAAAATTAGGCACTATTTGCCTTTCTCTTAGACTTACAAAGAAAACACTGTGATTTGACATATTTTGAGATGTTATATCTGTTTCTTCAGCTTAATATTGTGTGTGTTTTTTTCTTTAGACATGTTTTATGGGAAAGAATCAGCCACGTGGAAATATAGCTTTTTATTTATTTATTTTGGTGTTTTCTTTAAAGGCCATATTCTCTTTATAAATGAATGTAAGAGACTTGTCATCAGAAGATTGTCACTTAGTTGACTACATTTGGCTCAAAATCTTTAATAAAACAGAAAACACCCTACTTATAACAAATGGAATGGGGTAATAGAATAGAATAATATGGGAATTAGCTTTTTACAAAATACAGCAAAGGGTGGATGATCGGAGGTCAGAGAAACCCATTTTGAGCTTCCAGGAATCAGGCAGTTGTAGGCGTTTCAAGAAACCACTAACCACCAGCTAGTGTCTGTAGCACTTAAACAGTTGATTTGCAGAACACCTGAAATCTGCTGAAAAAATCACCTTCCTACTCTCAACTGAAGTTCAAGCAGGCACCCACAATTGTCAAAGGAATAATGATCTATGCTTCCCTTCCTCCTTCCAAACCATGCATGCCTCTTATTGGTGAAACCTGAGCTGGCAATGGCAAGAAAGTCTACCACAAGTAACCTCCATGCTTCCAGCCTTTGCCACACGAAGGGCAAACATAGAAGAAGGGAGGATGGTGTTGATGGCAGCAGACGTGCTGGAACACACGGTCTGCCATTCTGGGGGTCATTCATATTGCCTTGCCTTACCCTGGGTCCCAGGTAAGATTTGACTTATGTATGAAAATAAGCTCAAGGGTCAGATGGAAAGTCAATGGATTACAGAGAAGTTCAAAGGCCTAAGTCCAAATTAATAGTCAACACTAATTGTAACTAATTTAGTCACTCACTAATTTACAAAATTTTTTTTAATAATAATATTCTGCTTGAATGTTAAGGAGTTTCATTTCTAGTTTTTAACTTGTGAATACTTAAAAATGCAAATTGAATTACATCTGAAGAAAATTTTCATTAATCTCTCAATTATTAGAAGCATTGTGCAAAATACTAATTTTTTGGAAATACATAAAAATAACATAATAAAACTCATATAATGTAATTCATATATGCAAGGACTATGTTTTTCAAGGATGATTTTGAGTGTTTTTTGCTATTTCAGAATTTAATTACTAAGACATTTCCCAAATAAACTTGTTTTCTTATTCCTTATTTTTTTATCCTACAGAGCAAAATTAAACAATAAAGACTTTGTTAAAGATAAAATAGGTTAGTAGTTTCTCTAAGATTATCTGTCTCACAAATCTATAATCAGAAAATATTAAATTTGTTTTTTGTTAAGCTTAATTTGCAATAAACTATATGCAAATGGGATATTTGTTGTATTTTTCTAGGGATTAACTAATTTGTTCTCCATATTTTAAAAAATATAAATCAGTTTTATATAGATTATAAACTCCATTTAAAAACAATCTAATATAAACTGTGGCTAATACCATTAAGATAAGTTTTATACTTTCACAACATTAATTCTCTCAATCCATGAACATCGACTGTCTCGCCTAAAGTGATGTATAGATTCAATGCAAATCCCATTAAAATACCAATGACATTCTTCACAGAAATAGAAAAACAATCCTAAAATTCACATGGAACTATGAAAGGCCCTGAACAACCAAAGCAATCCTGAGCAAAAAAAAAAAAAAAAAAAAAAAAAAAAAAAAAAAACAAGAGACACAACACTACCTGACATCAAATATACAACAAAGCTATAGTAATCAAAACAGCATGTATGGTATTGGCATAAAAAAACAGACAAATGGACAAATGGAACAGAATAGGGAACCCAGGGATCAACCCACGTATTTCCAGCCAACTGATCTTTGACAAAGACAACACATGCACTGGGGAAAGGACAGACTCTTCAGTAAATGATGCTCAAAAAACTGGATATCTTGTATAGAAGAATGAAACTAGACCCATACATCTCACCATATACCAAAATCAACTCAAAATGGATTAAAGACTTAAGTATAATACTTGAAACTATAATACTACTAGAAGAAAACATAGGGGAAACACTTCAGGATGTAGGACTGGGCAAAGACTTTATGAATAAGACCCAAGCACAAGCAACAAAAGAAAAAAATTTAAAAATGGGTTTATATAACACTAAAAAGCCTCTGCACAGCAAAGGAATCAACAGAGTGAAAAGACAACCTGCAGAATAGGACAAAATATTTTCAAACCATACATCTGACAAGGGATTAATATCCAGAATATACAAGGAACTCAAGCAATTTCACAGTAAAAAAAAAAAACCCCGAATAATCTAATTAAAAAATGGGCAGAGAAGGTGAATAGACATTTTTCAAAGGTAGATGTACAAATGGCCAATAGGTACATGAAAAAATGCTCAACATCACTAATTATTAGGTAAATGCAAATCAAAACCACATTTATATATAATCTCAGTATATTATGGCAAATAGTATGGAAGTTTCTCAAACAACTACAGATAGAATTACAATAAGATCCAGTAATCCCATTTCTGGATATATACCCAAAGGAATAGAAATCATCATGTTGAAGGGATACCTGCACTCCCATGTTCATTGCAGCTCTATTTACAATAGCCAAGATATGGAACCAATGTAAATGCCCATCAACAGACAACTGTATAAGGAAAATTTGGTACATATACACAATGGAATAGTACTCAGCCATAAACAAGAATGAAATTCTTCCAACCACAGAAACATGGTTGAGCTTGGAGAAAATTATGTTAAGTGAAGTAAGCCAGGCACGGAAAGAGAAATACTGTATTTTCTCACTAATAAGTGGGAAGAAGGAAGGAAAAGGAAGGAATGAAGGAGTGAAGGAAGGAAGGAGTAAAGGAAGGAAGAAAGGAAGAAAGGAAACCATGAAAGAAAGAAGAAAGAAAGACCTTAATAAAACATTGAACTTTCAGGAGGAGAGAAAAGACCTATAGTTATTAGAGGGGGGAAAGAAGGAGGAGAAGGGGGTTAGGGAGTAATTGGGTGAGGGACACAAAGAATAATTACTATTTGTAATGATGAACATGCTAATAATATTGATTTGATCATCACATACTGTACACAAATACTGATAGTCAACTCCGGACCCCAGAAATACGTATAATCAATTGTGTTTCGATTCAAAAATAAATTTAAAAAGAAAAAAGATAATTTCTATAAATATGATTCTAATTATACCCCTTACATTTAATAGGAAAGCGAATACTTTATCATAAGAAGGAAGTAATTATCGTTATCTTGCTAAATAAATCTTAGTTGCAATGATTATACTCAAATAATAATCTCTAAAATTTCTCTCCTATATAAACCCACAATTAAAGAGCTTGTTTTTCAATATCCTTTAAATAATAGTAATAAAATTTAAAAGGAATCAAATATATGTATGATTCTAACCAGAATAATATAATTTAATAATTGCATTACCTGCTTCATAGGGTTATTATAATAACAAAAGGAAGCAATCAATGAATACTAACATTATTCTTACTACTAAAAAGGGGTGTAATAGTCCATTTTTGTGTTGCTATAGCAGAATACCTGAGACTGATTAGTTCGTAAGAAAAAGAGATTTATTTGGCTCGTGATGCTGGTACAGCTGCATCTGCTGCGGGCCTAGGCTGCTTCTACTCATGGCATAAACGGCAGGGCAGCGAGCAGGTGCAAGCAGATCACGTGGTGAGAGGAAGCGAGAGAGAGAGAGAGAGAGAGAGAGAGAGAGAGAGAGAGAGAGAGAGAGAGAGAGAGCTGGGGGAGGTGCCAGGGTCCTTTAAAAACCTCTAATAGAGTGAGAACTTACTCACTATTGCCCATTTACCAGGGAGAACATTAATCTATTCATGAGGCATCCACCCCTCATGACTCAAACAGCTCTGAACACTGCCACATTGAGGATCAAATTTTGATGTGAGATTTGGGGGGACAACATATCCAAACTGAATCAAAACGATTATTTAATAATTCTTGAAATGGAGAGAAAATTACAAAATGTGTACCATTGATATAATGAGAAATCAAGATTATAAAGTTCAAAAACAAATTTCTCACATATCTTATATAATACCAAACCATCCAAAAGAAGTCTTATTAACATTTCTGATCATTTTATGGCAGATGATGAAAAATACAAGCCTTTCTGTGCCTTATATTCAAACTTTGCTGTTTAGGAAGTTTTTCTAAGTGACTCTAGGAATAAAGGATATATACTTACTTATATTAAATGTAGTCACTAACATCAAAATGTTATAAGATTATGGTAAATGTTAACATGTGAATACTCATGTCATCCAAGTAGCTCTATTAATTATTTTCCCATGTATACATTTACATGTACATCATATACCCATTGCCAAAAATATTTTAGTCATTTGGAGCACAAGGATCCACAGCCATCAGCTACAATCTAATAGAAAGTTAAATATAAATGATAAGTACTAATTTAAAGAAAAGAAATATTAATACTATTTGTGAGAGTCAGGAATAGAGTATTTGATATAAATTTGAGCAGGAATTTATAATGAGGAAAGAGGAAAAAGCCATTCCCACTAGAGAAAACAGTGTTGACAAAGTCATAGTTTGGGGCAATAACTTTATAATAAGGAACTGCAAATTCAGAATTCAGATCTTAGGGAACAGTCAAAACAATGGTGGGGGGAAAAATTGAAGAGGTAAGTTGAAGATAAATTGTGCGTGAAATATATTTATTGACTAAAGGCTTAGCCCAGCGAGTGAAACCATGGTAACAATATTACATGACACACTCTTATTTAAGCTGAGATTATTGGAGTATGGTTATTAAAATATAGATTTAAGACTTTACAATAAATAGGAGAAACAAGAATATGCACAATAATATTTTCATCATTATCATTATCATTATTTACTTCACTCACTGATTAGTGATCATCCACTGGAGATATTTAGGAGGTATTTTTCACTGAGGGGTAAAAAGTAATTAATATAAACATATTCTGTTGGAGCTTCCAGTCAAATGATGGAGACAGGCATTGGTAAAATATTCAGACAAACAGTTCTAAAATCATATTTGTAAAAATGGCAATGGTAGAGATGTTCAAGGGTCTTTAAGAATAAATAACATAAAATTGATTTTTTTGTTTCTGTACAAAATGTCATTGGAATTTTGATAAGGATTGCATCGAATCTGTGGATCACTTTTAGAAGCATGGACGTTTTAACAATAATGATTCTTCCAATCCATGAACACAAAATATCTTTCCATTAATTTGTCTTCTATTTTTTCATCAATGCCTTAGTGTACAGATTATTCACCTCCTTGGTTAAATTTATTCATAAGTATTTTATTCCTTTTGATGCTATTGTAAATGGAATTGTTTTCTTAAATTCTTTTTTGGATAGTTCATTGTTAGTGTATAGAAACACAACTGAGTTTTGTGTGTTGATTTTGTATCTTACAACTTTACTGAATTTGATTATTAGTTTTAACAGTTTTTTGTGAAGCCGTCAGGATTTTCTGTATACAATACCATGTCATCTGCAAACAGAGATGATTTTACTTCTTTCAGATTTGGATACTTTTTCTTTTTCTCCCCTAATTTTTCTGGCTGGGACTTCCACTACTGCAATAAATAAAACTGGCAAGAGTGGGCAATCTTGTCCTGTTCTTGGTCTTAGAGGAAAAGGTACCAGCTTTTCACCATTGAGTATGTTAGCTGTGTGTTTGTCATATATTGCTTTTTTATGTTGAGGTATATTCCTGCCATAGTGAATTTGTTGAGAGCTTTTTAATCTTGAAAGGATGTTGAATTTTGTCAAATGCTTTTTCTTTATCTATTGAGATGATCATATAATTTTATCCATCATTCTGTTAATGTGACATATCATTTTTTATTTGTATGGAACCACAGAGGACTCTGAATAGTCAAAGTAATAGAGAAAGAAGGACAAAGCTGGAGGCATCACACTACTTCATTTCAAAGTATTTTTAAAATTGTAGTAATCAAAACAGTATGGTGCAGAAATAAAAATTGACATGAAGACCAATGGAACAGAATGAGAGCTCAGAAATAAACTCACAAATATATGATCAAGTAATTTTCATCAAAGTTCCCACGGATACATAATGGGGAAAGGAATAAATGGCATTGGGAAAAATGAATATCCACACACAAAGGAATGGAATTAAACCCTTATCTTACGTTGTACACAAAAATCAGCTCAAAATGGATCAAAGATGTAAATATGAGACCTGAAACCATAAAAATCCTAGAAGAAAACATAGGGAAAAACTTCTTGACATTGGTTTTAGTAATTAAATATTTTTTATATGACTCTGAAAGTACAGGCAACAATAGCAAAAATAAGTGGGACTGCATCAAAGGAAAAAGTTTCTGCACAGCAAAGCAAACAGTCAACAAAATGAAAAGTCAACTTATGGAATGGGAGAAAATATTGTAAGCTATATATCTAATAGGGGGCCAATATCTAAAATATATAACACACACAAGTCAATAGCAAAAAAAGCTAATAACCCAATTAAGAAAAAGGCAAAGAACCTGAATAGACATTTTTTCAAAAAAGACATACGAATGGCAAACAGGCATATGAAAACACATTCAACATCACTAATCATTAGGGTAATGCTAATCAAAACCACAATGATATATCTCCTCACACTGATTAGGATTGCTATTACTAGAAAAAGAAAAAAAAGATGACAAGTGTTGCCAAGGAAGTAGAAAAAAGGGAACCCATGTACATTGTTGGTGGAATTGTAAATTGGTACATTCCTTATGAAATAAATTATGGAAGTTCCTCAAAAAACTAAGAACTAGCATGTGATGCAGCAGTCCCACTCTGGGTATATATCCAAAGGGAATGAAATCAGTATGTTGAAGAAATATTTGTACTCCCTTGTTCATTGCAGCATTATTCAAAATAGCCAAGATATGGAATCAACCTAAATGTCCATGAACAAATGAGTGGATAAACAAAAAGTAAGATACACACACACACACACACACACACATATGTATATTTAGATATATATATTTAGATATAGATATAACTCTATATATCATATTTATGCATATATACACATACTAATTTACACATATATATATACAAACATGTGTAAATCAGTATAAGTATATATACATGTGATACACGCACATATATACACATATAGATATGAAATGGAATATTACTTAACCTTAACAAAGAAGTAAATCCTATGTTCAATTTGTGAAAACATATATGAACCTAGAGGATATTATGCTAAGTGAAATAAGGCAGACACAAAAAGACAATACTACATGATCTCATTCCCATGTGGAACAAAGAAGTTGAACCCATAGAAACAACAAGTAGAACAGTGGTTGCCAGGGGCTGGGAAGTGGAGGAGATGGGGGTTTTAGGTCAAATGGTACATACTTTCTGTTATAAGATGAATAAGTTCTGCAGATATAATGTACAGCATGATGACTATAGGTAATACTAAATTGTATACTCGAATTTTACTAAAAGAGCAGATCTTAAGTGTTCTCCCCACAACATAAAAACGGTAACTACGGGAGAGGACGGGTATGTTAATTACCTTGATTGTGGTAATCATTTCACAATGCACACATATATCAAAATATCATCTTATAAATCTTAAATATATACTTGTACAATAAAAAGAAAAGAATAATAACATAGACATGACTCAGTCTTGATGTCCAGAAATAACACTCTGGGTGGGTGACCTTTAAGATAAAATCTGAAATATCATTAGGATTTATGCAGTCCAATACAAAGGAAGAGGATGGAATGAAAGGAGGGGAAGACGCTCTAGATAGCGATGAACAGGCTATGAGTGGAGAAGTGATCCTAGCACATTGGTGTAATGGAGAAAGAATAATAAAGTAAATATACCTGCCATTTTATAGCTCACATTAGTAAGATGATTACCTTAAAGAGACCATCAACTAGTGAATGTGAA
Source organism: Cynocephalus volans (assembly GCF_027409185.1). NCBI lineage: Eukaryota > Metazoa > Chordata > Mammalia > Dermoptera > Cynocephalidae > Cynocephalus > Cynocephalus volans. The sequence goes on along the minus strand of NC_084461.1, from coordinate 40,895,312 downwards.
ACAAAACACACTCATACAATATACTGTTTGGATTGTGTTCCTATTTCACATATCATATCAAAAACCAAACAATCAAATGTTCCTTTGGAAAAAGTTAACTTTTTTTTTTAAATGAGTTTTAAAAACATGACTAATGTGTAATATTTATTAAGTATACAGTATATAAAATTGAAATAATCTCTTAAAAGATGAAAGAGGGAGACACATTTCTCCCCTATTAGATTAACATAGTTTAAAAAGAGTGAACTAGACTATCAAAATTTGGTGAGGATATAGGGAAATAAAATGTACAGAGAAACAATTTAACGAAGCATAACAAAACTCTTAAAATGATCTTTTCTGAATTATACAAAGTTTACTTCTCTTTTCCTGAGATATAAATGTACGGATCTGCAAAATTAAAGCCATTGCTTCATTGTTTATGATTATAATTAAACCTAAGTGTTTGCTACCAGAGACTGGTCAAATCAAATCTTTGCTCAAATATTACCTGTTTCATGAAGTTTTCTCTAAGCAGATTAATTAAAATCGAAACTTTCATACACCTTGGCCAGTTTTTAAAAATTTTCTACACAGTACTTATTTCATCTGACATGATTTGCTCCCTGGTTTAGTTTTGGTAGCTTCTTCTCACCAAAGTTTAAGCTCCACGAAGACAGGGATTTTTTTTTAAGTTCATAATCATATAAACAATACCTGATGATATTGTAGCAATGTAGCAGATGCCAAATAAGTATTTTTATTAGCAGAATAAAACAGAGTAGCAAGTACATGTTATTTTATTGGAGAATTAAGTTTATTGATCTGGAGATGTGTTCATTATACATTAAGTAAGGAAAGAAGGATATAGAGCATGGTGTAAGACATAATTTTACTTTTATGAGATTACAAATATTTATGTGCATACAAAAAGAAGAAAATAAAATGCAGTATATCATTTTATGTTTTCATTTTGCCTGTCTTCACTTCCTAAATTTTTTCTAAAGGTTGTGTATTGTATGTGCAATGCAAATAAAAATTGTTTAATTCATAAGATAATCATTATTAGATTAGATATTTTAAAAATTTCGATGAAATATCTTATTTATTTTTCATAAATGGCTTTATAAAGCAGGTTCCCAGTGAGTATAACACCTTGACTGTTCGAGCACTTTACTCTGCTGGAGACCGGAAGCAATCACCCTGTTAGGTAACAGTTTATTGGCCAGCAACAACTTCCTACTTTACAAACTGAGTACCAATTACTAGGGTCGGGTTTATGAAACATAAATGAAAACAATCGTCATATTCATGGCTGCAGAAATTAAGAGCAATTTTCTGTCTTAAACCTCCTCTATTACCTCATAAGTTTCTGCTGCAGCCTGTTCAACTAAATTTTGATGAGGCCACCTCTTTCCTGAACCCAACTGTCTAAGACAATTGAAGTTCTTCTGATAGAGGCAGGACAGATGATGATTTAGAACACAGACTCTAAGAGCTAACTCCTTGGTTTCAAATTCCGGTTCTGCTGCTCACTAGCCATGTACTGGCCAATTTGCATAAATTCACAGAGCCTCAGCTTTTCCTAACTGCGGGGTTAATTGGAGTACTACCTCTTAGAGTCTTATAAGTTATCACATGACTTATGATATGTAAATTATTGACAATAGTGCTTAGCACACAGTAAGTGAAATTAAATATATATGTAGATATATACATATATATACATACATACACACACACACACACACACACACACACTAGCATTTACTATTTCTAATCACATTGGTGCTAGCAAGGTTAGCCAAGGGGTTCTGACCCTGATTTGGGCAATGACAGAGGACAAATGATAATTAATGTCTCACATGGACATGAGGACAAATATTAATGTGTAACAAAAATAAAACATTACTTCTTTGAAATAAGAACTACTCACAGGAGAAAAATAAAAGCACAAAGAAGATGGAAAGGACTGGGATCAGGGATTCCGAAAAGACAGAGGTAGGATGACTTAGAATTTTTGATGGGAAGTTGAAAATTGCGAAGATACCAAGAAAGAGGGACAGTGTGTGTGTGAGAGAGAGAAAGAAAGTTTAAAGTTAAGATATTAAGACTGTCAGAGATCAAAGTTGAAATTTTAAGATGTTTTGTTCTTTAATTACTGAAAAACAAACCAAAAATTGGAATATTTTTTTTCTTTTTCTTTTTTTTCCCTGGTACTAGTTCTTTGAATTTCCACTGCACACAGGATGGCCATGTGGATTACATGGCTCTTCAAGCAGAGATCACATCTCTGGTAATGATGTACCAAGCCGAGAAGTTCGTCCTCCTGAGACTTGCATCCTGTTTTTAACCCAACTCCAAATCAATCACAACATCCAGGTGGTAGGGACAGAATGTTTCTTCACAGTGTGAGGCCATGTATACTTGTTTTTGTGTTTCCTTTCAGCCTTTCATATTCTCGCTGTTTATGGATAGGTTCATTTTTTTCTCTATTCTCATGGCCGTAGTCTTAACTAGCTGTTGAAAGAAGAAATGGGAATGTCTACCAAAACGACTGTGCCCACTACGCATTCCACACATCAGGCTGACACCAAATTACCATTTCACAAGTGTGTGTCCGAGCAAGCATTATGCCCGCAGCTTTCTAACTTGTTGCTATAAGTTCTTTCTCTGAATGAATAACTTTTAAGTTTTCTTTTTTTCCTCATTTCTGATTAGAGTTATTTGTTTGTTTGTTTCAGTTTGAACAAGAAGCATTACAACTTCTGCTTGGTTTTCTGGAGATTTATTGGAAGCCCTGACATTTCTTATAACACATTCTTAATGTCTTCATACTATCTAAATTTCTTATTCTGGGACAGATTGAGGCCCAGCCATTGTCAATATTCTATTAGCTATTCTGAAACAAAAGATAGGAATTTATTGAGGAAACCTGCTACTGGAGAGCTCTGAATGCTGCTTGGCTTTAGCGAAAATAGCATGGCATTTGAAACAAAATACTGAAGTTGTATAGGAAAGTCATTTATATTCTATGCACCCATTGGTTTAATGTTTACCAGTTGGATTAAAGGGAGAATAATAGTTAATTCTCAGGGAGGTTGGAAGGAGGATTAAGTGAGAAATGTATGATATGGTGTTCATTATTGTGGCCAACACATTGTTGCTCTATCTATATCTGCTTTGCACTCAACACATCTGTGTACACTGACCCAAACACTTCCAAATGTAAGCACCTGCAACTCTTTGACTGAGGGTTTCTATGGCCCCCAGAGTCTGCAGGAGAAGCTTTCAATAATTAGGTGGAGAAGATGACTTGTCCACTAGATGCTACTTAACCTCTACACTTGGCCACTCAACGGCTTACACAATGCACCCATAAATGGAATAGCCATGGTAAAAGGGATTAAGGATATTCATAGGCCAACAGTATGGACTGCTTCTCAAGGGGTTGATTTAGCTACCACTACTGTTAAATGTGTTAACCGTCAGCAGCAGCAGAGACTGACACTATGCTTTGGTAAAGTACTATTCTTCAAGAACACAAGCCAGCCCCAGGTGGCCAGTTGGTCATATTGAAACCCTCCACCTAACTGAGATTGGGGACAGCAGTTCATCTTCACTGAGACTGATAATACTCCATGTTTCAGTTTGGATTCCCTTTCCACAGTCCCTCAGCCAGCATCACTATGCAAGGGCTCGCAGAGAATTTCACTTGTTGTTATGCAATCCCACATAACATTGCCTTGTCATGGGCATACTTTATAGTGAAGAATGTGCAACAGTGAGCAACTGACCACAGAATCTCCTGGTTCTCTGAGAATACTGCATCATCTGGTATACTGCATGATAGAATGTGGAATAGCTTCTTAAAGATACAGCTATAAGTACCAGGTTGGGAAGAATGACTCTGTATGTTCCAGACACTGTCTTTCAAAATGTACCATATATTTTGAACTAGTAAAAATTGTGTGGTACCATATTCTAATGGCTCGAACACTTGGGTACAGTAACTAAGGGCTAGAAATACAGGTCTCCTCTTTGAGTTGCCATGGCTTCTTTCAGATGGCAAAACTGAGTCAAGGATCCGAATGTAAGTAATGTATTGGAGAGGCAAAGGGCACAGTAGTAGGAGTGTGAAGAAGTGAGACAGAGAGAGAAGGAGGTCAACGAATGTCATTCTATTATGCTGTTTCCACTATGGGAAACAAGCTTGTGTCTCACAGCATAACTGTGAGCCCATGTAAAACACATGGCTCAGACCTATACCACCAAGAAGCCAGGCATCTGGGATATTCATACTCCAATTCCAGTCAGTACCTTGATGGGGACTGCTCCTGGAGTCTAATTCCCTGGCATTCTAGAAAATAAATGCAGATGCTGGCAGCTGCAAGTCAGGCTAAGCACTGGTGTTGCAGGCAAGGGTATGGCAGGGCATCACCCACATGTCACACCCTCTCATTCTCACCATCAGTTGCCCACTTGGAGAATTAATGTTGCCTGTTTGTTCAACATAAGGACCTGCCAGGTTAAAGATTCTGTTTCCCATTGAAGGAAAACTTTTACCAGGTGACACAGTCAGGGTTTCACTTAACCTAATGCTAAGGCTGCCACCTATTCATTCAGGATTCTTCATGTCAGTAGATCCTGAGTTAAAAAAGGAATTTCTCTACTGGCAGTGATAATTAATTCTGCTTTTCAGAAATAGAGTGGCCTCTATATAATGGTGGCAGGAAGAAGTGTCTGTAGATCAGGGAAGTGACTAGGCACCTCTTGGTGCTTCTATACCTGGTAATGACCATGAGTGAATAGTGTTAGTCATTACCTCTTGACAAGATCATGGTAACCAGGGGGCTCAGATCCTTCAGCAATGTGGTCATTAAGTAAGTGGTCTTGACCAGCAAAAGAAATGCCTGAGGATTACTGGAATCTAGAATGCCTGCCAGCAGCGGCAACGAATGTTGCCTTGGTCCCATCTGCACCAGTGGGGAGATCCCCCTGTCATAAGTCTTGGTTTTGCTGTTGTTGTTATTGGATAAATGGATAGAAAGACACAAGAAACTATGGTATAAGTACTGAAGTGTGTGGTGTAGATACTAATTTATATAGGCCACAAAAGAAAAAATGATACCATGGTTGAAATAATGAAAATTCTGTCTTATTAACGTAGCAAATGTTATCCAAATAAGGTTGTTATATAGTACCATTTACATGTTAGTTATGATACTAACTGGATAGTATCAAAACTTTACATATGTATGCTTAATAAATATAACCATGCATGATATGCAATATAAAAAGGCCTAAAAGCCTAAAAGCTTTCCATTGGTACAGATAGTAAAGACATTATTCTAAGCTAGAGAAAAAAATAATCATAATTTTTTTTCTTCTCATATACTCCACCACTGTCTTAACATTAATAATCATGTGTTACAAAATACCTTAACTTTACTTTTTCTCTAAAAATCATTATAGAATTTCTAGTAATCAAAAGTAATATATATGTTGACCTTTTCATAGTAAATACATGTTTCAGTCAGATTCTTCTACACAGGCCTATACAGAAATGGGTCACTTTTAAAAGGTTTTACAGCTTTAAAGATTCCTCTTTTACTTGCTAATTTCCTCCCTCCATAGAATAACCAACATGCATTTATATAGAACTTAACAAATCCATCTGGCAAAATAATTAAATCATGAATCACCTCTGGAAATACATTTGACAAGAATTATTTCCTAGAATGATGCTGTAATGTTATTCAATTGGTCCCCGAAGTTTGGCAAATGACATTATGATGCTAAATTCCAAAACATTAGTAATACCCTCTTTCACCTTCTGTCTAATATAAGGCAAAGGATAACTTTGAAAGGATTTCATGTGAAGCTTTAGTGTCCGATTAAGAATTTCATATATTCAAAGATGCTAAAGTAAATGCAAACTGAATGAGATTCATAAAATTCAATTTAGTTACCTAGTCTTGGGTTTGTGATATATATTTCCTTAGGTACATTTTAGAGCTGCCTCATTAGTTTTGGAAAAATGTGTGATAATAATTATAAATATCTTAATATTTAATATTTACGAATAATGATGAAGTGATTTCAGTAAATCAGATGTCAGCCAGATGGTATATGCTAAGGATTTACTAGGTATGGAATACCATGCTAAGGGCTGTGGAGAGATGGAAAAGAAAATAGAAGAAATGATTCAAAATCTAGACATGCAAAGATGAAATATGCTGGTTCTGCCCTCAAGAAGCACATAGTCTAGTAAGAATGGCAGATACGTAAACAGTATAGCATAAGAAAAGCTTTCAAAGGAACTATGTATGGGAAGCTATGGTAACCAGGAGGACAGTTATGGCTCCATCAAAGCAAGCCAGGGAAGGTGTCTGAGAAGAGATGAAGCTGGTAGGGAGTGTCTAGAATGACAAATTGTCCAGGAAAAGATGCAGGAGAATGATATGCAATGCTGAAGAATTTGGGGGTAAAGACTTGGGTATATGAAAAAGAAGACATATTTGGACAATGAGACATCCTCTGATAGGACCAAAACGTGGGTACCTGTTGGGATTATTTGAAATAAGCCTGAGCTGGCAGGTAGTAATAAAATTTATTTGTAAGATTCCTCCACTATCTTCAAAAATTATGTGACTTTGAATTTTTCTATTTAAAATTTTCATTTTTAAAATATAAAACTGGCTTTCCATGCAAATATTTGAGTCAAATAGGAGATCCTAGAAAATTTTCCAAGTTTCTTTGTTGTTTCAGGTATACCCATCACACCATCACATGCCTTTGAGAGTTTGGGAAGCACAAATATATGAGGTTAAAAATAAATAAGAACACCCAAGAGTTACTCGAGTTATACAAATGGAGTGGACTGTAATCATCAGTTAGTACTACACTAGAAAATTTGCAATTGAACATTTATAGTTATGTCTACATATTATGGAGAATTCCTTTTGGATAAGAATTGTATAAACTGGGATTCCTGTTCTGGTTTATTAGGCATTGACTCAGTAATTCTAAATTAGTTCCAACCATGTACTTACATCATGAAAAACTCTTTTTATATTCTATGGAAAGGATGCATATTATGACAAAAGAATAAAATTTTCAAAATGATGTTGGTTGCAATATAATGCAATTCATTTTCTTTTCATTGTCAAAATACCAAAGTATGCTGTTGACATAGAAAGGATAAAAAGGATAAAAGTACATTCTGTTCTCATAATAAAGTCAGGAACTAAATAATTTTGTTGTTGACCAATGAACAATAGGCTTCGGAGAACACTTATTTTGCTGAAAGAATAGATGAGTTTAGTCAAGGCCATTGTGTCATTGAAAAGCTAAAATGTTTGTGGAAATGCATGATGCCAGGAATTCAGGTATCCAGTGTTTTCTTCAATAAGCTAGTATTATCCTATTGGATTTTGTAACTAAAATGATCAAACTTTTGTATTTTCTCAACCACTTAAAAGGATTGACCTTTATGGTAGTTTATACCTCCTAAAACAGTGATAAAATATTCTCAAAGCCTATTTTCAAGAAAAGATGAAAATTCTTGTTACAGATTTGAGGAGTTGACTATATATATCTAATACATCTAGTTCTTGAGACAAAATTTTGAACTTAAATTCTTTCCTCATCTCTTATAGGAATATATTAGATGATAAACAATTTATGATGTTTTATTTTTTATTTATTTGGTTTTTTGGTGGCTGGCTGATATGGGGAACCGAACCCTTGACCTTGGTGTTGTAAGCCTGTGCCCTAACCAGCTGAACTAACTGGCCATCCCCCAAGTTATGATTTTTTAAATGTCATTATCATTAAAGGAAGTTTTTCATGCTTTTCATTGTCAGAATCAAAATACATGTATGTATTCAATTCCAGAAACATTGGTGCCTGAAGGACCAATCTTGGAGAACATTTTGTGACTATGCGAGTTAGTGTAATTATTCATAGAGTCATTTATTTAGTCACAAACTCCTATTGAGCTTACTGATGGCCGGGCACTGTGCTAAGAGCAATACAAAGTCAAATTAGAGAGAGAACTTACTGTGTAATCAGAGCTCATTTAAACTCTTCAAGCCTCAGTTTTCTAATCTATAGTATGAGATATTTTTCCCTTTACTTATTAATGAAGGTGTTATCAAACTTGACTAAATTAAAAGTGGTTAAATTAGATATATTCAAACACACATGCACATGGATTCACACACAAAAAACATATAACATCCTCTCCAATTTTTGAATTCTACAAAATGATTTTTATTTCTCTCATTAACCAATTAACATTATACACATGAAATTGAAAAGAAAAAAGTTGATGTGTAAATAGCATCACAAAATTTAAAATCGAATCCAGAGAAGGTAGATTTATAGGGATTGGGTAGTCACCTTAGCTATTTTTATTTTTAGGTAGGCAAATGTGTCCAACATATGAAGTGTGAAATACTATTTTTTTGAGAAATGTGTCTTCTACTGCATTGGAACTGGGCCCCTACCTCCTTATCTGAAAAGACAGATGCTTAATTGACTCTAAATTCACAGCACAAGGCTGTCTAATACTGACTTAGCTGTCAATTGGGACCTAAGAAGTTTATTTATGGCTGAAAAGTGAGCAGGAAAGTGAAATGAAACAGAGTAAGTCACTATGATCCTTGTGAATAAAATAATTCGCCTATGGACAAGAGACAAGACTACCAATGTACAGGGCACATTGACTTATAGACAACTGTTTGGGGCACCCTGTTGGCTAACAGTAGTTCATCAGAGCCTCCCAAGTGCAGCTTGAATAAGGCAGAAGAATGGATATTTGTGTACTGGTGACAAAAGCATATTATAAACTGTCACTTCTGAGATATTATCAGTAGTTCAGGTCACCATTAATATGCTCAACAAAAGAGATACATGTAGCTGCTTTTTTATTTTCTTTTGTATAAAACTTTATTTAAATTAAAGAAAACACTAACAGGAATATGTCTGATATTATATATATAATCTATAGTTTGAAGGTTGTCTAGAATATTGGTCCCAACAGTTTCTCTGATCTTCTTTCCTCAGAATTCTTTGAAGACTACTGCTTTTAAAACCTTTCTTATTATTTTACCAGTTCCATATTCCTTATATTGTCTTACTCTTACGTTCTCTATTGATGATATACCATCAGTAGGTGGGATGACCCTGCTAGTTATGTTTCAAATATCAGAAGAAATTTATGTGTCTCAAATCTATATTCATCCTGGTGATCCTTTACTGAGCACCAGATCCAGACTTTCAACTGCTTGCTGGGGATTTCCACAATAACGTCCTAGCAACATCTCAAACTCAGGGTTCAGAAACAAACTCAGGCTCTGCTCTCTCTGCTTCTACCATCTTGCAATGTGAGACCCCTGGGTCACTGTCACCACCACCAGATGGACTTTGGACTTCCCAGCCTCAGAAACTGCCCTATTCAGGATTTGAGGTTTCAGGCCGGCATAAAAGAATATTCCTGGGAGCACCCAAGCTGCGCCTCGGGACCAAGTGAGCAGCCCGAGGCGGTGGTGGCCGAGGACAGGGACGGTGATGACGCGGAGGCAGAGAGGGAGCCACCCGGCCTGGCCCAGCCCCGTGAGTGATCCCCGGCCCGGCCCTGCTTGGGGGCTGGACGCTCGCCCGGCTTCCACCTGCCCTACTGGTCCACTCACCGGCCCGGGGCTGCCTCCATTTTCTCAGGTGGTGGCAGCTCTGGCCCGGCTCGGCCAGGCCTGTCCTCCTCACCTGCCTCAGCTCCTCACTGAGCCTTCCCACTTGCTTGTCCCAGCGCGGGGCTTCCCAGGACCTGCGGGCCGGCCTCCCCTCCCACGCCCTCTGCAGTTCTCTGGCGGGGCTTGTGGCGTGGGGCATCCCCAGCCAGTGTCGAGAGGGCAAGGAAGTATGGGCTGGGCCGATTGTTACTCCACCGCACACTGGGCTCCGGCTCCCGGTAAACTTCCTGTTACAGAGAGGCAGATACCATCTCTACGGCCACCAGTTTGGAAAAACGCCTAACCGATTTCTGGTTAGGAATAGTGTGGTCAGAGGGTTCCCGAGTTCACTTGAACCTGCCGGAGAGCTGACTGTGGGCGGGCACCAGAGTCCGTCCGCGTCGGGGGGGATTCAAAGGTGAACCATGTGCTGCGGGCTCCTCCCCCGAGGAGCTCACGCTCTGGTGTGGGAGATAAGACAAGTACACAAACAACCACGATACCAGGAGGAAGGTGATAAGTCCTGAGAAAGATCTACACAGTGCTACAAAGGCACCCAGAGCGACCGGTCGTCTGCGCCTAGCAGAAACCTGGTAGACTTCCTGGGCGAGGCGGTGCCGAGCAGGGTCTTGAAGGCCCGGCTGATAGACGAGGGTTGCAGAAGACACGTCCCAGCCCAGCCCAGTGCGCACAGAGCAGGGAGATGTCCGGCTAGGGAGGCGGAGACTCGACAGAAACCACATACCCTGTGAGGCTGCCATTGTGTGATCCAGCAGCCCGGGCCAGAGCACACGGAACAGGCAGAAGTCCTGCACGGGAAGTGGAAGCTCAGCAGAGACCACACACCCTGCTCTACTGCCCCGTGATCCAGCAGCCCAGCAGAGTCCAAGCTGACCAGAGAGGTGGCTCCCCGGAGAGGCCCAAGACCCAAGGCAACCATACACACAAGGCACTAGAGCAGCCACGGAGGTAGCCATACCAAATTGGCAACCACAGCAACATCTTAGTTAGTCAATAGTCTCACACCGGTGGACTGTGAAACCCCCTGCCACAATGAATAAACATCAAAAAAAAGATACCAGAAATACAAAAAAATCAAGAAAGTACACCACCAAAAGTTAATAAATCTCAAACTCTAGATCCTACAGAACAAGAATCCCTTGAAATGACTGACAAGGAATTTTGAGTGATAATTCTAAGGAAACTGAATGAGATAAAAGAAAACTCAGCTAGACATCATGATGAAATGAGGAAAAGTATACAGGACCTGAAAGAGGATATGTACAAGGAAACTGATGTCCTGAAAAAAAATGTAGCAGAACTTGCCAAACTGAAGAAGTTATTCAGTGAAATAAAAAACACAATGGAGAGTTTAACCAGCAGGCTTGTCGAAGTTGAAGAGAGAACCTCTGAACTTGAAGATGGGCTGCTGAAATAACACAAGCAGACAAAAAAAAAAAAAAAGAAAAAGAAAAAAGAATCAAAGACATTGAAGAAAATCTGAGAGAGATATCAGACAACCTCAAGTGCTCAAATATCCGAGTCACGGATATTCCAGAAGGGGAGGAAAATGGAGATTCCATTGAAAACATATTCAACAAAATAGTGGCAGAAAACTTCCCAGGTATAGGTAAAATCACAGATCTTCAGATCCAGGAAGCTCAATGATCTCCAAATATATTCTACCCAAAAAGGCCTTCTCCAAGACATGTTATAGTCAAATTGGCAAAACCCAGAGACAAAGAGAGAATCTTAAAAGCTGCAAGAGAGAAGCGTCAAATCACCTATAAGGGAGCCCCAATCAGGCTAACATCAGACTTTTCATCATAAACCCTAAAAGCTAGAAAGGAATGGGATGATATATTCAAAATACTAAAAGATAAAGGTTGCCAGCCAAGAATACTCTACCCTGCCAAGCTATCCTTCCGAAATGAATGGCAAATAGTATATTTCTCAGACAAACAAAAACTGCGGGAGTTCACTACCACACGACCACCCTTACAAGAAATCCTCAAGGGAGTACTGGGTTTGGTTCCTGAAAAATAACTACCACTGCCATAAAAACCCAAGAAAAATCAAAACCCACTAGTATAATAAAAATGGCATTCATGAAGAGAAAACAAGCAAACAAAAATGCTATCTACATCCTAAGGAACCAAAAAACACAGAAACCAAACAGTAAATCAGAAAGCAAGGAACAAAAGACACCTAAGACAACCAAACAACCAATAAAATGCTAGGAATAAATCAACACCTTTCAATAACAACTCTTAATGTAAAAGGCTTAAATTCCCCAATCAAAAGACACAGACTGACTCGATGGATCAAAAAGGAGGACGCAACTATATGCTGCTTACAAAAGACCCACCTCACCCATAAAGATTCACATAGACTAAGAGTGAAAGGATGGAAAAAGATTTACCATGCAAACAGAAAAGAAAAACGAGCTGGAGTAGCTATTCTGATATCTGACAAAATAGACTTTAAACTAAAAACCATAAAAAGAGACAATGAGGGACACTACTTAATGGTAAAAGGACTGATGCATTAAGAAGACATAACAATCATAAATATGTATGCACCCAATGTTAGAGCAGCCAGATTTATAAAACAAACTCTACTAGACCTAAAGGAGGAAATAGACACTAACCATAATAGCAGGGGACCTGAACACCCCACTGTTAGTATTAGACAGATCATCTAGGCAAAGAATCAGTAGAGAAACACAAGATCTAAACAATACTCTAGGCCAATTGGAATTGGCAGATATCTACAGAACATTCCATCCAACAACCTCAGAATATTCATTCTTCTCATCAGCACATGGATCATTCTCCAGGATAGATCACATATTAGGTCACAAATCAAGTTTCAATAAATTCAAAAAAATTGGAATTATCCCATGTATTTTCTCAGACCACAATGGATTAAAACTAGAAATCAATAACAAACGAAATTCTGGAAACTATACAAACACATGGAAATTAAACAGCATTCTACTTAATGACATATGGGTCCAAGATGAAATCAAGCAGGAAATCAAAAAATTTATTGAAACTAATGAAAACAATGATACATCATACCAAAACCTGTGGGATACTGCAAAAGCAGTATTAAGGGAGAAATTTATTGCATTAAATGCTCACCTCAGAAGAATGGAAAGATGAAAAGTGAACAACCTAACAATTCACATTAAAGAACTAGAAAAACAAGAACAATCCAAACCTAAAGTTAGCAGACAGAAAGAAATCATTAAGATCAGAGCAGAACTTAATGAAATTGAAACCCAAAAAACAATACAAAAGATCAGTGAATCAAAAAGTTGGTTTTTTGAAAAGATAAATAAAATTGACAAACCATTAGCATGGCTAGCAAAAAAAAAAGAAGACAGAAGATTCAAATAACAAAAATTAGAAATGAAAAAGGCGATATTACAACTGATTCATCTGAAATACAAGGAATCATTCGAGACTACTATAAACAACTATATGCCAACAAATTTGAAAATCTGAAGGAAATGGATAAATTCCTGAACACACACAAGCTCCCAAAACTGAACCATGAAGATGTAGAAAATTTGAACAGACCAATAACAATAAAGGAGATTGAAGCTGTTACCAGAAGGCTTCCAACAAAGAAAAGCCCAGGACCAGATGGATTCACAGAAGAATTTTACCAAACATTCAAAGAGGAATTGACACCAATTCTTTACAAACTATTCCAAAAGATTGAAACAGATGCAAATCTCCCAAACTCATTCTATGAAGCAAACATCATCCTGATACCAAAACCAGGTAAAGATATAACCAAAAGAGAAAACTATAGGCTGATATCCTTGATGAATATAGATGCAAAAACCCTCACTAAAATACTAGCAAACAGAATACAGCAACACATACGTAAAATTATTCATCATGATCAAGTGGGATTCATCCCAGGGATGGAAGGTTGGTTCAAGATACGCAAATCAATAAATGTGATACACCATATTAATAAACTCAAACACAAGGACCATATGATCATCTCTATAGATGCTGAAAAAGCATTTGATAAAGTTCAGCACTCATTCATGACAAAGACCCTCTATAAGTTAGGTATAGAGGGAAAGTATCTCAACTTAATTAAAGCCATAGATGACAAACCCACTGCCAATATCATCCTGAATGGGCAAAAGCTGAAAGCTTTTCCTTTAAGAACAGGAACTAGACAAGGATGCCCACTCTCACCACTCCTATTCAACATAGTGTTGGAAGTACTAGCCAGAGCAATCAGAGAAGAGAAGGAAATAAAGGGCATCCAGATTGGAAAAGATGAAGTCCAACTGTCCCTGTTTGCAGATGACATGATCCTATATATCAAACAGCCTAAAACCTCTACAAAAATACTGTTGGAATTGATAAATGTTTTCAGCACAGTAGCAGGATACAAAATCTACACACAAAAATCAGTAGCATTTCTTTTCTCCAATAGTGAACATGCAGAACGAGAAATCAAGAAAGCCTGCCCATTTACAATACCACCAAAAAAATAAAATACTTAGGAATTGACTTAACCAAGGATGTGAAAAATCTCTATAATGAGAACTACAAACCACTGCTGAGAGAAATTAGAGAGGATACAAGAAGATGGAAAGATATCCCATGCTCTTGGATTGGAAGAATCAATATAGTGAAAATGTCCATACTGCCCAAAGTGATATACAAATTCAATGCAATCCCCATCAAAATTCCAAAGACATTTTTCTCAGAAATGGAAAAAACTATTCAGACATTTATATGGAACAATAAAAGACCACACAATGAAATAAAAGCCAAAGCAATGCTGAGCAAAAAAAATAAAGCTGGAGGCATAACACTACCTGACTTTAAGCTATACTACAAAGCTATAATAACCCAAACAGTATGGTACTGGCATAAAAACAGACACACTGATCAATAGAATAGAATAGAGAATCCAGAAATCAACCCACACACTTACTGCCATCTGATCTTTGACAAAGACACGAAGCCTATTCTTTGGGGAAGGGACTGCCTCTTCAGCAAATGGTGCTGGGATAACTGGATATCCATATGCAGGAGAATGAAACTAGATCCATACCTCTCACTGTATACTGAAATCAACTCAAAATGGATTAAGGATTTAAATATACACCCTGAAACAATAAAACTTCTGAAAGAAAACATAGGAGAAACACTTCAGGAAATAGGACTGGGCACAGACTTCATGAATACGACCCCAAAAGCACGGGCAACCAAAGGAAAAATAAACAAATGGGATTATATCAAACTAAAAAGCTTCTGCACAGCAAAAGAAACAATTAACAGAGTTAAAAGACAACCAACAGAGTGGGAGAAAATATTTGCAAAATATACATCTGACAAAGGATTAATATCCAGAATATATAAGGAACTCAAACAACTTTACAAGAAGAAAACAAGCAACCCAACTAAAATGCAATTTAGATCACATGCTTATAACCACACTCCACTATCCTGGAATATTGTGCCATGTTTCTTAGCGTATTCTCAACTTTTAGTATAGTTCCAGGCACATATTAAAAAACAGTAAGTGCCATTTTAATAAATTAATCTTTCCACCTTCCTTAGAAATATTTAGTATTAAGGAAAATTTTAAATGTTGATGCTTCATATTCTGCCCCAAAAGAAGAAAAGAAAAAAATTGAAATTAGCATTTTAGGATCTCTTTCCTTGACTACTGAGTTTGAAAAGACCCAGTAATGGAAACATCAATGACTCCATTAGAATAAGGAAAGAAGGAGTTGAAAAAGTAGGTGTAAAGGAAGATCTTCTGTCCTCCGAACTCCGAAAATAATCTTTTGTGTATCTTTTTGGGAAAAATTGGACCCATTATAAGAGTGTCCCATAAGAACAGTTTGTTATTTTAAAAATTAATAGGTATTGAAAACATTGCCCCAAATGTCAAAAATATCTTCTGACTTCAATTTTGAATAGACTTCATCACTCATAACACACTCAGCACTTTTATAAATATTCTATTTATGAAAGATGCATTTATAGGCAATGAAAGAGAATTTATCCTCTCTCTATTTTAATTAAGGAAGCCAAGCAGAGATTAAATTAAATCTGAATTGCACGACATGTTACTTGCTAGATCTTGAGGTAAACAAGGTATACAAACAAAATATGGTCTTGAAAAGGACCAAATTGCTACTTTCCAAAACAAAGAAACAGATTCAAGTGTGATAAGAGTCAAACGCTTTAACACTTCAGTGACAAAACTGATCTTGTCCTTTAAAGATAATTCATCAGAATTTGGAACTGAAGTCTCCTTTGGTCTTAGCAGTGCCTCTATTCACTCTCCCGTAAGAAAACATCTGCTACTGCAACCAGTTTCCAGTATTTCTTACTCATTTGTCCCTTCAGCAATGAGCCCTTTACCACTTCAGAGCTGATTCTCTTTTATCTTCAAAATACACTCTCTGTTTTCATTATCACGTTAATACATAGGGCGACTTGCTCCAGAAATATCTGACATGATGGATGGAAAGAGACTAGGCTTCAAGGGCTAATAGAAAATCTAATCTAAATCCTGCCTCCCTGGAGGAATATAATATGATATAGAGAAATAAGCTTTTTTTTTTTCTTCTAATGTATCATGTACTATAGTGTCTAATATTCTGAGAAAGAACCTGCACCTATTGCCCTCTGTGGGCAAAATTTTTACAACCAGTTGTCTCAAGGACATACTTCAAACCTTGGAAATTTACACTGAGGGAATAACCTTATTGTAAGGGGCACAGTATTCTTTGATAGATGGTTGGCCTTATGCTTGGAGGGAGCACTCACCATGCCTTGAACCTTGACTCAACGGTTAAGCCTGGTGGTGTACGCAAGCGAGCAAGCAGCAACAGCAATGACAACACCAAAAACCTGAGGACTTTGATGGGTGTGGAGGACACTTCTCCACTCTTGCTAGTCATTAGTGGTGCATTACTGACCTTTCTCCAGTCCCACATACTTTCTGCCCCAAGAGAGTGAAATCACCAACCTGATCTGTGAGTCAAGGAGAAGATCATCAGGCACAGCTCGGCCCTTCCATGTTTTTCGTCTTAAGAGTGAGCTGTCTTAAGGAAGACAAACTCTACTTTGCTCTTCTAGGGTAGGTCAGTGTGTCCAATTTAGGGAATCATTGGGAAACCCACTTGACAGAGATGTAAGTGACATTCTCCTTTGTCAGTTTTATCAATAAAAAAAGAAATATTTGCTACCACTTGATTATTCTTCTGTCTTATTTTTCAGTGGGTTCAGAACTATGACAGATAAGTTAAAGAGTAGATTTTGGAGACTCTCAGACTCAAGTTTCTTCATATCTTGAAATGTCCTCCTACAACTAAAATCAAAACATCTGGAGTGTTACATTAGATAAGGTACAAAAGTACTTAGTACAGTAGTACAGTACTGGGTACATGGTCATACTCTTCTTCCTCCTTTATCTCCAATTCCTCCTGTTGCCGCTGCTACTACAGCTACTACTACTATTACTACAACCAGTATAACTACATATGAGGAAATAACCCAGGAAACATATTATCAATAACTATCAGCTATCAACTTTCTTTCATTTGGTTTTCACAGACAGCCCTACAGTTTTAAGCTCTGTGGATTTTACATTTGTGAAGTGAACTGAAAACTGCTAATGATTCTCAAGGTGGAATTGTCCTTTATTGCTACTAATTTGCTCTGTAACGTTTAGCAAAATATTTCATTGAGTTTATAGAGAATGGAAAGAATAAATAACCCCCCTTATGAATAATTACCACACTGAAATATTGGATTTGTGAACAGCTGATAGCACTATCTTCTTAGGCTGAATATCCTAATGTAATTATTTCAACACTTCTAAACATGTCTCCTACCTGAGCATGGATACAAGAAAAACCTAACTGCCTTGAAGGAGGGCGTGACATATCTCTCTATGCTTTCACTGTGTTAATTCTTTTTGAGTTTAGTGGAAATCAAAGAGTTAAGAATTGCTACCTCAAGTAACCACCCAAAGACTACAGGTTTGCTTTTATTTAAAATGTATGTATTTTTTATTTTTATAGAAGTTTTAGCTTTACAGAGAAACTGAGCAGAGAACACATATACTTCCCATACCCTCTCTCCACACATGTTCACAGTTTCTCCTATTATTGACATGTTACATTAGTGTGATACATTTGTAACCATTATGAATTAATGTTTATATATTATTATCACCTTAGTTTTACATGAGAGTTCCTTCCTCGTATAGTAGAATTCTGTGGATTTTTCCAAATGTGTAATGTCATGTATTCACCATTACAGTATCACACAGAATAGTTTTACTGCCCTAAAAATCCTCTGTGCTCCGCTTGTCTGTCACTCCCTCCCTCATCCCTTGAATCCCTGGCAACCACCGATTTTTTTCCCCATTATCTAGAACATTTATCATTTGTATGTGTTGGAAACATTCAGATCTTCTCTTCTAGCTAATTGAAACATGCAATAAAATGTTCTTAATTATAGTCAACCTATGGTGCTAGAGAATGCTAGATGTCATTCCTCCTATCTAATTGTGCAGGTTTGTTTTTCGTAAAGAAAACAAATCTTTTTTCTGAATGAGCCACACCATTCTAAAATCCTCCTGCTATGAAATCTAACAAATCTTGCTATGTTTGAAATACAGAAAGGTCACAAAAGTTCCATATTCAAAGTCTACTTGAAGAAGACGGTGATGAATGTCAATCAATGCTGGGACTTTCTGTAGGCACAGAAAGGAAATCTATGCCCCACAGTGCCAAATCTGTGGGCCCTCATCTAACATAGGGATGTTTCAATAATAACAGAATTCCGAAAATACCTGTTTTTAGCTGTATCACTGTGTTCTGCCACTACATGTACACAGTACAAATAATTTTGGAATGGCTTTTTAAACAGGTTCTGGCAAGGTTTTAAGCCACATTTGTATTCCTGAGAATTGCATCCACATGCCAACCTCCCAAATAGACTCTGTTTTTACCCATTCCTATTCACATACTAGTCTGCTCTTATTTTCTCTTTGCTCTAAGACTTAAAATTTAGGATAGTTTCATTAACTTATTTTTCTTTAATCATTTGTTTTTTGGAAAAGCTCATTTCTCACAATCCAGAGATATAATATAAATTGTGTCTAGTTATAAGAAACTAATTATTTGGTAAAAAATTCTGGATAATACAAATTAAGGGAGTTTGGTCTTTTAATTTGGGGGGTTGGTTTCAACACAAAAATGATAAGAACCAATTCCATCTTTGGAAAGGAGCAAATGTTTGGCCTTTGGATTATCCACAGAGGGTGTGTTAATGTTAAATTTCTGTAATGTTTGGATGCAAATAATGCTGAGGAGAGAGCCATTAAGTGACTTACATAATAAATTAGATAAAATCTTCTAAATTGAGCACTACTGTTTTATTTCATATTGGGCCACTGTGTACCGCAAAAGGGTGCCATTTCATACAAATATCCTTTTGGTTGTCTTCAGATTTGAAAGCTGGATATCTGTCTAGTTGATATTTGTACTATGCCTGCATTTGGGGTTATCTCTTCAATCTTCTTTCTTGCCTCATGTCTTTCTTAACTTTCACAAGTCTCCTATTCCTAGCTATTCTCAGTGTTCCATAAGGGATCAATCAATAGGCTGTATAACAGTGCATTTTAAAATACAAGAAACCTTTTGAATGGAAAGTTTGGATTGGCAGTGTACTTTGTACTGTATCTTTATGTAATTATGTATGTCTCAATAGTGCCAGCCTTCAATTAACTGAAGGCAATGAATGACAAGTATAGTGAATAGTTTTGCTAACCTTCTGCAAGGTGATATTATCATTTCCCAATAATGAGAAAAATGAAAGATGTTATTGCCATAAAATTTTAATACTGGAGCAGCATGCTGTCCAGAATTTTGCTCAAATGAAATTAAAAGCTATTAAAATTGTTTTATGGTTATATCAAATAGATATTCTGTCTTACAAATAGCCATGTTGGATGTTTTTCTTGATTTATAGTATATGAATAAATATAATACAGCACATATAGTGTGAGTTATTTGTTCAATTAAACTCTGCAACTGCCATGGTAAAGAGGTGGCACAATCTTGCTATTCAGCGTTCATTATGAGATACGTCACTAAAGATTCATTCAATAAATTGAATATTCATATATGCAGAACTCTCATTTTCACTTGTTTTACTGAATTTTATATTGAATTCATAGGTAACTAAATAAATGGGTTGGTTCAGCATCCTAGAAACCTCTCAGTTCTTCTGGTTCAAAGGAGTGCATTGCTCTTTTATCTTCTTAGGATAAGGTTTATTATTTATGGGGTACAAATTCATTAGTTTGCTTATTCAACAGATTCTTAATGAGAACCTCCTATGGTCAGAGTCCTAGGATAGCTGAAGAATACAAAGATATTTAAAGCATCTTTTCCATAAAGTAAAAGTTATTTAAATTCTAATGATTATTTTATAATAATTATAATAAAAATGCACTTCATCTGAAAAGTAAAAACAATGGGACATGATTATATGTATAGCTCTATATGAGGCAATGTATAGCATGTGTCATATGAGTGGTGTCACAATAGGTATTAAAGTAACTCAGAAAAAATATGAGTTCTAGCTAGGAAAGTCTGTGTGTAGAGAACAGTGTTGAGGAGTTAGTAGGGTTTCTATTTCTCATAATGATAACATGAAGGGGATGCAGTCAATACTTAATAATTTGCATAAGAAAAAGACCAACTCATACAAATTATATTACTTCAAGTACTATACTCGACATTGTACCATTTGGAACTGATGACATGACTGAATCATTGTGCCTAAAAACATAGTTATTACCTTCTAAATTACCATACATATGGCCATTCAAATTTATTTCAATAAATACTCAGACATCTTATGCAACTAGAGGAAAAAAACACTCAATGTGTTCAAGTTGGTTATTTTTAATATACAGCATCAATTACGCTATATGCTTATATAGACAATCAGAAAGCTTCCAAGCTTAAAAATCAATTTAGCTCAGTCACCATGAGTACTCAAACTAAATTTAGCCCATGACGCTTTCATCAAGAATAAGCCACTCAGAAAAATGCTAGTCAATATCTGCCAATTTTGACAATATAAATAATTGTGCCTGGAATTTGTCACCCTCTATTCCTACTCCCCAATATTTTAAGCCAAGAAAAGTTTTGGAATGGGCTGAAAATTTATCAACCTCTTCTTATCTTCAGCCATCACCTCAAATCACAAATATATCAATTTTATTCTCAATACTAGGCAGTTAAGGTCTTTTGGAAATAATAAAACAGAACTGTTGAACTGATCGTGAATTGGTATTTCAAAGTGTATGCCCACTGCAGCTTGTATCACTCAGTTTCTCACTTACCTTTCTAAACCATAGAAAGCATACACTTCTTCATGAAACTTTTCAGATTCCTTTCTTTGAACTCTTTTTATTCATTAGAGGAAAAGACTCAATAGTCTATGGTAAGTATCTCCATTCATTGTGTCAACATTTTACAAATATTTATTGTCAAGACTGGGAGCACAGAGGTCAGTAAACCTCCAAGCCCAGAGCCTGCCCAAGATGGGGCATCCACTAGGAATCTTACATTAAATTGTAACTTAAAGGATTACACCCAGAGGAGAAGTCAGAGCAGAACTAAGTCTACCACTCTTCCCAGGTTGCATTCAGGAAATATTTCCTTGGCGTTGCACTGAACAGGACAGACTGAGACATTGTAAACTACCAGCCAGTATTCATAGGAATATGTAGCACCACTTTGTATGACCCATGGGTCCACGAAATTTAAATTATGACTTAGTTTAAAGTTCTCAAGCTTGAAATGCCTTAGACCCCTCATAAAAGCAAACTTAGTGAGGCAGTAAATCTTAGTGGTTAACAACATGGACTCCAGGGCCAATCTTCGGTGAGGAAGCCTTGTACCCACCACTTATTAACAGTGAGGGTACTTTCCTTTAACTTCTCTGTTCTTCAGTTCCTCATTCTGTGAAATGAGATTCATAAATAAAGTACTTTTATCATAACACTATTGTAATGATTAAATGCAATTATATACCTAAAATATTTAAGTGTGCATGGCAGATATTAGATGCTAAATAAATTTTAATTGGTATTGCTATCCCCTTCAGAAGAAGATATTTTTATTGCAGGGGCTGGTGAAAAACTATCTTGATCGTATCTTATGCACAAATCATATATATTTATGTCGGAAAATGCTGGCAGGAAATAGAACACAAAATTAACAGTGTATATGTCTGAATTCTGTCATTAAAATTATTTTTACTTTTCTCTTTGTGCCTTTCAGTATATCCTAAAATATCTCAATTTAATATCAGAAAAAAAGTTATTAAAATTCTCAGCCAATTCAATGACAAAAAATTCTCCACTTCCTAATTACAGATATGACTGTCAAATAAAAATAATAAAAATAACAGCTGACATTTATTGAATAGATGTGCACTATTCTAAGAGCTTTACATATGTTAAATTAATTAACGATGCTCATTACAAGATGATGAGGTGAGGCAATTTTTAAAAGCTTTTTGTTTTGTAAATAATTTTAGATTTAGAAAAGAGTTGCAAAGACAGTACGTATAGAGTTGCCCTTTATTCCTTACTCAACTTCCCCTAATGTTACCTACCATCTTGCACACATGGTACATTGACCAAAACTAAGAGATTAACATGAGCACAATACTATTAACTAAACTACAGGCTTTATTTGGGTTTCACAAGTTTTTTCCACCTCAGACCTTTTCCTAGTTGTAGGATCTAATCCAGGATATCAAATTGCATTTAGTCATCCCTTCTTAGTCTCCTCTAGAACTCCAGTATGTAACTTTCTCAGCCGGTCATTGTTCTTCATGACCTTAACATTTTTGAAGATTCCCAGTCAGGTATTTGTAGAATGTATCTCAATTTGGGATTGTCTGATATTTTCTCATGATGAGACTGGGGTTATGGATTTTGGCAAAGTATCCTTTTCCTCAAATTATATCAGAGGATACCTTATATCAACATGACTTATTACTAGTAACATTAACCTTGATTATTTGGCTAAGGTGGTGTCTGCCAGATTCCTCCATCACAAAGTTACTATTTTTCCATTTCCTTAACTGTATTCACCAGAAGTGTGTCATTGGGTCCAGCCCACATCCAAAAGAGAGAAATGAAACTCCACATTCCTGAGAGAGAAGTATCAGAGAATTTTTGAATATGTATTAAAACCACCCTGCTGATTAATAATTTTTATTTGGGGGGAGATACTTTGTGGTCATGAAAATATTGTCATTCTCCTTAATGTTTCAGCCACTAATTTTAGAACTCAGCCATGGATTTTGCCAAGGAGAAGCAATTATTACTGTGTTGTTCTGTGATTTTCTGTTTCTTTTCCTTCTACATGTATTATTTGGAGTTCTGAAGGAACACTTGTCCTTTCTCCTCAATTTATTTATTTATTCAATCATATATTTATACCAATGTTGATCTATGGATGTTTATTTTATCCCTTGGGTTATAATCCAATAGTATCACCATTTATTTCACTGTTAAAATTGTCTCAGCTTTTGCCATTGGGAACTTTTTCAGATTGGCTTCTGGGTCATTTAGATGTGCCCCCAGTCTCATCTTGTATTTTTCCTGCCCCAGCCCCTAGAATCAGCTGTTCTTCCAGGGATCACGGCTTCCTATCTTTGGAAAATGGTCTTTAAGAAATAAGATCAGTAGTTAAGTGTGTTCATTGCTACTGAGCTGCCACTGCTCCTAGAACCTCCTGGTGGATAGAACTAGCAAATATATGTATGTACTATCCTATGTATATATACAGGCACACTTCAAAAAGCTCATGGAAAGGTTCATATCATCTTATAATTCTATTTTTCCATGAACTTTTTGAAGTATCCTTTCACATATCTATATTTCTGTATCTATTTTCTGTACATATCTATTAAATAAACATGAGTTCATTCTGTTATCTATGACTCTAGTCCAGTACCACAGCATTCATTTGAATTCCTCCCTGTTTATTTATAACTCACCATCTCTGACAGTGAGAAATGTGTCTACCATTATCTACATTTATTTACATACTTGTTCAACCTCAGTACACGTGTAAAGTAGTTTCACAGCTGCTAAAACATACTCCAGTGAGGAATGAATTTACCATATAGAGTAGTGTTTACATACAGTTCTTTTTGTCTTTAGCCTTATAGAAGCGAGTGAAAACAAGGGTGTCCAAAGTTTCCAAGGTCAGCTCCCTTTTCTCCACCTTTTCAGTGAGGTCGTGTCTTGAATGCATAATACGTTTTCTGCAGTTGGCCTTCTATCCTGGGATTCTTCACATCTTGGTTGACTTTTTAATCTGCATAACTTATATTCTCTCGTGGTTTTGACAAATGAATGGCAATGTATTCACAACTACAGTATCACATAAAACAATCCTACCATTCTAACATTTTTCATGTGTGGCCCTTTCATAGTTCATCCTTCCCTGTACCCCTGACCCTTGCAATCACTGATCTGTGCTCTATCCGGTACTTTGCCTTTTCCAAAATGTCACGTAAATGGAATTATGCATCATATAGCTTTTTTGTCTGTTTTTTTTCACTTTGCAAGATGAATTATGATAAAATGTAATCTCTACTTTAAAAGCTTTTTTTTTTTTTTTTAAATAAGATTGAGCAATAGAAAGCTTTTACTATGGAGACACCATCTTAAAATATTTAAAATCATTTTTAGTTTGAATAGTAAAAGTGAGTCATTTCTAAATCTCTCAAATCTACATTCTTAAGGAACCTGAAAATAGAATTTATAAGCTTTTTAAATAGAGAGTTTTAGTGGGTTTTGAAAGCATCCATAAAAGTATTAAAAGTCATTAGCATTCCAGTAAAATTAGAAGAAAAACGGAGAGCAGGAAAGTTGAAAACTTATGACCAAATTTCCAAAAAAATCCCTTTTAATGTTTTTATGTAATTGAAAAAATATATGTACTGTTTTAATAAATCATATCAATGGTATACAGTCTTTTAGATCTATGTATCTTTAAGAAGTAACTTTTTCAGGTATATTAGCTATTAAAATAAACAGAAATAAACAGAACTTAGAACCAGGGCTTCCAATCACCTTACCACAAAATATTAAATCAAATTTCAAAAATATAAAACAATTGTAGTCACACTATTGTTCCCATGTATTTCTGATTAATAATTGTTATTGAGAATACTTAAAAATATTATTTAATTTATATTCATTTTATATTTTTAATATATTTCCATGTGTATGATTTTTAAGAGAATAATACAATAGTAACATTTGGTAAATGTATATAATTTACAAAAGGTCCATGGACATATTAGGGGAAAAGTGTTCTAAAGGTTTTTACTATTAAATGGGCTAATAAAGAATGTCTGTAGTCCACTACAGTACAGCACAAGCTCAATTGCCCTAAAATCCAAGGAGCACAGTAGGCACACAATACATTTGTGCATTACCTGGAAATCCTTGGTCTAGAATGTGATTCCTTATTCATAGACACCTTTCCCACATTAAAAAAAAAAAAAATTAAGACCCATTAAGCAGAAACCATTAAAATCAAATAGTTAATGTGACAGCATTTGGAAAAGTGATGATATCACCTGTCATTGTAAGTTTCTCCATAGCAGAATGTCTCAAAAGAGGTGATGCGGTAGGAAAAGGGTGTGTGCTATTTGGAAGGAATTTAGAGAGAGGAAAAACAAAAACAAAAAACGAACAAACAAACAAACAAAAAACCAGAAGCATCAACATTTTCCCCTTAAAATTGTTTTTAAATACCAATAAGAACAAACATTCTGACAAATTTTCTTCTATAAAATATTTAAAGTTCAAAACATAGGTTTGCTTTAAGTCGTTTAACAGCAGAATCCTTTTCTATTTGACTATAGTTTCATTTTTGCATTTTTGACTTCAAAATATTATTTTTATATAACATTCATATGTCCAGATTTTTAATCACCCCCAGAGAGCTTATATATTTTTAATCTTATTTGATAAACTATTAGATTTCAAAAATAAGATTTAGTCTTTGGAAAAAGTTGGAGTGAATGTGCTCTAACATTCCCTGCCATGGAGAAGAAGCACTTCTTAATTAAATGCTGACTTGGGTGCAGGTATTAAACTGAACATCCTTTAGCTTGCAGTAGTATTTATTGGCAATGACTGCTAATCAGTTTGCTTTCCACAGAATATTACTCGAGTGTTCTAGGTGATATGACTGTTGAATCTTTTATTTACATTGTATTTAAGTATGATTTCTTAAATCCAGTTAAACACAAGATAAAGAGAGCAGCATAATAATAGCCAGGATTTGGGAACTGGAATCCTAAATTCTTCCTTTGCCATTAGTTTCCATATATACCTCAGTGGGAAAGTGGAATTTCACAAAATAACACGCTTGCCTCCTCTTCTTCCCACCTTGGGATGACAGCAACTTACCAGTGTCGAAGATTGACCATCACTGTTCCTGAGGTTGAAAGGACCTCGCCCACACTATTTCTGAAAAGGATAGTCTGTTTTGAAAACTATTTCTCTCTTAAAATAACAGAGCAGGTTTATCACTGTATAAAATACCACAAGTTTTATTCCATAGTGTGCACCATTTCCATGAGGGACCAGTTTTGCAAGATTTAAAGTCTTACAAAACTTTAAAAAGACAGAGTTATAATCATTTTCATTTCTCTTTTCCTTCCATACCTCTGAAAACTATTTTTCTTTTTTTATTTTGATTCCATTCCTAATTTCTCATTTGTTGTCAAATATTTAAAGTACTCACAAGGTTTAGAGTGTTAATTTGTATTAAGGGCTTTGAGAAAAAATGTTTATTTTTGTGTGTCTCTTGGTTCCCAAGGTATTTTTCCAAGCCTGTGTTCTCACGGCAGTAGCACCAAGGTGGGTAATAAATTAGGAGACAGCATCATTTCACCTGCCTGGCTTCATTTCCCAGCATATGGCTTTGCAAATTTCTAATGAAGCAATTACACAATTTATACCAAATTAGAAGAGGGTGAGGTTGCTAGGCCACCCAAATGTATTCAAAAGACATCAAAGTAAAATGTATATAATCTGTCAACATTCTCCTCTACTTTTTTTTTAATCTTGTTACAGTTGGAAATTGAGGCTATATTTCTTGATGCCACTAAATCAAATGGAATTTTGGCTTTCATCAATAGGAACTGTGAGCAATTTCCTAAGCAATACAAAGGCAGTCTTCTCAGTAGGAGGCCTAACTGATTAAGGTCTAGTTCAATAATTATAGATTTAATAAACACTGGTCTCATGAGATGCTCTGATGAAAAAACAAGGGATGGTGTCTCTGTGAAGTAAGTCAGGGAAATCGTGCCCACAGCATATCATTCTCTGAGATTCACAGTATATGTAAAGTGATCTGGGATCTCTTGCCCTATATATTTCCTTTTTTATACATATAAAAGTATATGTTTACTTTTATTATATGTATATATACATGCAAATAAGCAATAGATGAGATAGGCAGATAGAAAGATGAATAGATAGAAAGATACATGGTAAATAGTAAGTATTCTGTGGAACTTATTTTGGGAATTGGCGATCTTGTCACATTCCAGGTAGCCCCCTTGTGAATAATTCCCCATCTTGTCGGTCAGCAAATATACTTGAAACAGAGTTTTTCATGAGAGTTTTAATATTCATACCATTCTGTTTCCAAATGAATATGGAGTTCATCATTTTCGAGTTATGAAAATTAATTGTAAATGTCTTTTTTTTCATATTTTCTTCTTGTCCTAGATAATGGAGTACTCTTTCAACCACTATTTCATAGAATATTGTCTGTAAAATTATAAAAGTAATTAATATCTATTTTACATTTGTATTAGTCTATTTCCGTTGCTTATAACAAAATACCTAGAACTGAGTGATTTGTAAGAAAATGAAATTTATTGCTTACAGTTTCAGAGGCTGGAAGTCCAAAGTCCAGGGAATACATCTGGTGAAGGCCTTCTTTGGTAGTGACATCAGTGACAGTAGGGCATCACATTGCAAAATGGTGGAGCAAGAGAGCGAGAGACCAACTTCCTCATTCACTCTCCTTTTAAAGCCTTCAGAACCATGCCCCTGACCACCATTATTAATCCATTCACTACCACACGGTCTTACAGTCTAATCACTTCATCAAGGCCCCACCTTTCATCTCAACAATTACAATGGGGATTAAGTTTTGGGGGGACATTCAACTCAAGGCAACATTCTATATTATAATAAAAATTACTATTACATGCTATGAAAACTTCCTATTCAAAAAGAAGATTCAGAAGAATCCAAAGTTAATAAACTTTGTTTTATTTTTTAAAGAGTATTTTCAGGTGATCCATATATTATCATACATAAATTGCTTTACTCTGAGAAGTGACATAAAACAATCTATATTTCATTCTAGCTATTATCTTTATTCAGTAAAATGAGGATTTGAAAATAATATTACTCAGAAGATTGCTATTTAGCATGTATAAATCCATGAAAAATGATTGTGTTTTCAAAGATATTGATTCTTTGTGTGAAAGCAATTTAACAAATAAGAAAATCCCCGACTCTCTACTATGGTACTACAAACATTTTTTTTTAACTTGGAAAATGCAGTTCTGCTTTAACATTTTTAAAATATAAATTTATCTTTAACTCTGTTAGCAAACTTATCAGACAAGCTGGGTCACAAATGGCTAAGGACAATACATAGCACACCAAACTGAAATAAGCACTTTCGTTACAGTGTTCTGCATTTCAACTCCTTTGGTTACCAAAATCGTAAGACAGTACTAGTGAGATCCAATCTACCCTGACCATGTGTCTCAATAATTGACCTGAATATTAAACCCTGGCCTTCGTTAAATGAGAATAACTAAGTCAACGTTTTGTAATGATATTATTTTACTAGATACTAATTAAAGCATGAATATATGCCCCAAACTACAAAGTACAATACAGCGTTCTCTGAAATAAACTTTCATTTCCTCTTCACCAAGACACTGATGAGAATCTCTAAACATGTTGGCCAAGAAAAGTATGCTTTTTACCGAGTCTCTTCTCATTGTATTGTCCAAGGATCATCAGTGTGTATTACACCATCTCTCTTCCGGGATTGATTTACTTGTTTGGGGGCCATTGCTTGCAGATTAGCTCCAAATTTTGCTAATTGATTGTTCAGAGATTCTTTCATTTTAACCAAGCCATTGTGTATTGATGTTTGTTTGTTCCCACCAATATTGCTACAAACTACCTGCTGCTTTTTTATTTTTTAAACTAGATTTGGACCTTTCTAATCTGCCCATGTGTACCCTGTGTCACAAAAAAACGTGGTTTCCTAAGCTACGGCTCCAAGGAGGTTTACATTATATTCCCCATCTTCTGCTATCTAACTGTGCTGTCTAATTGGATTCCAAGCTAAAAATGGCTCTCTCATTAATAACAGAATTATGAATATAAGGGCATTTCTTGTGTAACATCATTAACAGCTCCCTGAGCTGCCAATGACCAGGATTTTCCTTTTTAATAATTGCCAGCCTTGTTTAACAATTTCTTGCATTGGTTATATTATCTTTGAGGTGATAACTAGACCATATTCTTCCATTTCCTAAGCAGCTACTTCTTTGTTGTAAGTGAAGCACATTTAGCAGCTCTGAAAGTTCTATTGCACTTGAGACAGCACAATCAATGTTACCTAAATGAGGCATGGATTGCTAATCCTTAATTCACAGAAGTAGATATTCAACACTTGACTCTCAAAAGCCCTTTTTCTGAACACGGCTTTTAATAAGGCCTCTGGCATGTCCAGATTAATGGTCCTGGTCTTTGTCCACTGGTTCTTTTACTAAACTGTAAACCTGTCCATTAGGCTTAAGTCAATTGGAACTGAGTCACATGGCTATCTCATTTACCCTAAAGTTCTGACACCTAGCCCTGCTGAATGATTGACATGATTAGTTTTCTCATATTGTAGTCATTTATACACTACTAACCCTCATTTGAATATGCTTCATTTAGGTTTTGAATTTGACAACAAAATTCTTTCTGGAAAATTAATGACTGAGCAAAACACACTAACACATAAGAAAATATGTTCAGGGAAAAAAAATATATAGCTTTAGGAACATTGTAGAGTTTTCATTGATACGGAATAAAAGCAACACTGTGGTCTTTTTAAGTATTTAAAATAAACATTTCCAATGTCATATAAATATCTGATTGAATGAAACTTCATAGTTATCTTATATTTATAACAAAACTTTTGACAATAGCATCCTAATATACTTATTAAGATAGTACTGCCACAGATAAGGATCACAGATAAAAAACTCTTCGAACTAGTTGTATAAACTAAACAAATTGTAGAGTAGTTTCTATAGGTTAATTTCAATAATTTACCAACAGCCTTTTCCATTTTGAGAGCCATCAATATGATTTAAGCAAATTTAACATGTAATGTATGTTGTAATCAGCCCTATTCCTGACCTTCTAAGTTCGCCCTTATATTTCAGGAGCTGGAAGACTGAAAACTGCATTCTCCATACTCACTCAGTAGAAGGATTCTGGTTTAGTTTCCATGAGCAAGATTTAGAAGGGGGAAGAGAAGAATCATGATTGTTCCAGGAGTTGAGAAGGCTCATGAACTTTGGCAGTTAAACATCAGAGGGGTTTGCCAGGGTTTCTCTGCACCTCCTACAAATTACTCACTTCAGGACTGTACATAGCTAAAGTCATGAGGGGTGTTTCCTTGCTGTTTTTGTAATTCATTATTTCCTAAAAAGTATTGCCTTAATTTATCTGGCAAATATATTTAGCAATAATCCAGTACTGGCTTCCCTGACCTTAATTCCCTCAGCCTTCTGACAGTTTTATGTCTCTAATCCCTCTTTTAATTCCTTTCTGCTTGAAATATGTTAGAGTAGCATCTGTTTTCCTGATCAAACCCCGACTAATAGGATACCTAAAGGAACCAGAATCCAACACTTTATAATATACAGCCCCCTCCCTGCATCAGTACAAAACCTGGGATTACTTCCCCCTTAACAAACTGGCAGAGTGGCAAAAGATGACAGGTATTGATAATGTAGATTTAGGGGGAAAATCTTTCATTATTTATTAGTCATTGACTCAGTTTTTGAGAAAAAGAATAACTTTCTCAGAGGAAGATTTCTGAACCAATTCTAAAAAACTGTCTTCAATTTGCTACAATAACATAATCACTGAAAATCTTCATTCCAAATCCTATAAAGAGATCACTACAAGCAGAACTTTTAAGATACATTTTCTACAAATTTGGATAGATAAATGCGTAAGAAAATAAAATACATGTATGTACTGTGTATATATAAAAAGGAAGCCAGGGAAGGGTGAGAGAAATGAAGAATGAGATAGAGGAATAGGTCAAAAATCTAAAATCTAGTGACTAGAGAGGAGCATTAATTCAGCACAGAGCCTTACTACTCACAGCAGCAAGCGGACATCTGCCTAGCTCTTACATGAAGGTGATGGGTAAGGGCGAGCATGTGCTGAGTTACTAGAGGAATCAGATTTCATTTAATGAAGATGTTGAGGAAAATTATTCTGTTTTCATCTGTAAGTTAATTGGACACTGTTTGTACTCATAGGTTTCATTAGTAGAGCTGAGTTACTTTGTAATTCAAGCGTGAAAAATGACCTTTAGGAAACAATGCTGGTCTTAAATTTCTAACAAAAGATTCTCTCATGTAAATAATCATGTATTCTGGGAACAAATTAACTTTAGATCTTCAAAAGATACTGTTAACGTGAAATGTCCTACTCCAACAAAGTTATGTATCCTTGCAACAGAACGACCAATCAAGAAGGAACTAAATATCACTTTTCCTGTAAGCTTATAGATGAAATTCTTTACATATCACAGATAAGATGATCCAGTTATGAGGGTTTTGTAAATGCTAATTCTTAATAATTATTCTTTTTCTTTTTAATGGTTTACAGTAGGTTTCTTTTAAATTGAGAACCCACTATATTTAGTATTTCATGTCATTGCCTGTGACTATTAGAGTAAATATAAAATACATGCATTTTATTTTCTTATGCCTTTATTTATCCAAACTGTATTTTTATTATTATCCAAACTATAGTTTATACTTTTTGAACTTAGTAGAAATGTTTATTCCCCTGGAATGATTTTATATACATATGGCAAAATGAACAGATACAGAGAACCTTAAAATCTAATGTATTATTTAACGCTTAAATTGTAGAATATGCCAAGATAATATGTAAAAATATACCGGCTTACTAAAATTTGGTAACAAAAAACATTTAGTCTAAAGTTTAGAAAGTTCAGGCCAAAATTTTTTCTTCACATGCCATAGAGTTGGCTTCACTGACCTTCAAAAGAAAAAGCTGTGCATTTGTGGGCTCAGAGCTGGGCAAAAACAGGTTCTATATATCTACTAAACACTTATACAAAGCAATATCTGTATGTCCACTTAACAAATTAAAGATAACAATAATCAGCAAATATAAACTAGCTACTCTATCACTAAGCAACAAAGCTGCTCAAAACATTATGAGAATTTGGAGGTATCAATTTAAGATCTGCTGTTTATTTAAAAGAGGGTAAGGTTTTTCTGCTGTTTATTTCGAAAAAGGGTAAGGTTTTGATGACTCTTTGAATATGATATTTTCAGTTGAGGATTAAAGTAAATCATAGTAACAGTGTCAATAATAAGCTACAACTTCAAATAAAAGACATATTTAAATACTTTGGTAAATACATAATTTGGATTCAACAATGCTTATATGTGTGTATTCGTTTCAAAGCTATTTTTATCTCTCTCCTCTCCTCCTAGCATGTTATGTATTTTATTTAACATCCAGTTATATAGCACTCCCTATGTGAGAGACACTGTCCAAAGTACTTTACCAGTATTAACTCATTTAATAATGAGTTCTATTTAACTCTTAAATTACTCTACAAATTATTAATTTTTTTCTTCTTCATGATTATAAAAGTAATAACACGTCTGCTTGGTTTAATCTTAAACCCAAGTATGAGTTCATCATGGAATGCACTTTGCACAATATTTCATGCTATACGGTAATCTATTTATACTTTGGTATCCATGAAATTTTTGTGCGGAGAGCTTGGACTGACTAAGTAGAGTAACAAGTCTATGGCTTGTACTTCCTCCCGTCCTTTCCTCAATTACAGTTTTCCAACATTGCCTATTGCCTATAAGAACCCTAAGTTGCATGTAATATATTGAAGAAATGTGTCCATATCAGCATTTCCCAATACTCCTCTCACAAACCACACTATAGTCTTGAGGGATTCTCCGAGAAACAAGCAAAAAGCTATTTAATATGAGCATAATATGAGCAATAATTGTGCAAGCAAGTCTGTTGGAATATGCATTCTAAATGTCCTGAGAAATCTGGTTTCTCCGAACACATCCAACAACAAAAGGGATCCA
The DNA here is from genome assembly GCF_027409185.1 of Cynocephalus volans. Taxonomy (NCBI): domain Eukaryota; kingdom Metazoa; phylum Chordata; class Mammalia; order Dermoptera; family Cynocephalidae; genus Cynocephalus; species Cynocephalus volans. The sequence goes on along the minus strand of NC_084461.1, from coordinate 40,862,035 downwards.
CTTTATTTTCTAATTAACATCTCTACAAATCCTGAATAATTAGTCCTGTAGAGAAGACATCTTGAGCAACAATGGTCTACACCTGGCCTGCTGTCTGTTTTTGCACAGCCCATAACGAAGAAAGTTTTTTACATTTTTAAATGGTTGAAAAAAATCAAAAGTATATTTTCGACACATGAGAATTCCAATTTCAGTGTTCATAGATGAAGTTTGATTGGAATGCAGCCATGTTCATTAATTTTTGTATTGTCTATGGCTGTTTTTGAATTACAACAACAGAACCGAGAAGTTGTGACAGAGGGTCTACAGTCCACAAAGCCTAAAATATTTCCTATCTGGATCTTTGCAGGAAAAAGGAAAACAAAATTGCCAAATTCTGGTCTGCATTCCCAAAGAAGTCTTTCATTTTTTTCAACAAATATTTACTGAGAATGTTTCACGATGCTACACATGATTGCCGGTGCTAGAAACATAGTTATAGTGGTTGAATGGTCGTCTCCAACCCCTATTGCCTGTGAATGTGTGATCTTGTTTAGGTAAAGGTCGTTTGCTGACGTAATTGAGCTAAGGATTTTGAGATGAGATTATCTTGGATTATCCAGGTGCACCATAAATTCAATTACAAGTGTCCTTATAGGAGACAGAAGAGAAGACATAGAGAAAAGAGGAGAAGACCATGTGAAGATAGAGACAGAGACTCGAGTTATACAGCCACAGACCAGGAAATGCCTTGAGCTGTTGGAAGCTAGAAGAGACAGGAAGGATTCTCCTCTAAAGCCTTTGGAAAATGTGTGGCCTGCCAGCAATTTCGATTTCAGATTTCTGGCCTCCAGAAATTTCTTCTCTCACATTTTGTATGAAACGACAAAGCTTGAGTAATTTGTTAGAGCAAACCTAAGAAATTAATACAATAGCTTATATTCTACTTGGGGATGACAGACAACAAGAAGAAAAGTAGTATGTCAGATGATGATAAATATAATGCACGTTTAAAAAATAAGAAGGGAAGGCAGTGCAGTACAGAAACAAGTAGTCCTCATTTTAAAGCAGGAGATTCTGGAGAATGTAACATTTGAGAACAAACTTAAAGGTGGTAGAAAAACCCCACAAAGATAACTAGGAGTGAACATTCTAGGTAAAGGGAATGATAAATACAAATTCCCTAAAATTAGAGCATGTACATTAGTCTGTATCTGTTGCTTATAACAGAATATCTGAAAGTGGGTAATGTAAAATGAAATAGAATTTATTTCTTACAGTTCAGAGGCTGGGAAGTCTAACGTTCAGGAACACATCTGGTGAGAGCCTTCTTGGTGGTGGCTCTATAGAAATGCAGGGTGTCACGTGGTGAGTGGCTTGAACAAGAGAGAGCTAACCTGCTAAATCACTCTCCTTATAAAGCCATCAGAACCATGCCCATTACCACCCATTAAACCATCAACTTATTACTCCATGAATGGATCAGTTCATTCACTAAGTCATGGTCCTCATAATCTAAGCACCTCTTAAAGGTCTCAGCTTTCAATTACCATGATAAGATTTCCCACCCTCAACTCTCTTACAGTGGGGATTAATATATGAAACTTTGGGAGACACAACTCAACCCATAGCAGCATGTATGCCATTGCCTAGAAACAACAAAGAGACCAATGTGTCTAGAATGAAATGCAGGGGAGGGTTGATAATGGGATATGAGTTGAAAGAAGTAATGGGATGCAGGCTTGCAGACTAGCATATGAATTCCTGGATGAAATGTGATGCTGTAATAAGATTTTTGAGCAAAGAAGTGATATAAATAAATTACTTTTTGAAATGATAACCTTTCAGCAAAGTGGAGATGAGACTGTAGTTTGATAAGGATAGAGATAAGGGAACATTATCCATATCCTCCTGAGGGACTATTGACAATGATGATTTGGACCAGGATAGTGGTGATTAGTAATTATCATATTCTGATTATATTCTGAAGATTGAATCATCAAAGCTTTTGGATGGATTGGATATGAGATGAGAGAGAAAGAGGAAAATCCAAGTTTGTTGGCCTGACCTACTGTACAGACAAAATGCCCATTACTTGAGAAGAGAAAGAGTTCGGAAGGAGTAAGATTTGGGGGAAAGGTTAGAAGTTTATTTTTGGACATGTTAAGTTTGAAATACCTATTAGATTCTAAGCATAGTTGTCCAATGGTAGTTTAGGTACCTGTTGGTTCAGAGAAGAATTGAAGTTGTAGATATAAACTTGTGAATCATCATCTAACAAACGGTAAGTAATTAAAGCTACGAGACTTGAGAAGAGTGCTAAAAGAGTGAGTTTAGACAGAGAAGATTTGGGGCTGAACCTGTACAACTTCATGTCGCAAGTTTGGGAGATGCATAGAATCAAATAGTGCGGATCATGAAGAGCCAGACAGTGAGGTAGAAGAAAAACTGAGAGAGTGATGTCCTGAAAATCAAGTGGAGAAAGTGTGTCAAGGACAATGAAATGATTCCCTCTATCAAATGCTGCTGATAGGTCAGGTGACATGAGGACTAAAACCTGGATTGAATTTTGCAACATGGAAGTTATTAGTGACCGATACAAAAGAAGAATGGTGATGTGGTAGAACTAAGAGGGGTGTAAAGAGAGAGGGAGAATAGGATTTACATGTATTAAGAACAGAAAATCTTTCAGATATTATTACTATAAATAGGGAACAGAGAATGAAGTGTGGAGCTAAGAAAGGTGTTACTATTTGTTTTGTTTTTGTTTTTCAAGAGAGGAGAAATATGTCTATATAGTTCTGGAGTTATCCAATAGTGGGAAGTAAAATATAGTGCAGGAAGAAACAGCAGAGAATTGGTGGAATGGTGTCCTTGAGTAGGAAAGAGCTGCTGGGTCCTTCTCAGGCCGGGAGCATCAACAAGGCAATTGGTATCTGGTAATACGAAGGTCAGGTACTAGACGGATCATCTAACCGTAGCTTGAAATAATCAATAATTAATGGAAAAACTGTGCTGGAACAAATGACAAAGAGACAGAAGCTACAATCTTCAAGAAATGAGGGGGAGAAAACTGAGTCAGAAGACCCCAGCAAAGAGAGGAAATGGATCGTGTACTTTAATGCAATTCAGAGCTGGAGATATTTAAGAAGGAGAGGAAGATTAGCAAGGGGAAGCAAAGGGGAATACAGAGGCCAAACAGGTTACAGGCAAAATAGAGTAGTATCAATTTAAAATATTTTTAATTAATTTTTATTAAAATGTATTATTTTAGTCAAATAGCACTGTTTTGCAAGAAAATCAGTATTTCACAAAGAATCCTCTAGTTTCTGACCATTTTACTTTATCTTTTTAATTTATCCTTTTCCCTTTATTTTCACAACCATTGCTGTGATAAAAATGTATTAATTTTCAATCTTAATTTAATAAGATACCTACTCCTTCCCAGAATCTTTGGTAGATCCAAATCATTAGATTTAAAGTCTAATTTTTATGGGTCCTCTTCAACCGATCTCGGACTCTCCCAAAACAATAAATATTTGTCTCTTCAGGTGATTTTGCTAGATTCACCTTCCTCTCCCTCATATCCTCTGCAGGCTGATTTTCTTACCCTTTTTCACCTCTCATTTAATGCTGTGCGCAATATCCATCTCCATGATAAAGATATATGCACCTGGTTTCAGCGGTTTAAACTATTGGAGAAAGACTTATATGACTGCACTTGGTTCTGTCAGTATTTATGTTATTTTTATACATCCATTCTTTATAAAATATTACTTGAATGTCTAATAAGTCTGTAAGATTTTTAAAAAATTCAAAGTCAGGGTCCATACACCTCTGGTGTCAGTGTCTAATAGATTATGCAGAGTACACACTGTATTCTAGTTAGGATCATGTACATTTCCTCTATCTTTTCAAACCTACTAATATTACTCTCTAACTCAGCCAGCTTCTGCTTATAGTAACTGAATAGCTGAACTGGCAATCAAAAAATACAAAAATATTTTATTTTTCTTTTTGGATTTTAGGAAAAGTCTGGTCTGTTTTCTCCTCCTCCTCCCCCACCCCTTCCCCTCCTCCCTCTCCTTCTTTACTTAAGCAAGAGTGATGGCTTTATATTTCAACATTGTATCATCAAAACTTCTTGATAAGGGAGAAGTCATATATTCTACCTGATATAAAATGCAGTTGCACAGCTCTTAATAAATCAGAAACTATTCTAAATACAGCCATTAATGCATGGCAGAGAGTAGTCTAGAATAAAATATAGCTACTTAAGCTTTTCATTTGGCTTTTGTTTTGTCTAGGTCCACATATATCCCAAGTACAAAAACAAAAAGAAGTTATTTATGACACTTTAAATTGAGTTCGTGTCTAGAAAATATGCGATGTACGTGAATCTGAAATCTCAGCAATATTACCATGTGATCAATGTTCAAACAAATCAATTGGCATACTGAATTACCTGTCATGACAGTCAAAACAATATCCAGTCTACTTTTAAATTTTAGTTTAGGCACATTTTTTTATAACCTGATTAACTTTGAAATACTTTCTTTGTTAAAGTTATTAAAATTTATGATATTATCTAATTGTAATTTTTAATCACACTTTTATGAAAAAATTATAGTTCCTTTTTCAAATTAAATCAATACAAATTTAATTAATTTGGCTTTCTGATGACATTTTTATTCTTGACAAAGTATTCTAAAGTTTTGCATGTAACCGACATGATAATAATAACTAAAGAATTTCAAGCCCAAACAAGGAGCAAATATTTTTGAGAGGCAACAAGGCTCATTGGAAAGATTACCAATCTAAACGTCAAGAGGTGTAAGTTTATCCCTAAATTCATCTTGAACATACTATGGTGACCTTTGTCAAGTATAATATATCTATAACCTCAGCTTCCTCATCAGTACAAAGAAAATGTGTAAGTACACTGAAGTCCATTCTACATCAAATATTCTATATTTCCTACATTAAAAAAATTATTGACACAGTAATTGTACATAATTATGGGATCCAATGTCATATTTCAATACATGTATACATTGTATAATGATCAAATCACAGCAACTGGCGTACCCATCACCTTAAACATTTATCATTTCTTTGTTGTGGGAACTTTCAAAATCCTCTCTTCTAGCTATTTTAAATATACAATGTGTTATTGTTAGCTACAGTCACCCCACTGTGCAATAGAACACCAGAACTTATTCCTCCTATTTAACTATAACATTGTACCTGTTGACCAACATTTTTAAAGCACATATATTACAATAGAGCAAGGAGTTAAAAGTTTAAGTTAAAAGATACTGACCAAATACAAATATTTCAATATTTTTATTATAATTAAGATGCTGTGCTGAAAGCTCAAGTTTATTTTTATAGCATACTCTCTCCACCCTCTCTTTCTTTCTCTCTTTCTTCCTCATTCTCTCTCTCTCTTCTTAACAAAGTGAGATAATATTGGACAGATTATTCTGCAACTTAATTTTTCCTCTTAGTTAACTATGTGTGCATGGACATTCCTTCTGTTTAATGCATCAATATCTACATCATTCTTTGTGATAACTGAATAATGATCCATAATATGGATTTACCATTACCTTGTTCTGTGGATTGAATTGTGTCTTCTGAAGTCCATGTATTAGAAACTTAACTTCCACTGTGACAGTGTTAAGAGGGTGGGAAATTCTATTATGGTAATTGAAAGGTAGGACCTTGAAGAGGTGATTAGATTGTGAGGACATGCCCTAGTAAATGGATTAATAAATTGATGGTTTAATGGTGGTCATGGGCATGGTTCTAAGGGCTTTAAAAAGAGAAGGAATAAGTAGATTCTCTCTGCTTCTGCCATCCACCATGTGACACCCTACTTTGCTGTGAAGGATGACTACCCACCAAGGCTCTCACCAGATGTGTTCCCTGTACTTGTACTTCCCAACCTCTGAAACTGTAAGCAATAAATACTGTTTCTTTATAAATTATGCAGTTTCAGGTATTTTTGTTACGAGCAAAAGAAACGGACTAGTACACCTTGCTATGCACAGATTTCAGATTTTTTCCAATTTGTTGCAATTACCAAGCTGTGCCAAGCATTCTTGTGTATCTATGTCAGTACAGCACTTGTACTTTTACTTTAATAAAGATGATCTTCATAAAAGGTATTGTTAACACAAGACATGTATGTGTTTTACATGTTAATAGATAACATGTAATCTTTCCAAACAACAACAACAAAATAGTAGGAATTCACAGCCTCTTCTTGTGTCTAGGTAGTGGCCAGATTTAAAGTCTCATATGCCATTTTGAGCATGTGGGTCTGTTGCGAGGTTACACTGAAGTGATGACATTTTGAAAAGATGTCCAGTAGTATTATAGAGTCGGACTAAAAGTAGACACAGTCTGAAACCAAAAAGAATCACTAAGAGGTTGTTCCATTGTCTCAGTCTGAATTAGGACAATGCTGAATGATTGTAGAGAACAGCAATGCAGATAACTTCTGAGATAGAAGTGCACTAAAGTTGTTGGTTAGGTAATTAAAAATGACAAACTTTTTGAAGGTGAATTGAAATGAATTCAGTATGTCCAGCTTTGGTCTTTTCATTCATTTCCTTGACATTTATTGAGCCCCTGCAATAAATATGTCAGGCAGCATTGAACAAAGTGTTTGTCCTTACGAAGCTTAATTTCTACTGAGAAAACAAATAAACAAGGTATTAAGTGCATTGAAGAAAAATAAAGAAGGTAAAGGCAAATAAGAGTAATTGGAGACAGGGCATTTTAATGAGATGGATAGGTAAAGTCTTTCACAGAGGGCGAGATTAGAGCATAGATCAAAAGAAAATCAAATTGAAAGCAGCACTATATATATAAACACTTCAGTAACCAAAACCACAGTGGTAGAATATATTATTGGATTAAGAGTTCTAATAACTGTAACATAAAAAGATAACTCACAGGGAAAATTTTGGTACAATACACTATAGAAACATTTGGGAAATTAACTGACAATTTCATACTCTGTTATGTAAAGATGGATTTTACTAAATCTGTTAGGCTTTTGTCTCAGCAATGATCTTTAAGCAAATTAATAAATGACTCCATTAGAACAGAGTTTATGAATCTGCCATAAAAGCAAATGCTTTTAAAAATTACAGACAGCTCATTAAAATAATGATGGCCAATTTGGTGTGCATTGAAGAGTTCTTGGTTGCTTAGCTGTTAATCTGTGTGTCCCTGCCCTTGTGGGGATGTCCTTTTCTTCCTCCTGGGTTGTTTGGGTAGTGCTGCTTCTGTTCTAAATGCATATTGCATAACTGATTTTACAGTGCTGTTCTGTGTCCTCTGTGGTCCTTGTTGCATAGGTAATGAGGGTTTATTTAGCAGGTGTAATGCAACAGGTAGCACATTCATTTTCACACTACGAAATCTAAGCCTCCAGAGGGTTGATTGTCCAGAAGTTTAGTCCCCTTGGCCTACAAGATGAGAGTAAACAACACATTTTGAAAATGAACATAAATAAACTAGCAAAGAAAGTCGATCATTTTAACTGGAAGATTTTAGATGAGGCATTCCAGTGTTTGTCTTACTAAATTGTCCACCATTATTTTTGACCTAAGAGAAAGTTTTCTTTATCTCTTCAAAGTATATGCACAATTGATACATTTATTCATTTCACTGTTTAAACTTTATTTGGGGAGCACATTTTGCAAGATTTTTATTCTAATCACCTCTGAAGAATCCCAGCTGGCTATGTTCCACACAAATAAACCATTAAACAAAGAGAGAGAGATAAGTGTACACATGTTCAATAAGAATTGAGTAGGGAATTTGATTAGAAATTAAAATTTATAACTAAATCTAAATCTAAATAAGTTTCTAAATAAACTTCTCTAAGCCATAGTTGCATAAAAGGTAGACAGTTGACCACTACATAGATATAACATTTAACTGTATTTATTAATATTTAGGTGGGCACCCATACATTTTGCTCTATATAAAATAGTATTTTATAAGACGTTTTGCTCTTAACAACTATCTGTACTTTATATTTGAACTTGCTTTGTAGAGCTAGGGCTAGGGTCTGGTGCTCACAGACTCCTTGAACCCGTTCACAAACCCTTCACGCGCAGGTCTATGAGCTAGGTAGCTGGACAAAATGGTCCTTGGAACCTTGGTTGAAGAAAGAGTAGTCTTTATTCAGCACACACACATCTAAGAGCTAAGCAGTCCACAGGGAGAAACCCAGAAACTCCAAAACTCAACTGGTATCAGCAAAGTCCAAAGAAAAACTGAAACTGAGCAGCTGCCAGCAGAGTAAACAAGCCCTATTGTTAGACATGAGCTCTCTGCCACCAGCCTGCTTCACAAACTGCAGAACACACAAAAACAATTAACTAGAAAGATACATGGGTGCACATGCACACTAATTCCACCCACACAACTTGTTTACAAGAAATGTGCTGCTGGACCCCCCCCCCCAGCCAAACCTAAGCTGAGGGAGCCTGACTAAATTATTCTATTTTTCCCACATGCTTGTTTTCCTTTTCTTATATTCTTTTGGTAATATTTTTGCACTGGCTAAGAGGTCATTATTCAGACAGTTTCAAATCTCTCCTTCTTCAGCATTTTCAAACACCTCTGTCCTTCCACCTTTAAAGGGTTTTACGCAGTAATTGCATACATGATTTGTGTAAAAGATATCTAAAAGTGTAAAGAAAGACATACTGATAGGCAAATTGTCCTTGGGATAAATTCATTGTAGAAATAACACTATATTTTCTTTCTTGAAGATATCTATAATGTAAAATAACTGTCTCAAAAAAGTTGAGTTTATATACACTCAGGCAAAATTCACATTGAAAGCCTAAAAAAACTGACTCCAATATTTATACCCATGAATATTCATAAAGAAGAATGTCTTTGAATATGATACTCTGTCATTCTTAATAGACTGTGTGGAGCCCCATCCATGACTGTTTTTCATGATGTTATTTGCAAGTGACAAATGTTTTAGTATTTTTTAAAAAAGCAGAAAGTAATGATAAGTGCAATATATATTTTTATAGTAAAGTCCAAGAGCCAAAAGCAGAAAACTTTAATTAAAACACGTGTACTTTAAGAGAAAGGAGAAAAATATCTACATTTTTCAGAGAGAAAAACAACATAAAAGTTGTATCTGCATTACATATTAAAATTATCCAAGAAATACTGGCCTACTAGTGATAGAAAATATTAAATAAATATTTTAAAATCATATTTCTATGATGGACAGTGAATCATAGGTTTGAAATAATTATATAACAGTTGCTCATTGAAAGACTCCCGCAGTGGGTAGTCAGTCAGTTCAGGGAGACCCTCCCAAGGAACAGCGAGACCACGGCTTCGGATGCAAAAACAAGAGGTTTATTGAACACACAGGTACCCGGGCGACTCAGTCTTTCTAAAGACTGGCGCCCCGAGTGGAATTTCTGGGCTCATTTTATAGCAAAAAGCGCGGGTACAGAAGCGAGAAGCAAGGTAATTGGTTAGTTTAAATCAAGCCAGGGGTGAACTTCGGTCAAGTGGGAGTCCTTGAAACAGCTGAGGGGCACTCTTGAAACTTTAACTGACTTGTCTATTTCTGGGAACTATCCGCCCTTGGCTCCGGGCTGGGGCCCAGGTGCATAACTGCAGATATCTCAGACCTGCCCTCTTGGCTGTACTTTCCCTATACCCTTGTAAAAAGCACTTCCTTCATTCCCCCATTTCTCTTGTGGATCGCTCTAATCTTAGAGCGGAATTAAAAGTTATCTTCGCCATTTAAGGTTTGGTATTTTTGCCTAAGGACCAGAATCTTAACTGCACTTACCCTATCATTGATGAATTGGACTAGTCTATTGATGACGTAGGGCCCAAGGGTGAACAACAGAAGGAGGAGTAATAGGGGCCCGGCGATGGTTGACAGTAGGGTGGTCAACCAAGGGGAGTTATTTGATCTGGTTATAAGCATTTTCATAGCCTGAGTCAGGAGGCCCGACTCTTTTAGAGGCCGGTGCATCAATTTCTGGAATATCCCAAGCCTCGAGACCCGCCGCCAGGGCACATATATCAGGGGTAAGGGAGGGCCACCAAGTCCAAAGGGGGTGGACTTCTGTCTTGAACCAGACAACCTTTCCAGTTTGGGACAGTACCTGCCAGGTGAGGGTGTTGGGCTGGTTAGGGTTATTACTTGGTAGGCTTGCTCCGCCGCCGCCGAATGCGCAACTTAAGAGGATTATCAGTCCTCTCCAGCTCCCAGGATTCATCTGGTACGGAGGGTGGCGCAGGCTTGAGGTGAGAAGCATGTACCCAGGCTGCAATGCCGTCTACTTTTACCGCTGTTGGTGTGGTCAGTAGCACCAGGTACGGGCCTTTCCACCGAGGCTCAAGGCTGCCGGTCCGATGGCGCCTAACAAGCACTTGGTCTCCGACCTGGAACGGATGAGGGATGGCCACGGCACCTGGCTCGTATACCTCCTTGATCTGGTCCCAGATCTGGGTTTTTACAACTTCTAAAGCCTTTAAGTGAGTAAATAAGACAGGAAGAAAGTTATCATCGGGACCCAGTGTTCCTCCCAACTCAAGTATGGGGGGGGGTCCCCCGTAGAGGATTTCATAGGGAGTTAGACCGTACTGGCCAGGGGTATTCCTGGCTCTGAACAGCGCTAAGGGAAGGAGGGCCACCCAGTCTTTTCCACCGGTCTCTAAGGCCAATTTAGTTAAGGTCTCTTTGATGGTTCTATTCATTCTCTCTACTTGACCTGAGCTCTGGGGCCTATACGCACAATGTAACTTCCAATTTATCCCCAGTTGTGTGGCCAGTCCCTGGCTTACCTGAGCAACAAAGGCTGGGCCATTATCTGACCCGATCACCTTAGGGATCCCGAAACGGGGCAGGATTTCTTCTAGTATCTTTTTACATACAGTCAGGGCCGTTTCAGTTTTGGTAGGGAAAGCTTCTACCCATCCAGAGAAAGTATCTACAAATACTAGCAGATACTTGTTTCTATACCGGCCAGGCTTTACCTCTGTAAAGTCTACTTCCCAGTATACGCCGGGTCGATCTCCCCGTTGTCTTTTTCCGGTCTCTCGGTAGGTGGTAGCCGCATTAGTCATGGCGCAAGCCGGACACCGATTGGCGACTTCTTGAACGGTGGACCGGAGATTCGGGATGGAGAGGCTGGTGCGGCTCGTTAGTTGAAGGAGCTTTTCTGGTCCTAAGTGTGTTAGCTGATGTAACCGCTGAATGAATTCTTTTCCCTGGTCAGGAGTGAGCTCTCTTGGCTTGGTCCTAGCTTGAGCAGGCTCGATTGGCTCTTGAAGCTTTGTAGTTTTTGTTAGCACCTTGACCGACAGGGCGGCTTGTTTTGCAGCCTCGTCAGCCCTCCGGTTCCCGGCCGCCACAGGGTTATTCCCTCTCTGGTGGCCCGGGCAGTGGATAATGGCGACCTGCTTAGGGAGGTGAATGGCCTCTAGCAGAGCCAGAATTTCTTGTTTATTTTTAATGTCTTTTCCAGCAGAAGTGAGCAATCCCCTCTGTTTATATATTGCCCCATGAATGTGAGCAGTGGCAAAAGCATACCTGCTGTCCGTGTAGATGTTGATGTTTTTCCCTTCGGCTAAGCGTAATGCCTGCGTTAAGGCTATTAGCTCGGCCTTCTGGGCTGATGTCCCTTCTGGCAGGCTGCTTGCCCACACCGTCCGTTTGCCGTCTACGATGGCGGCCCCTGCTCTCCATTTACCTTCCGCAATGAAGCTGCTACCGTCTGTATACCAGGCAGGCACTCCGGGCAATGGCTGGTCCTTCAGGTCCCGTCGAGTCCCAGCTTCCTCAGCAAGGATTTCTGAGCACTGGTGTACTGGAGTGGATTCTGACTCGACTGGTAGTAGGGTAGCTGGGTTCAGGACAGCAGGGGGCGCGAACGATATTCTTTCGTTTAGCAGCAAACTCTGGTAATGAGTCATTCTGGCATTGGTCATCCACCGATTGGGGGGCTGCCGCACGATACTTTCGAGGCTGTGGGAAGCAATCACAGTCACATTTTGCCCCAAGGTTAACTTATCAGCGTCTTTGAGGAGGAGTGCCACTGCAGCAACCGCTTTTAGGCAGGTTGGCCACCCACTGGCCACTGGATCCAGTTTTTTTGATAGATAAGCTACTGGCCGTCGCCATGGTCCTAGGGTCTGAGTAAGCACTCCTCGGGCCACACCGGCTCTTTCATCTACGTATAGAGTAAACGGTTTGGTGAGGTCTGGGAGAGCCAAAGCGGGGGCAGACAGCAAGGCTTCTTTTATGTGGTCGAAAGCCTTTTGATGCTCCTCAGTCCAGGTAAAAGGAATGTTTTCCCTTGTCAGGGGGTACAAGGGTGCAGCCAGGGAAGCAAACCCAGGAATCCAGAGCCTGCAGAATCCGGCAGTACCCAGAAATTCGCGGACCTGCCTGGGGGTTGTGGGAGTAGGGATCTTCATAACTGTAGCTTTCCGGGCCGGGGTCAGCCATCTTTTTCCCTCCTTGAGCAGGTACCCCAAATAGGTGACCTCTTTCTGGCATAACTGGGCCTTTTTAGCTGATACCCGGTACCCCAACTTACTCAGTTCCTGCAAGAGCTTCTGTGTCCCTTTTTTGCAGCCTTCATATGTGGGAGCCGCCACCAGGAGGTCGTCCACATATTGGAGTAATGTGACCTGGGGGTTGAGAGCCCTAAAAGGAGTTAAATCCCGGTGGAGGGCCTCGTCGAAGAGAGTGGGTGAGTTCTTGAACCCCTGTGGCAGCCGTGTCCAGGTCAGCTGACCAGTGTTACCTTTTTCTGGGTCTCTCCACTCGAACGCGAACAGTGGCTGGCTGTTGGGGTGTAGTTTGAGGCAAAAAAAGGCATCCTTGAGATCCAAGACTGAGTACCAAGTGTGACTAGGCGGAAGGGAACTCAGGAGGCTGTATGGGTTTGGGACTGAGGGATGAATGTCTTGCACCCTTTTGTTAATTTCTCTCAAGTCTTGGACTGGCCGATAGTCATTGGTCCCTGGCTTTTTTACTGGTAGCAGAGGGGTGTTCCAGGGCGACTGGCAGGGCACTAAGACCCCTAGGTCTAAGAACCTTTGGATGTGGGGTCTGATGCCTTCCCGGGCTTCTTTAGTCATTGGATACTGTCGGACGGCCACCGGTGAGGCACCTGATTTCAGCTCTACTACTACTGGTGGGACGTTATTGGCCAGTCCCATACCTGTCTTTTCTGCCCATACGGTGGGAAAAAGTTGGAGCCAGGATGGGTCGATGGAGGGAGAGGCCGGCTTTTCATACAGCCGGTATTCTTCTTCTAGGTTTAGGACCAAGCACATGGTAGAGTGATCTCCCCATGTTACTTGTGGGCCCTCTGTAGAAAACTGGATTTGGGCCTTTAGTTTGGTCAGAATGTCCCGGCCCAACAGAGGAGCAGGGCACTCAGGTATGACCAAAAAGGAATGGGTCACTTGTTTATGTCCAACCTTTAAAAGTCTCTGTGTGGTCCAGGGGTAGACTTTGCTGCCGGTCGCTCCTACTACGACTGTCCGCCTGGACTCTACCTTCCCCATGGGTTGGGTCAACACCGAATGTTCAGCCCCGGTATCGACCAGAAACTCGATGGGGGTCCCCTCCACTGTCAATGTTACCCTAGGTTCGGGGAGGGGGTCCGAACCTTGACTCCCCTAGTCGTCTAGGGATAGAACCCTGGCTTTTTTGTCGTTTTTTTTTCGGGGGCATTCCCTTGCCCAGTGGCCTTTCTCTTTGCAGTAGGCGCACTGGTCCCTGTCGAGGGGAGGCCTTTTGTCCCTAGGTGTCGGTCTTGCCCGGTTGCTCAGGGTCCCTTTCTGCTTATCTGTAAACCTTTTATCACTTACTACTGTGGCCAAAATCCTAGTTAAATTTTTTTCTTGGCGTTTATCACGCCGCCTCTCTCTCTCTTCTGTCTCTTTTTTTTCTCTTTCCTGTCTTTCTTCTTCTGTTTCTCTCTTGTGGTACACCTTTTCTGCCTCCTTTACTAAGTCTTGTAAGGAAAAGTCTTGGAGCCCCTCTAGTCTTTGTAACTTTTTCTTGATATCTGGGGCTGACTGGCCGATAAAGGCCATGGCAACTGCCGCCTGCTGTCCCTCAGAAGAGGGGTCAAACGGAGTGTATCTCCTATATGCCTCCATTAGGCGTTCCAAGAAAACCGAGGGGGGTTCTACTGGTCCCTGCAAGACCTCTCTTACCTTAGCCAAATTGGTGGGGCGCCGGGCTGCCCCTTTGAGACCTGCCACTAGAGTCCGGCGGTAGACCAGAAGACGCTCCCTACCTTCGGCCGTGTTGTAATCCCATTGAGGTCGATTGAGGGGGAAGGCCTCATTAATGAGGTTCTCGAGTTGTGTAGGGGCCCCGTTGTCCCCGAGAACGTTCTTGCGGGCCTCCAGGAGAATCCTTTCTCGCTCTTCAGTGGTGAAGAGGATCTGGAGTAGCTGTTGGCAATCGTCCCAAGTGGGCTGATGAGAAAACATAAGAGACTCAAGGAGTCCCGTGAGTCCTGCTGGTTTTTCAGAAAAAGACGGGTGGTTAGACTTCCAATTGTAAAGATCTGCTGAGGAAAAAGGCCAATATTGTAGAGGAACTAGGCCGTTGGGCTCGGCTGGGGGTCCTATGGCTCGGAGGGGTAAAATCACAGTGGAGTCAGGACCTGAGTCGTCTGCCGGACTGCGGGCACGGCGACTCCTGGTCCTAGCGGCTGGTCCCTCAGGATCGGAACTATCGGGCGCCTGGCCCGGCACCGGTCCGATCGCCTGAGGGGCCAGAGGAGGCGGCAGGGCCGCCGGGTAGGGCGGGGGCTCAGAGAGAAGGAGCGAGTCGTCTGGTGTCGGGAGGACGGGGGGTTGGGGAGGGGCGGAAGGCTTCCTTGTAGGTGGCCTTTGAGTATTTTCTGATCCCGAAACAACAGCGACTTTGCTGGAGGGTGGCACCCAGGGAGGGGGATTCTGGGCGAGGTCTTGCCATACCACGACATAGGCAACCTGGTCCGGGTGTCCTCCGGTCTCCTGAAAAACAATCTTTTTAACTGTAAAAATGACAGTAAGATCAAAGGTTCCCTCTGGCGGCCAACCTACGCCGAATGTGGGCCACTCAGACGAACAGAAAGTCTGCCATTTTCCTTTTTTGATCTCCATGGACAGATTGTGAGCCCTGGCTTTGACATCTTTCCAATGATCTAGAGTAAGGGAGAGGGGCGTAAGGGCACCTTGCCCCATCTCGAAAATTTCCAATAGGGGAACGACGACGCAAAGACCTATCACAACCAAGACAAAGAGAAACCAGAAACGGCGACGAGTCCGAGTGCCGTAGAAATAGAAGAAAGAGTCCGATGGCAGAGCGCGCCTCCCGAGACGCGGTGAGACCAAAACACAATAATCCTCTGCCAAGGGGTCCACCAGGCGTCCCTGGTCCTCCCCTGATCCTGGGACGTCTCCCAGGATTGCCGGGTGGCGAGCCCCCGAACACGTCTGTTCGCTACCCGCACTTCGCTCCCAGAGCGACTAACCCGGAACAAACTGAAACCAAAATGCGCGCGCTCAGAAAAGACAGTCAGAGTCACAGGATTAGACACAGAAACGAGACACAGAGCAGTCGCTGGCCAGCTTACCTCCCGCAGGTGGGTCGATGGTCCCTGGGTAGGGGTCTCCGATCCCGGACGAGCCCCCAAATGAAAGACTCCCGCAGTGGGTAGTCAGTCAGTTCAGGGAGACCCTCCCAAGGAACAGCGAGACCACGGCTTCGGATGCAAAAACAAGAGGTTTATTGAACACACAGGTACCCGGGCGACTCAGTCTTTCTAAAGACTGGCGCCCCGAGTGGAATTTCTGGGCTCATTTTATAGCAAAAAGCGCGGGTACAGAAGCGAGAAGCAAGGTAATTGGTTAGTTTAAATCAAGCCAGGGGTGAACTTCGGTCAAGTGGGAGTCCTTGAAACAGCTGAGGGGCACTCTTGAAACTTTAACTGACTTGTCTATTTCTGGGAACTATCCGCCCTTGGCTCCGGGCTGGGGCCCAGGTGCATAACTGCAGATATCTCAGACCTGCCCTCTTGGCTGTACTTTCCCTATACCCTTGTAAAAAGCACTTCCTTCACTCATCAATAATGCTAAGAATGAAGATCGGTGTCAGGCGGGGAAAACATTGTTAATTATCTCCATACAAAGAATTTTACAACTGGTGAGAGGAGCTTGGATCATATCTAATCCAACACTAACTTGATAATGAGTAACTTTTTGTGTGCGGCTATAGCTATAGCTCTGAAACACTCAGTTTTGAACCTTGGACAAGATATTTAACTTCTTCAAGTCACAAAATTATAATTTAAGAATCGTGTAAAAGTACCACTTATGTGTAACTTGGCTAAATCTATGTGTCTGCTACAAGTCACCTTGGCATCTGATGTTGTTCAGTCAATAGCACAAACTTACAAGAGGGAATTTGGAATAACTTAGAAATGAAATAGTAATTAAGACTAACTAAGATTTACTAAAGATTTATATGAAACTGGCACTACTACTTAAAAACAAAACCTGTAAAAAGTTAAAATATGTAAGAGTTTTGGTTGAACAACCAATTGCTCCTTCTGGAGATAGTTAGACACAATTCCCTAGTGGACATCACGAAGTCTGTGTCTCGTCTCTCTCCTGTCCAAGAATCGAGGTAGACAGTCACAGAGGAACTGGTGCAGTCTATGGAATCACACAGCCTTAGGTTGGATTATGATTATGTCATATATTGATTGTGTGTTGAGTATGTACCTAATTTTATGACCCTCAATTTCTTTATTTATAAAATGAAGGTAATAGTATCTACACTAATAGGATTTTTGTGAGGAACAATTACTGTGAATTTTACCCCTCAATATCCTGAAAGAAAATTTAGCTACACACACACACACACACACACACACACACACACACACACACACACACACACACACACACACAAATACAAAACAAAATGAAAAACATACAATGCCTCTAACTATAATACAAGAGAAATATAAGAGCTTTATTATAAAGTATGTATTTTAATATATAAATACTTAATGATGATTAGCCTAGAAAACATAATATTCATATGCTTGCAAGTGGAATCATCATGAATGGGAATTGCAAATGCAAACCATTCAAGTTGTGGTGTATTGGTGAGTCCAATAACACAGAGACATCTGTGATGTGATTTTCTGCCTTGAATTTTATTAGTGCTCTACCATCACTGTGATAAAAAACACTGCCCCCCTAAAATTTGCAAAATATGACCTAAAGAGTAGAAATGTCTCTAAGGAGAACCACTAACAAAACATCTTCTGAACAACATGGGCTTTAGAATTGTGTGGACATGAACTTAAATTTTTTCTGTATCACTTTGTAACCTAGGATAAGTTGCCAAAATTCTCTGAACTTCAGTTTCTTGATCTGTAATAGGTGGGAGTGGGGGCATGATATATACCTAATAGCACACCTAAAGGAATTAAAGAAAATTATGTTTTGAAAGTATTTTGCAGTGTAACTGTACCTAGTACAATTATTTCTAAATATTTGTTAGACTCAATACATGAGATAAATGTTAGTTCCTATTTCCTCTCTAATTTTTTCCTACAGACTTTTAAAACTTCATCCTTAGTTCTCAAAGTTTCCCAGTTGACATCTCTGCTTTGTTATTATACTTGTTCTGTTTTCCAAGTTCTGGCTCCTTTCTTCCTCCTGCTCTCATTCTCTCCTGTGATTCCTATCTCCCAGCAGTGTTACTTTCTCCCTTATTCACTTCTGCATGTTGCACTACCTTTCTTCATATAGTCTTTTCTAAATTAGCACTCATGATAAAACTAAAGCTCCTTAAGGAAATTCTATGGTTTTCTTGAGAGCCCATCAAGAATCCCCTAAAATCAAATGTTATACCTCTGATACGTCATGGATCTTGGGAACAAAACCAGTAGGGTACTTTATTCCACAGTGTTTCTTGCTGTGGCCAATAGTAGAGAAGAAGGGACATACATGAAAGATCTGCATACTCAATAGCAGCTGCTATACAGAACAGGAGAACAACATCTCAGTGCTTTCATGTACATGATTTGCATGTGACTCAAGATACACATTTTGTATGTGATAGTTTTCTATACATTAAACATTAGTAAAGACCTTCTATATGGGCAAAAGAAACCAAATTGACATACCTGGGATAATATATGGCTTGACATACACAACAGATATGTGAAAATTTTACTTTTAAGTAATTAAAATAAATAGCAGCTACGTAAGTATAAGAAATAGAAATAACTATCTCAGACCAATAATTAACTAGTTGGAGACTTGAATACCCAATTTCAATAACAGATAGAAATAGGCAAAAAAAATTAGTGAGGAAATAGAAGACTTGATAAATAGATCTAATACACATCTATAGAACACTCCACCCAACAACAGGAGAATACATATTATTTTCAAGTGAACATAAAACATTCTCCATGATAAACCATACATTAGGCCATAAGAGAGGCTTCAAAGAAATTTTAAAAAATTGAAATCATATAAAATATGTTATCTGACCACAATGGAATAAAATTAGCAATCAATACAAAGAGGAAATTTGAGAAATTCACAAATATGCGGAAATTAAATAACACTCCTAAATAAACAATTAAACAAACAGTAATTTGCAAGAAAAATTAAAAAATACTTTGAGATTAGTGAAAATAAAAAACACAAGATACCAAAATGTATGCAATGTAGCTAAAACAGTGCTTAGAAGCAAATGTACAGCTAGCTGTAAATGTCTCTATTAAAAAAGTTGCAACAACATGGATGGACCTTGAGAGAATTATATTAAGTGAAACGAGTCAGGCACAGAAAGAGAAATACCACATGTTCTCACTTATTGATGGGAGCTAAAAATTAATATATAAATTCACACACACACACACACACACACACACACACACACACACAAAAAAAAAAAAAAAAAAAAAACGGGGGGGGGAGAAGATATAACAACCACAATTACTTGACGTTGATACGACAAGCAAACAGAAAGGACATTGTTGGGGGGGAGGGAGGAGAGGGAAGAGGGAGGGAGGTTTTGGTAAGGGGCAACAATAATCAACCACAATGTATATTGACAAAATAAAAGTTAAAAAAATAAATAAATAAAAAAGAGGAAAGATCTCAAATCAACAACCTAAACTACCACATTAAGAAACTGAAACAAAAAAGGAGAACTAAATATAATGTAAGCAGAATGCAGAAAATATTTTAGATTTGTGCAGAAATAAATGAAATAGAACATTAAAAAGCAATAGAGAAAATCAATAAAGCCAAATGTTTTTTTAAAAAAAGATTTTAAAAATGGCAGTGTTGTGCAAACTAATCAAGTAAAAAAGAAGACTCAAATTATTAAAATAGAAGTAAAAGAGGAGAAATCTACCAAACTTACAGATACAAAAGAGATTATAAGAATACTATAAACAACCGTATGTCATTAAATTAGATAACTTATATTAAATGCACAAATTACTAAAGCACACCTGCTGAAACTCTCAAAAAGAAACACAAAAACTGAGAAGACTTATAATAAGAGAACAAGTCAGTAATTTAAAAACTTCTCACAAAGAAAAGCCCAAGCCCAGATGCCTTCAGTCTTGAATTCTATCACACATTTAAAGAATTAACACTGTCCTTTCACAAATGTTTTCAAAAAGTAAAATACAAGACAACACTACTCCAGTCCTTCAATGATGATAGTATTACCCTGACACCAACATGAGACAAAGATATCACATGAAAAAAAACCAAACTATAGACCAATACTCCTTATAAATATAAATGCAAAAATCTTCAACAACATGTGATCAAATTAAATTCATCACAGTATAAAAAGCACAACATATCATTACCAAGGGGGATTGATCTCAGGAATGCAAGCTTAGTTTAACATATGGAAATTAATTAATGTAATATGCCGTATTAATAAAATAAAAGAAGAAGAACATAATATGAATAGATGTAGAAAAAGCATTTGACAAAATCCATCAGCCTCTTGTGGTAAAAACATCCAATCAATTGGGAATGGAAGAGAACTTCCTCAGCCTAACAAGACTATCTGTGAAAAACCCACAGTTAACATCAAACTTAATGGTAAAAGACTGAATGCTTTCCCTCTAGGATCAGGAGCCAGACATGAGTGTCCATTCTTGTCACTTCTAGTAAGCATTATGTTGAAGGTTTTAGTCAGAGAAAATAGGAAAAAAAAAAAAGGCATTCAGATTGTAAAACAACAAGTAAAACCATCTCTCTTTAAAGATGTCATGATCTTGTCAAGGGATACCTGCACTTCCATGTTTATCGCAGCTCTATTAACAATGTCAAGAGTTGGAGCCATCCTACATGTCTGTCAATGGATGAATGGAACACTACTCTGGCAGAAAAAAGAATGAAATTCTGCCATTCACAGCAACATGGATGAACTTAGAGAAAATTATGTTAAGTGAAATAAGCCAGGTACAGAAAGAGGAATACTCCATGTCCTCACGTGTAAGTGGGAGCTACAAAAAAAAAAAAAAAAAAAAAAAGAAGAAGAAAAGAAAAAGAAAGAAAGAAAGAAAGAAAAAAGGAAAAAAGATACAACAATCACAATAACTCCTCGAACTTTCAAAAGTAGAGAACAGAACTGAGGCCACCAGAGGTGGGAAAAGCGGGCAGGAGGGGTTAGGGAGAAATTGGTAAAGGGCCACAAAAAACGTTCATATTGTGTGATGATTAAAAAAAGGAACACAATAGTTTATTTTTCTGTAAAAGTGCTGAAGCCAATAATAAAGCAAGTCATAAAAAATTATGAAACAAACAAAAAAATAAAGATATCATGAAACTGCCTTTTAGTTATTTTTTTGGTAGATTATTATATCTTTATTTTTTTTGTTAGTTTTTTAATCTTTTATGACTTGGTTTATTATTAGCTTCAGCACTATTACAGAAAAATAACTAAAAAGTGATTTTAGCAAGGTTGCAGACTACGAGATCAATAAACAAAAATGAGTACAAAAATCCATTGTATTTCTATATATTAGCAATGACTTAATCCAGAAATGAAGTTAGTGGAACAATTCTATTTATAATAGCATAAAAATGAAATATTTAGGATCAACTTTAACAAAAGTGCAAGACTTATACAAAGGTACTTTAAAAAGTTCATGGAAAGATTCATATTATCTTTTAATTCTATTTCCCACAAACTTTTTGAAGTACCTTCATACCCTGAAAAGTACAAAGCATCACTGAAAAAAAAAAAAACCTAAATAAATGGAAAGACATCTATACATCTCATGTTCCCCAAATTTGTTAACATATTTAAAACAATATTTGACAAAATTCCATCTGCCTTTCTTCAGAAATTTATGAGTTGATCTTAAAAATATATATACAAATGCAAGGGACAAGAATAACCAAAACAATCTTGAAAAGAAAAAACAAATTTGGAGAAATCGCATTTCTCAATTAAAAAACTTACCACAAAACTACAGTAATTAAGACAGAGTATACTGGCATAAAGATAGACATATAGATCAACTGAATAGAATTGAGGAAAAACCTTATATTTATGGTAAATTGATTTTCCACAAGGGTTCCAACACAATTAACGGGGAAAAATAGTCTTTTCAAGAAATGGTACTGGGATGACTAGATATTCATATCCAAAATTTAACTTAAAATGCATCATAGATTTAAATATAAGAGCTAAAACTATTGAACTGTTAAGAAAAACATAGGCATAAATCTTTATGAACTTGGATAAGGCAACAGTTTCTTAGATATGACTCTAAAAGCACAAGTGACAAAAGAAAAATAAATAGGTAAATCAGACTTCATCTGGTTAAAAACTTGCACATCAAAAAATACCATCCAAAAAAGTAAAAAAAAACAAAAGCCACAAAGTGGGAGAAAATATCTGCAAATCATGTATCTGATCAAGGTATAGTATCCAGCACATATAAAGGACTCTTAAAACACAACAACAGAAAGACAAAATATTCAGTTAAAAAATTGTCAAGCAACTTGAATAGATATTTTCCAAAGAACACGTAGAAAGAGCCTATAGGCAATGAAAAGATTTTCCTTCTCATTAGCCATTCAGGAAATGCACATGCAATGAGCTACCACTTCACAGCCTCTATGATGGTATAATAAAAAAACAGACAATAACAAGAGATGGTGAGTATGTGGACAAATTTGAATTCTCATACACTGCTGTGGGAATGCAAAATGGTGCAGCTGCTTTGAAAACAGTCTGGCAGTTCCTTAAGGCATTAACATCAAGTTACCACACAACCCAGTAATTCTACTCATAAATATATACCTGAAAGAATTGAAAACATATGTCCACACAAAAATTTGTGCATCACTGTTCATGGCAGCATCATTTGCAATAACCATAAAGTGGAAACAACCCAAGTATCTATCAACTAATGAATAGATAAAAAAAATATAGTATCCTTACAATGGAATATAACTTGGTCATAAAATGAAGTACTGATATATGTAAGAAAATAGATGAATCTAGAAAACATGCTCAGTGAGGGAAGCCGATTAAAAAAGGCCTCATATTGTATGATTCTATCATATGAATTGTCCAGAACAGGCAAATCCATAAACACATAAAGCAGATTATTAGTGGTTGCCAGGAACTTGTCGAGGGAGGCAGGGAAGAGGAAGGGGAAGAGACACCTAAGGGATATGAGGTTTCTCTTGGGAGGTGATGAAAATTGTCTAAAATTAGATAGTGTCAACTGCTGGGTAACTATGAGAATATAATATAAACAACAGAGGTGTACGTTTTAAAGGAGTGGGTTTTATGGTATGTGAATTATATCTCAATAAGGCTGTCATATTAAGTAAAAAAATGTGGGGGTTTTTGTCTCTTTTTTCACTGCTGAAATTTTAATCCGAGTTCTTTTCAACTTGGGCCTGGATTTTTGAAAAAACTCCTAACCATTATCCCTGTATCCTCTTGTTTCCCTGAAATCCATCCTTCACACACAAGATCAATCTTCACAGACTTAATCATTACTATCTTTGCAACAATTTGTGAATGAATAAAGGTTAAAGTCTAAAATTTTGGTCAACCTTCTTTTCATTTGACCTACTATCTCTATTCCTACTGCTAATATTCAATATCTCCTGTATCTCCCCCAAATATCATGAAATTTCCAATTTGTGTTTTTAAGAAAGTACTTTCAATCAGCATAATACACTTCTGGAAATCTGCTCCCTTTCCTCTATGCTTCTGTCTTTCCCCATTATTTGGGTCCTGGTCCAAGCCCTGTTGTTTTGTAATCCTTTCTTTGGCTATCTCAGATCATGGTGACCGGCCCCCTTGCTGAAATCCTAATGTATTTCTTATAAGCATTACTCTATCCATAATGAAGTGCTTTGTACTGTGTTGGGTACAAATAAAATGGTAAATCAATTTCAGTTATCATCATTACTGTGTTGTTGTAGAGTAAAATAGTCTTTGTTAAGGATGGACTATTACAACAAGCCATGTTTAGACATATAAATAACAAAAAAATGGTTATTTAAACTTGCCTTTGGTGATTTCCACTGGTCATGTCTAGAACTATCTCATTTAACGATTATGCCCTTTACTAAATTAGGAAATGCCAGAAAAATATTCATAGCTGTTCCCATGTGTGGAAATGCAGAATCTTCTCTTGCGGTACATTATGTCCAGTCCCGAAAACACAAGTTGACATACCATTACCCCTTTCACTCCTTGGCCTTTTAACAGACAAATCTACTAACCAAATAGAGAAGGGAACCGTCCCCTAGAGAGTAAAGTTGGGAATGAGAATCAGGCTACAACTTAAGGGGAGAGGGGCAGAAAAGTTTAGAAGAGACTGTTAGTGCCCCCTAGCGTTAAGTCTCTTCCAGTTTTTTGTTTTATTTTATTTTGTTTTTTTAAATAGGATGCTTCACCAAGGGATTTCAAAGTTGGAAGCAACTAAGCTTCGTTCAAATGATTCTTCATATTAGGCTTCTTTAAAGTGCATACACACATAATTTTTCTAAGCAAGAAAATCCTTGAAGGCTAAAGACACACAATCTGGTTATTTCACTAAAGAGAGGCTGAATTACAAATGAGAGGAAATATGTCTAGGAGAGGGAATAAAATTCTGTATTTAAATATTTTCATTAATTGAAGCAATCAGAGTATCAAAATATGTACATTTGAGTAGTGGATTTCAGCCTAAGTAACTCTAACTGAAGCAATATAGTGTTTGAATCTACTTAAACTCCTTCGTGAGGCTATTTTTAATGGAAATGCTGACATCCTTAATATGGAGATCTGAACACTTCTATTCTAATAGCATATATAGCTTGCAGACAAGTCTCACTAAAATGTGCTGAGTTAACTTCCCAGCTTCGGGGCTTTTATTTCACAAGGGCAGAACTTTAATTTCACGACCTTCAAATGTTCTAAATGATTGTATATAACCACTGAGTTAAATAGCTGGTTTTATTTAATAGCTATTAAGCCTAGAGAAGGAGGTCCAAAGCTACAGAAACTGGAAATTACTTTTATTGGTATTTTTACTGATTAAACTTCATCTTCAAAAACCTATTATAAAAATGACAGTTGAAAACCTATTTCAGAACATTCATAACTAGCTTAAATAGAACTTAAATAGGTCATTATAAAGAAATAATTAGTTGGCTTGTTTTAAGCCGGACTAATGTTTCTTTCAATGTGATTACATCAGAAAATATTTTTACTCATGAAAAGAAAACCATGTCTGATGTGAAATTGATGTTAACAGGCCTTAAGTTTGAATCAAGATGTTTTATTTCTATTTTGATATAGTCCCTCCAAAATTCAAAGAACATACAATACTTCTAATGGTTTTTGTATTCTAGTGTTCCTCTGGTTAGGATCTTCTCAAGTTTTGCTCATTTTAAATTTCACCCTTAAAATTGGGGAGGTGGATGGTGAGCTGTCGTTCAGTGTGTCCACAGCCAGAATTATTCGTCACACTCAAACCATTCTATATTTCTTCCGTATAACTTCCCAGCCCAGTTACACTGTACCTACTCTGCATGCTGACTTCTTCCTAAAACTCATTCTTATGTGACAATACAGTAGTCCCACTTTATCTGCAGAGACATATTCCCAAACCCCCAGTGGACGACTGAAACTGTGGATAGAACTGAACCTTATATATACTACCTTCGATCAGATAACCTAGCCAGCTACTGATTGACTAAGGGGCGAGTTGCGTCGTAGCATGGGTACACCGGACAAAGGGATGATTCATGTCCCAGATGGGGCGAAATGAGATGGTGCCAGATTTCATCATGCTGCTCAGAATGGTGGCATGCAATTTAAAACTTATGAATTGTTTATTTCTGTGATATTCCATTTAATATTTTTGAACAACAGTTGACTGAGTAACCATAATCATGGAAAGCAAAACTGTATATAAAGGGAGACTACTGCAATGTCATTTTAATCTAGTCCCTCCATATCCCTTAATTCAAATGCAGAAGCGTTTAAAGTCATGATTATACTTGATGAACTTCTCCAGGGTGATGAGATCAATAGGTAAAGAGTGGCAGTTTTTTTCCAAGAACAGACACTGATGTGATTGGTATAGCTAAAAACGTCCTCACTAAGAATATTGACATAAATGAGTATACTAGAATGAGTTATCAAAAGCAGGTACTTAGATTCTCAGAAGAATGTATTAGTCCGTTTCTGTTGCTTATAACAAAGTACATAGGAGTGGGTAATCTATAAAGGAAATGGCATTTACTGCTCACAGTTTCAGAGACTAGGAAGTCCAAAGTCTCACACATCTGGTGAGGAACACATCTGGTGAGGGGGTCTTGGTGGTTATGAAAGTGACCCAGGGGCTTCACATGACAGAAAACCGCAGAGCAGAGAAAGAGAGAGATAGCTTTTCCTGAACTCTTTTTTTTTTTTGACTGGTAAGGGGATCGCAACCCTCCGCACTGTCGTCGGCACCACGCTCAGCCAGTGAGCGCACCGGCCATCCCTATATAGGATCCGAACACGCGGCCTCAGCACTACCACTGCCGCACTCTCCCGAGTGAGCCACAGGCCGGCCCTCTGAACTCTCTTTTTAAAGCTCTCAGAACCATGCCCCTGATCACCATTCTTAATCCTTTCACTATGGTATGGTCCTACAGTTTAATGACCTCTTCAAGGCCCCACCTTTCAATTACCATAATAGGATTTCCCATCCTCTCAACAGTCACAGAGGAGGCCAAGTTTCTAATACATAAAACTTGGGGGACACAAATTCAAGCTTCCGTGAGTTTGAGTGGGGGGACATTCAACCCACAGCGGAGAGGTAAGTGTGCACACATTAAGATTTTTTGTTCCGACCACATGTGAATGCTTAGTTTCAAATCAGTTAACTGTCATTGTGTTTTATTTTATTTCCAAACTCCAAGCTCTTTAGAAGAAATTAGAATTCTCATGGAGTTCATCCTCTTTTAGGGTCCCTTGGGCTTTTGAAATTAGTGGATTTAGAGCTAGGGCTAGGGTCTGGGTCTCTGGTGCTCACAGTTCCCACGAACCTGTTGACAAACGCTTCACACGCAGGTCTACCAGCTCTGTAACCAGACAAAAAGGTCCTTGGAGCCTTGATTGAAGAAAGAGGAGTCTATTCAGCATACACAACACTGAGTCAAGCAGTCCACAGAGAAAATCAGAAACTCAACTGCTACCGACAAAATCCAAAGAAAAACTGAAACTGAGCAGCTGCCAGAAGAGTAAACATGCTCTATTTTTAGACACAGGCTCTCTGCCACCAGCCTGTTTCACAAACTGCAGAACACACAATAGCTACAAAACTTAAAAGATACATTGGCTCACATGCGAACTAACTCCACCCACACATAACTTGTTTACAAAGAAATGTCAGGGAGCCTGACTAAATTATCCTATTTTCTTCACAGTGGAAAACTGAATAGAAATCACCACAGTTATGTCAAACTACAAAACCTCAAGAGTCCTCTAACCTTGGAGATTCCAAATATCTTGATGCTTCTCTAGCCCCGGAGAAAAATGCTGGGACACAGGGCAGTGCCAGGTGCTCAGAGATCTTGGCTCCCTGCACTGCCCGGCGCCAGAAAGCAGGCATGAATTTCTGTCTGCTTCAAGAACTAGAAGGCTGATATTTCCACTTTGCCTTTTCCTCTCACACACACTTTGTTATTGTCTTACTTTGCTTTCAATAAGTAAGGAAAAGTTTGATTTTATGACTAATAAAATTTTCTTTCGTTTTTAAGTGTTAGGGTATAACCAAAAAAGAAAAAAACTTTATAAGAGTACAGAATACACTCCTTTTTATTCACCAAAATGTCCAAGGAAATTTAGGGTATTGTTAATTGAATATCTAGCTAACCAGAGATATTCAAGTATAATAATGCAAAAATTCCAGTGTGTTAAAATCAATTCAAGATATCCTTTGGTACCTAGTGGCACCTCAATAAATATTGATAAATAAAAAAATAATAAAAAGCCCAATTATATTCCTCAACTTCTGAATGTAAATTTCTGAATTTAACATTTTTGTTTAAGGAATCATACAGATATCATGATGATTAGTTATGGATATACTCACATGATTTTACGTGATAACCTCTAATATAAGATATCATAAAATATTTTCAGTCAATGGGATCTACATGGCTTATTTTTAAGGATATTTATAAAGCACAAAAAATGAACAATATGGATAAGATGAGACTTTTTAGTGAATCAAAACCTTAGAAAATAATTTGGAAAGAAAAGCAGATAGCAGGTGTAGTACCTTTAGTCTTAATACAATATGAGAAAGTTTCCCATAGCATAGGAAAGAGTCCTAATTTTAAGCATAGGCACAAAATTTCACAATTTTTTTCTTTGTTGCTTTATATTCCCTGATCCCTTTCTTAGAGAGTACAATGAACTAAATAAATTGAACAAGCAGTCTTCATGAGGCCACATTCAAACACTGTTACACAAATCGGGGCATGAAATACCTAATCAGGCCATGGAAGTGAGTTCATTATATAATCACCTAGTCCAACCTGCTTATTATAAATGTTCATAGCAGTTAGAAAACATCACATTTTGGAAAACAATAACACCAAAACAAGATATCTCTGGTTTAGGAACTGGAGATTCTTTCACCATTATCTACTAGCCTCGAATATACATTTTTGAACATCCTTGGGGTTTGTTGAAATACAATTAGCACATAGCTTCTAACACATTAGAGAGTTATAGTCCAAATAGACCATCATCCTCATCATGAACGAAAATACACGGTGAGTTCCCTGTGCAGAGGCAGCTGATTAAGCCTCAGCAGTTGCCTGAGTACTCTGTGGTAAGCCTGCGGGTCTTGGAGTAGGGCTTGGTTTCTTGTTAACCAGAATCTTTGACTTGGACTTCTCACCTGATATGCTTCCTAGTCTGCATCCTCTGGACTCATATCCTTCTTCTAGTCTGGATCCATGTTTGCTAATTCTTGTAGCTAACTCACCTTGCCTCAGTAATTATTATTGCCAACTCATTCCAGATTAACCTCACTCACTGATCTGCTTTCCTAGGCTGTCCTATTGCTGTATAAGTCCCGATGTGACCACTCTGAATTAACAGCGCAGATGGCAGTCTCAAAACTCAAATCATTAGATGATACATTATCTATGAATTACCTATTTTTAATTTTCACTCATAACACAGAGGTCACAACCAAAATGATAGAAAACTACATGGTTTTTCAGGTTCCAGTCAAGATGGCAGAATAGATGGTCCGCAGCATCACTCTCTCCCATTAATCAACC
This sequence comes from Cynocephalus volans, assembly GCF_027409185.1. Taxonomy (NCBI): domain Eukaryota; kingdom Metazoa; phylum Chordata; class Mammalia; order Dermoptera; family Cynocephalidae; genus Cynocephalus; species Cynocephalus volans. The sequence continues at coordinate 40,833,148 of NC_084461.1, read as the reverse complement.
AATTTACAACTATAAAAATGGAACATCAGCCAAGCTGAGGCCACTGGAGCTCAGGGGAAGAGAGGAAGAGACCTATGGAGTTCAGGAAGGCAGGAGAAACCTTGATGAGAGAAAGAAAAAACTGCTCTGAGCATTTAAGGCCATGGCAGCTTTAAGACTCAAGCTGCTGAGCACATGGCGCAGGAGCTGACAGAAGCCACAGCTGCGCCCTTCAGATGGAGTTACTTGGAAGGCAGAGGAGAAGAGGGCCTTGGTTGCCCCCAGGACAGCAAGACCACTAATAAGACCTGTGGACCCATGCAGGAGTGAGGAGCCAGAACATCTGAAAAAGGGGAGCCACTCAGAGGCTGGTGAGTCATCGCAAGTGACTAGTGCAGGGCCAGTCCCATGGGAAGTGTTTGGAGCACAGGCAGTGGGGGAGACAGGCCCACCAGGAGAACACTGGGACACAGCAAGGACAACCAATGTGCCCCCCCAAGCTGCAAAAGACCACTCAGAGGAGACTGGTCAGGAATGCAGAATTGCATGAGGTGCCGTTTGATGAAATAACTCAGGCCCAGATCTGAGTTTCTATACAACCCAGGTGCACCCAGTCCCTGGAGAGCTGAAAGTACCTATATGGTCAACCATTAAACCCTGAGCTACACAAAAAGCCTGCCCTAGGGAAACAGCAGCAAAGCAGCAATTTAGCTCAACCACAGAGCTTCAAGTACTGGTTCCCACAGGAAGTTCCTCCGTTTTAGAAGTAAAAAAAGAACAACAAATTAGTTCTAGCCCAGGCACACCACTGGCACCTTGGGGCCCACCAAGGGGACGTTAAGCATGTAGCGTGACTAGACCTCCACCCACAACCACTCACACCACCAGTGCCTTGGGGTCTGCCCAGGAAAACAAGTCTTGGAGCCGAGGACCAGACCCTACTCCCACTTACAGGCATACTGCCAGTGCCTTGGGGCCTGCCCAGGGTCCCAGGACATGCAGCTGGGGACCAGACCTCCCTCCCACAACCAGGCACACTGACATTCTCAGGGACCTGAGGCATGGAGAAGGGAACTGGACCCCCCTCCCACAACTAGATACACCACACCAGTGCCTCGGGGCCCACCTGGGGACTCGAGACATGGAGATGGGTACCGACACCCCCTCCCACAACCAGGCACACTGCCCCAGTGCCTCCAGGCCTGCCTGGTGATCTGAGACATGGAGCTAGGGTCTGGATCCCCCTCCCACAACCAGACACAAAGTGCCAGTGCCTCAGGGCATGCCTGAGGACTCAAGTCCTGGAGTCTGGGTCTAGACCCCCTTCCCACAATCAGGCACACTGTGCCAGTGCCTTGGGGCCCACCCGGGGACCTGAGTCCTGAAGAAGGGGTCTGGACTCCCTGCCCACTACCAGGCACACAGCCAGTGCCTCAGGGCCATGCACGGGGGCCTAAGGCATGAAGCCAGGGACCGGACCCACCCTCCCGCAACCAAGCACACTGCACCAGTGCCTCAGGGCCCACCCAGGGACTCAAGGCATGGAGAAGCGGACTGGACCCCCCTCCCACAACCAGGCACAAAATGCCAGTGCCTTGGGGCCCACCTGGGGACTTGAGGCATGGAGACGGGTACTGGACCCCCCTCCTACAACCAGGGACACTGCACCATCACCTTGGGGCACACTCAGGGACCCAAGTCATGGAGCCAGGGACCAGACACTCCCCACAACCAGGCACACTGCCAGCATAAAGGAGCATACCAAAAACTTCACCTCCATGTGGGTAGTCCACCACAGCCACCCCTATAACCATGGCTGCCACGAAAGTGGCTAGATGCCACAACCACCACACAGATGGTCCAGGAGCCACCAAACTGCACTGGCACAAAGAGTCACCAGCAGAGATAAAGAAAAGAAGAGGATGTCTCTCCCCACAAAGCCCATTTCAGAGTGACAGAAGAAGCATCTGCTCTGTAATAATATTGGGGGACCTAATCACACCTCTCAGCATTGGACAGATCATCTAGGCAAAAAATCAACAGAGTAACCATTACTCTTTCAGAAGGAGAGAAGAAATCTAGGGTAATTAGAGGTCGGAGGGGGAAGGAAGATGGGATGGGGAGAGATTGGACATGGGGCATAAAGAATAATACAATTTGTAACAATATATATGCTAGTAATATTGATTTGATCAACATATCTCAATGTTGAACCCCCAAAATTTGTATAATCAATTTTGATTCAATAAAAATTTTTTAAAAAGGAAAACAAGAAAACTACATAGTTTTGTGTTGGTGATTTGGAAGAGTGGCTATGGGTGTTCCAGGTCTATTGCTGAAAAAACTGAATGGTGAGTAGGCACCACTTTCTTAACTGTGGTGAACTTTGTGACCATGTGAGGAAAACTTTTTCTTTGTGTATTGGGAAAAAAAAATAAATTATTAAAGTTTTAATTAATTCCTTGCACAATGCTGGGAAGACAGTAAGGCCTCAGTAAAACAATTAATGAATGATGGAGGGGAAAATTGAGAGGGGAGGAAAGAAAGATATAATGAGGAAAGAAGGAAGGAAGTATTGTGAAGTGACCTATGGCACATTAGACAGTCAGAAAGTAACAAGCTCTTTGATAAGTAGGTGTACTCTAGGGCCTTATACAAGCCTTAGCCATGGACTGTCTACCAAGGGATATTACCAAATGCCAAAATATTGCTGAGTTACAAGAACATATTAGCAAGCATGTAAAATAAAATAAATGGAATGAAACAAAACAAAGTAAAATAAAATGCATACAATCTGCTCCAAGAAAGTCTGGAAAAATCCAGTCAGTACTCAGACACTCACATTGCTTCAGATGTTTACTGTGAGGCACAAAGCTCTTTAGTAGGCATTTTTTTTTATCAGAGTCAGGCAAGAGTCCTCCACAAGCTCTGCAATTTGCCTGATTTATAAGCCTTATTTATGCAAGGGGTGGCACCCACCCACTGTTGCTAGCCAACCACATGTCATAAACACTCATTTTCACCAAAGAAAATTTTTTTCTAATATATCTTAAAGCTAATTAATAAACCCCTTGGTATAAATTTCTATACTTTTATTTGAATGTCTCCGGAATGTGGAATCTTTGAGTAGAGTATTTCAAATATTAAATCACTGCCCTTAAAGAGTAAACTAACATTTTTTGCACTTCACCTCACACTCCAAGCACACATTTCTGCCACAATGTTCATAGTGAAAACTTTCAAAATAAATTATCACATAGAAAGTAAAACAGAAAGAAAGAAAGTGAGGTTACAGAGGGAATGCAAAAGAATGTCTCCAACCACTTCTCTGATATATTTAACTATTCCAGTCATGCTTGATTACTTATCCAATATATATATATACACACACATACATATATATGCATACATACATATATATATACACACACATACATACATACATATATATATATATATTTTTATCATTGCATTGGCAATTATGTTGGGAATTCTCTTACCACCCACTACCCAAAATAATAGACTAAATTAGCCACATGGCAAAACTCTCACTGACTTTTGCAAAAAAGCCACATACTTTGAAATTTCAGGTAAAATAAATGACTCCTTTTACTCCTTCCCCACTTCCCAGAAAACATTGCTTACTTCTTTCTCAGAAAGCAATGTGTGTATGTGTCCGTGTGTCCGTGTGTGTGTGTGTGTGTGTGTGTGTGTGTGTGTGTGTATTTTTGCTTAGGTATATCTACGTCTATGTTTCCTGATCTATTCAGAGCCCCTTAGCTCTTTGGAATTCCAGGACTCTAGTAAAGACTCTAAAATGTAACTTGTTCAGTAAATATTTAATTAATTAATTTGACTTTTGATTTGAAAATGTCTTCTAGACTGTGGTCCACTACAGAAACAATTTCTTTTCTTTCTTTTTTGGCCACTTTTTATTTATTTGTTTATTTATTTATTTTTATTTTTTAGGATTAGTCTATTTATTTATTTATTTATTAAATTTTACTTCTCAATATACATTGTAGTTGATTTTCATACCCCTTTACCAATTCCTCTCCACCCCCTCCCCTACCCCCACCACATCATATCTGTTCACTTCACTTAAATAGTTCAAGGAATTTTTGTCTTTATTCTGTCTTCTTCCCCCCTGCACCCTTGACTTGTTTGTGTGTTTATTTATTTATTTTTAGCTCCCACAAATTAATGAGAACATGTGGTATTTCTCTTTCTGTGCTTGACTTGTTTCACTTAATATAATTTTCTCTAAGTCCATCCAGGCTGTTGTGAATGGTAGTATTCCATTCATTTTTATAGCAGAGTAGTATTCCATTGAGTAGATATACCACAATTTCCTTATCCAGTCATCAGATGATGGAAATTTGGGCTGGTTCCAACTCTTGGCTATTGTAAATAGAGCTGCAATAAACATTGGAGTACAGGTATCCTTTTGTCATGTTGATTTCCATTCCTCTGGGTATATTCCCAACAGTCCATACCATTTTCCATACAGGCTGCACCATTTTGCAGTCCCACCAACAGCGTATGAGAGTTCATTTTTCTCCTCAACCGCTCCAGCACTTATCATTCTCGGTCTTTTGGATGTTAGCCATCCTAACTGGAGTGAGATGGTATCTCAAAGTGGTCTTGATTTGCATTTCCCAAATGCTGAGTGAGGTTGAGCATTTTTTCATGTGTCTGTCAGCCATTCATAAACCTCCCTTTGAGAAATGCCTATTCAGCTCCTTTGCCCATTTTTTAATTGAGTTATTTGTTTTTTTGCTGTAAAGTTGTTTGAGTTCCTTATATATTCTGGATATTAATCCTTTATCAGATGTATATTTTGCAAATATTTTCTCCCACTCTATGGGTTGTCTTTTTACTTTGTTGATTGTTTCTTTTGCTGTGCAGAAGTTTTTTAGTTTGATATAATCATATTTGTTTATTTTTCCTATAGTTGCCTGTGCGTTTTGGGTCCTATTCATGAAGTCTGTGTCCAGTCTTACTTCCTGGACTGTTTCCCCTATGTTTTCTTTAAGGAGTTTTCTTGTTTCAGGATGTATATTAAATTCTCTAATCCATTTTGAGTTGATTTTGGCATAGGGTGAAAGGTATGGGTCTAGTTTCACTCTCCTACATATGAGTATCCAATTTTCCCAGCACCACTTGTTGAAAAGGCAGTCTATTCCCCAGTATGTAGATTTGCTGCCTTTGTCAAAGATCAGATATCTGTAGGTTTAGGGATTGATTTCTGGGTTCTTTATTCTATTCCATTGATCCATGTGTCTATTTTTATGCCAGTAGAATGCTATTTTGGTTATTATAGTTTTGTAATATAGTTTAAAGTCTGGTAGTGTTATGCCTCCAGCTTTATTTTTTGACTCAGGATTGCTTTGTCTATGTGGTCTTTTGTTGTTCCATATAAATGTCTGGATAGCTTTTTCCATCTCAGAGAAAAATGTCATTGAAATTTTGATGGGGATTGCACTGAATCTGTAGATCACTTTGGGTAATATGGACATTTTCACAATGTTAATTCTTCCAATCCAAGAGCAAGGGATATCTTTCCATATTCTTGTGTCCTTAGTGGTTTGTAGTTCTCTTCATAGAGATTTTTCACATCCGTGGTCAGCTTTATTCCTAAGTATTTTATTTTTTTGGTGGCTATTGTAAATGGGCTAGCTTTCTTGATTTCTCTTTCTGCATGTTCACTGTTGGAGTATAGAAATGCTACTGATTTTTGTACATTGATTTTGTATCCTGAAACATTGCTGAAATCATTTATCAACTCTAGGAGGTTTTTTTATAGAAGCTTTAGGCTGTTCAATATATAAGATCATATCATCCACAAACAGGGACAGCTTGGCTTCATCCTTTCCTTTTCTTCTCTAATTGCTGTGTCTAATACTCTCAAGACTATGTTGAATAGGAGTGGTGAGATTAGGCATCCTTGTTTAGTTTCTGTTTTTAAGGTAAAAAGTTTTCAGCTTTTCCCTGTTCAGGATGATATTGGCAGTGGCTATCATATATGGCTTTAATTATGTTGAGATACTTTCCATCTATACCTAACTTGTAGAGAGTCTTTATCATTAAAGAATGTTGAATTTTGTCAAATGCTTTTTCAGCATCTATAGAGATGATTATAGGGCTTTTGTCTTTACTTTTATTGATGTGGTATATCACATTTATTGATTTGCATATGTTGAACCAACCTTGCATCCCTGGGATGAATCCCACTTCATCATGGTGTATAATTTTCTATATGTGTTGCTGTATTCTATTAGCTAGTATTTTATTGAGGATTTTTGCATCTATATTCATCAAGGATATTGGCCAGTAGTTTTCTGCTTTTGATGCATCTTTGTCTTGTTTGATATGAGGGTGATTTTTACCTCATAGAATGAGTTTGGGAGAATGGCTTCTGTTTCAATATTTTGGGACAGTTTGTAGAGAACTGGTATCAGTTCCTCTTTGAAGGCTTGGTACTACTCTGCAGTGAACCTGTCTGATCCTGGCCTTTTCTTTGTTGGGAGCCTTCTGATAACAACTTCAATTGCTTTTATTATTATTGTTCTGTTTGGTTTTTTCTGTATCTTCTTGGCTCAGTTTTGGTAGTTTGTATGCATCCAGAAATTTATCCATTTTCTTCAGGTTTTAAAATTTGTTGGCATATAGTTGTTTATAGTTGTCTCTAATGATTCCTTGTATTTCTGAGGTATCATTTGTAATATCGCCTTTTTCATTTCTAATTTTTTTATTTGGGTCCTCTCTCTTCTTTTCTTAGTTAATCTTGCTAAAGTTTTGTCGATGTTATTTATCTTTTCAAAAAACCAACTTTTTGTTTCATTGATCTTTTGTATTGTTTTTCAGGTTTCTATTTCATTTAATTCTGCTCTGATCTTAACTATTTCTTTCCATCTACTAACTTTAGGTTTTGATTGTTCTTGTTCTTCTAGATCTTTAAGGTGAAGTGTTAAGTTGTTTATTTGCCATCTTTCCATTCTTCTGAAGTAAGCATTTAATGAGATAAATTTTGCTATTAATACTGCTTGTTCAGTATCCCACAAGTTTTGGTATGGTGTGTCATGATTTTCATTAGTTTCAAGAAATTTTTTGATTTCCTGTTTAATTTCTTTTTGGACCCACATGTCATTAAGTAGAATGTTGTTTAATGTTGTTGTGTTTGTATAGTTTCCAGAGTTTCATTCATTATTGATTTCTAATTTTAATCCACTGTGATCAGAAAAACTACATGGAATAATTCCAATTTTTTTGCATTTGTTGAGACTTGCTTTGTGACCTAACATGTGGTCTGTCCTGGAGAATGTTCCATGTGCTGGTGAGAAGAATGAATATTCTGAGGTTGTTGGATGGAATGTTCTGTAGATATCTGCAAAGACCAATAGGTCTAAAGTATTGTTTAGATCTTGTGTTTCTCTATTTTTTTGCCTAGATGATCGGCCCAATGAAGAGAGTGTAGTAGTGTTCAGATTTCCCGCTATTATGGTGCTAGTGTCTATCTGTTTCTTTAGATCTAATAGTGTTTGCTGTGTAAATCCGGCTGCTCTGACATTAGGTGCATATATATTTATGACTGGTTTGTCTTCTTGATGGATAGATCCTTTTATCATTATATAGTAGCTTTCTTTATCTCTTTCCATGTTTTTTGCTTTAAAGTCTATTTTATCTGATATAAGAATAGCTACTCCAGCTTATTTTTCATTTCTATTTACATGAAATATTTTTTTCTATCCTTTCACTCTTAGTCTATGTGTGTCTTTACAGGTCAGGGGAGTCTCTTGAAGACAGCATATTGTTGGGTCCATCTTTTTAATCCAGTCAGTCAGTCTGTGTCTTTTGAGTGGGGAATTTAATCCCTTTACATTTACAGTTATTATTGAAAGGTATTGATTTACTCCTAGCATTTTACTGATTTTTGTTTAGATATCTTGAGGTCCTTTTGTTCCTTTCTAATTTTCTGTTTGTCTTCTATATTTGTTGGTTTCTTGGGGTGATAGATAAACTATGTTTTTCTCTTTTGATAGCATTTTTATTTTGCTGGTATGTATTGTTCTTTCTTGAGTATTCTTGGCAGTGATGGTTGTTTTTGTGGTATCAAACCCAGTACTTCCTTGAGAATTTCTTGTATGGTTGGTCATGTGGCAGTGAACTCCCACAGTTTTGTTTGTCTGAGAAATATACTCTTTGTCCTTCATTTTGGAAGGATAGCCTTGCTGGGTAAAGTATTCTTGGCTGGCAATTTTTGTTCCTTAGTGCTTTGAATATATCATCCCATTCTTTTCTGGCTTTTAGGTTACTGATGAAAAGTCTAATGTTATTCTGATTGGGGCTCCCTTATAGGTGACTTGCCACTTCTCTCTTATAGCTTTTAAGGTTCTCTCTTTGTCTTTGAGTTTTGCCAGTTTGATTATCACATGTCTTGGGGAGGATCTTTTTGGGTTGAATGTGTTTAGGGATCTTTGGGCTTCCTGAATGTGGAGATCTGTGACTTTTGCTATACCTGCGAAGTTTTCCGCTATTATCTCACTGAATATGTTTTCAATGTCATTTCCTTTTCCCTCCCCTTCTGGAATATCCATGATTCAGATATTTCAGTGCTTTAGGTTTTTTGTAGTCTCTCTTAGATTTTCTTCAATTTTTTGACTCTTTTTTTTTTTTCTGGTCTGTGTGTCTTAATTCAAACAGCCTGTCTTCAAGGTCAGAAATTCTCTCTTCTGCTTGTTCAAGTCTGCCGGTTAAACTCTCTGTTGTGTTTTGAATTTTGTTGAATGAATCCTTCAGCTCCACAAGCTCAGCTACATTCTTTTTCTAGGCATTGATTTCTTTGTACATTTCTTCTTTCAGATCCATTATATTTTTTCTCATATCATTGTGTTGTCTAACTGAGTTTTCTTGTATCTCATTTAGTTTCCTTAGAATTGTTACTCTAAATTACTTGTCTGTCATTTCAAAGACTTCCTGTTCTATAGGATCTAGCACTTGAGAGTTATTATTTTCCTTTGGTGGTGATGTACTTTCTTGGTTTTTCATATTTTTGATATCTTTCCTTTGGTGTTTTGTCATTGCAGCTGGGGGTATCACAGTCCACTCATTTCACCCAGATGACTGGCTTGGATCCTGAAGGGATTGCCTCTTCTGGTCAGCAGAAACTAGCCTGGACTGGGGTTCCTGCTTTGCCTGCCTGTTCTGAGACAGCTGGCTTGAGGTGTGGTGGCCTGAGCCTCTTAAGTCTCTCCCAGTGATGGGGACTGGCCTGGGCCATAAGTCCCACCCTGCCTACCTTCCCCAGGATGGCTGGTTCAGGGTGTGGGAACCCCAAGGCTCTAAAGTCTCTCCTGGTGGCGTGGATTGGCCTGGGCCAGAGATCCAGCCCCACTTGCCTTCTCCGGCACAGCTGGCCTGGGGTGTGGGGGCCCCTGAGCCTCTTAAGTCTCTCCTAGCAGTGGGGACTGGCCCTGTGCCAGAGGTCCCACCCTGCCTGCCTTCTCCGGCCTGGCAGGCTTGGGGCTTGTGGACCCAGAATCTCTAAAATCTCTCTATGCAGTGAGGAGCAACCTGAGCTGGGGTTCCATGGTGCACGGTTCCTGCCTGTTGCAGCACAGGTCTTGGGTCTTCTGTCATCACACCCTAATAGTTGTAAATTGATCATTCTGTGGGACGGAGCGACACCAGGAACCAACTACTCTGCCATCTTGATCAGAACCTACGGTAACAATTTCAAATATTACTTTCCCAGGTAAGTATAAAATAAACTATTAGGTAAGAAGAAAATGGTGGGTGAAAAGAAGGAAAATGTGGTACAAATGGACACAGCAGAGAGTTCGAGAGCCATGTCAAAGTGATAACAGAAAATAAGTCCATCAGTTTAAATGGCAATTGATGAGAACAAATTGCCTTTTGAAATCCAAGTTGAAGCGTTTTCCAACTTTTAAAATTTAAACATAATTTAATTAATATTTTGCACAAAGTATTCATTTTCTATACCCAAATCTCAGATATTTTATGTTATTTGTTTTAAAAAAAATTTTTTTTTTGGTGGATGGCCAGCACAAGGATCCAAACCCTTGATCTTGGCGTTATAACACGACGCTCTAACCAACTGAGCTAACCAGCAGCTCCCCAAATCTTAAATATTTTAATCATTTAAGTTATTTTCAAGTACAAGGTTCAAGACCGCATGTATTCTAGAAAAATTATACATTTAGAGTCTCTGGTAGTTACCAACAACTGTGAAGAATTTTTTAAAAATATTACGCATGATAGAACATTTAACAGGATCAGAGCCAGGTTTTAAAATCTAGCTTGACACCTTCTAACATTTATTCACAGAATACTGTAATGATCCTTTGAAATTACAGCAAGCCAAATAATATACTATCTCCCAAAGCAAAATTGATGGGCATCTCTGCACAAGTGATTCCAAGTTGCCATTGTACTAACCTGTATGAAACTTGGGAGAGTTTAAAATCAGCTATTGAGAAGACCCATAAAACACCCCTTCCTTGTCACTCTATTGCAGTGATTCTCAGTCTTGACTGTGCAAAAGAACCTCCTGGGGAGCTTTCAAAACCCAGAGATGTCCACCCTGCACAGCCATAGAATTTCATTTAATTTATCTGGGGGAAGGCCAGGTATTAGTATTTTTATAATGCATCTATTTTTTCTAACGTGTTGCCAAATCAGAGAACCACTATATTGCTAAGATTTATGGAAAAATTGGAATATTCTAGGAATCAATTTGACTTTAATAGGTACCTGAAAGGGTCTTTAGGAGATTTTACTAATGCATTTATACCTTGTCTTTTCAACGAAGTAGCAGTTAGCTAGATGGCATATTTCTAAAAGAATATGTAGAAAATTACTACTTATAGAATATTTTGTTACTCTTTGTCTATACTGGTAGAAAACATAACCTTATTGAAAGGTATTCATGTAGTGAAATATTAGAAGATAAAGAGAAAAGTTATGGTTTATTCTGAAGCATCTGAAGCTTTGTTTCTTACATTCTGACAGCAATCAATTACCAACTAATATAAATTTCAGTTGAAGAAATATGTGATTCTGACTATATTTGGAGGTTAATACATAACAGGAAGAAAATATATTTAACAAACAAGAAAGTGTTACACAAATAAGATTGTTATTAACAAATCGAAACAGAGAATTGAATAGTCACTAGAGCTCATCAGAGGAAAAGTCACTTTTACCAAATATCTAGACAGGGGAAAAAACCCACAACTTTAATTAACCAGGAGTTAAGTTATCAGAATCCTTAACAGACTAATGTTATCACAATACTTAGCTTTTAAATGAAAGAAATTGTTAGCATAATATCTCAGATTTTCTCTAGTTACAGTACTCCAGGTATATCTTAAACAAAATTGAGACATAAATGACATTTATCCTAGTGACATCTTTTCCCATTTTAAGATTTGTGACCAGTAAGGGGATCGCAACCCTTGGCGTGGTGTCGCCCACACTGCGCTCAGCCAGTGAGTGCACCGATCCGAACCCACGGCCTCGGTGCTCCCAGCGCCGCTGAGTCCCCAGCGCCGGCACTCTCCTGAGTGAGCCACAGGGTCGGCTCCATTTTAAGATCTTTATGCTGCGCCTTGACTTACAAGTATCACTCATTGTAAGCCTGAAATATTCCTTTTATGCATTCTACCATAAAAATGTCCCAGTTCTGTGTTCCATTCCTCATGTATTTGCTCTCCATATTCAATGGTGACGAACTAATACATGTTCAGGTTTCTGTGTTTAATAAAGACCAAACTTTTCCCTTATCAGGTAAAATCGGCATTAAACAGGTAATCTCTGAAGGTCAACAAAAATAAACAAATGTTTAATCGTATGTATCATTTTAATCACTGTGGTGGGTGACTAAGAACTTTTATTCATTTGAGAGTGGGTACCAAAGAGGAAGGAAACTTTCTATTATCATCTCACTCATTCTGCTAAGCCAGATGTCTACTTTGTCATATCTAGGGTCCTCTGGGTTTTGGGTGTTAAAGCAAATTAAAATGGAAACCAAACCTAAAGAATCCTTGAGCAACCAAAGCTAGTAGCCTCATAAGTGACCTTAACCTTGCTTTACTTGCAAACACAAGCAAAACTTAGTGTAATCTATTTCTTGTAAATGACTACATTAAAGAAAAACAAAACTTAAGCTCAACCAATCAGAAACAGCCGACACACCTATAATTATATAACTAGGGACTTTCCAACGGTATAGACCAAATAAGGCAACTGTGTAAGTGTGAACAATCAAATTTTTATTTATTTATTTATTTTTGCTTCACTTCTATGTTTGTGTTATAAAAGCCTGCTCCTTGTATTCCCTTGGTGGAGCTCCTGAACTCCTTATGGTTGAGAGGTGCCTGATTAAGAATAGTTGCTCAAATAAATTCTATAACTGTATGTGTATCGTTTTACCTTTTCAACATAGGCAAAGGCTGAAAAATAAATAGAAGTGATGCTTTACAAATTTAATCAATGAATATGTCAAATATAGAAAAAGAAGAGTTAAATAAAATATCTTATGCTTCAGAATGTGGAATGATTTATAGCAATGCCCTTCATTTATTGGTACGTTTGTATTGCTTTAGAAAGAATGACGTTTGCCCAAATCCTGCATCGATTGTTGGATTTATAACAAAGCAAGTAGCTTAAACAGTTTGATATTAAATGTAATGTTTGTAGTAGCAACCTCATATTTAAACACAAAATGGGAGAAAACTTCTGTGCTCAGCATTAGCCATTGAGAAATGTGTCTTCTGTGGAGTGTTTGTAGTGTTTTTTACTACCACTTAACTCAACACCTGTCATCAATTAGAAACAGCTTAGTTAAGTCTATAACAGATTTCTTTCTCTTTTATGTTAGAACATTTATCTCTAATAAGACTGGTAGACTTCATTTATATTAAATTTATTTGGGACAAGTTGTGACTGCAAGTGTTCATTGAAAGCCTATCCTGCTAAAAAAAAAAATCAATGAATTAGTGAAATTGGATGCAAGCACAAACGTTTGGAAGCAAATAATATGTATATATGCTATAGTTGATCAATCCTAGATTTAAATAATCAATAGCTCTTTCTCAGGATACTTTGATTATATAATTGTACCTTACTGGACTATATTTATATGACTTACTTTCTTTGTAATAAATTTCTCTATTTAGTTCATAAATTTTAGAGTTCCAGTTTTTGTAACTACCATATAATAACTAAAATTAATTAAAGTAACATTTTTTCTATTTAATTTAAAAAATCAATGAAAAAAATGCCTTAATATGAAGAGTCATAGGATTAGTCAACAATAATAAATACCTAATGCATTGGTTTAAAAATCTATCAAAGTGAAAAATTAGAAATACATTAAAAAGTAGAAGTGACCATCAAAATTTCTATGGACTGAATGTTTGTGTTCTCCAAAATTCATATGTTGAAACCCTAATCCCCAATGTGATGGATTTGGAGATGAGAGCTTTGGGAAGGAATTAGGGTAATTAGGGTTAGATTAGGTCATGAAGGTGAAGGCCCCTGATGGACACAGAGGGACATTATGAGGAGATAAAGGAACCTAAGCTCTCTCTCTCCACCATATGTGGATACAGAAAGAAGGCATGCCCTTGCAAACCAGAAAGAGGGCCCTCACCAGAAACTGAATTGGCTGGCACCTTGACCTTTGACTTCTCAGTCTTCAGAACCATGAGGAATAAGTTTCTGTAATTTAAGCCACCCAGACTATAATATTTTCCTTATAGCAATCCAAACTGACTAAGACACAATAGTACTGGCCCAAAATTTTTAAGGTTTTTATATTAGTGTTCACGACTATAAAATTGTCATCTTTATTAATACTGAAAAGTGTTAAGAGGTAAAGGCAATTTAATAGGCTTAGGCCTTTTTATGAGTAAACTATCAAACTGATTTGAATATGCTTTCTAAGCAAACTGCTTTTTCACCTCAGCTCCTGCCCTTCTTTTTAATGCCTGAATACCCCAGGAAGTGAATTCCATTTTGGAAATTGAGATAGTTCATGCTATGAACCCTACTCTGCTCTTTTAATTTCCATAATAGCCTTTATTGTAGAAACATTTTATCCAACTCAGCAGTCCCTGTAAATTGAAAACACATTGTTCTGAAAATGCTGTTGGTAAGTGTGTATTTGGCTCGCTAACCCCTTCAGTTGCAGAATCCTTTCTTCTTCATGTTGTCAAAGATCCTTATTCTGCTTCCTCTCTGCTCTGGGCTCCCACAGAATGACCCTTCTGACTGTGCCTTACCCTTGGTACACTCTATGTTCTATTAAAAATGTCCCCACTAAGAGTCCTCTGGCTTCTTAATTCAAACACATATGGTAAAATGCCCCAGGCAAGTGTGACCATGATGCTAATATTATATTATTATATGCATCTTAACCTTCAGGGTCAGGAGACAATTCTATCAAAACATAGTGTCTGTAATGTTGGATTTTCCAAGTAGTGTTATGTTTAGAGTGATCATTTCACTTCACACACACACAAAATGCATCCTTGCTTAAGCCGCCTGTGCACAGGACAACCAATGAGATGCATTTTAGATTCCCACTGTTCCAATGAATCTAGCCTATTCATAAACATACCTTGGTTTTTCTCCACCTCTGCCATCATTTTGCTCATATCTTTCCTCGCTCTCTATCTATTCTTCAAAGTTCAGTACAAGTCTTACCTTTTCCATAATTCCTAAGACCAACCTAGAATACAGTAGGTTTACCTTCCCTGAAAGAAAAAATGCTGATTGGACAAAAGTGATTTGTAAAATACATATATTTGTTCTTCCACCTGTTTCCTGACGTACAGCTCCTAAAATCTTTGCAATCTCCAGAGTGATGAGTGTCTTTGTATGCTAATAAAATAATTGCTGGCTGTGGGCCCCTAGATAGCTTCAAAATGGAGAACTGGACATCCATCAGAAAGACCAAGGAAGAATTAGATGGTTGAGACTTTCAACCCCACCTCCCAAACTCCAGGGAGGCTATTGGGGGTTGAAGGTTAAGTTGATCACCAATGGCCAATGATTTAGTCAGTTATGTCTGTGTAATGAAGCTTCCATAAAAACCCAAAAAGGCTGGACCACGGAGCTTCCAGATAGCAGAATGCATGGAGGCCCCTGGAGGGTAATACCTCAGAGGAGGGTAGGAAGCTCTGTACCCCTCCCCCCATACCTTTCCCTATGCATTTCTTCATCTGTATCCTTTGTAATATCCTTTATAATAAACTGCTAAATGTTAAGTAAAGTGTTTCCCTGAGTTCTATGAGCTGCTTAAGCAAATTAATCAGACCCAAGGAAAGGATCATGGGAACCCTAATTTATTACAAGTCAGTCAAAAGCACAGGTTATCCCCTTTGCTTGCAACTGGCATTTGAAAAGGAGGGCAGTTTTGTGGGGCTGAAGCTTCCCTAAAAACTCAAAAGGGGTGGATTCAAGGATCTTTTGGATAGCTGAACACTTGGAGGCTCCTGGAGAGTGGTGCACCAGAAGAGGGCAGGAAGCTCTCCCTCAACCTGTGGGATCTGATGCCATCTCCAGGTAGTTCATGTCAGTTCTGAGTTAAATTAGAGGACAACCAGCTGGTGTCTGCTGGAAAATTGTTTGGTTGATGTATGGAGAAATACCTCCACCCATCTGGTATCAGAAATGCTGAGTGACTGAGTAAGGAGAATAGGGAAGAGGACTTTTGGTTTTTTTCTACATCCTATAGCAAATATTGGGTTCTTGGCATATGTTGCCTCTCAATTATCATCCCAAGACGCATGCTATTGTGGTTTTCTTTTCTACTTTTTGATGTAATTCTTCAAACTTCAGTGTAAGCTTCTCGAGGGCAAGATCTAAATTGTATTATTATTATTTTTTGTACCCCAGTAATGTTGTACAACTCCAGGAGATACCATTCACTTTTTAATTCACATTTGAATGTTGACTTTAGAATGCGGAATGAGCAGCCTTGAGTTTATAGGACGTGGTGTGTCAAAACATGATAGCTGATTCTTAATCTGACAACTTCATAAATGTGTAGCAATTAATTTAGGCTTAAATGGTAGAATCTTCTTTAAAACCAATGGAAATACAGGTAACAAGAGTGTGGATATTTTACACTCAAAAAATTATTAAGAGAGTACATTAAATAGCATTAACAACTAGTACACAAAGGTCCTCATATGATTCACAGAAAGAAATAATACATAAAAACAAACAAGCAAACAAAAGACTTGTTTTTCTCTTTAATCTACCTTACAAAACTTTCTGTAGAAGCAGCCATCTCATGAACAGAAAGTTATATGACCTAATCAGGAACTACTGTTAATATGTCATCTATGTCTGAGGAAATCTATGTTTTCTCCATTCCAATAGACAGAATTAGTAGTACTAGTTGAATAAGCACAGATTTAAATTTGATGATAGAAGCAATGGCACTTCAAAATTATTAGGCTCTTAGAAAAAAAGAAAAACAATCATTTTGCACTTAAAATCATTAATGTGAAATATTAATGAACATTTTGGTTAATATATTTAAAATAGAACTAGTGTTCTTTGCAAAATGTCCAAAACAGTGGCTCTCAACTGGGGGATTTTCTCCCCCTTAGGGGACATTTGGCAATATCTGAGACAATTTCCTTTGTCACCACTGTGCTAATTTTAGGGATACTACTGGCATCTAATGGGTAGAGGCCAGGGATGCTGCTAAACATCTTCAAATGAACAGAATATCCCCCAACAACCAGGAATTATCTGGCCTCAAATGTAAACACTGCCAAGACTGAGAATCTCTACTCTAAATTAATCCAAGGAAACATTTCATAAAACTGTACATCTTTCTTTTTTAAAGTTACCTAAAACATGGCCCATCTGTGGGTCTGTTGGAGAAAGGAATGTGTTGCCTGCCCTTATCTAAAAAGTGGAACACAAAACAGGGTCTGGAAAGCAGAGCAGAGGATAAAACATAAAAAAGACTAATATTTTGGAAAGTCTCCATCTCTAGAAGATTTCAGTGCTCCAAGAGCATTATGAATGCTTGGATGAACAGCAACATTCACTCACCATGCATGTACTTTTGCTGGTTTATGGTCTATATGCCACATGCTACCAGAGTAAGCCTTTTAAAGCTGTTGAAAACCTTTTGGTGGCTTCCATCACACTAAAAAGAAAATTCAAAGTCTTTACCATGACCTACAAGACCTGCTCAGATCTGGTACCTGGTTACTTCTCTGTTCCCAGGACCTACCACTCTTGCTCTCTCTCTGTGTGGCAGCCACACTGGCCTATTTGCCGTTCCCACAAACACACCCCAAGCACGTGCCTCCTCAGGGCCTTCCTGCTACCTGGGCCATTCTCCACAGCATTCTGTAGCTTTTTCCTTCTGTACATTGTATTATCCAGATCTCTGCTCCAATGCCACCTCCATACATAAAATAGTAGCTTCTACCACTTGTTATGTGGTATTTTTTTCATAGCACTTTTCGTTATTTGACTTTATTATTTGTTCATTAATCATCTGTCTCATCCCACCATGACTACCCCAAATGAGTGAGATATTTATCTTTTATGTATTTTCAGCCCCTAGAATAGTGCCTGAAAAACAGTAATCTCTTCATAAATATGTTAAATTAATCAATACATGAATGAATCAACGTTTAAGACGTTCTACCTAGACTACGAAAACAGTCTTTCTTGTGCCTTAACATTCTCACTGTTTACCTTTTTTTTTTTTCATATTGGGGAAAAGTTTAGACCTAATTTAGAAGAATTAAGCCTCTAACTAGAATGATATTGGAACAATAAACACTTGGTAGAAAGATTTAAGCATCCCAGCCAAGGCTACTAAAATTTAGAAACAAATCCTTTTCTGTAGACAAGAGGTCCATTTCATATGCTACACTGTATGTTTACAGAGCATATATCACTTTAGTAACATTCTAGTATGTAAGATAAAGGTGCATAGAGGTAATAAAAGAATACAAGTGATAAAATAAAATGACAAAAGAGAGGAATTATGGGAGCCTAAAAATGAAGCAATATTTTAGAGTTATGAGCAATTAGATTTTGGGATTATTTAGATCTGTGTTCAAATATTGCCTGTCCTAGGCTGGGTTCCTGAGAAGCAAGTCATCGGTTGTGGTTTCATGTGTAAGTGCCCACAGAAGAGACCAGTGAGGGAGTCAGGGAAGCAGGAAGGGAAGAAGAAGCCACATCATTGCCATCACAAACAAACTCACAGTCTTTGCCTAATCCCTCCCAGAGCACCAGAGCATGAGCTAGTTCAAGAGAGCTGTGCTTTTGTACTCCTGCTCAGGGCTATCATTGGCTACAGACCACCCAGAGATGTGAACTCCCAGGTAATTGCAGTGCTTGGTATTGGGCAAAGCAGCTATATGGGTGAGCCCGCAGGAAGTAAGCAGAGCAGGAGCTGAGGGATGGCTGCCCAGCACCAAACAAGGTGATACAAGGGGACCAGGGCGCATCTCTGACAGCAATTGCTACAGTGGCTTTTGACTTTGGGCAAGTTACTAACTTACCGGGAGTCTTCATATTTCATATTAGATGAATGAATGCTACTTCACAGGTGTTAAAGACTGAATGAAATACAGAGGATATATATATCCTTTTAATATATATATATATATAATATATATATATTATATATATATATATACACACATATCCTTTTAATTGTATTAGCTACATATATATCACCTAATACAATTTCTGGAATTTTACTCAAATGTGATAATTATATATTCATATTTTTTATGATATAAAAGAAACATAGGAGGTGAAAAGAAAGTGAGAGTGGGAGTGAAAATGAGAGTCAGAGAAGAAAGTGAAGATGAGAAGACAGTGAGAGCTTAAAAATGTAATTGTTTTTAAAGCACTAAATTTTGAAAGAGTTACTGTTGGATTTGCACTAACTGTTCCTTTACCCCAGTAGGGAGTTTCTAAAGAAGGATGAAAAAATATCCCTCACCTTGAGTCATGAAAGCTACAAAATGCTTCACAGATTCACAAAAGCAGCATTCTCAGAACCACCACCTGGCGTTTCCATAAGCAGATGGATTCTTAGGTCTGAGTGGCACTTTAAGGTGCTAACAGGGAGTATTTCAGAAACACCATGTACTTGTAATTTTAATCACTGGTTTATCTTTCTAAAATTTCAGAGAGCCAACAACAGATTCTTACATTACTGTGAGTTTAAAGCTGCCATATATTAGATTTTCTGCTTTCCAGACGAACATTAGCTGGCACAGCCTCATCTTGCTAAAGATTGTTTATATCCAAAATTTCCTAATTTTAGCTAATTTAAGAACTTTTTTCCTTTTGAATGAGAATAAATGCATTCTAACGGTATCAAAAATCATGTTAAATATACAGCACATGCAATTTTTTAACCATTTAGCCAAACATACCCTTTTATTGAAGACCTTGGATTTACATTCAATTATTCTTCAGTGACTCCTTTCTTGGAAAAAGTGTAGTTAAAATAAATAAATAACTTACCAGCACCAATGATTTTCTTTAACTGTAAAATCACTTCCACCGAGCACAGTTTTAATTATTGAGTCATTAGTAATCTGTGTATAGGTAATTTTTTAAAAAGCAGACTTTATATTTTCCAATAAAACTTGTGTGTAACAAACTATCCAACTTATTGACTATTTTAGTGCAAGGAAATACATTGATGCATGTTAGAAGAACTCAGATAAAAGTTTTACTAGATCCCAGGAGATGTGGACCAATGATTAAAACTGTTGGAATAAGGAAGAGAACAGCCCAGGTAGCAGTTGAAATGAGACATAACATCTATTCTCTTTGCACCATAGTTTCAGTGATTATTTCTGTCTGCTGTAGTTTGAATATCCGCCAAGCTCATGTTGGAACTTAACCCCCCAAATGGTGGTGGAAGGTGGGGCTTTTCAGAGGTGATCAAGGGCACAGAAGGACAGTGCCCTTCTGAGTGGATTAATTCATTCATGGAGTAATGGGTTGATGGTTTCATAGGTTGTCACAGGAATGTTCTAATGGCTTTATATAGAGAGCAAGTGAGAAGGTTATCTCTTTAGCTCACGCCATTCTCTCCATGTGATACTTTGGTCACCACAGTCCCCTTTAAAGAGTTTCCACCAAGAAGAAGGCCCTCACCAGATGTGCCCTCTGGACCTCGGACTTCCTGGCCTCCAAAACTGTAAGAAATAAATTTCGTTTCTTTATAGGTTACCCAGTTTCAGGTATTCTGTTACAAGCAACACAAAATAGATTAATACGCTGTCCCGCAGCAGGAGCTGAGGAGGGAAGGCAAGGTTTCTGATACCTCTGCATAATGCATATAAAATGAGAGAAGTTGGCAGGTTAGCTTAGGCCCGTGATTCATATTTATGAGTACAGTGAATAACTCTCTTGAATGCATATCACTAGGACAGATTCTGGTCATTCTTTTTCCCTGAATACCAAAGATGGGGAGCGAAACAAAAGGGTGAACTGATAACTACCTTATAAGTAATATATTTATTTATTTATGGAAGTAGAAATCTCCCTGGATTGGTCAGCTATTGTCACAATAATGCTGCATAGCAAATAATCACAATATCTCAGTGGCATACAGCAGTAAGCATTATTATCAAGGATTCATTGAGTTAAGGCTGGGCTGGGTAATTCTGGCTCAGGCTGCAGTGGCTGGAGCAGCTGTGGTTCTCACTGCACATTCACGAGACAGCAGCGGCAGCTCTGCTCCTCATGTCTCTCATCCTCCTTGGACCAACAGGCTGGCCAGGTATGTTTTCTCATAGCAATGTCAGAAGTTTGAGAGAGCGAGCAGAAACACAGGATGCCCTTGAGACTTAGGCTTGAACCTGGCACACTGTTACTCCTGCCTACATTCCAACAGCTAATGCCAGTCACATGCCTAGGTTCAAAATCAAGGGAAGGCTCCTTTGCACATGATGAGGCCATGACAACAGTGGGACTAATCATGAAATCCATTACACTTTCTTATTGTTCAAATTTGAAAACTCTACTGCTACAGGCATTTATTTATATTAAGAATGCCTTCTTAATTGAAAAAAAGAAGTTAATGAAATCTGAGATTTGTATGAAGACTTTAATAGCAAGCCTCCTGTAATATGCTTATTTTAAATGAGTTTATTTTTGCCAAAGTCATACTGCAAATACACACACACACACACACACACACACACACATGAGTATATACGCACACAAACATACACACACATGTCTAGGTAATAAAAATTGTGTCTGTGATGCTTACTGAAATGACCAATTAAAAAATTACTTATTATACATATTATACACATATATATACTTGTATAGTGATTTTCAATTGTATTTTCTTAGAAATTACCTTACTAAAACTCTCAAAATTATAATTATTTTGTTTTAGAGTTGAATCATAAAATTCTAAAATGAAAGTATTTCTAGTTTGGGCAGGATTTAATAGCAGTAGATTATACTAAATGATGTGTCAGCCAAAATCTTGCTTGTTAAGATGTTGAAGGACTCAAAAAGATTTAATTTAGTATTATGTCTGCAATCACTCAGAAAAACTTGAATTTCAGAAATGAGTCAACCCATGGTGGTGATAGGACTGGTAAATTTTGGAGAATACCTGCTAGCATCAATGTAAAACAGGGCACTGTTATTTAAGTGATCCCAATAATTTGCCTTCTTCTAAGCACACAGAAAGTGTTTGTTGGATGATTTAAGAAATTACAATTCTTTTTATTTCCCCCCTCAGGGTGCCCTCTTTTTATTGTCTGTGATTGATTTGATGCCAGATTTTTAAGATAAACAAAACCATCTGAAATGTCTAGCAGATCCACATATTTAAAGCTCTCTTCAGACATGAAAAACTTGATCATTCTTGTGTACAGCTTGAGAGGAAATTATTGATTAAATATTAATAGGAAATTATTGATTAAAAAATGAGAACAACAATTGCTAGATTTTAATAAAGAATTTATGATTTTTTTTGCCTTCTTATCAGAGTTACAGAGATCTAATGCTCAACATCATGTTGTGTTCTTAGAAGAGTAACTTTTCCCTGCTTCTATTTGTTTCTAAAATAGTTGATTACTATGTATGTTCCTGGGATCACACGGCTTGAGAAATGTCACCAATAAAATTAATGAAGGTTGTAGTGATGGCAAGAGTGCATCACTGGGGTCTGCACTCATCAGATTTAGTTTAATCATGTAGAAGAGAATAAATACTCACCTTGTTTTTTCTACTTTTTAAATCTTATAATAATAACTATATCTATTTCAATTGTTAAAATTTCAAAGACAACATAGAATAAAAAAAAAGAATGACCTTGCTTCAAAACAGAAAAAGTATTAGATAAAATAAAATAATCGTTCATAATTTTAAAAGGAGAAACCCTCACAAATAAGAGTTAAAGGGAACTCTTTAAACTAGTAGAGGTCACCATAACAAACATCATTCATAGTGGTGAAAACTTACAAGCATTCTTTCAATGCTCATTCTCATTGATTCTTTCAACATTAAACTGGAAGTTCTAAATATTCCAGTTCAAAAAAAAGAAATAAAAGTATGATAATAATATTATACAAATAAATAAAGTATTGTTCACATATGGTATGATTGTCTAAAGACTTCCGTGTACAGCCAGTCAGGCTCTGAAATGCCCGAATCGCAAAAGCACAATTCAATTTGAAATCTATATTAGTTTGCTAAGACCACCATAACAAATGTCCACAAACTGAGTGACAAACAACAGAAATGTATTCTCTCACTATTGTGGAGGCACGAAGTTTGAGATTAAGGTGTCAGCAGGGTTGCTTCTTTCTGAGGCTTCCTTCCTTGTCTTCTCGATGGCTATCTCCTCTCTCAGTCTTCACATGGTTTTCCCTCTCTCTGTGTATTTGTCCTAATCTCCTTTTCTTGTAAGGACACCAGTCATATTGTATTAGGATTCACCCTAAGGACCTCATTTTAGCTTACGTCTTTAAAGACCTTATCTCCAGATAGAGTCATATTCTGAGATACTGGGGTTAGGACTTCTACGTAGGAATTTGGGCAGGACACAATTCAGCACCAAAAAAACCCAAAAGAGTACACAGACAAATTATTAGTATTCTGAAAGTTTAGCAAATCTGCTGAATATGTTTTTTAAATGGAAATTACAATAATGATAAAAACATAAATTTCCTGGAAGTCAAACTAACAAAATATTTAAATGGCCATTATGTGGAAAATTCACAAGAAAGGGTTAATTTGTCCAAAACTGATGCTGTAGAAGGGCTCCTGCAAAGCTACATGGAAAACCAACTACATTAAGTTCTTCAAGTCATCACTTTGGTAGAGTGTAAAGGTTGCGGTTGAGGTCACTTGGCTTCCGCACCACAGGGAAAACTTAAAAGCATGCACCACAGCTCCCTTAATCTCATCAGAGGAGAGAATAGTGTTCCACCAGCCATGAATGCTGATATGGCAAAACAGGGCATACGTCAGGTTTCTACATGTCATATGAGTGTTGGAGACCAACCACAATCACATGAAGAGAGGGGCTTCCTTAGTCATGCATCTTAAACCAACTCGGTCAAAGGCCAAGCTCCTTCCAAAGTCTGAAATCAGACACAATTATATCCTGTTTTTCTGTGTGTGCAGAGCAGAGCGTGATGGAAGACCTACAATTCTGGTATAATTCCATACTCATAAGTTTTTCAGAATTAAAGTGACATAAAAAGCTTAGTTTGTGTTTCCAGGTAATTCATCTTTGTTCAAAAAAATGTTAAACGGTTTTAAAGAAGATCTGAATAACCGGAGATGTGGAGCATGTTCACAGATAGGAAGACTCAATATTGTAGGACTATCAATTACCCCAAATTAATCCGCAGGTTTAATGTAACGTTGGTAAAAGTCTTCGCATGCTATTTCAGAGTACTTTATAAGCTGATTTATATAGAAGAGAAAAGGGTCAGTAATAGTCAATACAATATTAAAGAAGTATAAAGTAGGGTAAATATAATACTCTATAAGATATCAAAATCTATTATAATGATGCATATTTGTTCTTGTGGGTAGGGATAAAAAATGATTAAAATTAAAAACATCTTTTTATCAAGAAACATCATAATGAAAATAAAAATCAAGTCAACAAATGGGAACCGGTCTCTGTATTTTCTAGTTATGGTTTATTCTCAACACAGCAGCCAGAATGACTCTGCAAAACATAAATAATGCCAGGTCTTTGCTCAAAACTCTCTAATGACTTTCTACTTCACTCAGAGTGAAAGCCAGAGTCTTAGTCGGCCAAATATGTGATGTAATCTCGCTCTGTGTTTCTGACCAAAATTATTACTCTCTCCTTTTCGCATTCTGCTCTCTGTACTCACTTCCTTGCTCTTCCTCAAACACACAAAGCCCACGAAAACCTCAGGGCCATTTCTCTCTCTGTTACTCTTGACTAAATCACTCTTTTCCCATATACCGACATTGTTTAACTCCTCATTTTCTTCAAGTCTCTGCTCTAATGTTTTCTATTTAGGAAGGTCTTCCCTGATCATTCTATGAAAATAAAATAAATAAAAATATAGTAGCATTCTTCTCATTAGTAATTCTTTTTTTTATTGTGGTTTACAATTTGATGATTTGATACACATATATACTGTGAAAAGATTATACTCTCAGACTAATTAACATGTCTATCACTTCACATAATTACCATTTTTTGTGTGTGTCTGTGGTGAGGACACTTAAGAGCTACTCTGTCAGCAATTTTCAAGTATACGATACAGTATTATGAACCATAGTCACAATGAAGTACATTAGATCTCCAGAACTTATTTATATTATATAACTGAAAATCTGTACCCTTTAACCATCACCTCCCCTCAGCTACTGGTAACCACCCTTCTACCCTGTGCTTCTATGAATTTGACTATTTTAGATTCCACATACAGGTAAGATTATACACTATTTGTCATTCTGTGTCTGGTTTATTTCACCTTGCATGATGTGTTCCAGATCCATGCGTGTTTTTGCAAATGGTAGGATTTTATTTTTTTTTAAAGCTGAGTAATATTCTATTGTATGTACAAACCACATTTTCTTTATCTATTATCACTCAGTGGACATTTAGATTGTTTTGTTTTTTATTTCACTTTTGATTTCTTGTTTGACCCATTGGATATTCAGGAGTGTGTTGTTAATTTCCACATATTTGTAAATTTTCAAGTTTTTCTCCTATTACTGATTTCTAGTTTCACAGCATTGTGGTCCGATTCTTAGGCCTTTTCTATGGATGCTCCCACCCCATTCTTCATTTTCCCTGTTGTGGGAGAATGTTTTGGATTGTGTGCCATCTCATGATCTTGCAAAGTCAGACTAGGTGCTGAAAGCTTCCTGTTTGTTTTCCACAGGGCAGTGCCATGGAGATTTCAAGGTTGTGTGCCTTCTCCCAATCCTGCAGAATTGAGTTGGCTGCTTATAACTATGTGCTGCCTGTGTGGGTTTGCTCACACCCTCTTGCAGAAGCTCAGGCTTGCCATTTGTGGAGGCTTACATGATCCATTTTGGTCATGCATGCAGAGTTCTGGGGGTGCAGATTGGCCAGTTTTAGGAGGGCTATAGGTGAGTCATCTCATGAATTTATGAGCAGGCTTCCTGATGGAGTTTATAAGCCAGTTAGTGTGATCTGTGTCTGGTTTTTCAGTTCCATGTGATGGTTACTGTGAGTTCCTTCCCCTTTCTTTTGCTCTTAGCTCCCCTTGGGCTATTCAACCTTGCGAGTCTCTTTAGGATTCTAGGTGGGCCAAAGCAGAAGTAGGCCTCTTGGGCAATGTCCTATGAGGCTGGGGAAGCTGAGTTCTCATTCTGTTCTTATCTTCCATGGAAGAAATTGAGGGCCGAGGGGGTGGCTTTTGACGGTGAGCTCTGCTGCCTTGAAGGAGGAGTGATGTGGGTAAAGCAATACTGTTTTTCTTATCCTTTTCAGTGCGCGTATTCTCAGACATTTTTGCTCAAACATGATGCTGGAAACTCTCCACTAGATATCTTTGTTCCCACAGAGGTATTCCTGTCTGTAGATAATTGTTAAAATTGATGTTTCTTTGGGAGTATGAGGGCTAGAATCTTCTATTTTAACATCTCGCTGATGCTCTACACACTGTAAATCATATCCTTACCTTGTTTCATTTTTTCTCTTAAGTACCCACCACCACCTGATATATCATACACTTTTGTGGGTTTTTAAAAATAAATTTTACTTGTGAGCAATTTTAAGTTCACAGAAAATTGAGAGTAAAATACAGAGAGTTTACATATACCCTCTCACCACTCCCCTCAGTTTTTCCTGTTATTAAAATCTTGCAGTATTACGGTGAACTTGTTACAATTGATGAGCTAATAATGACACATTATTATTGACTAAAGTTCATAGTTTACATTAGAGTTCACTCTTGATGATGTACATTCATGAGTTTTGACAAATGTATAATGACATTTATCCACCATTATAGTATCATACAGAATAGTTTCACTGCTCTAAAAATCCTCTGTGCTCTTAATATTCATTCCTGGCTCCTTCACCTCAAACCCTGATCTTTTTATTGTCTACATAGTTTTGCTTTTTCTAGAATGTCATATAATTT
This sequence comes from Cynocephalus volans, assembly GCF_027409185.1. NCBI lineage: Eukaryota > Metazoa > Chordata > Mammalia > Dermoptera > Cynocephalidae > Cynocephalus > Cynocephalus volans. Next base: position 40,806,488 of record NC_084461.1, on the reverse strand, counting down.
ACAGCATATAGTATGTAGACCTTTCAAAGGTTGGCACTTAGCAATATGCACTTAAAGTTTCTCCATGTCTTTTTGTAGCTGGCTAGCTCATTTCTTTTTATCACTGACTAATATTCCATTGTGTGGAGGTATCATAGTTTATCCATTCACCTAATAAAGAACACCTTACTTGCTTCCAAGACTTGGCAATTATAAATAAAGCTTCTATAACATTCCTGTGCAGATTTTGTGTAGACATAAATTTTCATCTCATTTGGGTAAATACCAACGAGTGGGATTGCCAGATCATATGATAACAGTATATTTAGCTTTATAAGAAACTGCCAAACTGTTTTCCAAAATGGCTGCACCATTTTACATTCCCACTAGCAATAAATGAGAAATATGAATTCCTATTGCTCCACAGTCTCACAAACATTTGATGTTCTCAATGTTTTCAGTTTTAGTCATTCTAATAGGTGTATAGTGGTGTCTTATTGTTATTTTAACTTGCAATTGCCTAACAACAAATACGGTTAGCATCTTTTTGTTTATGTGCCATATGTACATCTTCTTTAATGAAGTGGCTATTAAGATCTTTCACTCATTTCTAATTTGCGTTCCTTGTTTTCATTTGTTGAGTTTTAAGAATTTTTGCTTGTTTCTTGTTTTGTATATGTTTGATACCAATATTTATCAAATATGTGTTTTGCTAATGTTTTCTCCCAGTCTATGGCTTGTCTTTTTATTCTCTTAAACATTTATGTGTTTTTAATCTTCCTTCTTCCTTAAATAGAATATATGTTATATGAAGCTTGGAATGTGGTCTGCTTTGTTTACAGTTGTATCCCAAGCACCTAGAAATTTGTATTTTCCTGGCTCATAATTATTGCACACTAGAAATTTGTTGAATGAGTAAAATTGTAAGAAAGATGTGCACACAAATAATCAGGAAAAAATTAATAGCCAAAATATATAAACATTTTTACAAATCAAAAAGAAAAATGACTAAAAAGAAAGATATGTAAGCAGTAACCATTTATTTGGCCAGGAGCAATGTATGATTCCTATTTTCTAATTTCTGTACTTTTCTAAGCACTTAATATTTAAATTAATAAATTTATTTCAAATAAATGCATTAAATAAAAAGCCAAAAAAAATACAATTAGTCGAATAGAAAAGAAGGGGGAAAATATCAATAGGTAATTCATAGATCAGAAATCACAAACTGCCAATACATGTTGAAGAGATAGTTAACTTTATTGGAAAATGCTATTTATTTATTTACTATGAATATTCATGAGATAACAAAGGTGATTGTCCCCCCTCCTGCCCATGATGTGAGGGCCAGATTCATACTGGGGGCATACCTGTTACCATAAATTACTTTAGTACCCTTTATCCCCTCTCAGTTATCCCCCAACCTCCCCCTCTTTCCCCTCTCCCCTCCACTCCAATTTGTAGCCCTAGGAATGTTCCCTCCCTCCGTTGGATCATGGCACTACTGTGGTCTTTCTTTCCTGCTTTCCTTTCTCTCTTAGCTCCCACATATGAGTGAGCACATGCAGTATTTATCCCTCTGTGCTTTGCTTGTTTCAGTCAACATAAGTTTCTCCGGGTTCATCAGTGTTGTTGCAAATGGGAGTATTTCATTCTTTTTTATGGCAGAGTAGTATTCCATAGTGTATTTATACCACAGTTTCCTTATCCAATCATCTATTGATGGACATTTAGGTTGGTTCCATATCTTGGCTATTGTAAACAGAGCTGCAATAAACATGGGAGTGCAAGTATCTCTTCAACATGATGATTTCCATTCCTCTGGATATATACCCAGAAGAGGGATTGCTGGATCATATGGAAGATCTATCTGTATTTGTTTGAGAAACCTCCAAATTGTTTTCCAAAGTGGTTATACTAATTTACAGTTCTACCACCAGTGCAGTAGTGTTCCCTTCTCTTCACACCCTCACCAGCATTTGTTATTTACCGTCTTTTTTATTATAGCCAGTCTAACTAGAGTGAGGTGGTATCTCAATGTGGTTTAAACTTGCATTTCCCTGATGACTAGTGATGTTGAGCATTTTTTCATGTGTCTGTTGGCCATTTGTAGGTCTTCCTCTGAAAAATGTCTATTCAGCTCCTTTCCCCATTTTTTAATTGGGTCATTTATTTTTACTGTATAATTGCTTGAGTTCTCTATATATTCTGGATATTAGTCTCTTGTCAGATGCATAGTTAGCAAAAATTTTCTCCCACTCTGTAGGTTGTCTTTTCACTCTGTTGATTGTTTCCTTTGCTGTGCAGAAACTTTTTAGTTTGATATAGTCTCATTTGTTTATTTTTTCTTTTGCTGCTTATGCTTTCGGGCTCATGTTCATAAAGCCTGTGCCCAGACCTAATTGCTGCAGTGTTTCACCCATATTTTCCCATAGTAATTTTACAGTTTTGGGTCTTATACCTAGGTCTTTAATCCATTTTGAGTTGATTTTACTGTATGATGAGAGATGCATATCTAGTTTCATTTTTCTGCATATGGATATCCAATTTTCCCAGCACCACTTGTTGAAGAGGCAATCTTTTCCCCAATGTAGATTTTTGTTGCCTTTGTCCAATATCAGATGGCTATAAGCCTGAGGAGTGATTTCTGGGTTCACTATTCTACTCCACTGGTCTGGATGCCTATTTTTATACCAGTACCATGCTGTTTGGGTTACAACAACTTTGTAGTATAATTTGAAGTCAGGTGGAGTTATGCCTCTGGCTTTTTTTTTTTTTTTTTTTTTTTTTTTTGGCTCAGAATTGCTTTGGCTATTCAGGGTCTTTTGTTTTTCCATATGAAGGGTAAGATTTTTTTTTCCAGAAGAATGTCATTGGTATTTTGATGGGGATTGCATTGAACCTGCAGATCTCTTTGGGTAGTATAGATATTTTCACAATGTTAATTCTTCCAATCCAAGAGCATGGAATATCTTTCCATCTTTTTGTGTCTTCTTTAATTTCTTTCAAAAGTGGTTTGTAATTCTCATTGCAGAGGTCTTTCACCTCCTTGGTTAAACTGATCCCTAGGTATCGTACTTTTTTGGTGACAATTATAAATGGGCTTACTTTCTTTATTTCTCTTTCTGTTAATTCATTATTTGAGTATTTAAAAGCTACTGATTTGGGGGAATTTATTTTGTATCCTGACATGTTACTGAAGTTATTAACCAGTTCTACGAGTTTTTTGATAGAATCGTTAGGTTTTTCTATATATAGTATAATGTCATCTGCAAATAGGGGAAGTTTGACTTCATCTTTTCTTATTTGGATTCCCTTTATTTCTTTCTCTTGTCTGATTGGTTTAGCTAGTACCTCCAGCACTATGTTGAATAGAAGTGGTGAGAATAGACATCCTTGTCTTGTTCCTGTCCTGAAGGGGAAGGCCTTCAATTTTTTTCCATTCAGAATAATACTGGTAGTGGGCTTGTCATAAATGGCTTTTATTGTGTTAAGATATTTTCCTTCTATACCTAATTTATTGAGAGTTTTTATCATGAAGGGATGTTGAATTTTGCCAAATGCTTTTTCATCATCTATTGAGATAATCATATGGTCTTTGTCCTTGAGCTTGTTGGTGTGAAAGTCACATTTATTGACTTTCATATGTTGAACCATCCTTGCATCCCTGGGATGAATCCCACTTAATCACAGTGTATAATTTTAAAAATATGTTTCTGTATTCTAATTGCTAATATTTTGTTAAGGATTTTAGCATCTAGGTTCATCAAGCATATTGGCCTATAATTTTCTTTTTTTGTTGTGTCTTTATCTGGTTTTGGTATCAGTGTTCTGTTGGCTTCATAGAATGAGTTTGGGAGAGTAGCATCTGTTTCAATTGTTTGGAATAATCTCATGAGAATTAATATTAACTCCTCTTTAAAAGTTTGATAGAATTCATCTCTAAAGCAATCTGGACCTGGACTTTTTGTTGGAAGATTGCTAATTGCTGCTTCAATCTCCTTGCTTGCTATTGGTCTGTTCAGGTTTTCTCTCTTCTTGGTTCAGTCTTGGTAATTTATATGTGTCTAGAAAATTATCCATATCTTCCAGATTTTCAAATTTGTTGTCATACAGTTGTTTATAATAGTCTCTAATGATTCTTTGTATTTCTGTGGTATCAGTTGTAATGTCTCCCTTTTCATTTCTGATTTGTTATTTGGGTCTTCTCTCTCCTTTTTTCTTTTTGTTAATCTAGCTAACGGTGTGTCTATTGTGTTTATCTTCTCAAAAAACCAATTTTTAGTTTTGTTGACCTTTTCTATTGTTTTTTGGGGTCTCTATTTCATTTACTTCAGCTCTGATCTTAATTATTTCTTTTTGTCTACTGCCTTTAGGTTTGGATGGTTGTTGTTTTTCAAGTTCTTCAAGGCATAGTGTTAGGTCATTTATTTGAAGTCTTTCCATTTTTTGATATAAGCATTTGTGACCTAATATACAGTCTATCCTGGAGAATATACTGTGAGCAGATGAGAAGAAAGTGTATTCTTTAGCTGTTGGGTGAAATGTTCTGTATATAACTGCCAAGTCCAGTTGGTCTAGGGTATAGATTAAATCCTGTCTCTCTTTGTTGACTTGTTGCCTGAAAGTCCTATCCCATACTGAGAGAGGGGTGTTCAGATCACCCACCATTAACGAATTAGGTCCTATCTCCTTTAGGTCTAAGAGTGTTTGCTTGATATATCTGGGTGCTCCAGTATTGGGTGCAGACATGTTTATGATTGCTATGTCTTCTAGCTGGATAGTTCCCTTTATCGTTATATAATGGCCTTCTTTGTCTTTTTAAATGTTTTTTGGTTTAAAGTCTATTTTTTCTGATATAAGAATAGCTACTCCTGCTCATTTTTGTTTTCCATTTGTATGGTATATCTTTTTCCATCCCTTCACTTTTAGTCTATGAGTCTTTACAGATGAGGTGGGTCTCTTGAAGACAGCATGTACTTGGGTCTAGCTTTTTAATCCAGTCAGGTAGTCTGTGTCTTTTGAATAGGGAGTTTAGTCCATTCACATTTAGAGTAGTTATTGAGAAGTGTTGTTTAATTCCTGTCATTACTTGCTACTTGTTTAGGTGGTTTCAATATCTTTTGATCATTATTTCCCCTTTTATTTCTCTTCTTCAATGTGATTTGGGAATTTAAGGCAGAATGATTTAGCTTCTTTCTCTTTCTTGCAGGCCTTTTTGTTTTAACTGTGGGCTTTTCTCTTTCTTGTGTATTCATGATGTTATGAATCATTCACCATTATTCAGATTCCAGATGAATGACTCCCTTGAGAATTTCTTGCAGAGCTGGTCGTGTGGTGGTGAACTCCCGCAGATTCTGTTTGTCTGGGAAATACACTATTTCTTCCTCATTTCTGAAGGAGAGCCTTGTTGAGTAAAGAATTCTTGGCTGGTGATTTTTTTCTTTTAGTATTTTGAATACATCATTCCACTTTCTTCTGTCCTGTAGGACTTTGGTTGAGAAGTCTGCTGTTAGTCTGATGGGGGCTCCCCTGTAAGTGACCTGACACTTTTCTCTTGCTGCTTGTAGAATTCTTTCTTTGTCTTTGAGCTTTGCGAATGTAACTATAATAAGTCTTGGGAGGATCTTTTTGGATTGAATCTGTTTGGGGACCTTTGAGCTTCCTGGATCCAAAAGTCTGTATCTTACCCAACACCTGGGAAGTTTTCTGTTACTAATTCCTTTAGTAGGTTTTCAACACCTTTTCCTTTCTCCTGCCCTTCAGGTATACCTACCACTTGTATGCTAGAGCACTTGAAGTTGTCTGCTATCTCTCTTAGGTTTTCCTCATCATTTTAAATTCTTTTTCCTTTTTTTTTTGTCTGTCTGATTATTTCAAAAAGACCACCTTCAAGCTCTGAAATTCTTTCTTCTGCTTCTCTGCCCTGCTACTCAAGCTCTCAGTTGTTTTTTATTTCATTGAGTGAGTCATTTCTAGAAGTTCTGCTACACTCTTTTTTATGGTATTAATCTCTTTGTAGATTTCCTCCTTCATATTCTGGATATTTTTTCTTGTTTCTCTGTGTTCTCTAATTGTGTCTTCCTTTATTTCTTCAAGTTTTCTTAAGATCATTGCTAAAAATTCTTTTTCAGACATTTCAAGGATTCCCTGTTCCATGGAGACTGACTTTGGAGTATTACTGTATCCTTTCAGTCGTGTAATTTCTTCTTGATTGCTTGTACTTCTCATATTTTATTGCTGACACTTGGTCATTTGGTAGGGGGTTTGCTTCTTCTATTACACTGAGCTTGGCTGTGGAGTGACCCTGGTTGCTATTGTGGCGGGTGAATTGTCTTTGCTTGACCGTAGGTGTGGTGGTTGTTATGTTAAGCCACCTTGGTTCCTATTTGAGACTCTGTGGTCATAGAATGAGTGCCTAGCAACATGGAATTCTTCTGGGCCAAACTCAGTGGGTCAGATACATAGGCTGGTGCTCCTCTGTGGCTCTGAGACAGGGTGAAGGGCCATGTTCAGCCACACAGTTCCACTGGCTGGTGTTGCTGCCAGCTGCCAGCAGTGGACTCACCTGTGTGGTGCTGGTTCAGGACTCATGGGTGGGGTCTGGAGCTCCCCCCCCCCAAAGAGATTTCACAATATCTTTTTCTGTTTATTTCTTTATTTTTGATTTTTGGGTGAATATAATTGGATTAATTAAATTCCATGACTTAAGATACTAACATAACTGGTATATTGATACAAATATTTTATTTATCTATCTATTTATCTTTTTATTTACTTATTTAACACATTTAACATCCATAAACCCGAATCCATATCTATATTCTACTTGCAGAACATTAGTAAAATTAACCACTACATATTTTTTCTTTCTCATTCTATTTACCTGTATGCTGCCTCCCACAGAAAGATATAATCCCATTTATCTATTTTTCCTTTGGTTGCCCATACTTTTGGGGTCATATCCATAAAGTCTGGGCCCAGTCCTACTTCCTGAAGTGTTTCTCATATGTTTTCTTTAACAAGTTTTATTGTTTCAGGGTGTATATTTAATTATTTAATCCATTTTGAGTTATTTTAGTATATGGTGAGAGGTATGGGTCTAGTTTCATTCTCCTGCATATGGATAACCAGTTATCTCAGCACCATTTGCTGAAGAGGCAGTCTCTTTCCCAGTGTACAGGCTTGGTGCCTTTGTCAAAGATCATATAGCTGTAGGTGTGTGGGTTGGTTTCTGGATTCTCTATTCTACTCCATTGATCAGTGTGTCTGTTTTTATGCCAGTACCATGCTGTTTGGGTTATTATAGCTTTGTAGTATAGTTTAAAGTCAGGTAGTGTTATGCCTCCAGCTTTATTTTTTTGGCTCGGAATTGCTTTGGCTGTGTGTGGTCTTTTGTTATTCCATACAAATGTCTGGAAAGGTTTTTCCACTTCTGAGAAAAATGTCATTGGAATTTTGATGGGGATTGAATTGAATTTGTAGATCACATTGGGTAGTATGGATATTTTCACAATGTTGATTCTTCCAATCCAAGAGCATGGGATATCTTTCCATCTTCTTGTGCCCTCTCTAATTTCTCTCAGCAGTGGTTTGTGGTTCTCATTATAGAGATTTTTCATATCCTTGGTTAATTTGATTCCTAAGTATTTTATTTTTTTGGTGGCAATTGTAAATTGGCAAGCTTCCTTGATTTCCCTTTCTGCATGTTCACTATTGGAAAATGGAAATGCTACCAATTCTTGTGTGTTGATTTTGTATCCTGCTACTTTGCTGAAATCATTTATCAACTCCAAGAGTTTTTTTGTAGAGGCTTTAGGCTATTTGATATATAGGATCACATCATCTGCAAACAGGAACAGTTTGATTTCATCTTTTCCAATCTGGATGCCCTTTATTTCCTTCTCTTTTCTGATTGCTCTGGTTAGTACTTCCAACACTATGTTGAATAGGAGTAGTGAGAGTGGGCATCCTTGTCTAGTTCCTGTTCTTAGAGGAAAAGCTTTCAGTTTTTCCCCTTTTAGGATGATTTTGGCAGTGGGTTTATCATACATGACTAATTATGTTGAGATACTTTCCATCTATACCTATCTTATAGAGGGTCTTTGTCGTGAATGAATGTTGAATTTTGTCAAATGCTTTTTCAGCACCTATAGAGATGATCATATAGTCCTTGTGTTTGATTTTATTAATATGGTGTATCACATTTACTGATTTGCATATGTTAAACCAACCTTGCATCCCAAGGATGAATCCCATGTGATCATGGTGTATAATTTTATGAATGTGTTGCTGTATTCTGTTAGCTAGTATTTTATTGAGGATTTTTGCTTCTATGTTCATCAAGGATATTGGCCTGTAGTTTTCTTTTTCAGTTGTATCTTTACCTGGTTTTGGTATCAGGGTGATGTTTGCTTCATAAAATGAGTTTGGGAGATTTGCCTCTATTTCAATCTTTTGGAATAGTTTGTAAAGAATTGGTGTCAATTCCTCCTGGAATGTTTGGTAAAATTCTGCTGTGAATCCATCTGGTCCTGGGCATTTCTTTGTTGGAAGCCTTCTGATAACAGCTTCAATCTCCTTTATGGTTATTGGTCTGTTCAGATTTTCTACATCTTCTTGGCTCAGTTTTGGTAGCTTGTGTGTGTCCAGAAATTTATCCATTTCCTCCAGATTTTCAAATTTTTTGGCATATAGTTGTTTATAGTCGTCTCAAATGATTCCGTGTATTTCAGATGTATCAGTTGTAATATCACCTTTTTCACTTCTAATTTTTGTTATTTGGATCTTTTCTCTTTTTTCTTTTAGTTAGCCATGCTAATGGTTTGTCAATTTTACTTATCTTTTCAAAAAACCAAGTTTTTGATTCATTGATCTTTTGTATTGTTTTTTGGGTTTGCATTTCATTAAGTTCTGCTCTGATCTTAATGATTTCTTTCCATCTGCTAACTTTGGGTTTGCATTGTTCTTCTTTTTCTAGTTCTTTAAGGTGAAGTGTTAGGTTGTACACTTGCCATCATTCCATTCTTTTGAAGTAAGGATTTAATGCGATAAATTTCCCCCTTAGTACTGCTTTTGCAGTATCCCACAGGTTTAGGTATGATGTATCATTATTTTCATTAGTTTCAATAAATTTTTTGATTTCCTGTTTGATTTCTTCTTGGATCCATATGTCATTAAGTAGAATGATGTTTAATTTCCATGTTTTTGTATAGTTGCCAGAATTTCGTTTGTTATTGATTTCTAATTTTAATCCACTGTGGTCTGTAAAAATACATGGGATAATTCTAATTTTTGTGAATTTGTTGAGACTTGACTTGTGACCTAACATGTAATCTATCCTGGAGAATGATCCATGTGCTGATGGGAAGAATGAATATTCTGAGGATGTTGGATGGAATGTTCTATAGATATCTGCCAAGTGTAATTGGTCTAGAGTGTTGTTTAGATCTTGTGTTTCTCTGCTGACTCTTTGCCTAGATAGTCTGTCCATTATTGTGAGTGGGGTGTTCAGGTCTCCTGCTATTATGGTATTTGTGTCTATTTCTTTCTTTAGTTCTAATGAGTTTGTTTTATAAATTTGGCTGCTCCAACATTGGGTGCATACGTATTTATGATTGTTATGTCTTCTTGATGGATCAATCCTTTTATCATTATGTAGTGGCCTTCATTATCTCTTTTTATGGTTTTTAGTTTAAAGTCTATTTTATCAGATATAAGAATAGCCACTCCAGCACATTTTTCATTTCTGTTTGCATGGTAAGTCTTTTTCCATCCTTTCACTCTTAGTCTATATGAGTCTTTATGGGTGAGGTGGGTTTCTTGAAGGCAGCATATAGTTGGGTCCTCCTTTTTAATCCAGTCAGCCAGTCTGTGTCTTTTGATTGGGGAATTTAAGACTTTGACATTAAGAGTTGTTATTGAAAAGTGTTGATTTATTCCTAGCATTTTATTGATTTTTGTTTGGATGTTCCAAGTGTCTTTTGTTCCTTTCTTCCTGATTTACTGTTTGTTTTCTGTATTTGTTAGTTCTCTCGGTTTTAGATAGCCTTTTTTGTTTGTTTGTTTGTTTGTTTTCTCTTCATAGATGCCAATTTTATTATGCTAGTGTGCTTTGATTTTTCTTGGGTTTTTATGGCAATGATAGTTGTTTTTCAGCTACCAAACCCAGTACTCCCTTGAGAATTTCTTGTAAGGCTGGTTGTGTGGTAGTGAACTCCTGCAGTTTGTGTTTGTCTGACAAATATACTATTTGCCCTTCCTTTCGGAAGGATAGCCTTGCGGCGTAGAGTATTCTTGGCTGGCATCTCTGTCTTTCAGTATTTTGAATATATCATCCCATTCCTTTCTCGCTTTTAGGGTTTGTGATGAAAAGTCTGATGGTAGTCCAATTGGGGCTCCCTTATAGGTGATATGATGCTTCTCTCTTGCAGCTTTTAAGATTCTCTCTTTGTCTTTGAGTTTTGCTAATTTGACTATAACATATCTTGGAGAAGACCTTTTTGGTTTGAATACATTTGGGGATCTTTGAGCTTCCTGAATCTGATGATCTGTGTCTTTTTCCAGTAAGTGGGAAGTTTTCTGCCACTATGTTGTTGAATATGTTTTCATTGCCATGTCACTTTTCCTCCCCTTTTGGAATACCTATGACTCGGTTATTTGAGTGCTTAAGGTTGTCTGATATCTCTCTTAGATTTTCTTCAATGCTTTTAATTCTTTTTTCTTTTTCTTTTTTTCTGCTTGTGTTATTTCAAACAGCCCATCTTCACGGTCCAAAGTTCTCTCTTCTACTTCTGCAAGCCTGCTGGTCAAACTCTCTGTTGTGTTTTTTATTTTGCTGAATGAATTCTTCAGCTCAGCAAGCTCTGCTACATTCTTTTTCAGGGCATTGATTTCCTTATGCATTTCTTCTTTCAGGTCCTGTATACTTTTCCTCATTTTATTATGTTGTCTAGCTGAGTTTTCTTGTATCTCATTCAATTTCCCTAGAATTATCACTTGAAATTCTTTGTCAGATATTTCAAGGGCTTTTTGTTCTGTAGGATTTAGAGCTTGAGAGTTATTACCCTTTGGTGGTGTGCTTTCTTGATTTTTCATATTTCTGGTATCTTTTCCTTTGATGTTTAGTCATTGTGGCAGGGGGTGACACGATTGTCTGGCTAGGATGTTGCTGGGGTTGCCAATTTGGTTTGGCTACCTCAGTGTTTGCTTGGTTGGCCACTAGTGCCTTGTGTGCATGGTTGCCTCAGGTCTTGGGCCTCTCCAGCGAGCCACCTCTCTGGTCAGCATGCACTTGGCAGGGCTGCTGGGTCGCACACCAGCACCGCAGGGCATGTGGTCTCTGCGGAGCTTCTGCCTCCCCTGCTGGACGTCTCTCTGGTCCACGCACACTTAGATGCTGAGTCATGCACCGGCACCACGGGGCCTTTGGTCTCTGCGGAGCTTCCACCTCTCCTGCTGGACTACAAAATTAGATCCTTTTAATCAAATATTTTTTTTACAGTCAAAATGGTCATAGAAATATGGGTCCAGTGCAAAGACTGATTTTAGATATGACCAAACTAAGCAATAAATTTACAAATGAAGAGAATTATTAGGGGTTCAATGAGGAGATAAGAATGTGGGTGCCACCTAAACTTAGGTGGATTTTCTTCAGTCATTTCAATGACAGACATCAACCCTGCTCTCATTTGGCATATGCTTAGTAGAGAAAAAAAGGCAAATCACTCCGTTAAAAGGAAAATTAAACACTTGATAAATGCACCCATGGAAAGATACATGACCCTATTGAAAATATATCCCAGAGAATTGATAGATCAAAGAGATTAGGAATGGCCCCTTGGAAAGGAAAGTGATAAATCAGCTATCTTTAGGGCAAAGGGGTGAGGAGAAGTTTCCTAGGAGAAGAAAAGTGAGTTCAAAGGCCTATGTCCAGAGTACAGAGAGAAAGGGCTATAACAAAGCTGAAAAATAAAAGAAAAAATGTTTTAAAAAGAGTGAAATTAGCCTACTCATTTTAATTTTGACCTCCCCCCCCACTGTAAACTCTCTAGTCATTATTCTTTAAACAGCAATCTTTATTAATTCATTCATCTCTAGTCTTAAAGTAAGTATTAAATGAAAAGGGCCTGAAGAAAGGCTAGTTGTGTAAGAGTGTGACATACACACACTTATCAATAAAGGTCAGTTTCCATTAATGTTTGAAAAAATTTTCAGCATATAAAAATCTGTCTCTGTAATATATTACCTGCAATCCAACTGTAATGTAATAAATGTTGTTGATTTTTAGATCTCATTTTTATTTTTATTTTTTTTTTTGGTGGGTGGAGACAGGCAGGAACTGAAAAATTGTTCCTTGCTAATATGAAAAGATATGAAAAATAGTACAGTATTTAGTGTTTTATCTCTGTTAAATGCATGTTATTATCTATCACTTAATTCTGATTTGTTAGACCCTAAAACAATTGATATTTTTAATAGTTCAGGAAGAACTGTCACTTTAAAAGGTTTCTTACTCTAAGGGTCTGTATAGTTTTCTACATGAACTAAATTATACCAATTTTAACTGTTCTGTGTGATGCCATAACAATATAACATTAAATATCTTTTTCATATGAGAAAATGACTACATGAGGATCTAAGAATAAGTAGTTTCTCATGTGTTTTTTTAAAGAAAAATAATGATTAGTTTTGTTCTATTCTTTAAAATCTTTAGCAGTCTCATTTACTCTACATTGCTGTTCAAACAAGATTTCTCTAATTTTATGAAAGCCATCTGGGACATTACATTTGCTACATAACAGGAGGAATTTAGATAAGTACCACAAAACCTTCAATAATGTTCATTGAAATTGTGTGCATTCTGTTTTTTACCACTGCCTTTTCTCCCTACACTCACCAGATATAGTAGAAAGAGTTTCAGGCCTGCTGTTAAAGTATGGGGTTTAGAACCCAATTTTAACGCTTAGGAGCTGTGTTACATCGGGTCTAAGATTTTCAATCTGTAAAATTGAAATAATAATCATACTTACTTTGCAAGGCTTTATCTAAGATGTAAAATTTATATAAGTGCAGCTTAAATCTTCTTGGAGGTAGAGATCATGTCTTAAGGTTCACTAAATTCCTGGTAATGTATGTGGCACTCCTTTGCTTCTCAAATATGCTTAATTTGCACATAAAAATTATATCTAATAAATTATTGAGATTAACATTCCAAACAAAGACTTCATTTTGTAAGAAATTTGAGAGGATAAATAAAAGAATGATCATTTTTCTCCAAAAGTTATCAAGAAACTGCACAGAAAGTCCCGAGCAGCATATATTGACTCAACAGTATATATATCCCAGCATCTTTCCTGATAAAGCTTAAGACATTTCATACAACACTTAAAAGCACATGTCTTCAGAAAGAAAATAGCTTGGAAATATGTGTTGGATCATGATTGATTGCTGGAAGGATTGAATTGGATCCATGTCAACAAAGAAAGCGTCCCTGGAGAAAGACATATTTTTCCCTTTCCTTTGGTTCTCTTACAAAAGGTATGTACACTCTAAGAAAGTCTTGGTCTTCTTGATGTTAGAGGAAAATGATTCATAGATATAATGAGTGAAAAACTCAATCACTTTAAATTGGAAAATAACAAAAAACTGTCATTTATTTCCAAAGTGGAAGCTATTGCTAATATACATGTAACATTTTGAGAGATTGGACTTTTTAAAATGTTTTAGAAAACTTTATATATATGTTTGTTTGTGTGTATATATATATATATATGCGTGTGTATATATGTGTGTGTGTGTGTATCTCCAAATAATTTGTGTATAGAGAGATGTTGGACTTTCTAAATAGTAGTCATTTGTATTTCAGACAAGTATGGTATCAGACAATATGAAACATCTGATGAAGTCTATAAGAAAGCATATGAAATTCAGGATTGAGGGAAATTCACAATAGAGAAGGGTAATATAACAGTAAAAATTAACCATATGTTGCTAGTGATTTAGAATGTGAGAAGAATTTTTTTAAAAGATGAGATCTACTACATATGGATTTAATTTATTTTCTGAAATCCAAAACTTTTTATGATTATCAAAATGGATGTTTCTTCAGATCTGTCAATAAAGAAAACATTTTTCTCAGTGACACTGAAGGTGCCTCCTATACATCTGTTCCTTCACTTGGTGGGAAAGAGTGTGAACTGGGACAAAGATAACTCTGATCAGCTCTAACTTGCCCTGTGGCTTTGATACAAATCCTCAAAGATGTGAAATTTAGTATGCTCACCTAAACAAATTTTCCATATCAAATATGGAAATAGCATATCATATTTATGATATGATATTAGCTATTTTATGATAATAGCATATCATAAAGCAGAATATGCTATTATAAACACTACCCACTGAAATCATTAGAACAGCAAGTTCTGAAAATCTTAGAAACTATAAAATTGGTGTTAGAAGAGACCTTAGAATTTTCTGTAGCACCTTTTATCAAGTGTGTTCCCCTGACCCCCTGCATGAAAACCATGGGACTATCTGTTCAAATGTAGACTCTTGAGCTCCACACCAACCAACCTTCGCATCAGACTAAGTGAGAACCTGGAACCTATACTTTTCACAGTTTTTGCCAGGTGATTCTCAGATTAAAGTTTGAGAGTCAGTGATCTAGGAATGTGCTGCCCATTATGGTATCCATAGTCACATGTGGCTATTTCATTCTTGAATTATGGCTAAGTGACATGCTGAAAGCATAAAATCCACTCTGGATTTTGAAGACTCATTATGAAAAAAAGGTAAAATACCTTAATAATTTTATTTTTTTTTCATGTTGCAATTATAGTATTGTGGATACATTTGGCTAAATAAAATATATTATTAAAATGAATCTTACTGGTTTCATTTTTACTATTTTAATACTAGAACATTTAAAACTACACATGTAGCTTGCATCATATGCGTTTTGGACAGCGCTGCTGTCTACAGTACAGATGTTGGTCATAACTTTATATCTTTTATTCAGCTTTATACTGAAACATTTAGATTTTCTTAATAATTTGTTAGAATATTTAAAGAATCTTAATTTTTAATTTTTATTTGTGACATCCGATTACTAAATTTTATTCTTTTTATACATACAAGCTATTTGTCATAGATAATGTCATGACTTTAATGTTATGAGGAAAACCAGTTCTGTAAATAAACTTGATATAATTTATCAAACTTGAACAATTACTGTAGACTCTTAAATTAGTATACTTTAATGGCAGTAATAGTTTACTACTGTTTATGGATGAGAATTACAAACTGCTTCTTCTATATTACAAGGTGGGTGTGTGCACTCACGCTTGTGTGCACATTTGTGTATGAATGTGGGCACAAGAACCTAATACACAAACTAGCTATTTCATCAAATAAATTTTCTGTTCCACGTGAGCACACAGCAAGAAAACATATCCCAGCCATCCTTACCATTATGTGAAACCCATGTGACTGTTTTGGACAATGGAATCAGGGTGGAAATGACTGACCAAACCTTCAAATATGGTCAATAAAATCCTCCATTCACAATTCTCCATTCTTTTTCTCCATCAGAATATTAAATGAAGAAAGTTCCAAGGAACCTAGAAGCATGGCTCAGTCAATAATGGCCCAGAAAAAACTCCCAAAAAGGAAACACTCTTTTTGGATTGTTGTGAGTGAAAAATTAATAATAATAATAATAATTTGGCAAGTCACTTAAATTTTAGTGTTGTTTCCTATAGCAGTTAGCCTACCCTGACAAATAGATATATTTTTAGAATGCTTTCTTTTTCTTCTTAAATCTTAATAGGTAATGTTTCATACTTATTGTGTTCTTGGCATAAAACTGACTTTTCTAGGAAATCTATAATTTTAGAAAAATAAACCTCATAACACACTATTGCTTATTTCAGGCTTCTATAAGTCATCTTTACCTTTTTCATAAGTAAAATTGTCTAAAATGCCACCTAAAATACCTTAATTTACCTTTCTTTGTATATGCCAGGATTTAATTTTTTTTTCCTGCCAAAGTCATATAGTAAATATTTTCAGCTCTGTGAATCTCTATCACAACTAATCAACTCTGCTCTTGTAGTACAAAAGTAGCCTAAATGATAGATAAACAGATGGCTATGGCTGTGTTCCAATAAAACTTTATTTATAAAAAAAGGTGGTGAACCTGACAAGCTGTAGCTTGCCAATCTCTGGTATCAACTGCTAATTGCTAAATAGAAATTTGAAGATATCAATAGTAGTATCAGGATAACACAGCACATTCACTCAGTATGCTAAAAATATTACTATTTTATGTTGTTCTAGACTCAATTCAATCTGTGTTAGTTTTTCTCACTTAATGTATAGATTTTCTGATATATTTTTCAGTACTTTAAAAAAAGATTTTTTTCTGTCTACCTGCATTTTTTTGGCTACTTTGGATATCAGTTTGACCTTGTCTTGTTTTCTTACTTGCTTTTGTGCCCTCTATTGCTTTACCTACTAAAAAAAAGTTTTTTCAAGTACTCGAATAGAACTGACAGAGCATTACATTAGAGAAAGAGAGGGAGAGAAAAAAATAGAATTAAAACAGAAAATAATTAATTACCTAACACAATTAAAACAGTCACACATTTAAACTGTCTTGATCAGAGAAATCTCTTTGTAGCCTTTTTTCTGAGAATGTTTTCCCTCTTTTCATTATTTTATTGCTTGTTAAATTTTTAGAACTTTTCCCTAAGTTGTTATTCATTATGTTCTTTTCATAAATTCTTCTTTTATAGAAATTTGATTTTGGCCCAACTTCAGCGCTTTCACATGTTTTTCCTATGTCAAAAATGCAATTGAAATAAACTCTGAAAAAAGGAAATAAGGTAACTTCTAGAAAAAAGAAAATAAGTTGTAACAATGTATTTCCATCCCTTGACTCTGATTATAAATTAATCAGACAACACCTAGAAGAGGGAAAGATGAAAAAATTAGCTTCAATTGGATGACTTTCTTTAAATAACTGAAATCTAATTTGAATGAACTTTTGATTGATTGTGCCAATTTGATCAAAGCAGAAATAAAACAAAATTTCACATTAGTTCTATCATTTACATATCCTTTACTATTCAAATTTGATGGGATGTTTAATTTTTAATCAAAGATGTTATGTCATATACATATAAACAAATTTCATAAAAAGAAAGCTCCCCATACATATTTTAAAGTAAACTCATTTTAAGACCAAGGATCTTGTGCTGTAATTTTAAGTGTTTTTTCTTGTTATGCAATAACAGTTGATCTCATGTTTTCTGTCTACCATAAAAATGAAGAAATCAGAAAGATGTACTGTAGTCCATTGATTTTTAATCACCATTATAATAGCCTCAGCCACAATGACATGTTGCTTTCTATCCAGAATGTTCTGGCTTTACCACCAGTGGTTTTAACTCTTGTTTGCATACACCTACTAGTTAAAAAACCAAAGGAGTAATGTTTAGGAAGTGGAAATGTGTTCCATGAGAAAAAGTGATGAGAGAGATCCTCTGTATCCTGATTCCTAGAGAAAACAGTTCCCATATGATAAAATAAGAAAGAAGTTTCTTAAGGAGTGAAGAATTTTTGTTTTATATGAAGACTTATAACTGTGCTCAATCAATGAGAAACTCAGTAATTTTAAGATATATGTCCAGCAACATTTGGTATAATCTTCTCCTGACAGTTTTGAGAGTCCCAATTTCCTCTGACCTTGACACTCTTTACCAACCAGATGAGAGTGAAAAGTTCTGCCCTCAGTTAGAAAAGACTCTATTTTTATATTATAAAGTTGAGCAGTGAACCAACTCTGAACTTATTGAAGAACTAAAACAAAGTCAGGATTTGGCAAAGGCTAATAGAGAATATTGCTTATTATTAAGAAATCATCTCATATTTATTTTTCCTTGGAAATAATTCTGGCTTTATATGGTTAATTTTCCTAAGCTAAGTAGTCAAGTATTCACTAGAAATTATTCTGGCATCTGCCACCAATTTATTATTTCAAAATATGCTGGTGACTGTGGAAAAGAGGGTAGTGGGTATAGTTGAAATAATGCTTGCTTTGTTAACTAATCCTGTTTTCCTTATTCATTTCACTGTGTCACAGTATTTTTCAATAATATAAACATTATGTATCTGTTGTGCACACACCATGCTATCTCTAAGGACAAGCTGGGGGGCAAGACTGCTATTCTGCCAACTACAAGAAAGCACAAACAAACACACTGAACTGCACACAAGACTACAGAAATACAAGAAGCAGAAGTCAATCCTGTGGACTGTAACAAAGTTTTACAATACTGGAGTATGAGGATTTTATCATTTTTTAGCTACAAGGGCTCATGGATTTTTCCTGTGACAGGAAGATTCCAAGAAAATCAATTCATACATCATGGCCTTTCAAGGTTGCTATGTTTCAGAAGCTCCTGTCAAGAAAGATTGATAGAGCTGCTCTGCTCTTGATTTCCCTTTGCTCTGTGTCTCTGCATCAATCTCATACAACCAGAATGGCTAAGAGCAGGGTTAGCTAAGAATGGTGTGACATAGTTCACAGACCCCTTCTAAAATTAAACAGATGGAGCGTGCCATTCTTTGGAAAGACTCTGCTCCCCCCTCAGAATCATCAAATAAAATAGCACAGAAAGGCTTCTTCTTTCCTTTCCATCTGTCTGTCTGTCTCTCTCACTTCCAACTTCAACGCCCTGCTTTCTAATTGTCTGTTTCTAGGCTCTGCTGAAAAGAGTATTATTTTCCTATTAGTTTGCTTTTCTAATTCATCTTTTAATTTCCCTAATATTTTCTCTAATTTAAAACAGAATTCTACATGAGAATAAATGTCTCCCACTACACACACACACACACACACACACACACACACACACACACACACACACACAGAGCAACTGCAGGTTAAGGCAAATAAGGGGGCTTTTAATTGTTGAAATATTCATGATGAAGAGTCAGTGTCTGCCTCATAAGTTTTTCAAGAACCGGACTAAGAAATTTCAAACACCATCTCCTGCTCCAGAGATAGCATATTTAAATTCTTAATGTCATGGCAGGTTCTGCCTATGTCAACTTCTAAAATTTGCTTGGTTCTATGTTTAATTTTTCTAAGCTATATTTCCATTCCTTCACTTTATTGGATAATTTCAGTAACAATAAAAATGACCCTTCTCTAAATCATTCATTTAGGTATTCTACACAAAAGCTTTATGCACCTATTTTGTGTACCTGACACTGTCCTAAGCATGAAAACTATAAAGGGGAGTAAAATACCCCTTTTATTATTTTAATAAAATTTCTTCTCCCACTGATTTTTTGTTGCTCTTGGCCGTTACAGAAAACAAGCCCTGGATCTTGGTGTTATCAGTACCACACACTAACCAACTGAGTTAACTGGTCAGCTCTTCTCCCATAGATTTTATAGTCTAGTCAGTAAGTCATACATGAATCAAATAATCCTATAGAAGCATTTGTGCTACCTAGCTCTGAAAGTGCCTCAGGTCCTCTGATGATGTCAAACAGGGACATGACCTAGTTTGAGAAGTCAAGAAATTGGTTGCTGGAGGAAGCAGAAGGTGAGCTGAGATTTGAAGGACAACTAGACACATTTATCTTTATTTTCTCTAGCAATTAATTTGTTGTCATTATGAAACACAGTTTCCATATAATTTGTGATCCTGGTAGATATTGAGGGTTACCATGTCTTTCTTGCTGCAGAGCCTTTGCTGTGTTCATATATGTTCATCTTCCCCTATTTGCGGGGAGTATGAGGATGAATGTCAATGTCTAACCCAATTGTAACAATTCTATTCTTGCAAGTAACTTATTTAGGCATGGTATGAGTCGCAACCCTGGCCAGTGAGACATCAGGGGAAATCATTTGGGGTTTTTCGGGAAAAATGTTTTAGAAGGACATATGTTAGGAAAAGTACCGTTTCTGCCTTTGGACATTGTTATATAAGAACCTGATGCCTAAAAGAGCTGTAGCATTTTGAAACTGTAGGCAAAGTGAGGTGTTTCTGTCAAGGTGGGGATGGGAGCGTGGAAGGATGGGGAGAACCTACGTCCTTGCTGATATTATTTAGCTATTTGGTTTACCTTGGAGTTCCTGCCCTGTTTTTGGATCTGACTTATGAAATAATAAGCAGTTGTTTTGGAGCCTTTGTTTGTCAGATATTGGGTCATCAGAGCCAAAATAATCCCAATGAGAAAAAAAAGTCCTAATACTTGGTTTTAATAGACTAATTATAAAATCATAACAATAACAGAAAAAGATCTGGAAGTATCCAGACAATAGTTAGCTATAAAGTGGAAAGAGATGCTGGAGGATGGGAAATGAATGACTTTGACAAGTTTGCAAAAAGCATGTATTCATCGATGGCTTTGGTGAGGAAAGATATTTTTAAAATTGTAAAATTATAACTTTTTATGCTTGTTACAAAAATTAATTTTTTTCAGGTGTTAGTACAGTGCTTTCAATGCTTGACATATAGAGAATACCCAATTGATGTTCCAATTAATGTTTACTGAAGGAATAAATGAATTGAACCCTTTCGAAATGTCTGGAGAAGGGTAAAGTCATTTTATTCACTTATGTTAACTACACTTGACATCGACCTTATGACTAAGTATTATTATTTTTATTTTGTATGTGAGAAATTTCAGCTTCAGAGAGGTTTAGAAAGGGCACAGCTATTGGGTTACACAGAGCTAAAATTTAAAGCCAAAGTTTTCTTACTTAAAAACCCAGGAGTTTCTCCAAGTAGTCTCTTCTCTTCATAATATATGACCAGTAATTTACAAGATGGACTGTTTTTCATTTTACCTGAAATCCTATTGCTATTTTCACTAATTACTTAAACTCCTTAGAATTATGAATTTTCTTCCTAAAGAGAAAAACAAGCTTCCTCTCTCATTTCACTGTTTTCCTGCATATTACCAGGGCATATTTTAACATGTAATTCAACATAGAGGCCTTAAATCAGCCATATCACAATCACTTGTTAGACTTAGAAAAAAATATTTCTAAGCTCCATATAGCAGTTAGACTCAAGAATATACATTTTTATAAAGCTCTTGATAGACTCTAACATACACACTAAAGTCAAAGAATCCACATGCTCCACTCAGAAAATATACTATTCTTGTTAAATAAATTACCCATAAAAAGAAAATAAAGTCCATTAAGAATGCAAAAAAATATTCATGGCTATAAACTATCATAGAAATGAATTTTCCTATTTTCTTATTTTTTAACCTTTAAAATAAATAATTGACTCTCAAGAAAACACATGGCCCTTCTGTAACATTTTATCTCTACTTTATCAGTAGTTAAATTAAAAATAATAAGTTTTTATCTAATTAAATTATTCTGACAAAAATTATTCTAGCTAAAACCAGTAGTGTATATGAGTCTGATCTTTCTTTAATAACAAATACTTTTAAACTAAAGCAACTTATAAATTGGAAATTTGGCCTGATATATTAACAGGATCACACAGCACATTATTTGTCAGTATAATGGTAAAAATAGAAGACTGAAAAGTGAGGTTACTTCCTTTTCTTATGAATATGACAATCAAGCATTTAATGTGCTCAGGCATCCTGTGATAGGAAGACCAAAGAACAGGTATTAGGTGCAAGTAGATGCAGTTCTACAATTTCAATGTTTTCCTCTTCATTCGATCTAAAAATTACACAACTCCCTTTAATCACTTCTTGTTCTAAATGAGAAATAGTTTACATATGTTTAATAAGCAAATTCACAATATGCTCTCTGATTTCTCTAGATCATAAAAGCCTACAGAAGACATGAAATTTATTAATTTGTTTCTTCATGCAGACATCTTATGAATGTCTATGGCATCTCAGGTACTGTCGAAGGCACAGAATATAAAAAATCCAGTAGGACATGGTGGGCAGAGGCACAACCATGTGTAAATACAAGGAAACACTAAGAACCATATTTTCAGGTATCTTTAATCATTGCATGAATGTATGTGGTGGAATTAGATTGGAGAAGTAAGCAGAGTTAGATCATCAAGACCCTTGTATCCTAGATCAAAGACTTTGAGTTTTATATTGAAAATTTAAGAGATTCTAATAGGTCCAGTGATAGGAAATTACTATGAATTAAGGGTTAAAAACATAGATTAGAATTCATTATCTTTATCCATTTCTTTCTCATGGTTAGTGAGTAAATCAACTAGTTATATGCCTGGGGAAAGTTATTTAACTTCTCTACTTTGATATTTACAATTTATTGAGTCTCAAACTATAGCTAGGATAAATATCCCCCAAGGCGTTTTGTGGTTCCATAGTGTCCTTTTGAAGACCTCTGTGTGGAAGAATCTGGGAATATCTACACAAAACACATCATTGACATTTTTATTTATTTGTTTACATGCAGGGCTTTGGGTAGATTACATTTACATAAAGCATTAACCACCCAGGACCAGATCCACTCTGGAGAGCCCCACCATCGTAAGATAACATGTCTATAGTTCTAATGTAATATCCATCAGTGTGGATTGTCTAAAAATCAGAATAGTTGAAGCATCTAATCAAGAACATCATTCTTCGCTAAATGAATTACTTAGAACTCCTCATTGCAAGTGACAGAAAACAGGATTAAATTTGTTCAAAAAAATAATGTGAAGTAATTGGCTCACTGGCTTATGAAGGACAGAGGTGAAGCTGGCCTCAAGCAGATCTAGATGTGAGGACTCAGATGGTGACATCTGGTTCCACTCTCCTCTCTCGCCACCTTGTCTTGCCTCTGCTGTAAGTTGGCTTCAATTTCTCTTCATGCATTTAAATTTGCTATCATGCTGGACTAAATAAATACACACAATTTTATCTGTTTAAAAATAAACCAATAAATAAATTATTTCCAAGCAGAGGGGAACTTATCCAAAGACAGTTTGAGGTTTCCATCATCCAAGTTGGGAAGAATATAAGAGGAAAGTGAGAGCTTCTATTTTTTGCACTCACATATAAGTTCCAGAGAAAAAAGGTTGGAATAGCTAGTACTAGATCACTTGTCTAGGTCATATCTCCCTATTTGTGGCTGATAATTTTTGAGTAAATTAAACACATACTTACACACACAAACATGCACACACACATTCACATTTTCCATTATGTTGAAACAAATTTTGATCAAAAATCTCACAATTGGTTGTAAGAAAAGGAGTGATGAAAGCTTACTCTTATTTCGATTTCTGTCTGAATAAATAGTCTCTTTAGGAAAGAGAGTCTTGGCATCCTCTGGTAGCACAATTTATATTATTTCTCCTTCTTATTTTTTATTTCAATACTGTACTTAAATGTTTTGATTCTTGGATTCATTGTATTAGAATTCTTTTTTCTGGACCTATGATCCCTTACTTTCACCCAGGATTTACACAGCAATTCATTCATTCTTCATTAATATGTTCAACAAATATCACCACATAGTTTAGAAGCAGGTATACAGCAAAGAACAGAAGATTAATAGCCTTCACACTTTATTGGGAACTTATATTGTATTGGAAGAGACACACAATAAGCAAGTAAACAGTAAATGAACAGTATAATTTCAAATAGTAGTAAGTGCTATAAAAGAGGTAAAATAGGTTAAAGGGAGAAAGCAAGGGCAAAGTCAGCTGACTTGAAGGAGAAATCTTGAATGTGAAAATCTACAGAGTGAGCATCCAGACAGAGGGAAGACTAAGTTCAAAAAGATACATTCGGATTCTTTAAGGGACAGAATGAATTTATAAGGGGCTGGAGTGGAGTGAGCTCCATTGCAAAGCATGAAGTGAACAAGAGGAGAGTCCAGATCAAGTAGACATTTTCAAGCCACAGTAAGAATTTTAAATCTTACTATAAGTGTAATAGAAAACCATCAGAAGATTTTGTGCCAGAGAGAAACATGGTTTAATCTGTAAAGTGTCATTGGCTGCTCGATGAAGAAGAGACAGTGAGGGGTGAAGATTAGAATCTGCAAGAGCAGTTGGAAGGTAATTGCTGTAGATCCTGCGGGAGATGATGGTAACATGGTTGCTAGGAACAGAGTGAAAGTGATGAGAATGAATTTAATTTGAGGTGGGAGGTGACAGAATTCCCTGATGGATTGGATATAGGGAAAAAGAGGAACAAAGACGAATCTTTGGTTTCCAGACTAAGAAACTGAGCATAAGAAGTAGCAGAAACAATGACCTACATTGTGAACATTTGGACTTAGCCTGAAGCTCTTAGTCCATTCGTTAGGCAAAATTGCCAACTAGTATAACTATAATTCCAGAGAAAAACGGTTTCTTTCTTTCTTTTTTTTTTTTTTTAATTTTATTTTGTCGATATACATTGTGGCTGATTATTGCTCCCCATCACCAAAACCTCCCTCCCTCCTCCCTCCCCGAGAAAAACAGTTTCTGAAATGATCATTGAAAGGGTACTACTCAGGAATTTCAGATGACTTCCAGTGATTGTTCACGAAAATGCTATTTCTGGTGTGAAGGACTCAGAATTATAATTTTCAGAAATTGTGGATCTGTGTTTCTCCACTTATCATTGTTTAGCATGGTTGGTTTGACTGATAGTGATTATTTTTGAGTTTTGAGTATGTGATGACTATTTTCACTGATTTCTTTGGCAGCATACCAACACTTTGATGAAATTCCCACTAGTTTTTCTACAAATATGTTCTAATTTATAAAGATCTCAAGAGTCTACTTATTTACAAGTATTTCACTTTATAGCAGCCTTGGGGCATTTAACTAGAATATCTATCTGACAAGAAATTCGAGTTTTAAGACAGAAACAATTTTGTGTATGGCATGGGAAAAGTCTATTAAGCAAAATCACTTCTAGAATCTTAATGATAAGAAATTTCCAAGATTTCTGACATATACAAAGCTCTAAGTCTAATATTTGCCATTACTTTTAGGTTTGCCTTATAAAACACTACCTCCAGAGCCTCATTTCAAATGCTTCCTAATGAACAGTGATTCTGAGATACATGACCATAATCTAAATATCTGGTCCTTTCCATATGCAAAGCCAATGGCTTGCTTGTCCATTCAATTAAAAACAAATCATCATAATTACCTAAAATTTATCCCTAATGCACATTTTAGGACAGGATAAAAATAATGCAACTTCCTAAGTGTATTCTGCTGTTTTACCCATTAGTTTTTAACTATGCTTTTTCAATGATTAACCTAACTGATAAATAATATTCAACAAGCATATATTCAGAACACATAGGCGCATCTGTGTCCTACTGAATAGTTAATTACTGATCTATAATTTCTTGTTAATAACTTTAGGGGAGGTACTGGTTCACCATCTTTTTACACTTAATATGAGAAACAGTAAGTATCCTCATATCATTTCATTACTGAAGTCTAAATCTAAAGAACAAAAGAATACAACCAATGTCTTTTGAGTACCTGCTATGAATCTTGAAGTTTAGACTTATCACCCACTTTCATCTTCACAACAGCCCAATTACAGAGATAGTAATATTCACCTTTTTCTAATTTAAGGAAAAAAAAACATGAAGGTTGAGTAATTTTTCTGAAGTCATACAACTTATAAGTGGTAAAACTATAGTATAGCAAAGGTCTGAGTTCCAGCCCATGCTATTTCTCCTGTATTATGCTTTAGTTTATTCAATTAAAGGGAGAAGGAGATTTAGTCTATCTATGGGTAATTTATATGTTCTCATTTCCCTGGGAGGTCTCTGTTATCACCCCACACACATTTCATAGCAAGATTCAGCCTTTGTTGCATTGCAAATTGAGTTTCAATTCCACAATATGATTTGAATGTGTGCTGGTTAATATTATGTGGCAACTTGGCTAGACTACGGTGCCCAGTTGATCAGTCAAACACCAGTATAAATGTTTTTGTGAAAGTATGTTTTATATATGATTAAAAATTTAGATTAGTAGACTTTGAGTAAAAAAGATTATTCTCCATAATGTGAGCAAGCCTCATCTAATCAGTCAAGGCAGCTTTATTCATAATCTCCCCAAACTGGAAACAATGAAGATGTTTGAATTAGTTGAATAGATAAACACAGTCTGGTACAACTATATACTGGACTACTACTATTAAGCAATAAAAAGAAATAAGCTATTGGCTCAGAGAACAATACAGAGAAATACTAAATGCATTTTGTAAAATGAAAGAACCCAAACCCAAAAGACTACATATAATATGATTTTACTTACATAAAATTCTGGAAAAGACAAACTATAGATGGAAAACATATCACTGGTCACCAAGGATTGGCAAAGAAAAGAATTGTTGAATACCAAAAGACCACACAGGGAAATCTTTAGGGTAATGGAAATCTTCTCTAGAGTATTGTGATGGTGAAAACTCCATGTATGTAGCTTTACTGTATACAAACTTGTATAAAGTCAACCAAGATTCCAGGGATAACAGGATAAAATGCAGATTGTGACAAGTAAATTTAACTGTGTTGCATATGTATGACATAAATTCGATAAAGGAGATGGGGGAAAAAGGAGCTAACTTTGGAAAATAGTGTTTTGACTGGATTTTCTAAAGCTAAAGAAAAAAAAACAAAAACAAACAAAAAACCAAGAACTATACAATATGAATATTCATGCACTATGATACAAATGTAATTTGGTGCAATAACTTTGGAATATAATTTGGCATGCTATACTAAAGTCAAATATATAGAGGACCAGAAATGTCATTACTTGGTATATGCACAACATAAACATGTACATATGTTCACAAAGAATCGTGTATAAAGGCGTTCATAGTAGCATTATTTGTTAAAGCCTTACCCTGGAAACAACCTAAATGTTCATACAAAGTAAAATTTGTATAATTTAATATTGTATAACATAAGTTATCAAACTACAGATCATGAGCCATATTCAGCTAGTTACCTGATTTTTTGTACCTATAAGCTAAGAAGTTTTATACATTTTTAAATAATTAATTTTAAGTGGTTATATACACAATAGCCTCTCCATTTTGCCCCTTGCTCACAAAGCCTATAATATTTATTATCTGGCCCCTTAAGAAAAAAATTGACACTCCCTGCTATGCAGCAATAAAAATAAATGAGCTTCCACTGAGTGAAATATAGATGAATCTCACAAATTTAATAGTGAATGACAGAATACACACTATAGGATTCTACTGCATAAATGTCAAAGACAGGCACAACTAAACTATAATGTTTGTGATTCATGCTTAGGAGGTAAAGCTAAAAAAGAAAGTATCATAAAGCTTAGGATATTGAATATCTTTGGGACAATCTAGAAAAGTTAGTGGCATATTTGGAGAATTCTGAGGTAGTAGCAACTTTCTATGCCTTAACCTGGAAGGCAGATATTCAAGTCTTCACTGTGTGATAATTAATGAACTGTATGTTTAGATTGTATAAACATTTTCTGTATGCGTGTTATACTTCACAATAAAAACAAAAACTTTTAAAAAATAGTTGGAGCAGCTCAGGTAATGCAGATGTTCCAATGGTAGGCCCCTTCATAGGAGATGCACAGATTTCTGTCTTATTTTTCAGTTATAATCAGGCATTCATTCAACGTGTATTTATTGTGCTCCTACTGGTGCCATGCATTGTCCTAGATGCTGATGAAAGTTTATCACTTTTGGATATCATGTAACAACAAAAAATAAAATAAAAATACATATTTTACATACTACATAACTGAATTCATGTATTTCTTAAATTGATCATGATTCCATTAGTGACAGTTTTCATATTACATGCCAGTTGCAGGTATTGAAGAGACCTTGTTTCTGCAAAAGCTATTCTCACGTTTAAAGATGGGAGATGTTTCAAGAGCTCCCTGTTGATTCTAAAATGAGGATTTCACTGTATAATTTTTTTTTTTTTTTATCACACATGAGATGTTGTTCTTCTGTGCTAAAGAGAGTCATTGGATTTTAGACCTGGGAAGGAACATTTGAGATAATCTAGCTCAGATACAGAAAATGGTTCCCAAAGCAGGTGAGGGTTCTGTTGCACAGTGGTTGGTTACAGTCTGATTTTCTGAACATTGACCTTTCTACCAATGATTTAACTACTCTCAGGCAAGGCAACAATAAGATGATTAAAATGCCCTTAATCGTGTGGATTAGACACTTGTACACAGAAATATGGCTCATTAAAATTTAT
Organism: Cynocephalus volans; assembly: GCF_027409185.1. Classification (NCBI taxonomy): domain Eukaryota; kingdom Metazoa; phylum Chordata; class Mammalia; order Dermoptera; family Cynocephalidae; genus Cynocephalus; species Cynocephalus volans. The sequence goes on along the minus strand of NC_084461.1, from coordinate 40,778,287 downwards.
GCCAACACATGAATAATCTGGAATTGTGATATTCCCGTTAGCTTTCTTGGTATTTTGAACATCACTATAAAGGCTGAACTGATAATTCATTAATATTCTAATGGTTTCTTGGTTTTACAGTAGTTTAGAGGCAGTTGCTCTGCTTGGGAGAGATATTCTCTGCTGTGCTCCAAAGGCAACTGGCATGGAAAATATGTAAAATTTTTGTATGTAACAGTCTTGGTAATATCAGCTCTTCTCGAATCCTATTTAGGTTCAAAAGTAACATGCTTTTCTTTCATGCCCTTTGATTCTGGGCTTTGTTGTATATAGTTAGGCCACCTTTCATGTCAGGGGGAGGACTCTGTAGGGTGTAAGTAGAAGTGAGGTTGGTTGGCCAAAAATGTGAGTTGGCGTGACTGTTCCTCACATTTGCTACAAGGTTAAGAACAGAGATTTTTGCATTATTTTTTCCCCATGTTAGTGGCAAACATAGAAAAAGACAGCATCTTTTGAATATGAACAAATTTATTATTGAAACACATTCATCTTATTTCTATCCACTTCAAGAAAGTCACTTTTAAGGTGAACTGACAGGACTTTCAGCAAATGAAGGCTATATAGGAATCTTCTAAAAGTCCATGGAAAGATTCATATTATCTTTTAATTCTACTTTTCCATTAGCTTTTTTGAAGAACCCTCATGTTTCTCTAAATCAAAAACCGTAAATGTCAGAATTATCTAACTTTGCAAATGTTACTAACTTTTGCTTTGTTTCCAAATCATCTATCTGATCTTGTAACAGTCACATCATTTATCGCATCTTCAAAAATTCACCTCCCAGACTCATGAAAAAATCCTTAACATCATTCAGCATTAGGAAAATGCAAATCAAAACCACATTGAGATATCATCACATCCCAGTTAGACTGGCTGTTATGAAAAAGACAGAGAATAACAAATGCTGGTGAAGATGCAGAGAAAGAGAAACTCTCCTGCATTGTTGGTGGGACTGTAAATTGGTGCAGCCATTATGGAAAACTGTGTGGAGTTTCCTCAAAGAAGGACATATAGAATTACCATATGATCCAGCAATCCAACTTCTGGGTATATACCCAAAGGAATGGAAATCGTCATGTTGAAGGGATACCTGCACTACCATGTTTATTGCAGCTCTATTTTTATAATAGCCAAGAGCAGGAACCAATCTAAATGTTCATTGTCAGACAACTGGATAAGGAAAATGTGGTATATTTGCACAATGGAATACTACTCTGCCATAAAAAGAATGAAATATTGCCATTTGCAGCAACATGGATTAACTTAGAGAAAATTATGTTAAGTGAAATAAGCCAGGCACAGAAGGAGAAATACTGCATGTCCTCACTAATAAGTGGGAGCTAAAAATAAATAAATAAAAAGAGAAAAAAGGAAGATACAACAATCACAATAATACTTTGAATTTTCAAAAAGAGAGAACAGACTAATGTTACCAAAGGTGGGAAAGAGGGAAATGGAGGAATTGGTAAAAGGCCACGAAAAACGATTACACTGTATAATGTTGAATATACTAATTATCCTGATTTCAGCATCACATATTGCACACTGGTATGTATATTAAACTGTGTACCCATAGATATGTACAATCAACTATGTTACAATAAAAGAAATTTTTTAAAAAAAATTCACTTCGTGTCATTTATCACCCAATAGAATAGATAAACAAGTTCCGGAAAGCAAATTGTGGTCTTTTATCTTAACTGAAATAGGCCAGGGGTAAAAAAGGGAAGTATTTTGTTGTCGAGAAGCTTCCATACTTGTTTTAAACTTCTTTCACCCTCTCTACTTGGTCTGCCAGAAATGGAAGTCTGGGTTATCCTAGTATAGAAAATGTCTGTTCAGCTTTAGTGGATATGGCCAATTTTCAAAACAGTTGTACCAATTAAAACTCCCACAAGCGACTCATTAAGTTTCAGTTTCTCTATACTCTGGCCCAAATTTGGTATTAGCACATTTTTCGATATGTTTAGGCACTTGTACATTTGTTTGTTAAAACCATTACGGTTGTTGAGTAGTGAGATCTTAATGTGATTTTATTTTGCACTTTTCATATAACTAATAATGTCCTTTGGACACTTCTTCTTTTCTTTCAGTTTGAAGTGCCTAATCAAGTTTTTTGCCCATTTGAAAAATTGGGCTGCCAATTTTCTTCTTGGCAATTTTTAAGGGTTGTTTATATATTGGGAATATGAATCATTTGAGATACATACACACACACACACACACATATCAAAAAAAAATATATATATATATATGTTGCAAATATCTTCTACCACCCTGTGGCTTTCATTTCTACTCTCTTGTGGTGTCTTTTTGGTAACATAATTGTAAATTTTTAATAAATACCAATTTATTAATCTTGTCCTTTATAGTTAGTACTTTTTGTGCCCTGTTTATAAAATCTTTGCCTAAACCATGATCGTATGTTGTTTTAGTGTCAGAGTTCTCCAGAGAAATAGAACTGATGGGAGATATATGTGTGTGTGTCTATGTGTATGTGTATGTGTATGTGTATATAAACATATGTGAGAGAGAGAGAGATTTATTACGGGAATTGGCTCACCTGTTTACAGAGGTTGAGAAGTCCCACAGTCTGCTGTTTCAAACTGGAGAAAAGGAAAGCTGGTGTTGTAACTCCACTCTAAGACCTGAGAGCCTGGTGATGGGTGGGGAGTTGGGGGTGGAGAGGGGTTGCTCGGGTACATCCTGGAGTCTGAAGGCCCAACATCAGAATTTCCATGTCCAAGAGCAGAAGAAGATTGATGTTCCACTTCAAGAAGAAAGAGGGAGAATTCACCCTTCCTCTGTCCTTTGTTCTATTTGGGCTCTTCCACATTGGTGAGGGCAGATCTTCTTTACTCAATCTTCCAATTCAAATGCTAATCTCTTCCAGAGACACCCTCACAGACACACCCAGAAATAATGCTTTATCACCTATCTGATCCTCCCTTAGCCCATTCATGTTGATGCATCAAATTAACACTCACAAATGTTTTCTTATACAACCTGTATTATCTTTTATCCATGATTAAATCTACATATTTAGACCTACAGTAGAAGTGATAGTTTGTGTTTGTGGCTTTATATAGATGTAGGGAAGGCAAAATGTTATCTCTACCTTTTTGGGATTTTTCTGGCTGGATCTGAGAAATAAATTCACATAAAACAGATCAATTGGAGAAATGCACACAACTTTTTAAAACATAAGGGTACCTCAAAAAGTTCATGGAAAAATAGAATTGAAAGATAATACAAATCATTCCATGAACGTTTTCCAGGTGCCTTCATGAAAGCTTTACATGGCGTATAAGGCGTCATAAGGTAATAAAAACCCAAAGAAGCAGTAAGAGTCAAAAACTTATATACTAAGTTGGACAAAGAATAATAACTTGTGAAAACGCAATAAAGCAAAGGTGTTTGAGCTAGAGTAGTTAATTGGGCAGAGAAGTGACTAACATAAGAGTTGTTTGTACACATTTCCCTTGGCCTCAATTTTCTATCCTTGATTATAAGAATGTTACTTTCCTTCTGGTATAGGGAGGGTATTTTTTACATGGGAATTTCATCTCCTGCTTTTAAGAAACAGAATGAAGGTCAGAATGATCTTTGTTATTTTTCGAGTGTCTTTTACTTAAAATAGTCAATATGCCAGCATGACATATTTTGGGGTGCTATATTCTTAACTCCTTCATGGGGATAAAAACTCTTTTTTTTCCATGTAGATATCCAATTTTCCTTCTCTATAGAATCTTGGACTTTTAGGAACTAGCAAGCTTGGTTGTTCTCTAATGTCTTTAAAGAATGTTTGTTTTACTTCCATGTTTTATGATGACAGGATTAGTCTGATAGAAGCTACTCTTTAACATATGAGGTAGGAGCTCTGTATACATTTTAGTGTCAGCATTCTATATGAAGCACACTCAAAGATTTTCCCCTTCCTTTAACTTAATGCATTAAATAACCTATACGAGTGGTCTTCAAAAAGTCCATGAAAAGATTCACATTGTATTTCAATTCCAATTTCCACAAACTTTTGAAGTACCCTCCTATTTCTTCAGAATAATCATATGATATACATAATATGATAAAGAAAGAATTTTCTGTTGACAATCAAGTCCATATAAAAGCAGTTTAAACTATGACATTTATTTAGGAGGAGCATTCCAGAAAATCTTCAAACATATGAGTCATAATGGTCTTGGTTATATTAGTAGAATATGAACTATTTCCTGGAAATTTAACTTTGATAAGGAAAATTTTATATTGGGAGATTCCAAAGGCTCTCTTTTTTCCAAACAAAAATGAATTAAATATAGGCCAACTTTCAAAGTTGGATTTGATATTTATTGAAATAAAAGTGAACACAAGACACATAAAGATTGATTACTCAAATATTAGAGAAGTACATCAACATTTTGAGTTAAAAGTTTTACATACTAACAGATTCCACCTTGCAAAAGGACATGGGAAATGATACTGTTTACTGAGGATAGTCAGAAAATTCACAAAGAGTAATAACTTAAAGAATGAAATTAAGAAAATAACATATTAGGCTATTTTTTAAAAGCAATGATAAGGAAAATGTCTCAAATAAACACCAGTTGAACATATTTCAAAACTCTTAGGGTTATGAATTCTTACATATTCTTCTTTTAAACAGTCCGAATCAGAAGCCTGGTTTTAGTATTTCTCTTTCCTCTGCAAAGAATGTTCTACCAGGTTTTGCCTAGGACTTTCAAGCACATCTTTCAACTACCTAGTCAAATATAATGTTTCCTTCTATAGTGATGCTTTGTCTTTAACCCTGTGTTACTTTCTTCATGGAACTTACCATTATCTAAAGTTTTATTTTGTGCTGTGTTTTTGTCGTTGTTGTGTATCTGCTGTCTCTTTTATTATAAACTGCACTGTAAACAGTATTTCAGACAGTGCCTGGCACACTAAATATGTATTAAAAGAATGGATAAATTATTGAATGAATAAATGAATCTACGGTCTTTGGTGTATGAGGTAAATAACCAATTGCAAATTTGGAAATATAACCAGGTCTCTTGAATACCAGTTGTGTTCTCCTTTCAACAAACACGACACCACTGTTTCTTTGTGCAGACTTTTAAAAAGTCGGTTGTATTGAGGTGTAATTTACATGCATTTAAATTAATGCATTTAGTCATATAGACTATGTACATCGCAACGAAGATATAGAATATTTCCATCATCCCCCAAGATTCCTTTATACATCCCTTTTAATCATCTCCAGTCATTGACAAACATAGATCTGATTTTTGACCTTTTCAAAATGTCATGAAAATGAAATAATAAAACATAGAGTCTTTTGTGTCTGACTTCATTTACCAGCACAATGCCTTTGAGATTTCATCAGTGTTAGTATTTGCCTTTTGCTGTTGCTATTGTTATCTTCAGGACACCACAAGCTTCCATTTCTTCCAGTGATGGACTGACATCACTTACCTTGTACTTAGAGTGGCAGATGGGGTGCTGGAGGTTTTAGTTTCCCTACTTTCCCTTCAGCTTGCCACAGAGGAGTTCTATCCATGCTATTGCACCTCCCACAGTGGTAGATTGCGGCTGCTAGCTATATAGTTGCTAGGTTTATACTGCAGGCAGGTGGGGTTCTCTTTTGTCTTGGTCCATCCTTAGACAGGTCCTGTGCAAAGGACAGGGCTTTTTCATCTCTCCTGCCCTTCTTGTGGCACCTAAACCCTGCCTGTTATCTGTGTATTGGTCTTGGCCAAGAATTGCCTGACTCCAAAATTTTACTTCTACTTTTTCCAGAAGCAATGAATATTTGCGCATTAGGGTCAAGAAGGTGTTTGATCTCTCTCCCCCAGTAGTTTAAGGCTTAACTCATAGGAGAGAAGTTGCCGTGAAATTGGGAGAGTCTTTCTCTAATCTCCAGCAGCCACTGCTTATCTCCTCTGCACCTATGCCACAGAGCAGGACTCTCCCAAATCTCCTGCCCTGCCCCCAGTCTTTCCCATGAGCACCTGGAGAGGACAGTAAAAAAGAGCTTGAGAGAAAAAGTGAGCCCTGTTTGTGTTTTGGCCACAAATATTCTAGAGCAGTGTTTACTTGATTGCTTTATAAACTCAGCTTTCCGGTAGGCTTGAGAAAATTTATGCTTTTGAGGGTTGACATTTTCTCATTAATAATATGAGAAAAACGTTCTTTGCAAATTTCTTCATCCTAAGTGGAAGCTGAGACAGGTGTGTTTGTGTAGTCAGCGTGGGGATTTTCTGCAGATGCTACCCTATTTGAGGTAGTATTGATTACTGCAGGTTGCTTGCCATGAGCCAAAAAGTGTCTTACATAACAGGTTCATTTGTGATCAAAGACCTAGTCTAGTCTTTGGAATCAGTCTTTTACGCCAGTCATAACCCTTTCAAAATATTCAGGCAACAGGATAAAGTTTAATAAATTGCATCACTTTGAATAAAAGAGAAACAGAAAAATCAGAACATTAGGTGAAAGTTCTGGGGGTTTCTTAAATTATTATTTATCACATACAATTTATTTGTTGCCTCATTCATTCTCCTCATCCGATTTGCTTTTTTGTACATTTTTACATGACTCAAACTTCATCTTCTACTTTGATTTGTGCAATCAAGTTACAGCTAAAAAATTCATATGATTTTTAGTCTGTAAAATTGTAAATTTTATGATGCCATCCATATAAAAATGCATAGAAAATTGAAAGGAACTATTTCAAAATGTTCTATTAGCTACCTCCAAGTCTTAGAATTACAGATTTGTTTAATGGTTAATTTTTTCTTTCTTTTCTTGCTTTCTCAATTATATACATTGGACATATTACTATTACAAGAAAATTTAAGATATCCTGTATATTTAATATATTCCTCTATATTCTCCTAAAAGTCTGATTACAAATTTCACCTTCGTGTAGAAAAAAGCCTTTTTCTCTACCCACCAACTTCTTAATCATCATTTTCTCCTATTACTTTGGAAAATCAATTGCCTCAGTCTTTGAAGCCTTTATCTTTGTTATTTTGAATTTCTTCTCTCCCTCACTGGTAGTCTCACTAACTCTCAATATTTTAAAATGTAATTATGCTTTTCTGTCTCTATAGTCTGGCTTCTAGCTTTTATATTAAATATCTGTTTTTTGATGGGTTTTTTTTTTTTTTTTTTTTTTTTTTTGGTCTCTGTCTACATTTAAGAGTTGAGGTAAATATCTAAGATATTCATCTTAATAATTCCAACTTAAAACTGAGAGTAAATTAGTTTGGGCTATAATTATAAGATAAATATCTCATTGCCAATTGCCTTTGAATATATAGGCAAATTTCTTAAGTTAAGAGTGCTTCACCTTCCGGTCATTTTTATATTCTATAAGGAGGCACTACTCTAACTTTATTTAAACATTAATAATTTACATTAGGAATGTAAATTACCCAAATTTCCTTTTCTTCTTGATCTGATTCTGTCACGTTCTTTGCTACTTTGGTTGCTTGGTTTATGCTCCATGAAAATAATCTAATAACTCTACCAAGCTATGTTCACTTGTTGTTTTAACTTTGAACTTAGCCTATCACTTTCTCTTTGTTAATTTTTCGTTGCCCGAAAGTTCTTCCATTATGTTCCTTAGGCCTGTCAGCTTCTACATTTTCATGAAATACTACTTCCATCTAAAAAATAACTTTCAAAATCATTCTACTGCAACAACACATAAAAGTCATAGGCAAAAAAAAAAAAATGATCATAGGTTAAATAACGAAGAATTGTGTCAAAACCAGTTTTTAATCCTTAATATTTTGAGGTTCAAATGTCTCAAGCTTCAATTTATTACAAAAACTTGACTAGACTCTGAGAGGCTTTATCAGCATCCTTCTTCATTATTTTTATGCTTTTTCTTTCCTAAAGTCCTCATTTTGTTGTTTTGTTTTGTTTTTGGGGGGGTTCTTCCAGTTTTAGGCTCAATCTTGCATTGAGTCATTGAGTACTTTGGCTTCTACCCTGATGTCATCTAACACTCCTTAACAAGGAATCCAGGGAATCAACAACACCCCCCAGTATTGTTTTGAAACTCCTGTGCTCATAATCAAGCCCAGCACCTATTAAGGATAAATCTCTCCCCTTTGCTGCCCCTGTGTAGGTCAAGTCCGTAAAATTGGAGGTCACTTTGAATCCTCTTCCATGTGCTAATTAATAACTTTATCTAATAGAGTGGTTGTTTTTAAGAGTGCAAGACTAGTACAAGGACTAAAGATCTCCTAACCAAGAAACAATCTCCAGGACAATAATCACCTGCCTGGCTGAAATTCCAAATAACAAAACTCAGTTCTCTAGAGCTCCCCACCAAGCTGTATACTCTTGCTTTTTTCCATTAGGCTAATCTACATAAATTCTGAGAATCATACGGAGACTTAATCCTCAGTGGCTGAGATGGACAATCCATTCGCAGGTAACACATAGATACATAAGGCACTGACCAGATTGTTCTAAAAGCAGTCGGGTGAAGTAAAATTGCAGTCTGGTTCATAATATGAGTTTTTGTACTGCCCTTTGCAATAACAAGCTGTAAATCCATGTGTTGGAATCTTATGACTTTGAGCCTATTCCCTTTTAAGCAAATTGATGTATGGACTAGATATTTATGGTTTCTATGAGATCTAATATTCCTCAATCATTTTATACAATTTGAAAACTCACAAAATAGATATATCAAGTGAAGATTAAGCTCATTATTTAAAGACTATTTAGCAAGCAATAAAGAGTAGTGTGCTATTGAAGCAAAAAATTTGAAGTCAGGTAAACCTGGGCTGAAAACCTGCTCTACCACATACTAACTGTATGCTTTTTTGATAGGTTAGTAATTGACTTGAGCTATAGTTAGCTCATTTGTAAAGTTGTTAGTGTAGAGATACAATTTTATGAATAGATATATGTTATGTTGAGTGATATTTATTTGAATTCAAACACAGGGTGAAGAAAGCACATTTAATTCTGAAAAAATTATTAGTAAGACATGTAATATGTGTAATTATTAAAATTCAGTTTTGTTACTGAACATATATTCAAATACCATTTTTGTATTAAAAAATTAATACATCAAGAATTTTAATTTACTCTAATATGTAGCCTCATTTTTGAAACCCAAGTTTGGGTACTTGGTTTTAACAGAGTTCATTCCTGAAAATTTTTTCTGATACTAGTATATAACAAACAAGCAATTTTTGATTCTACATACTAAGTGAGGGAAGCAAGGAAGAGTGTTATCTGAAATAATAGACTCAAAAGATTATATTTGGAAATATAATCTATTCTCTTCCAGAATATTTCTCTTCCTATTTATGTCTGATTTGCAATAGAATAAATTGGGAAATAGACTCAATGCTGGAGTACAGATTAAGCTCAGGGGTGTATCTGGGCACTGGTTCTGCTATTGGATCTACCCCCAACTTCCACCATTCTACTAACATACAAGGGCATGGTATTCTTAATAATCAATTTGACTCAAAACCCAGAAAAATTGTTCATATCAATTGAAGAAAGAAGTAAATCCTGTTTAAAAGGAAAGTGGTAAACAAGATGTCAAGCTGCTCAAATCCAGCAAGATCCCTACCCAGCCAGTGTCACTGATGGCAACACACCCCAATTATGAAATCAAGCTGGGACATGCTCTCTCTGCAACTGTTCTCTGGGACCACCTCAATTCTAGTGAGATGTTGTGCTTTAAGCTAAATAGATAGAAAGATTAGCAAATTTTAAAGTGTCTACTGAGGGGTCTGAGATGAGAAGTATTTCTTCCCACCAACTCATAGACAATCTGAATCTGAAACACTCAGAACTGTTCAGATCAGAACTGAGGATGAGAGGAAAATGGACTAAGGTACATGCCAGAATATATGCACACCAATTAGGCATTATTATCTTCCCGTATGTTTTGGCATTATTTAAATATCCTGGAATTGACAAAGTGTGGGAAATCATAAATTGGACAAGATTAGTATGAACTGATGGAGATTTCCCTGAAATGACTGATGACTGAGATTGCATTTTTACCACTGAGCTGAGTAGAATTGGGGCCTCAGAAAGATGTTAAGTTTGAAAAAAAAAAAAAAAAAGTTATACTATACTTTTCACTTATCTGAGTTCTGGGAATATGAAATTTTACCTGTTGTGCACTTTTGTACAAAGGAAACTCCTGTTTATACAGCAACAAAAGTGAAAAACAAGCAAAAAATAACTTCTAGCTTAAGAATTTCTAAGGATTAAAACTAAAAGAAATGCATTACTTAAAAATTTAAAACTAATTTATTCAGATTTGTGATGAACTGAATATCTGTGTCCTCCAAAATTTATATGTTGAAGTCCTAACCTTCAATGTGACTGTATTTGGTGATAGGGCCTATGAGGAGGTGATAAGCGTTAAATGAGATCATAAGGGTTGGGTCCTGATCTGATAGGGCTGTTGCCTTTGTAAGAAGAGTGAGGCAGCACCAGAGCTCCCTCTCACTCATCCACATGAGGAAACAGTTGGAAGGAAACTATCTGCAAACCAGGAAATGAATTAGATGGCACTTTGATCTCGAACCTCCCAGCCTACAGAACTGTGAGAATTTTTCTGTTTTCTTAAGCCACCTAGTATGTGGTATTTTATTATGGCAGCCCAAGCTGACTAATGTAAGATTCCATTCTTAAAAAAACACTAATTTTGAAAGACTGAAATAAAAGGAACTCTTTTTTGATACGAGATATTTGATTGCCTGAAATGTGTACATTTAAATGGCAAAATATCTATGTAAATAAATGGTTACAAGAACTTCCAGTTGGAAAATATTTTCATATGCAAGGCTTCCTTGAGTGTATTATTTTCCTCTTGCAAAAAACATTTAAACTCTCCTCTTGGTTTTCTTTATCTCTAACAGACAAGGGAAAAATGACAAAGTAAGATATAAATTACTGGATTATATAATTATATATGTAATCACTGGATTACAACAAGCAGACATATCTTGAGTAAAAAGGAACAATTTTCACTCTTTTAATTATTTTTACCAAATTTATTCAGAAAGCTCTTCCAATATTGTATCTAAGTATCACAGCTGAAGACTGAAACTAATTTGTCTCAGCAAGGAAGAGCACTTATCTAATTATAATTTATAGTTTTGTTTACCTTTCTATTGTGAAATCTAATTATTTGCCTGAGTAAGAGTTCTGCCTTATTAAGTCACTGGTGAGTGAAAATACAATTTAAATTTTATGTGTGTGTTCACTTCACAAGCTGGGTATCTCCCATTAGGTAATCAAATCCCTTTAAGGCTATACATATATCAAATGTATAGCCCTAAAAGAACTAAAAGACCATTCTTAAATTTTAAATAATGGCCAGCGGAAGCTGCAATAATCATCAAATAAGATCAAAACCCAAGTCACTTGATTTGTAATGACTCAATTATGTGATCATGACAGCAAGTTATTAGCCTTGCCATTTAAATAGCTCTATTTAAAATGAATCAAGAAAATATTTTCTTCCTTTTCTACTACCAAATGACTTGTGGACTGTATTCAGCAATTCAAATTATCCCCTGTTTCATTCTTCTGGGACACTCATATGTGTCAAAACAACTCAGTATTCATGACCACGAACTAAAATAAAGAGATTGAGGAATATGGGAAAGGAAGCAAATGGCATCAAATATTTCAAGTCTTTATCTTCTGGCTCCTTTTACTTAGTCCTGTTTATTCGTTTGGAATAAATATAATACCATGGATCTAGAGTTAATACCTCCTGTTAAACAATGACTCAGCTACATGATTCCTCAACTTTTCTATTCTGGGGAGAGCCAGAAGAAAATCTTCCCTTCCAAAGAAAATAGGCCTCTTTCAACTACAGTTTTTTTATTCTATAAGTGTATGCTGTAAACAATAACATCTATTTTATAGAACTGTCACGAGCATCAAAGTAAACAACAACAAGTTTCTTGCAAACCATAATGGTGCTAGTAATTGTTTTATTATGCTACAAATCTCTTGAGGTTTTTCAGAGAAGTAGGGGGTGACCATGGTGCAGTGATATTCACCAAGTATCTTAAAATTCAGATTTTAGCAGTGAAATTAACTGAAGGGTTGATTTTAATTTGTATATAATGACAATCAAACGAAACAGGTAATATTTGTAGATACAGATGATTTTACCAATAGTAACAATGTAGTACATAAAGCTATGTATTTGGGGGCTTTAGGGTTTCTTTGGCAATTACTGATGCTATCACATATATAAACTCAAAGAGAGGATTTTATTAAAGAATAAGAATTCCCAGCTAAGAGTCACTTAATCAAACCTTATTTTTAAGAGTGGAACTTGCTTGTTTTATCATCTTTATTCTTCCCACACATACCCCTCCTATATTTGTGTAACCATTGGAAGGTGAAAATGATGTCAGCACCTCCAAGTACTTATAAGTAATCAGAAGTAAATATAAAGTTTGTAAGGGCATAATAATTCACACTATTTCAATGGTCTCCTGAAGCTGGTTGTTCACTTCTACTATCTACAAAACAAAGAGAAGAGAATTGCTCATCAATACAGTGAATACTGCAATAACATAGAAAGAATTTTCTATTAACTTTTTGAAATACCCTCATATTAGTTCAATAAGCCGTCCTGAATTTCTTATGCATTGCCTTTTCTTAAACATTTTTTTTAAAATGACAATCTAGAATGTTAAATGACCCCCTCAGTAGCATATTAAAAGTATCATTCACCATAATCAAGTGGGAATTATCCCTGGAATGAAAGGATGATTCAAAGTATGCAAATCAATAAATGTCCCATGGTCATCTCAATAGTTGCAGATAAAGCAAAATACAACATATTTTCAAAAGAAAATTTCTCAACAAATTCGGTATAAAAGGAATGTACCTCAACATGATATAGCCCATATATAACAAGCCCACAGCCAACATCATACTCAATGGTGAAAAACTGAAAGCTTTTCCTCTAAGATCAGGAACAAGGCATTTCTATTCATCATAGTACCAGAAGACCTAGCCAGAGCAATAAGTCAAAATAAATAAATAAATAAAAATAAATAATAATAATAATAAAAGAAAAGAAATCAGAGGACTCAGAATGGTAAAGGAAGAACTAAAATTGTCTTGGTTTGCTGATGACATGATTTAAATGTGCAGAAAACGCAAAAGATGCTACCAAAAATATTTCAGAAATAAACAAATTTAGTAAAATTGCAGGATACAAAATCAGCATACAAAAATCAGTAGCATTTCTATACACTAACAATGAACTATCCGAAAAAGAAATTTTTTAAAAAATCCCACTTACAATAGCATCAAAAAATACTTAGGAGTAAATTAAACTAAGGAAGTGAAAGACATGTATACTGAAAACTATAAAATATGATGAAAGAAATTGAAGAACAAACTAAGTGAAAAGATAACCCATATTTATGGGTTGGAATAACTAATATTGCTAAAATGTTCATACTAGTTAAACTGATCTACAGATTTAATACAATCTCTATCGAAATTACAATATTTTTCATAGAAATTTAAAAAAAAATTAATTCATGTGGAACCTCAAAATACCCAAAACAATCTTGAGCAAACAAAGCTGGATATATCACACTATTTGATTTCAAGATGTTACAAAGATGTAGTAATCAAAACACCATGGTACTGGCATTAAAACAAACACATCAATCAATGGAACAGAATAGAGAGCCCAGAAATAAATCTATGCACTTCCAGTAAATTGATTTTTGACAAAGGTGCCAAGAACATACAATGAGGGAAGGATAGCTTCTTCAGTAAATGGTGCTGGGAAAACTAGATATCCACATGCAGGATGAAAATGGACCTTTACCTCACACCATGTACAAAAATCAACTCAAAATGGGTTAAAGACTTACATGTAAGGTCTGAAACTATAAAACTGGTAAAAAAAAAAAAATCAGGGAAAATCTTCAAGTCATGGGTCTGGGCAATGATTTCTTGGATATGACCCCAAAAGCACAGTCAACAAAAGCAAAAATTACAGAAATGGGATTGTATCAAACTAAAATCTTCTGCACAGCAAAGAAAATAGTCAACAGAGTAAAAAGACAATCCATGAACTGGAAGAAGAAATTTGCAAATCATACATCTGATAAAGGAATAATATCCAAAATATATAAGAAACTGAAACAATTCAATAGTGAGATAACAAATAACCTGATTTAAAAATGGGCAAAGAAGCTAAATAGACATTTCTCAAAAGAAGACATACAAATGGCCAACTCCTTTGTTTTTAAAATGCTCAGCATAGTACTGACATAAAAACAGACACTCAGACAGATGGAACAGAATAGAGAACCCAGAAATCAACCCACAAACTTATAGCCAACCGATCTTCAGCAGAGGCACTAAGATCATACACTGGGGAAAAGACTGCCTTTTCAATAAATGGTGCTGTGAAAATTGGGCATCCATGTGTAGAGGAATGAATCTAGACCCATATACCAAAATCAACCCAAAATGGATTAAGGATGTAAATATAAGACCTGAAAATATAAAACTCCTAAAAGAAAACATGGTGGAAACACTTCTGGAAGTAGGACTGGGAGAAGACTTTATGAATCTGACCCCCAAATCACAGGCAACAAAAAGAAAAATAAACAAATGGGTTTATATTGACCTAAAAAGCTTCTGCACAACAAAAGAAACAACAGTGAAAAGGCAACCTACAGTGTGGGAGAAAATACTTGCAAACTATGCATTTGACAAAGAATTAATATCCAGAATATACAAGGTACTCAAACAACTTAACAGTAAAAAAAATGATTAAAAAATTGTCAAAAGAGCTGAATGGGCATTTCACAAAGGAAGATATGCAAATGGTAAAGAGACACATGAAAAAACACTCAACATCACTAATCATCAGGGACACGCAAATCAAAACCACATTGAGATATCATCTTACCCCAGTTAGATTGGCTAATATCAAAAAGAATAACAAATGCTGGTGAGGATGTGGAGAAAGGGGAATCCTTCTACACTGATGGTGGGACTGTAAATTGGTGCAGTATGAAAGTCCCTCAAACAACTGCAGGTAGAATTGCCATGTGATCCAGCAATTCTACTGCTGAATATATTTCCAAAGGAATGGAAATCATCATACTGAAGGGATACCTGCAGCTCTATTTACAATAGCCAAGAGTTGGAACCAACCTAAATGTCCATCCTCATATGACCATTCAAGGAAAATGAGGGACATATACACAATGGAATACTTCTCTGCTGTAAAAAAAGAATGAAAAACTGCCATTCACAGCAACATGGATAAACTTAGAGAACATCATGTTAAGTGAGATAAGCCAGGCATAGAAAGAGAAATACCACAAGTCCTCCCTCATAAGTGGGAGCTAAAAAAATAAACAAATAAATTTGAAAAAGGCAAGAAAAATGCAATAATACGTTGAACTGTCAAAAGATAGAACAGAACTGAGGTTACCAGAGGTGGGAAAGAGGGAGATGGGGGCGGGTAACGTAGGAATTGGTAAAAGACCACAAAAGATGATTACATTGTATAATGCTGAACATACAAATTATCCTGATTTGAGCATCACATATTGTACACAGGTATTAATATTCAACTCTGTATCCCAAGACATGTACAATCAACTATGTTACAATAAAAATAAAACAAAATGCTCAACATCACTAATCATCGGGAAAATGCAAATCAAAACCGCAACAACCTCACACCTGTTAAAATAGCTATTATCAAAAAGATGAAAGATAACAAGTATTGATGAGAACGGGGAGAAAGGGAACTCTGATGCACTATTGATAAGAATGTAAATTAGTACAGCCATTATGGAAAAAAGTATGGCGGTTCCTCAAAAAGTTAAAAATAGAACTACTGTATGATCCAGCAATCTCACTTCTGGGTATATACCCAAAGAAATTGGAATCAGTGTATTGAAGAGTTGTCTGCTCTCCTGTGTTCATTGCAGCATTATTCACAATAGCCAAGATATAAAATCAACCTGAGTGTGGGTTCATCAATGGATGAATGAATAAAGAAAAGGTGGTAAATATACACAATGAAATACTATTCAGCCTTAAAAAAATTGGAATTTTCTGTCATTTGAGACAACATAGATAAACCTGGAGGATATTATGCTAAGTGAAATAAGCCAGGCACAGAAAGACAAAGAAAAATCACTGAATGATCTCACTTATATGTGAAATATGAAAAGTCAAACTCACAGAAGCTGGGGTTGAGGGTGGGGGTTGGGAATGGGAAGATGTTATTCAAAAGGTACAAAGTTTCAGGTAGATAGGAGGAGTAAGTTTTTGAGATCTATTGCATAGCATGGTGACCATAGTTAATAATAGTTAGTATATTATACGTTTTAAAATTGCTAGAAGAGTAGATTTTAAATGTTCTCACATTGGACCATGTTTTCTTTTATTTTTTCATTCGTCTATCAATTCATTTCACACACATATGGTGGATATGTTAATTAGCTTGATATAATTATTTCACAATTATACATATATAAAAAAATCACATTGTACTCCATAAACATATACAATTATTATTTGTCAATTAAAAATGTAATAATAATAATAATAAATAATGCCCTCAGCTCACTTTTCCAGATCTCATTTTTGGAAAGAAGATATGCATTTCAACCTGAGAACACAAATTATTTCTAGTTTGGGACAAAAGCATATTTGGGTAAATGACTGGTGATCCAGGAGTGAATTGCATCAAGAGTTGAAAAAATACCTGGGAAATAATTCAGCCTACGTGGAGAGGAAATTGAGAAGCAAAACACAGGAGTAATATACTTTGGCTAGAGTATCAAGTCTCTTTGTAGGGCAACTAGGTAGATCCTCTGGATCTGGGCCCAGCCTACCTCTCCAGCTTTCCTTCCTTACCTTCCATGGTTCCTCCTTCTCTGTGCTCTAGCACATTGCCTGCAGTTTCCTCTCTCCCCTGTGATGTTTATCACCGCAGCACCATTGCCCCTGCTGCTTAGTAGGAAGGGACTCACTTCTTTACCTACCTCACTATTTATATTCACACTTGAAAGCTCAATCCTAGTATCATCTGCTCCTGGAAGATTTTCTTCAGCTTCCCAAGAAGTGACTTTTCTGTATGATTTCATAATATGCTTTGTATGCACATACTATTGCTTTTGCATCTGAATTATAAGTAGTGGTACAGTTTTCCATCACTAGAATGTGATCTCCTTGAAGATAAAGACTGGGTTTTATCTACCTCTCTCTCTTCAGAGCCTGACAAAGCACCTGACATATTATAACCTCAATAAAATGTGTGTGAAATGAATTGATAAATGAATGAAAAAATTAAAGAAAGTATGGTCCCAAAAGTCTGAGCCAACATCAGAGAGAAAAGACATTCAGTGTAGCATATTTCTCAAAGTGAACCCTTTGCAAATGCAGGGGAATTACAGTGATGTATCAAGACATATAAAAAACCACCTGAGAACTTGGGAGAAATGTTGTTGCTATCGTTGTTGCTCTATTTGTCTTAGTTTCTATGCTCTTAAATTTTTTTCACCTGCATGAAAAAGCAAAATTCAGAAAATACCACTGTTTTAATATTGGCTAATTTTGTGTCTTTCCTTTTTTCATGATAGCTCTGAAAGTAAAAATGTTTATGCGCAGAGTGATTAGAGTGTGTGTGTGTGTGTTTGTGTGTGTGTGTGTGTTCTTGGGGAATCTAAAGGTATTGGTGCTATTTTCATGTCACAGTGCTTCTAGAGCTCATGTCACAAGGTACTGCTTTTAGAGCTCATTGTGCTGAACTAATTGTCACTGGCGCTTGCATCTAGCCCCAGCCTGCTTAGCAAAGAAGCTGGTGTGTGAGAGTCCTTGCTGTTTTCAAGCCCTTTGCTGCCTGCAAGTTAGTTATTAGAAAATTATTATTTTTTCCTTCTGTTTTCTTTGAGAACAAAACAACCATGGCAACGACAAACACACATACACAAACTGACTCACCCAAATCATTTCAATTTTCTACAGTTACATTCACACACAAGTTTGTTTAGAAACTGAACACTGAAATGCTCTTCACCTCTTCACCTCCCTTGCATCACAAAAGAAATAAATGTTTTATTTATGATGCTTTAATATAATTAACATTTTTATTTTTATCTAATTTCTGAAGTATAATAATATTTAGTTGCTTAAACTAAAGATAAGGATTGGAAGTTAAAAGTAGAAAATTTGAAGCAGAAAACTTGAAGCCATGCCCAATATGCAAGAGGACGGCAATTCAGAAACCTGAAATCTGCAAGGTTTTTGACAGACATGATGATGATCAGTGTTGGCCATGACATAGTGACTCGTGGAGTTTGATGATTTAGGAGGTAATTCCCAAGGCAGAACTGTTTGTAACAAAAATATCATGCTGAAAATAAAACTAGAAACTAAGACTAGAGTCAATGCAGAGTCAACATCTCCTCTATACTCCCTCCAATGTTAAAAGAATTTTGACAAAACATTTTGATTTATACTGGTGTACTGCCTAGTTTCTCTCAGTCTTGGACGAATGGACATATTTTTAGTTCTACAGTAGGTCCTTAGATTTAATTGGCAAATTTTTAAGCTTTAGTCAGTCAAGTTTCTGTTTCATAATCTGTGTACCAGAATGGTACAATTTGGAGGGAAGTTCGTTGTCCTTATTTACAAGAATATGTTAAGGAAGAGAATTGACACAGTTGCCTATTGCGCTAAGTTGTCCCAGCTCCCATCTGGACCAGAGAAAGAGGGAAGGGCAACGACAAGCTAGTAGCTTTGGTGGGAGTGTGTGGTCCTGCCACCAAACAGGGCTTTAACCAGATTAATTTGCAGCACAAGGGGACAAAATGGTGACTGTTTCTTGTGGAAACAAAGAAGAGAGTTCCCAAGCTCAAAAGAAATGTCCTCAAATAATTGGAATCACTAAGGACATAAGAGGAGCTAAAGCCAGATAAACCCTGCTTATAATTCTGTGACGGTGCTATAAGCATTCTTTATTCCCATTATATGGGAACTCTGCATATGAGAAGATAAATGGCTTATACTTGCACTTATACATAGAACTTATATGTGAATATTGGGCATATCTAGGCTTAAACATCTCAGACCATTTTCTTGTACAGTACAGAGGAATTTAGACCATCTTCATTATACTTTCTCAACTTTCATCCTATCCCAGGGTTCAACTCCTCACACAAAACGACCTTTCAAGGTATGTTTCCCCTTAGAGTTAATTCCTTCCTTAGTAGAAAGGCTGAGTAAGTCATTTTAAAACTACATTTGTAAAAATTTGGTTTTGTGCAAATATCTTTTAAAAATTATATTTGCAAAGTTTCAGTTTGTGCAAATATCTTTTGTAATCAGATAATGCTAAAAAATCTATTCAAACAGAGGCTTAAAGAGAATTTATTCAAGTTCTACAAACTCTTTGTAATGGCCATTTGGGATGCAACAAACAGGATGACAACTTTCTCACATAAATTTCTATGAAGCCAGTCATCAAGGGGTGTTAAAAACCAAAGCGTTGGAGGAAAGTGTTTTTAATAAGAAACATTCCAGGGCAGATAAACCACTCTGAGACATGACAAATAAATTATAATTTATCATCAACCTCATTATCAACAAATATTCACTAAGACCTTTGATGGCGTCCAAATGCATTGTACAAAATTATTTTAGTTTCTTGACAGCCTAAATTCCCTCAAGACCCTAAAAAGGAGGAAAGATTTATAAATATCTTAGAAACAGAACGAGGTTATTATTGATTCAGAAATTTAACAGCACTCTAAGTAGGCCACAACTATTTCTGGCATATATATATAATGTGATACACATTTTTCCAAATGAATATATATATTTATATATTTTATATATTTATATATATATAAAGGCAGCAAGATTCCTCAAGTTTCCATTTAAATAATTAGCTTTAGTTAATGTCTAAATGTTGTTTATATTTATACTGTTCAAGACATTTATTTTGCCTGCTTTTCATTTATTTTACTTCATATTATTTTATTCTGCAGTACAGGGATACCACTTAGGTGTCTTAGACCAGTCAAGTTTACTACATAATTTTGTTTGTTTTAGTAATAAAATCAGACCAATCCTTGAAAGAGTACCAATCATTATTGGAGATTTACTAATCAATTCCTCTTGTAAAGATATACTGTTCGTACATTGTAAGTGTTTGCACAGTATTTTATCCACTGTAAAGCAAGTAAAATCCATGCGTAATACTATGCTTGTTTAATCATAAAGAACTGTTAAGCATGTAGGTCCCAGTACTAGTCACAGAGCAAAACTAGGAAGTAGTGGAAGAGAAATATAATTACAGACTTTGTTAAATCTAAATGATTATAATCTTATCAAATATTTCCTCCACTTTATATCATAAAGAAAGAAACCTAGCTTTGCTATTGACTTCAGAAATATAGTTGAAATAATATTCAAAGAGAAAGATCACTATTGGGAGTTAGATCTCACTTCTAGTTCTTGTGTCTATTAATATAGCCAGTATTAGCCTAGTTGGATAAATCCCTTTAGTTTCTTTGACCTTTAGTTTGTCATCCAGAAACAAAAGGTTGAATTGCATTGTTATTGTATGACTATGCTTACAGAGAGGCCTCCTTAAAAGAGAAAAAAAAAAAAATTGTGTGATCAGGATTCTTAACTTTTAAATGTTGCCAATAATATGGTCTTGTTGCCTCCTACATCTTGTTACTTCCTACATCTTGTTACTAATTTTGATTTGTTTTGTCCTTGAACTTACCCATTGATCTTACTTAGATTTGAACTTTTATCTTAACCCAGGAGGGAAATGATGTGTCTTCTCCCCAACTTTGCACTGACAAAAGACAAAGACTTATTATTCAGTTATCACAATTCCCACATCTTTTCCATCCTCCAGTTTACTTGTGGGTTTTTAGCCTTATGTATCTTACCTATTGTCGGCTCACATCAGCTCTAACAGGTCTAGACAGAATGTAACCAGTGAAACTTCTTTCTGGTTCTAGTTTTTTTTGTTTTGTTTTGTTTTGTTTTTAACCAGGGGTTCTATAGCCCTAAAGTACCTAACACAAGATATAAATAAAGACTTTAAAATAAAATCTTAACTGACTACATTGTGATACCTGTAGATCAGCTGAAATTTCCAATACTCCAGGACTCCAATGGTCAATAAAGGGTAACAAAGGATATTTCAACTTTATTCACAGAAAGCACCTATTTTGCTTCACCTTGGATTTTTATCATGTTCTCTCTGACTTTTGACTTCTCGCTTTCCGAATTTAACCCTCATGTTTTCTTTGTAATTTTGAATTGGCCTCTTTCTTTTTGATGTCTTTTAATTCTTTCTAGCTTCTTTCTTTCTAAAATACAAATCCCTACACCAGAGATAATCCTGCATGGATTAAGACCTTATACCATCACATAGACACAAACACACATCCAAATGACCTCATGCAATTTTATTAACCATGTTGGGTCTCTACTCCCCAAACAAATATGTAGCTATTTCCGAATGATAGGCACCCAGGAAAAAAGTAAAGATAAACACATAAAGGAAAAGCATTTCAACATTACTAGCCACTAGGCATATGCTAATCAAAGCCACAAGGAGACACCACTTCACACCCACTAGGATGCCTATAACTGAAAAGACACATGATAACAAGGAGCATGCTGTTGAGAATGTGGAGAAATTGGAACCCTCATGAACTCCTAGTGGTGATGTTTGATGCAGCCACTTTTGAAAACACTCTGGTAGTACCTCAAAAGATCAAACACAGAGTTACCTTATAACGCATCATTGCCACTCGTAGGGAAATAAAAACACATGTGTACACAAAGATTTGTATATGTATGTCCATAATGGAGTTTTTCATAATAGTCAAAAAGTGAAAGTGACCTGAATGAACATCAACTGTATAAGTAAAATGTGATATATTCACACAATGGAATATTATTTGGCAATAAAAGAAATGAAGTACTGATTCATGTTACAACATGGATGAACCTTTTAAGCATTATGTTAATTGAAAAAAGCCAGTCCCCCAAATACCACATATCATATAATTCCATTTATATGTCATGTTCAGAATAGGCAAATCTTGGAAGAAAGTTGATTAGTGCTTCTTTAGGTTTGAAATGGGACAGAGTTTCTTTTTACCGTAATGCAAATGTCTTAATGTGATTATAGTGGTGTTTGCAAAACTATGTGAATATTCTAAAGTCCATTGAATTGTACACTTTAAATGAGCAAATTGTATGGTTTGTGAATTATATCTCAATAAAACCGTCATCTATAAAAATAAAAATAAAGACAATTGAAAAACTGAAAAACAAGGTCCTAGCCATTTCTCTTTGCCTCAATTGTATTTAGAGATATCAGTAAAAGTTAAACCAGCGCTCTTCATTCTCAATGCTTATATGAAATGAATCTCATATTCTCAGCAAATTCCACAAAGATCAAGGGGAGTGAAATGATCCCTTGCCTAATTATTGCACTGCAGAAAAGGCAGGACTCACTGACGTCTGACAGTAAAAAGTGAAATGATCCAACATGCTGTTTCTTTACAGTGACAAAGAATGAAAACAAGCAACCGCTTACTGCCTCCAGACCCAGCATTGTCAATTTAAGGACAAAAAAGAACTATAATGTTGTGGCAGCTATGTTATAAAATGCAAGTAGAAAATTAGAAATTTGTGTCTGGAAAAATAATCACGAAGATGCATAAAGTGAAGTTATCCCTTTCAAGATTGGCTAATGAGCAATCAGTGAACAAGATACATGCCAGGAGAGAAACTGTTCACACCCTAATGTTTGCATATTGTTCCAAATGCCTCAGCAAATCTGATTTAACCTCAATCATAGCCTTTCAGATGTAGAAAAATCTGCAGCAAAATTTAGGTTGAAATGCAAGCTAAGAGTGTGACTGATATTTTTAGAATCTAAATACCACCACAACTTACATAAACATACATATTTTGCCTAATAGCATAGAAACTTTGTAATTACTGCAATTTTTCTTTCATAATTTTCTCACAATTTTAACTATGATATTCATGCTATGCAAGTGAACTTTCCTATATGTAAAACATGTAATAATAGACACATTGCAAGGTCACCACCAGGGAATCAATGGATATTGATTAAGAGTGTTTACAAATCCATTTAAAATATTCTAGTATTTGGCCACACAGCCTAAATTATAATAGTCTTATAAATACCATCTAGGCCAAGGATCTACATATAGTGATGCCTATTATTGTGCTTTAACTTGGTATATTATTAAAATGATAAAATGATTTGCTGAAAACAGCTAAACCTACACCATAAAAAATACAGTGTGCAGCTTAATAAATGTTAATTTATATATAATTATAATCAACAAGCCTCAATATTACACAAATATATTTTGATATTAATTTACGGTTCCTCCTTCACGAGGAACTGGCATGAATTCCTAGTCAATATGTTTAAGCCTCTGTTCCGGTCACTACTCCGGTTTGATATGTATTCTTCTTTTCCCGTATTCTGCTGGAGTGGAGCTCCTGCTAAGCTACGGCTAATGTCTGCACCCTGCTCCCAGCGCCAATCGTGGAGCCACAGGTAATGCCTTTAATCCTGTTCGTGACACCAATTGTAAAGCTACTCGACCACGACTACACCAGTTGTGGTGCTCTTTTACCTGCTGGTAATCCTGCACCGACTAGACTGATTGTCGAGCTAGGGCTGGGTCTGGAGCCCACAGACCCCTCAAGCCCGTTCACAGACTGGGTCACAAACCCTTCATATGCCAGGATAGGTCACCAGACCCCTCACATGCCAGACTGGGTCACCAGACCCTTTGCACGCAGGTCTATGGGCTAGGTAACCGGCCAAAATGTCCTTGGAGCCATCGGTTGGAAAGCATGGCTGTGACGGGCAGATGCCCAAGGCTGACACCTGCCCACCTGTCTCATTCAAACTCTTTCTCTCTCTCTCTCTGCAGAATAACAAAAGAATAGCAACCAAACTGAAAAGATACATTGGCACACATGTGCCCTAACTCCACACACACACACACACACACACACACACACACACACACATACACACACACACACACACAATTTGCTTATAAAGAATGCTGAGCCACACCAAACTGGACCCAAGGCAAGGGCCCTGACCAAACTATCCTATTTTCCTAGCAGCTGGTCTACTTTTTGTCCTATTCCCCCTGCTGCCTCCCCCTTCCTATCTGTCTCTGATGGGTTCTTTATCAGTTGAAACTCATTCTTATTTGTAGAAAGTCATGAGTCTTCATGAATTGATTTTTGTGAAGGTTTTCTTTTCCAATAAACTCTGTAAATGCCGGCTGCTACTTACACTTGTTATCCCCAAGAATATAATAGTGAAAGTTGCAGTGATTTCCCTTCAGCCAAAAGATTCCCTTTTTAATTGGTGACTGGACTGATGGCAAATTCTCCCATTTCCCAGTACCATGACATTACCTGTGCTAAGCACTAAATGTTCCCTCAGCAGCAACTGCTCGAAGGCCTTACTCTTTAATCACATTGTATTCACCATGGCAGGATTTTATTTACAAGTTAAAAATCATTAGTGACCACCAAGTTCAGATGGTTCGGCTTACAATTTTTATACAAATTAAGTCTAGATGATAATACAAATTTTAAAAGTACAGAAAAAAATGAAAGTCTAGTTGTATTCAACATCAAAAATGTTATTTTGATTATTTCACATTGATTTAAAATAATTAGAATTGCCATTCTTAAAAGACACCAATGATACATGTTGAATTACTGGAGTGTGCCAATTATCTAGTACTATGTAATGAAATACTACACCTTTGGTGGCTTAAAAACCACGTACTTATTATCTCATAATTTTTGTGGGTTAGGAGTCTGAGCATGGCTTGGCAGTATCCTCAGCTTACAGTCTCACAAGATTTCAGTAAAGGTTTTGGCTGGCAGCATTCTCATCTGGGGAATGGGGAAGAGTTCATTTAGACTCTTGGCAGAATTAATTTCTTTGCAGTTGTCGGACTGAAAATCTGGCTTCTTGCTGGCTAGCACATAGAGGACACCCTCAGGGCCTGGACTGAACTGGCTGCCCCAGTTTATTGCCATATGGGCTTCCCCAGTGTCTGCTCACCCCATCAAGGTGGCATAGTCTCCAGAGTATGTCTGCTGGCAAGAAAGTTTCATATAACATAACACAATCACAGAAGTGACACCTGTTAACCTTTGTCATATTCTACTCATTAGAAGCAGCAAGTCACATACACTCAATGAGAGGAGAGGGCATAATACAAGGGTATGAAAACCAGGAGGTAGGGATTATTGGGGCCACCCTAGATACAATTTTTAACTAATTACAGTAATTTAATCAAAAAGTAGCAGCATACTAAATATAGTAATACATAATTGCTGTCCAGAGCATAACAACAAAAAAATAGATAGGTGTTGTTGATCCATGGGTGTATTTTTCTAAATATGTTTCATGTAACTCTATTCTAGTGGACATTTATTCATTGCTCCTCCTGTGCTCCTATGTGTCTTTGTGAGTGTGCAAGATGGCAAGGCCCTGACTGCTTTTTGTTGCAACGTCATTTTTCATAATTGTTTATGCAGCTGGTAGCCTTGGTAAACCTCCCCCACTTAGACACATGCAGGTTTGTTTACTGCTTTCAATAAAAGCATCAGAATCCCCAGGATGAATGCTTCTCAGCTATGACACAAGTCCGTTTTCTGTACGTATACCATCCATCTGGGCCTATTGTGTAGCTCCTGGGGGACTTTGTAGCTAGGAAAATTGCCGTAAATATGGTATTTGGTACTCATGCTGTTTTCTGTGGAATGAATAGTACAGCCTTTTGTTTTTGACCCAAGAACCTCGTAGTATCTACCAGCATCTATGAAACAGTAACAGGCTAACACACTAACTTGTAAGTAGCATAAAATATCATCCCAGATATTTCACAGTTCTTGTCACTATCTAACTAGTTTGAATTCCATTCATCCAAGTTTAAAATCACCAAACATGTCATAATTATTTTTGTTTCTTATCCTTTCAGTCTGAATATTTTAAAATGCTTTGAATTTCACTTGCGAAAGTTAAGTTAGGAAACAAAGCTCATGGTATCTTCCAAGATTTAGCAACTTGCACGAAATTTGGAATTGATCACACCATTATAAAAGTCATAAGTGCAGTAAAGTTTCTGCAATCTAATGGCATTTCTGTTCAGATCGTCAAGTTGAGAGGAAAAGTGAGGGGAAGTCCTTCTTAACGTATACAGTTTTGATAAGATGAAACAAATTTTGCCAGAGGCTCTTATTTAGGGCACACCAGGAAGTATGGTCAGGACATGCAGAAGCTTTCTTATGTGTAAAATTTTAAACTGTAGTGGGCTATATATTTCCTTCTGCTTGATATCCAAATTTCTGTTTATTCTCAGGGCACACTGTCTTCCCAACACAGGTCATGATATTCAGGTACCTTTCATAACATCAGTCCTCCTATTCTGTCTCTATGATTTAAAGTCAGTAATATCACAATCAAAGACTATAACTTATAGTTGATAGAAAACAAATGCTGATAACTTCTGTTGACATATTAATAACTAGTATAATATATAACAATTACATCTACTGTACATGTGCACTTGTGCCAGAAACTAAGATAAGCATTTGTATACATTATCTCATTTATCTTCATAAGAATTATTTTAAGAAGGTAGTATTACCAGTCCTATTTTATAGTTAAGAAGATTTAGATTTAGCGAGGTAAAGTGTTCAAGATGGTACAGCGAAGAAGTGGCAAAAGCAGGCCTTGAACCCACTTATCAGGTGACAGTTTACTTCAAGTTCTCCTTTAATATTTGACCTAGAATAGAATTCAAAGTTTAAGCAACATTACAAGGTGCATCTGTTGAGAAGAGAATGAAGATCCTTTATGTCTTGGGCTAAATGGAATAACTTCCTTGTGACATTTTATGCAAAAGAGCAGTCTGTTTTACAGGTTTACAGCATTGAGGAATCATATTCAAGAGAAAAATGATCATTACACAAATACATACACACACACACACATTTGTCCATTAATATGTATTTACTTACACTTTTCTGACTCAGTTTAGAGTCATATGCACAATATTATTTGTTACACTCAATTTTTTTATTTTAAAAAACACAAAATAACTAATAAAGATCTCAAATAGATCAAAATCAGTGAGAAGTTTTCTTAGTGCAATTCTCCCTAGTTTATATTCTATACATAAATGTTCAAGATCAAGATTTTTTAATAAAAAATGGTCTATTGTTGGGAACTCAAACCATCATATATGTAAGAACTAATTTCTAACCTGAAGATAATATGATTTATAGGAAACTTCAAACTTTGCCAAAACATTGACCAGCATTCAAAGACCATGAGTTAGACTATATGCAGAAACAAATTGTTTTAAAATAAATCATTTTTAAAAGCAACTACGTTTTTAGCAATATATCATTACATTGAGGGGGAAGATTTGAAAAGAGCTTCCAACACAATCTTCCAAATACTTTGCAGTGTACCTCTCAGAAATGGGCGATGGAACAACCTTCAAAGCCTGGAATTGGACACAGCTGCCTTTTCTTTGCAGGACATAGAACAAGAGATTTCGAAAAGTGTTTTCTTCAGACCTGAAAGTTATTATGGGGGCAAGTATGTACACTTAAGGGCACTGTGCTAGTGCTGATGTGCCTATGTGTACTTTAATAAATTCACTTTAATTTATTTTTGTTTGTAATATGCAGAGCCCTCTATCATGCAGAGCTCAGAGCAGGGCCTCTCTGCCAGGGTTCAAGGGTGGTATGGCCCATAACAACCCAATGAAGTCAGTACTATTGCTATTCTCTTTTTGAGGACATAAGGAAACTGGGGCACAAATAAGGAAACTGAGGTACAGAATCCAACCAGTAGAGCCAGATCCAACTGAATCAAGATAAACCCAGAACTCAGGTTTTAACAACTACACAGAACAGTATCATGAACCTTTGGGGACTACTGATGCTTTTCATGTTGTGCTGTGTTATCCCCAGCCCTCCTTCCAGACCTCAGAGCTCTTCAATCTTGAACTCTATTGTTAGAGAGTGGTTTGCTGTCCTGTTACTTTTTCTCATCTCCTACAACGACTTTGCTCTTAACTGCTTCTGTGGTGTTGTGTTTATTGCTTTCCCCCTCCTCTCCTCTCCTCTCCTGTGATTATATTCCTCTGTCTTCAGTCCCACCAATTTTCCTGTTTTAGAATATGCAATGAGAAAAAATAAAACCTTTTGTCTGTCATTGTTTTTCATGAAGACAGAGATTTTCCATTAACAAATTGAACCATATATCTGCTGAATTATGGAAATCATATTTAACTTTGTGTAGTTTTCTGTTTTGCCACATTTTAATCATTTGTGGAAAAACAGGAAGACTTCAAAATGTAGCATGTGATTAAACTTTGCAGTCACCTTGGCTTCCACTGGAATTTTCCACATTGACAAAGTTTCTGTTCCACTTATTCAGGTCTCAGTTTTGCTTACAATAAAAAAAATTACGTATTGATTCATATTGTCTTTGAAAACTGGGTGGTGAATAGAAGTGTTACAGAATTATTTTTTAAGTACAAGAGGTTTTTTTTAAGTTACTTTTATTATTATTATTATTTTTATCTTAACTTCTCAATATACATTGTTGTTGATTTTTGTGACCCTTTACCCACTCCTCTTTCCTCCCTCCTTCTCTCCTCTCCACCCTCTATATCATATCTGTTCACTTCTCTTAAGAAGTTCAAGGAATTGTTGTGATTGTTGTATCTTCTTCCCCCGCCCAGCCTTTATTTGTTTGTGTATTTATTGATTTATTTATTTTTAGCTCCCACAAATAAGTGAGAACATGTGGTATTTCTATTTCTGTGCCTGACTTGTTTCACTTAATGAAGTCCACCAGAGGAATGGAAATCTTCATGACAAAGGGATGCCTGTTCTCCAATATTTATTGCAGCACTATTTACAATAGCCAAGAGTTGGAACCAGCCCAAATGTCTATCATCAGATGAATGCATAAGAAAACTGTGGTATATCTACACAATGGAATTCTACTCTGCTGTAAAAAAGAATGAAATACTACCACTAAGTTACTTTTTTAAAAACAACTTTCTCAAATTTTGATTAGCAAGAGTTACTGAGTATTGTGTTTTCATGAAAGTGGGCAGTGCTATGAGGTATACCCGTAAAATAGCAAAGTCAAATCTACAACCCACCTCAGATAATTTAATTATTTTATAGTTTTTAAGGAAAAATTTTTAAAGTTTTGGTTGCAAATATTTCAGAATGAGAGGTAGGTAAGATAAACTGGTGTCAGCCCGTGTGGGGAAAACTTTTTAAATAGTATTGTTATGATTATGTTACCATGATGAGAAAAAAGCAAGTAATACTATGCAGGTGTCTATGAGAAATGAGTTTTGGTTTAAAATGCACTACAGAGGGCTGGCCAGTTAGCTAAGTTGGTTAGAGCGAGGTGCTATAACACCAAAGTTAAGGATTCAGATCCCCCAAACTAGCCAGCCACCCCCAAAAAGAAATAATAACAAAATAAAATAAAATGCATTATAGATAAGAAATAAATTTGTGTTAGTGATATCTGGCCACAAATTAATTTTAATCCTTGAGTATTAGTTAAATGTTTTTGTTTTAGAAAGGCAAAGCAATTGAGCTAATATCAATTACTTCTTTTTCTTTTAATGTCTTAGGAAAAAAGGAACCTATGAGAAGTATGTTCCCACTTCCCATATAATAATCTGGGAGGAAGGGGCCAGTGGGGAGCTTATTGTAATGTATAGAAACAAGACGGAAGGAACCCCAAAAGAGAACACATACTGCATCATGGTTTAGGGAAAATATTATGTTTAACCTCTTATTTACTTAGTACTTTGAGATGCAGTTTGATTCTAATGACTTTGAGGAAAAATCACCAAACAGGGGCCACCTAAAGTTCATCATGGCCCCAAAGAGGACAATTAAGCCTCATGCATGCCAAGGGAGTTTCTGAGACTTTTCTGTTTGGAACCATGGATGAGAAAATTCTGAGGGTGAAGGCAGTGGACAGGCATCTGATATTACTTCCCTTTATTTAAGAAAAAATCTGTTATACCCAGGAAATAAGTGTGTACACACACACAAACACACACACACACACACACACACAGAGAGAGAGAGAGAGAGAGAACTAAGGTGATTGATTCTAAATACTGTGTGGACAGGCTGAGAGGTACTTTTAACAAGATGATTTCCTCTCCTCAAGTTTCTACAGTTAACATCATTATCGAACAACTGTCTTACTATCAGTACCCAAGAATACATAAAATGACCCTTCAGTTTTCCAGAACACAGGGTTCTGTCCACATCTAGTGTTCATATACTGCACCAAATCTCAAAGGTTTCTATGGCTTTTCTTCTAAAGAGCTTTTAGCATCAGAGATTTCTTTCTTTTTCAGTAAGTAGCAACAAAGATATGACAAGGATACCAAAACCAAGTGTTAGATTCCATTCATCTTGGTCAGACAGCACACAAATAGAAGGCACTTTTGCTTTCACTGGCTGGCAATAGCTATCTGTAACAGTAAAGATAGCAATTAACTGCTGAGTGCATACTATGCTGATTGCTTTACATATTGTAAAATTCCCACCAAATATAGGGGTGGTTAAAACAGAGACTCTTGAGTTAGACTGACCAGATGTTAATCCTGGTTTCAAAACATCATGACCTGAGTAACATCTAGCAGATTTTAACTGTTTATGACTCAGTTTCCTCATCTTCAAAATGCTGATATAATAATAACATCTACTGCATAGGGTTATTACGAGGATGCCTGAGTTGACATTTATAAGATGCATAGAATAATGCCTGGCATACAGTAATACAAAGGGTATAAAACAAACCCCGCAGGGCTGGAAATGCTTCCCCTATTTCAGATGGAGAAACTAAGTCTCAGAGAGGCTTATCAATTTTACATGGTTTGTAAAGGCCTGGATTTAGTAGAAGGATTAGAAATGAGTAGGTGTTGTCTATGAGAGACATTGCCAAGTCTGACTTATTAGTTATAATTTTTTTATTAGAATTAGCAGGACTTAACAACTCTTTAAAAACTTGAGGAGTAAAATACTTCTAAATATTTCTACACTCAACAAGAAAGCTAAAAGTGAAAGCTTCGTCTGTTATTTTTGGTTCAGTCAAAATGAAAAGCTTCTGACCACTTTCACAAACTGCTTTTAGAACAAAACACCTAAAAAGCTTCTTTTCATTTAGGTCACTGTACCTCCAGCTTGAACATTAATCTCTTTTTCATACTGTTCTTTTGACAGAATGTAACATAATTAAAGAGGGGAACTATAAACATGTAGTTGTTTTCTGCCCCACGTCATTTGCTGGGGAAATTTGGTGTAAAATTCTCTTTCCACACCCCCAAAATCCAGACATTCACATTTACAGCAAACATTCTTAAATGTGAATGCTTCTATGAAGTTAAAATACAATTCAGAAAGGACTTCACAGCAGTGTGTTCTGCAATTTGGGAAGGAGAGAATATCTTTTTACAAAATCACTTAGTGAGCCATTTTGAAAGCCTGAATAGAGGCTTGGTTTATAAGAAAAAGGTGGACTGTTAAAGAGTTTGCCTGCTTTTGTTTATTCCTTTTCATTTACATGGTGTAGTAGCATATTCAGCCAAAGGAATCTGAATTAATTCTAAGGTTCCTAATAGTAAAGCTATTGTTGATATTGTGTAGGAGAAACTAGGCATTATGGCAGCAACTAAATGCTTTGGGCATCAAGAATATTTCAGGTTTTTGGAGAAAGCCAAAGCATCAC
Organism: Cynocephalus volans; assembly: GCF_027409185.1. Classification (NCBI taxonomy): domain Eukaryota; kingdom Metazoa; phylum Chordata; class Mammalia; order Dermoptera; family Cynocephalidae; genus Cynocephalus; species Cynocephalus volans. Next base: position 40,746,312 of record NC_084461.1, on the reverse strand, counting down.
AAGGGCTTTTTCTGCCCTTTGCCTTCAGCCCACAGCCCCACTGATCATAATGGCTCCCAAACACAGGCATCCAAGATTTTGTCTCCTGTGGGGGAGGAGTAACTGAGTAGCTTTTGATGGCTCTCTGTGTGAAACTAAGAGAGGGAGGAAGAGATGACTCACACTGCATGTGACTGACTGGGACCCCAATTTTATGCAAGTTTTGTATATTTTGGAAAACATTTCTTAATCACACTTGAGCAGTCTTATTTATGAGACAACTTTTCTATTGCTGAATAATCATAGTATAAATGTGAAAGGTATTCGGTAAACTTTGGAGTGTCTTAAGTCAATGCTTAAGTCTCTTAATCAGTTCCAGGAGTCTTAAGTTAAACAACCAGAAGTTTTTGCCTCAAATACTCGGTTACTTTATTAAATGGGTCAAAATAAGCCCTAGGTGAAGAACTGAGAACTGGAAGACAAGGCACAGTATATATAAGAGAGGGGAAATTTCTTCTAGTTGAATCTTTGATTGGAAGAACATACTTTACCGTGGATTGATCCATGGTAATCATACCCCATGGGAATTTCCAAAACATAGCTTTGAGCATAAAAATAATTTTAAAATATTAGGAATAATAGCAATGATAAATTGGCATCCCATTTTAATTGCTTTCTCATATTATCAAATGAAAATGTATTGATTATGAAATAAATCTAGAACTTAGATAAAATCATTAAGAGGATAATAGAAATCTCATGCTCTAGAGACTGTTTATTGTCATATTATAAATGCCATGTACTTCAATATAAAAATAACTTTGTAGCTATATAAAATAGAGTGATAAAAGTCATTCATAATTTTCACAGATCAAGGACTAACCACAGTTAACCACTGTCGAATGGTCAAATAACGTAATTAATTTTGTTACATTAAGGAAATCCAAAACTTAATAGTTAATTATTGTAAGGTCAATTTAAAATCTTAGCCTAGTTAATACTAAGGTAATATCACATAAAAATTTCACATTTTCAATGCATGCTGCAATGGATTGGATATTTATGTCCTCCCAAAATTTGTGTTTTAAAATCCTAACCTCCAAGGTGATAATATTAGAAGATGTGGTCTTCGGGAGGTGATTAGGTCATGAGGGTGGAGCCCTCATGGGCTTAGTGCCCTTACAAAAGAGGCCTGAGAGATACCGCTAGCCCCTTCTACTATGTGAGGACACAGCTCTAGAAGGCACCAGCTATGAACCAGAAAGCAGGCCCTCACCAGACTCTGAATCTGCCAGTGCGTTGATGTTGGACTTCCCAACCTCCAGAACTGTGATAAATAAATTTCTGTTGTTTATAAACTACTCAGTTAATGGCATTTTATTATAGCAGCTTGAATAGACTAAGACTATGTATATAAAGCTAATAGTTCAGGTTTTCATGTAGGTCAGTCTCTTTATGAAGTCAAAATTAAGAAGTATATTTCAGTACCGAAAGTAAGTAGAAAAAAATCTTTATCTTTTAGAGTCCTCCACATTCAACTTAAATCCCACACTAAGATTTTTAAAAGCCTCATTATCTACTACATTATTATCCATACCCAGCAGTTGCTTGGGAACCACTCACAATTTAGACAGCTCAATTTTCTTTCCTCTCTTTAATCTCTGATGCAATTTCAATTCTAAATTTCAATTTAGAAATTTTGGCCAGTTGCACTCACAGCCCTAGACCAATGCCTCATAACTCGTTAGTCAATCTCTCTTCCTAAACATTGAGGCATTATAAAAAAAAAAAACTTCCCTCATAATGTGGGTAAGGAGAGAAATTCAGTTGCAAATAACTGGGGATTTTTGGGGGGATGGGAGGTGTATAGAAGATGGAAGAAGGAAAAACTGTGAACACTTTCCTGGTAATTTAATTTTTTCCTGTCAAAGGACCAAAATTTGAAGTTTTGTTGGATTAAATTAGCGATGCCCTATTTGAACTATAAAGTTGAGGCATTTTTTTATTATGTCCTAGGAATTATGAAATATCCAATAAGCCACATTAAAAGAATTGAAAAATAGATGAATGCAAACTCAATTGTGTGTGTGTGTGTGCATGCATGTGTTTTGAGTAAATGTGTCACTGAACATACATGTGAGCCTCTTGTAACCAGCAGCTAACAAGCACAAGGTTAAAGAAGGGAGTTTTGGAACTTAAATAGAAGATTGAAGATATTTCTTTGTAGATCATTAGAAATTTGGCTGAAGACTGGAAAATAGTTTCATGGGAAAGGACTGTGGTGCATTATAAATACTTCGGCAAACAAGAAGAATTATTATAATCTTGAAAAATAAAAATGAAGTCAAAATAAAATACTGTAATATAACGAGGAAAGGAAAAATAACATTTAAAAATATGAAAACCTTGTATATACACATATGAAAAGAACAATAAAATTACTGGAATTTTATGTCTTTCTATCACCACATTATGTAGAATGCAGACTGTAAATGGTAAAAACTAAATTATTGCAAACTAGCAGGATTAAACGTATGTTTAAATAGATATTACTGAGCTCGGATTGTAACTTCTGTTAATTCTTTTTTGTGGGTATTAGAGTGATTTCTTTCTGAAAAATAACATTTTAGATGGAAAAGTGTTAACAAATAAAAAGTAGACAAAATTCCAGATATATAAAAAGACATTTTAGTAGTTTTTTTACACATGCCACAGAACTACCAAAATTATAAGGTTTATTAAATTATTTTAGACCAAAATGGATATTTCTGTTCTAAAACACACAAAAATATCTGATTAGACTACGTACAATTCTCTTCTAATTTAATGTGCCTGTGAGTCACCTAAGGATCTTCTTCAAGGACAGATTCTAACTCAGTGGGCATTTGGAGGTGCCTGAGATTTTTGCCTTTCCAACATGTTGCTGCTGCTGTTACTGCTGCTGGTCCTGTTCTTCGACTGTATTTTGCATAGCAAATCTCTATGCCAGATTTGTCCAATAGCACTTGTGATGATGGAGACATTCTATATCTGCTGATGGTTATTGAGTAGTTGAAATGTGGCTACCATGACTGGGATACTGTATTTTTATTTAAAAAAATTTAAATTCAGTTTAAGTAACCACACATGAGTAGTAGCTACCTATGGGTCAGTGCAGGACTCTACACAATATAATGAATTATAAAAGTACCACTTATATATGGTCTGTGTAAATGCACACTGTCTGTGAATATGCTATACTTTGCAAGTCTTCATGAGAACACACATATACTGGTTGTGGAATAATGCACTTTAATAAATTCTCCAGTGAGATTTACTATCCTGGCAGCTATTCACTGAGAAAATTCACTCTGGAATGTTCTAAATTTCACCTGTGGGAGAATGGAAAATAGAAAATGAGTCATCAAGAAATGTTGCAGATTACCAAGGACCTTTTATTAGTATATGTGCTGCCGAAGCGAGCACTACCAAGGACCTTTTAAAGCAAAATAAACTGTTCCTGTTTTTTCTTTCAGCTAATTGAAATTCACAAAGTCATATACACAATAGAAACAAGAATCTTGTGCAATCAGAACCCTATTTTTGCCAAAATGATTTCAATTTCAGATAAGCTTTTACTTTATGATCGTTTTCAACAGGATAATGGCAACGTCAAAGTCTTTTCGGAGCCATGTGACAATAAAGCTACATGTCATGGATCTGAAGCCCAGACAAGAGAATCATAAATGAAATTCTGCTTTTGCTCCTGATATCCCCTGCTTTCTATCTTGGCCTTGGGCAAGGTGCTTCTCCTCATAATATTCAGCATGCACATAAACATAAATACATAATGACAAATGGTGATATAAACATTCATTGCTCAAATAAATATAGTCATAGTGATACCAATAACAGTGATGAAAAGAAGAATATTTTACCCTTGTACATTACTTTGAAGTTTACAAAGTACTTTACACATAATATTCTTATTAAAACTGAGTTAAGATAGCGAGCAAAATGCTTAATAAATGCTGTTCATGGTTTTATTTTTGCATTTTTTTCTTTTCTTAATACACTTCCAAAGAATATAATGTTTTAGTCTCAAGCTCCTTCGGAAATATGTTTTGATGCTTTGCAGCTACCATTCTCCTTCTCCTGAACCGGTAATTATCATCATCTTCATTTTCATGACAATGTCCCTAAAAACTAGAATGCTTCCATTCTAGCTTTTATATCAATATTTTTCATGTCTTCTTGAAAGCCAGTGGTGTTTTATGCAAAATCATAGGTTCTCTCCAATTTATAAGAACTGTATTTCCTCTTTTAAACCGTACCTCTAGCAAAAGGCAAAAGAAAATTAACTTCCAAAATCTATAGAATAAGAAAAATTAAGAAGTACTTTGGGTTGCTAATATGCATCCATAAACCATAGAGTAATATTAAAAACAAACAAAAACAACTAAACCTTGTTGCATGAAACAATATTCCCAGATAACCTATGTCTTGAAAGTTGTGTCTTTGAAAATCATAACCAGAATTCCAACCTCTTGAAATTATACTCACAAAAGTATATGATGTTGCTAAAATTTCCAAATTATAAACTGTTTAACACAATTAATTTGATTTGTTGTTCAAGGGATATGAAAAAGGGCATCTCAAAGCTTATGTTTATAATGAAGGAAGCAAAGTCAAATATATATATATATTATTCATGTTAGAAAAATTCCAAATTAAAGTCAGATTTATTTATTTATGATCCTTTTAAACATTTTTATTAACATTTTAAATATTTCTTTTAAGTTTTATCACCTCTTAACATAAAGGGGGGAAGGGCATAAACTCAATTATAAATGCAGAAACATATAATACCATTTCATCTTAAAAATGTAACAGCCATTAAAGTATTCAATCATAGTGCTTTACAGTGAATTTATAAATCCTTTATTTCAACATTCTCAATTTTCAAATAACAGCAGTGAGCTGGAAAGAAGAAAAGGTTGGTTGTTTACTCATCCACTAAACTTTTAAAAAGTGTCTAAGAGGTGCCAAGTGTCTCAGTCAATAAAATGTGAGATGAATTAAACATAGTCCTGCCCTCAAGAAGCAGACAATTTAGTAAGAATGTAGACACATACTAAAGCATAATATGAAATTGGAAGTGCTACAATAGAAGTTTGGGTGAAGGAGCAAGTACCATCCCTATACGATGGGTGGGGATGCTTCATAGGGAAGGAAATTTTGAGCTAGTCAGTAGTGGGCTACAGATAGGAATCCATATTTCTGGGTTATTTATTTATTTGGTCCAATGTTCTTTTATGTTAGATACAAAATGCTGGCCCAGTTGTAATGAGGAATATGCTGTAGTTCCCTTGGCCCTAGTGCTTTGCATTCTAGTATTTTGAAAGAATTTCACTCTAATGACAAAGACTGAGGTTTTTATTTCATTAATTTGCATAAATTAGCAATTTTATCCAAGCTTTTCTCACATTTTACATAAATATCCTAGCACAAAATTTGACTTACATGGATTTATGTATGTTTAATGGAATATTAAATGAGAATTTTCCTCTTGCCTCATAGTTTTGGCTAAAGCCTTAATATTGAGAATAGTAGGTAATTACTAGTCCCACGTGTTAACGAGTATCTTTAGGACTAAAAAAGGGACCAGACTTTTTCCAGAATTCATCAAGCCACATTTCTCACTTCCCAACTATATAAAGAACAGAAATATAAAGGCCACTGAAAAAAAAAATCTTTGATATAGGGAATTATTGGTCTGAGGCAAAGAGGAGGTGAGATTCCTACCATTTCTCCGGGAAGGAATCTTACTCCCAAGCAGGAAGGTTGCTATATTAATTTCCTGGGGTTGCTGGTACAAACTGGGTGGATTGAAACAACAGCAATTCATTCTCTCACAGCCCTGGAGGCTGGAAATCCAAAATTCAGGTGTTGGCAGGGCCATGCTCCCCCAAAGCCTCTTTCTTCCTTGCCTCTTCCAACTCGTAATAGTCCCCAAATGCTTTCATTTGTGACACCACAACTCCAATTTCTGTTTCTGTCTTCATGTGGCATTTTTTTGTGTCTGCTCTTCTCATCTTTAAAAGACACCCATCATACTTGTTTACTCTTAGAACCACCTCAATGACCCCACCTACAAAGACCCTATTTCCAAATAATGTCACATTCACAGCTACCTGAAGATAGGACTTCTACATTTTTAGAGGGGTGACACAATTCAACCCATAACAGCTGTTGAATTGAACTTTTTAACTGAATTTATAACAACATTCTTCACCTTAAACAATAATATCAAATGTTTCACATGTGACAAAGCTTTATTTTGAATCAAGGCTTTCACATTATATTCAAATTTTACTTTGATAGTATGAATTGCTATATATTCATTTTTAGTGCCGTGTGCCCCTCCTCACTAATACAGAGCAGGTTGCAGTGTCTGTAATTTACTTCAAAGTCATTCAGCAGAGACGGAGTGAAATTATTAATGCTGGTTAGGTTATTATTATTATTACTTTTAAGTGTACAAATTTATTTAATTGGGGGGGATACAGTATTGACTACCTTTACTTGTGTACAATATGATGATCAAATCTATAATATTAGCATATTCATTATTATACATCATAATTATTCTTTGTACCCCTTACCCAACTTCTCCCAATACCCCCTGTCCCTCCCCCTTTCCCACTTCTAGTAAACATAGATTAGTTCTCTTCTTCTGCAAGCTCAACATATTGTGGTCTTTCTTTCCTTCCTTCTTTCTTAGCACTTACTTATGAGTGTGGATATGCAGTATTTCTCTTTTTGTGCCTGGCTTTTTTCACTTAACCTAATTTTCTCCAAACTCATCCACGTTGTTGTGAATGTCAGAATTTAATTCTTTTTTTTTAATGGCTGAGTAGTATTCCATTGTGTATATATACCACATTTTCTTTATACAGTCTTACGAGGATGGACATTTAGGTTGATTCCAACTCTTGGTTGTTATAAATAGAGCTGTGATGAACATTGGAGGGCAGGTGTCCCTTTGACATGATGATTTCCATTCCTTTGGGTATATACCCAGCAGCGTGTTTGCTGGATCATATGGTAGATCTATCTGTAGTTGTTTGAGAGACCTCCATACTGTTTTCCATAATGGCTTTACTTTTTACAGTCCCACCAACAGTGTAGAAGAGTTCCTTTTTCTCCACATCCTTGCCAGAATTTGTTATTCTCAGTTTTTTAAGTAGTGGCCAGTCTAACTGAGGTGAGATGACTTCTCAATGTAGTTTTGATTTGCATTTCCCTGCTGATTAGTGATGTTGAGCATTTTTTCATGTAACTGTTGGCCATTTGTATGTCTTTCTTGGAAAAATGCCTATTCAGCTCCCCTGCCCATTTTTTAATTGGATTATTATTATTATTGTTTTTACTGTGAAGTTGAGTTCATTGTATATTCTGGATATTAATCCCTTGTTGGATGTACAGTTTGCAAATATTTTCTCCTGTTCTGTAGGTTGTCATTCCTCTCTGCTGTTTCCCTTGCTATGTAGAAGCTTTTAAGTTTTATATAATCCCATTTATTTATTTTTTCTTTTTGTTATTTGTTACATTGTTTCTGAAAAGGATAAGCAAAAAAGAGAAAGGTTTGGGTTACAATAACAGAATATCATAGACTGGGTGGCTTATAAACAACAGAAATTTATTTCTCACAGTTCTGGAGACCAGTAAGTCCAAGATCAAGATGCCAGAAAATTTGGTGTCCAGTGAAGGTCAACTTCCTGGTTCATAGATGGCCATCTTCTAGCTGTGTCCTCATATAATGGAAGGGGTCACGGAGCTACTATTGTCTGAATGTTTGTGCACCCCCTCTCCAAATTCATATGTTGAAAACTAATCACTGATGTGATACTATTAGGAGGTTGGGCCTTTGGGATGTGAGTATTTCATGAGAGCAGAGCCTTCATGAATGGGTTTAGAAGCCCTGATAAAAGAGGATTAACACTGTCTAAAAGAGTCCCCTTCCACTAAGTGAGGACACAGCTAGAAGGTGCCATCTGTGAACTGGAAAGTGGGTCCTTACCAGCCACTGATTTTGCCAGCATCTTGATCTTGGACTCCCCAAGAACCTTGGACTTCTTCTAGCCCTCATGAATTAATCACCTATCAAAGGCCCTACCTCCTAATGTTGGGAAAATGCCAAAACAATTTTCACATAAGTCTGTTTTGTCCTTGAAGTAATATTTTGTCTTTGAAACAATGTTAGCTTGTTACACTAGTCTGGCCTCTAATCACTACTTGCATTTTTTGCTTCTGTAACCAAGCTCGCTTATCTATGCTAGCCTAGTGAATGCTGAGAAAAGAAAAAACAAACAAACAAACAAACAAACAAACAAACAAAAAACCCTGGAAGAGTCTGCTTATAAAAACTTTGTGAGACCTGAGCTCAGGGTCCAGATTTTCAAGCATTAGCATGTCTGGGCCCACAGGCATAATAAATACCTTACTCTCCAACCCTCTAAGTGCTGACCACTTCTTGCCAAGTCCATTTCCACAACATTTTTGGTGCATTGGCTAGGAAGCAAATAGGACTGGCCCTTTGAGCCACCAGTTTGGGCGTGTGGCTCAGCTGGATCGGCGATACCACAGAGGACTGAAGCAGGCACTGCCCTGCTATTTTGTCAGGGCTTCAGTTCCATTAGGACCTCACCAATCCTAGGGAGTGCCTGCCTGACTGGACTCAGCAGAGGGAAGGACCATCCAGACCTTCCCCCACTGCCTTCTGCAAGACAGTTAGGCACCCCCCCCTTAAGTTTAGTCAGACCTGCCTCCAGGCAGAAGGGGAGCTTGGTCACCTCCCGAAAGGGCCTCTTTGAGTGCCCAATCGGTCCCTGAATATTTGTGCCAGACCTTGTAATAAGGCCCATCTGGTTGGGGACCTGTGGCGGGGCCCTTCTGTTCAGCTGAGGTCAGGGTTTGGGGGAGGGAAATGTTTAACCTCTGAGTGAGTGTGAGTGTGTGTGAGTATTTGTGTACGGAACCAAGTGATAAACACAGTTTCTGAATGGGTCCCAACCTGCAGTTCTATGGTCATGTCATATGGCATAATGGTGATTCCAGTCCCTGGTGAACTGGACCAGGCCCAGGGTTTATACACGTACACCTTAGCCAAGACGGACCTAAAGTCATAAGGGACGCAGCCAGGTGATGCCTGTGTGATCTTCCTCTCTTCCACGGGGTGGGGGGCTCCCTACTTTTGTCTGTCTTGCATCTCTAATGCAGGGAGGGATCTGGAAGGGGTCCCACATGCAGCAGAGGGAAAAAGCCTTTGTTAATGCTTGAGCACACTCTAGCATCCTCGAAACAGAGGCAAACGCTTCTTTTCAGACCTAGGCAATGTTTACTTGACTCCTGAGGACTTTCACATTGTTTGCTCCAAGAGATCCACTGCCTATTCTGCCACAGAGTTCCCCTCCCCATGCATGAGTTCCATACATCCCCGGGGGTGAAGGCCCCCCTAAGCCACTTGGAGGGGAACCCACCCTCTTTTTGCTTTAGTCTGTCTCCCCTTTTAGTAAAGCATTACTTGCTTTACTGCTGGGTACGTTGTTCATTTCTATGACTTTGGAATCCAAGAGACTAATTTAATTACTATCAAGAATTGGAAAGCTCTGGACACCAGAGAAGACTCTAGCTGCAAGGAGGCAAGTAGCCAATGGGACTATTTTGCTCCCATGTCTCTGCTGCTGGTGAATCTCTTCTGCAATCCACAGCCTAAATTCTGACAAGGCAATGCTTTATTCTCTTTTACTCTCCTTTCTTCCCCTTTTCTTCCTCTTTAAAGTGACTGCCAGACAACTACAACTTAAACTCCTTTCAACCTGTGAGAAGCATGCTCCCTCTGGCCGGCAGCAGCTTGCCCTGATGGGTAACTAGCAGAGGTGGGAAAACCAGTCCTACATCATGAAGACCTTGCTTGAACAGGTTCCCCTTGATGGGGAATGCATGAGAATGGTGGGAATTCATTCCCACGCCTCCAAAGAGACTGGAAGTCTGGAAGCTGCTAAAATTCTCTTTACCTTTCTCTGAATGTCTGAGCCCTCTTCTGCTGTTTGGTTGGACTATATCCACTACTGTATAGGTGCTCCCTGGAGGGCTCCTGGCTATGCTTTGTTTCTCTGATTTGAATCTAGTTGGTACTTATCTTCTTTGTGCTGACAGCAGTGGGAAAACTGTTTTTACCAATTACTACGTCAGTGGAATGGGTTGGCACCACCGATTGGGACTAGGTTAAACTGGACCCCACTGCTCTTCTTTCCTCTTTGTTTGTTTGCTTGGTTAGGCCTTTAGTTGTGTACCGGTAATCTGAATGAGCCTTCCAGTCCTTGCGCCAATGCTCTTTGGGGCATAAACGCCTGAGGCAGGAACAGGAGACTAAATATGGGGACAAGTGCTTCAAAACCTACTGTCCTTAAATGCATGTTAAAGAATTTTCAAAAGAGCTACTCTGGAGAGTATGGAATTAAAATGACCCCCGGGAAACTCCAGACCCAGTATGTATTAGAATGGCCCACCTTTGGGGTTGGGTGACCTTCAGAAGGGACCCAAGACCTCCCAAATGTTTGAGCAGTTTATGAGGTCATAACAGGAGAACCAGGGCACCCAGGCCAATTTCCATACATAGACTCCTGGTGGGCAATAGCTTTGACCCTGCCACCCTGGGTCTGGTTTTGTGTTTATAAGGGAAAATGTAAAGTTCCAGAAGTAGGAACACAACCAGTGAGAAACAAAAAGGCCTATATATCAAGGGGATCCAGATGAAGAACTCTTGACCCCACCATACTCCACTTCTTCAGGGACACTTGGCCCTAGACATCCCTTACCAGACAGCCCCCCAGCTTCAGTCCTGCCAGCCCCACCGGCATTGTTGCCAGAGAGTTCAGAAAGTCTTGAGCTGGCAGGAAGATGGCTCCACTCCACCCAACAGGTTCCAACACTCCAGATGCCCCTACGGAGACCTGAGATGCACAGCAAGTCAATCCAGATTGCAGTGTACAGCCAGGGCACCCCCTCTTCTACTACCAACCCTTCACAACCACAGACCTCTTGAATTGGAAACACTATACCCCATCATATTCAGAAAAGCCCCAGGCTCTCATCGGTCTCTTGCAGTCGATTTTCCTTACCCATCAACTCACCTGGGAAGACTGTCAGAAGTTACTCCTCATTCTCCTCAGCACTGAGGAAGAGCAACACAACCTGACCAGAGATAGGCAATGGTTGCAATAGCAGGTACCTACAGCCGCAATGGATCCCGAGACCTGGGTGATAGATGCTGCTCCAGACCCTGCACCAAACTGGGACTTCAATGAAGAAGAAGGAAGAAATCAACCCCGCTGATATAGAGAGACGCTCCTGGCAGCAGCCCTCAATCGAGACCAGAACTCCATATGGAAAAAGAAGAACCCCTGCTGAGGAGGAGGACAGGCACCCTACAGTCCAACCAGTGTGCTTTCTGCAGGGAGTTTGGCTATTGAAATAAAGGGGCCCAAAAGCAGGGAGAAACCCCAGCCAACGTCCCAAGACAAGGCACACTCTGGAAAGAAAAGATATTAGCCTGAATCGTCGAGCCAGGAGTTCCAGAACCTCTTTGGCCTTGTGGGAATAAACTCAGATTAGGAAAGACTAGGCTCCCTGTTCCTGGGCCCCCAGGAGCCCATGGTCAAAATAGTGGTAGGGGGCCAACCTATGACTTTTATGTTGGACACTGGGGATGAACATTCTGTAGTTACCTGCCCAGTGGCTTCATTCTCAGGTCGAAAGGCTACCATTGTTGGTGCTACAGGGACACAAGCAGACCAGCCATTCTGCAAGGCCTGAACTTGCCACCTTGGGGGTCACAGGGTGACTCATGAATTCCTATTTTGCTCAACTGTCCAGTACCCCTACTAGGAAGAGATTTGCTGAGAAAACTAGGTGCCTGTTGATGACAGGAAGAAAGACAATCAAAAATAAGGAGAAAATTCTCCAGCTCCTCGAGACAGTTTGGGAGCCCACCCAAGTGGCCATTATACACTGTAAAGGACATCAAAAGGGCACTGTCAGGATCAGTGAAGAAAAATGCTCGGCTGATTAGAAGGCCTAGAGAACAGCCACCCAAACAGAGCCTACTAAAAGCCTGAAGAAAATTGCCAAAATCATGCTGGTACCAGAGATGGCACAGCAGATAAAATACACAAAAGAGGAGTATCAATGGGCAGAAAAAGAAGGTAGAATTAAAACCCCCAGTGGATGGTGGAATATCCCAGGCCACAGACTGATGATTCATCAATGACTGGCCCACCAACTAGTCCTAGAGTATCACAAACTGACTCACTGGGGAGAAATGGCCCTGGAGACCACTCTGAGTTGCTACTATTTCATCACAAGCTTGGCTTCCCTGTGTGCCCCGGTCACCTGCCGATGCCCCACTTATTTCCAAAACAATGCCAAGCAAGGACCCCAGCCGACCCCTGAAGTCCAGCCAGTTGAGACATCGCCCTTCGAAGACCTGGTAGTGGATCTCACTGAAGTAAAGTCCCATAGGAGCTACAAATATTTGTTGTGATGACATGTACCTTCACTGAATGGACCAAGGCATTGTCCACCTGTTCTGAGCAAGCCCAGGAGGTTACAAAGGCCCTGTTAAGGGAAGTTGTCTCAAGGTATGGACTCCCTCTGACTATAGGGTCAGACAATGGGCCAACATTCATTGCAGAGGACGTTCAAGGACTGGCCAAAATGCTGGGGATAACATCGAAGCTTTATACAGCATACTGACCACAGGGCTCAGGGAAAGCGGAATGCATGACCCTAAAGACCTTAAAGACTACTTTAGCTAAGCTTTGCCAAGAGATGGGGCTACCCTGGGTAGATATGCTTCCCTTAGCTTTGCAACAGGTCCGGTGTATGACAGGACCAACAAGATAGTCCCCTTTTAAAATCATGTATGGGAGTCTACCCCTGCTTATAGCTAGACTGCAGGGGGACCCTCACCAGCTGGGGGAGGTATAGATGTCACAGTACTTACAGTCACTGGCTAGGACTTTCAAGCAAATAACAGTTCTGGAACGAGCTCCCTTTCTTTTAGGAAGCTGGGCACATCAATTCCAACTTAGTGACACAGTATGGGTAAAAGACCAAAAAAAAAGGCTCCTTTAAAGCCAACTGAGATGGGGCCACACATAGTTGTATTAACTACTCCTACTGCAGTTAAAGTTACCGGTTTAATCCCCTGGATCCATCATACGTGGGTGAAGCAGGCAGCTTCCTTTGAAGATGCCACCTCGTGGTCCTTGAAAGCTGATCCCTCCAACCTGCTCAAGGTCTGGTTCCACAGACGTCCTGCTAATCCGGCAGCTGATTAGCCTGTGCATGACTGAAGCCTGAGGAATCGACGACCCCTGTATCAGCCACTCTGGAGGCTGGCTGATCCATGCGTGGCCGAAGCTTGAGGATTTTGTCATTGTGGGATATAATGAGTACACTGATAAACTTTTATGAAATGATAAGCGTACGTTACCCCTTGCCTTTAGTTTTTGTTATATTGCTTACCTTGCTATTTGCCATAGGACTAACAACAATTGCTCCAAAAGATTGGAATAAAATGGAAAAGCTATTACTAGCATTCCTTTATCTCCTGTCAACAGGCTGTTTCTTAGGCATCTCCTGGTGGTGATGTGCCTTTCAAATAAACCCTTTCTTTGCTCTGTCTGCCTGTCAAGACTGTTAAATTTTATTCTTGGATAAATGAAATTAGTTCACGTTCCCATACAAAAATCGTCGGGAATAAATTTCAAGGGATTTTTCGGTAACTGGTTTGATATGTTTGGAGAGTTCAAAACATTGATAGAAGCAGTCCTATTCACTTTAGGTATCTGCCTGATCTTATCCTGCCTACTCCCTCTGTTCATGCATAGCATTCATGCCACCATAGAAACTCTGGTTGAAAGAAAAATTGCAAGTAGCCTTAACAGGCTATGCCTCCCTCAAGACTCTCTTAGACCCCAAAAGCGATGCTGAATAAGGTGATGTTCACTCAAATGTTTAGAAAGCATCAAAGGGGGGAAATGTTGGGAAAATGCCAAAATAATTTTCTCATAAGCCTGTTTTGTCCTTGAGGTAATATTTTGTCTTTGAAACAATGTTTTCTTGTTACACTAGTCTGGCCTCTAATCACTACTTGCATTTTTGGCTTCTGTAACTGAGCTTGCTTTTTTATGCTAGCCTAGGGAATGCTGAGAAAAGAAAAAAAAAAATGTGAAAACTCTAGAAGAGTATGCTTATAAAAACTTTGTGAGATCTGAGCTTGTGGTCCAGATTTTCAAGGATTAGCTTGTCTCGGCCTGCTGGCCTACTAAATACTTGACTCTCCAACCCTCTGAGTTCTGACTGCTTCTTACTGAGTCTGTTTCCACAATACTAATACTATCACATCGGGGTTTAGAATTTTAAGATATAAATTTGGGGTGTGGGCCACATATATTCATCCTATAGTAGGTTCGACTATGTGTCAAATTAAGAACTCTGTTCCTAAATATGTGTATTGTTCACTTATCAAACTGTGGCAGAAGGTGGAAGTAGAGAGGTTCTCCAAATCCATCTCAGATTGTGATTTTATTAAGAAGAATAGGAGGAGGAAGAAGAGGAGAAGGAGGAGAAAAAAAAATCTAGGGCAATTACTAAACCAGTGTTTTCCCTGACAATTTAGCACGAATGGTCACCATGCTCTTACCCAATCACTGACCCACCCTCTTTGCACACCCCATTCTTCCATTCTATATATTCCCATTATCTGTTATGTGGTTACTTTTTGCTTTTTAATTTTCATGTTATTAATCCCCTTCATTTCATTCTTCACCCTCTGTGTATCCTTCATCCCATTCATAAATGTTGTCTAAATCAACATTTACTCTAATTTAGATATATTAATAAAAATTATCACTAATGAAGCTTATAAATTCCTTTTCTGCTGACCACCCTCCCATGAGGTTTTATTTAAAACTTTTTAAGAATTAAATAATACTTATAATTAATGATCCATAAATTTTTTTATAGATATTCAGTGTTGGTTCCACTTTCATAATCTCCTACCCATTTCAAAATTCTGCAATCAAATCAACGTTTCTAATGGCTTCTGAGAATCTCTTCCCTTAATGCATATTATGAATTTTTACCTGTGTCAGTTTGAAATGAGTAGATGATACATTCAGAATTCTGTTTCAGAATGTCAACAGGTGTCCCCAATCAAGTAGTTTTGCAATTTCTGTACACAGTTCTGCACAATGACCAAACCTTTGTTGAACATAATGGAGCTAGCAATGTTTCTGTGTATTTGGCAGTCTCAGACACATATACAGTTTAAAAATAGAGGCATTTGTCCTGGTTCATTTGCTCCTAAGATCTAGAATACATACTTTATTTAGTAATAAAGATGCATTCTTTTTTCAATTTGTCAATCAATATGAGTTAAAATGCCTAATTTGTAGAGTATTCAATTTTTGAAAACTGAAGACATGATAAGAAATTTTTAGACGGACAAAAATATTCTTGGCTTTAAGACTGTTACTTTAATACACAATTATGATACTATTAGATTACTGTGAAGCCAGTAAGTCTAGATTGTAGAAATATATCTATGTACATAGATAGACCTTAATGATACATTAGTAAGTAAAAAGTTTCTCAAAACGTTCACTTGTTAAATGCTGTCAGTCTCTTTGAGTTGCTATAACAAATGACCATAGACTGGGTGGCTTAGAAACAACAGAAATTTATTTCTCATAGTTCCAGAGGTTGGAAGTCCAAAATCAAGATGCCAGCAAGTTTGGTGTTTGGTGAGGGCCCATTTACTGGTTCCTGACAACCATCCTCTCACTGTGTCTTCACATGTGAAAGGGGCAGAAAAGCTCCCTTGGGCCTCTTTTATGAGGGCACTAATCCCGTTCACAAGGGCTCTGCTTTCATGACCTAAAAAATTCCCAAAGGCCCCACCTCCTAATACCATCACCTTGAGAATTAGGATTTCAACATATAAATTTGGGGGAGACACAAACATTTAGACAATAGCAAATGCTATATTTAGTCTATATTTTTATAAACAGAAACACAGACACACACATAAATATGAAACCAAATGTCTATAAATATATACTTTAAGATTATAATAGTGCTTATTATTAGGTAGTGAAATTATAGATGATTAGCTTTATTTCTGTGTATGTGTATGCTTTTTAAATTTTCAGTTATTAAGCATGAACTTCTTTCTGGTTGGAAAATATATTATTTTTATATGTGTATGTATGTAATTTCTTCTTCCTCAAACAATTTTTTTTCTGAAATCTACCTTCCTGTAGAGATTGTGCACTAAGTGAATATTTAACCACAAATAAAAGTTAACAGCATCATTTCTAATTATATTTCAAGATGAGTTTCTGCTGAAGTATGAACCTTCATTCTTTAATTCTTGTTAACACAAAGAATTGATTTCGAGGTCACCACAGACATCAAAAGGAGAGGACCTTATTCTGTAATTAAGTTTTTCTAATACAATACAACTTTCACGGATAAAGCAATTTGCTTTTTAAATGCTTATGGATGATTTAAAGTCAGCCATAACCCATGTAAAAGCATTGCTAGGAGAGAAGTCTTATTCCGTGATGGCTGAGATAAAAGAGTTTCACTGTTTGTTTACTTCTTCAGGGAAAACAAAGTACCACTGAGAGAATGTATTAGGCAATTTAACAATTGACAATTGGAAAATTAGGCAATTTAACAGTATGATTCACTAACTACTCCTTTTGGAGGAGAATAATTTATCCTGCTGTATTTTGTAAAATTCTGAGAATTCGTTTAGGTATCAAAGACGGTGACCATCATGACTACACATAATCTGTAATAGTCAATTCATTTCAATTAAGCAAATGCTCATGAACAATCACTTTGTTTTGCTCGGCTGTGAGCCTAGTCCAAACACAATTCCCATGTAAAATCGGGAAAACAGCATTTCATAGCTCTGCATTGGACAGGTTACACAATCTCTCTCAACTTCAGTTTCTTCAGGTGGAAAATGGGGATTATAATTACTTAATAGGGTCAAGTAAGTCAGAAAGATGAGGGCCCAAACACACGTCACCAAGCTAAGTTAGAGAATGTCACCTTCTCAAATGCAAAATGTATTTCTTTGGCACTCACCCATTTGAAAAATTGATTTATAGATGAGTTTATGGAGTATCTCTAATTAATCCCTAATCGATTTTTTATTAATCCCTCCTATATTTAATCAAGGAAGCCAAGGTACCTGGGTATTTATCAATTGTATTGTTATGAGGTACTATATCTGAGATAATATTCATGGATCTCTTTGATAAAGAGAATTAAAGAAGGAAATTATGTCATCGTATCTATAACTAGTATATGGATTAGTATGAAATTGGAAAGATGTAAACAAGAAATACTTTATTTTTCCTTCTTCATTACCTTCAAATATTTGCGGTTAAATCTCTCTTCACTATCCTTTAAAGATTTCTTGGGTAAATTCTGTAATTCTCTGACTAGTTTTAGATTTTAAATTCCAATCCACTCTATTTTAATGGAAAACCTCAAACTCGTATTCAGGGTTCTGCTTAGATCCTCTCCTCTCCCCAGTGCTGTGATTTAGTTTCGAAGGAATCAGAAAAGTGGAGAAGATGTGGTCAGCTCTTCCATATTCCCCTTCCCTTCCTCTACCAGGTCCATCTCCTCCAGCATTTGGAGGACCAGAATTAGTGTTTAGAGCAAAGGGGGCAAAGACTTTTTACTTAATGGCTGTACCAATAGTCCCCCCTTATCCACGGGGTATACCTTCCATTCCAAGACCCCCAATGGATGCCTGAAACCGCAGATAGTACAGAGCCCTATATATACTATGTGTTTTCAATCTGATAACCCAGATAGCTACTAAGTCACTAACGGGCGGGTAGCATAGATGGTGGAGGGACAATGAACAAAGGGATGATTCACATCTGGGGTGGGACAAAGCTATTTGCAGGGGATTTCATCACACTACTCAGAAGGGCGTGCAATTGTGCAATTTTAAATTTATGAATTGTTTATTTCTAGAATTTTCCATTTAATATCTTAGACCCTAATGGATGGCAGGTAACTGAAACTGCAGATAGTGAAACCAGGGATAAAAGGGGACTTCTATATTATAGAAGTTCTCTTCTGCGTTTTGAGGCTTCTGTAGCCTCAACTGACTGTTTATGCCTCTGAGTAGCAAGAGTGAAAGTAGCCATCTCATAGAGCACACATGTTGGAGGTGGGGCTCAGGTGGTGCTATGGGTTAACTGTGTCCCCCAAAATTTCATGCATTAGAAACTTAATCTCCATTGCAACAGTGTTAAGAAGGTGGGAAATCCTATTATGGTAATTTAAAAGCAGGACCTTTAAGAGGTGATTAAACTATGAGAACTGTATCCTCTTGAATATGTTAATCCATTGATGGCTTAATGGGTGGTCATGGGCATGGCTACGATGGCTTTAAAAGGAGAGCAGATGAGAAGGTTAGCTCCCTCCTGCTCAACCATTTGCCATGTGACACCCAGCATCTGTGTGGAGAGTCACTACCAAGAACAAGGCCCTCATGAAATGTGTTCCCTGGACTTTTGGCTACCCAACTTTTAAAACTGTAGGGAATAAACTTCGTTTATTCATAAAATACCCAGTCTCGGCTATTCTGTTATAAGCAACAAAAACAGACTGTAGTATAACTTTCTCATTTCTGCTGTGCCAACTTGACCTTCATCCTCAATACACAGCAGATGTCCCAGTTTTTGACTACTGCTTATCTCCTTCATTATTACATTCTGTAGGCCCAGAATGATCAGAGTCTAGGACAACTTACTTTTGAGTATACCCTTAAAAACCAAGCCACAGCTTGCCCTAAGTTTCTATCATTTTCCTGTTGGTAAGATAGAGGAAAGAGTGATACATAGTTTTATAGAAAAAAATCCCTAATTTATGCAAAAGAGGCAATAAAGAAGAAGTATTTTGTAAGAACATTTTAATGAACGTGCTAGGTAGATGTCTTGCCAGAATTTTTCCTACCTAGAAGGAAGCTTAGATAGTCATTTGCAAAGGCAAATCTAAGGATTATATTTCATTTAGCTTTCTTAATTGACTTTTTATATATAACAACTTTATTGAAATATAATTCATATACCAAAAATTCACCCATTTAAAGTGTATAATTTAATGGGTTTTAGTTTTCTGTGTGCAAATATGACCATAATCAATTTAAAACATTTTCATTACTCCAAAAAGAAACCCCAAACCAATTAGCAGTCACTTCCCATTTCCACTCTACACCACCCTCCCCCTACCCCAGCCATTGGCATCCACTAATCTATACATTTGCCTCTATAAAAATCTGTCTCTAGAAATTTGTCTATTCATCACATTTCAGATAAATGCAATTATAAAATACGTGGTCTTTGGTGAATGGCTTCTTTGCCTTACCATAATGTTTTCAGGGCTCATCCCAATTACAGCATGTGTCAGTATTTCATTCCTTTTTACTGTCAATTAATATTTAGTTAGATGGAAAAGTTTTGAAGCCAGTCTTTGAGGTTTTCTCTTATTCCAACAGGGCATTTCTTAGCTTTCTATCTCCTTGGTTCTCTCTAGTAAACTAGCTGGCGTACAACTTAGACTCTCTTAATTGCCTACCACCAAAATATCCACTATGTTTAAGATCACCTTTATGCTTGAAATTCCACATACTCTGTTATAAATAAAGTCAGGTCCTTTGAGGAGGGTTTCCAAGCTCTGTGTTCTTATGGACTGCCTCTCCCCCTGGACAAAATCTCTGAGCCACTGCTCAGGTGCTTTGGGCAGGGACAATGGCTCATTTCTCTCAAAGACGCACCCCTGCTTTACAAGCACAGTGTTCAGTGAAGGCAGTAGACTGTGGTCTTCTTGGCTTGACTCTTCTGGTGTGGAACCTCCACCCTATGAATTAAGACAAGGGTGGTCAGGGCCATGCCAGCTAGAACATCCACCCTATGGGTAGGGAATCAATGGAGAAAAGGAACCCCCAACTTATGGTGCATCCATCTGAAATGCAGCCTCTGCAATGCAAAGATTGAGGGTAAGGATGCGAAATGCCGGCCGCCTGTTCCTTCTAGAGAGGTACCGGAGCCCTTAACTGGGAGCTGGAGGGAGTGGGATCTCTGTTGTCTTGGCAACACCCACCCAGAGTGAAGCTTTGGCCATGTTAAACTGGTGATGATAGAGAGGGAGAGAGAGTGCTGCAGACACTTGATGCTCCTACCAAGATTTAGATTTTTTTCAATCAATGTTTCTCCATGTGTTATAAGCTCTTAGGTCAATTCCCAGATATTTTACATGTTTTATTTTTTAAATTTTATTATTATTATTATTATTTACAATTGTTATCATTACAGTTGTTTCACTGGGGAGCAGTTGTGTAAAAGCTCCTTATGCTATCATACGGGAGGAAGATCTACTAAGTTGAATTTTTGAGAGCTACATGATTTTAAAACTATTTGTCTCTCATTGAAAATAGTCCAGTTGCAGGAATAAAAGCGGAGGGTACTTTTTATAGTCTTATTTTCTTGAACTTCAGGAACATGCCACTTTAGAAGCAGTGCATTAGGGCTGCTTCTAGCAAACGTTCCTCGCGGGTGAGGTGTGCGATTATAATTTTTGTAGTTCAGAAAGACTAGTGTATGCAGAAGCCTGTTTATCACGCCTTTAGCGAGTCAATAATTAAATCCTTTCTCAATTTTTCTCCACTTTAGTTGGTGCTTATTTTGATAATATTTATGCAGAGAGTATGTATCAGTTTGAATTCCACTCTGTAAACAGAAACCACTCTAGGAATTTAAGAGCTTTAATATGGAAAATTGGTACCTTTAGCATTGTTTGACGGACCAAAGCAAGGTGATCTAACAGAGACCTATACCACAGAAAGCCACAGAACAGACTGCCAGGGTATCTGTTACCTATGCCATGCTCTAGAAGGTTGGGAATCCAAATAATGCCAAAGGAAGTATGAGGTTCAAGGATACCTTTCTTTATAACGCATTGGTGATAAGAAACTGAGATTGAGAAGCTGTTCTACCACAACTATTAACTCCTTCTCAACACCAAAGAAGGTGCTGACTAGATATGGAATGCTGCTACAGAAATCTAAGACAAAACAATTGTTTTCTAGGCCCTATTTGTAACAGCAGGAAACAGCCGATGGTAGAAGGAAGATAAGTTTTGTGTCATTTCTAACTTATAAATCTCACACGGGGAATTTAGTAGGCACAGAATTATTTATATCTAGAATTCTAGTGGCAAGAAAATGGAGTATTTAACATTCCAGGATGTACAGCTCAGGAAGGTCCCTGAGGAAGGGGTAAAAAATAAATATTGGATGACAATTAATCATATCCAACACAAGGTTTCATGTTAAACACTTTATTTCTTTTTCTTTCCCAAGTTGTTTCCATCTTTCTTAAATGTTGAAAATAAATAATATATGATATCTTGTTACGGCATAGTCTTTGCTAATTATACAAAAAGTTAATCAGTTAATCTAATACTCCAAGTCCTGAAACTATTAAGTAGAACCTTGGCATTTTATTTCTAATAAATAACAATAATAACTAATCTTCACCTTGATGATCCTAAAATGCAGAACTCCTTCTAAACTATAGAACTGTCTCTATTCCAATATGAAAAGTATACTTCCATATGTTCCCTAAAGGTTTTCATTTCAGAGAAAGGATTTTGCTTCAAATTAATTATTGTGTAATACAAAAAGAGAAATCATGCCACTATTTACATATATGTGTGTGTATATTTATACATATATATATCTATATCCATATATATATATATATATATATATATCCATAGCTATTTATCTAGTTAGAGCAAGATTCTTTTCCAACTAGCTTCTCCAAGATCTTACATTTAAACTTCAAGGTTATTTAAAAGTTAATATGGGGAAGATTGTCTCAGACCCATGGAGATACAGAACCTTGCCATGCTAGCAAGGCTTTTAAGACATCAACAAGCTGATTCTAAAATTTATATGGAAAGATGAAGACCCTATAATAGCTAAGTCAGTTTTGACACAGAAGAAGAAAGTGGGAGTAATCACTCAATTGATATTGTAAAGTAGAAGTAATCACTCAAATGATATTGTCTTACTATGTACTTACAGTAACCAAGACAGTGTGATATTGGTTGAGGGACTCACACTTAGGTCAATGAAACAGAATAGAGAAGCCAGATGAACCCAAATACGCTTAACTGATTTTTGACAAAGGGATAAAAGCAAGTTAATTGAGAAAGAATAGCACTGTCAACAAAGTATGCTGGAGCAATTGACCATACATCAGCAAAATAATGGATTGATCTAAAATGGATCAAGGACAAAATAGATCACAGACTTAAATGTAAAACATAAAACTACAAAACTTTTAAGAAAAAAATTGAAGAAAATTCTTGGGATCTAGAGCAAAGAAAAAAGTTCATAGACTTAACACCATGATTCATAAAAGAAAAATTTGAGTTCAAAATTCAAAACTTTTACGTGCAAAAGATCCTGTCAAATAAATGAAAAGACAAGATACAGAGCAGAGGAAAATATTTTTGAACATCATATTCAACAAAGGACTATATCTGGGAAAAATAATTATATATATATATTTATAAATTAAATATATATAATCTTAAAAATCAATAGAAAGACAAACAATCCAGTTAGAAAATGGACATGAAGAGACATTTCACCAAAAAGGATATATAGGCGACAAATAAGCACACGGAAAGATGTTCAGCATTATTACTCATCAGGGAAATAAAAACTAAAGCAACAATAAAATATCACTACATATTTACCTGAAGAGGTGAAAAAAAAAATAGTGACAATGCCAAATGTCTGGTATGGATACAGAAAAAGTAGATTACTCATACCCTGATAGTGGGTATGCCAAATGGTGCACCTGATTTGGAAAACAATTTGACATATTCCTAAAAATGTCAATATGCAGCTACCAAACTTCCCAGCAATTACACTCTTGAGAATTTATTCCAGAGAAATGAAAATATACATTCAAGGAGAAACCTGTAAATGATTATTTATATTAACTTTATTTGTAATAGCTAAAAACCAGAATGAACTCAGACGTCATTCGTGTGCGAATGGTTAAACAAACAATGGTGCATCTATACTGTGAATACTACTGGATAATAAAAAGGAACGAACTATTGATATACACCTGTATGCATTGCCAGAGAGTTACACAGAGTGAAAAGAAAAAAAAACATTCCATACTGTATGTTTCTATTTATAAAACATTTCTGAAATGGCAAAATTTTAGAAATGGAAAAGAGATTAGTGGTTACCAGTGCCAGGAATTGGGAAAGGTGGGAGGTAGGTGAGTGTGGTTATAAAGGGCACTATGAGAGATCCTTGTTATATGTGGGAACTAGTCTATATCTTAACAGTGATTGTGGATATACAAACCTACACATGTGATAAAAATGTATAGAACTAAACACACACACACACACACACACACACACACACCCAAATGCAAACAAAACTGTGAAAATCTGAAAAAGAGAAGTGAATTGCATCAGTGTCAATAACCAGGCTGTGATATTGAAGGATAGTTTTACAAGCTATTACCATTTGAGAAAAGTAGGTAAAGGGTATCTCTCTGTATTATTTCTGAAAAGTGCATGTGAACATATAACTATTTCAATAAAAATTTCAAACAAAAACTTTAAAAAAGTAAATGAGAATAAATTGCTTTATATTACACTCTAGTCATACTGCTTGTGTATATTACTCAAAAGCCATATTTTAAAATTCATTTATTAAAATATTTCACTGGGTACTATCTGAGCTGGGGCTCTTTCTACCTCTTAGCTGCTCATGAATACTGGGGCCCAGTAACTGAATTCACAAATGTCAGAATAAAAACCCAACTCAGGGCCTCAGAATTGCTATTTTGGCAAGACATTTGAAGCTCTGTTTCTTTAGCTTTCTCGTTGGAGAAAATAGAGATAGACAAACTTTGGAGGATTGTTGAAAGGAATAAACACACTTATCGTATGTTTTTTTTAACACATACACACCACTCTTGGCCATTCATCAATCCTTCTGGTGCCACATCATTATTGTCCTTTCACTGGGTTTAGCTAGTGAGTTCACTTTGTGTGACAGCATATTTAATTTTTTTATACTTTATTTACATTTGTCAAGGAGAGCTGTTCTCCTATTTCCATCAATGCAGCCAATAAATACATAGTACTGAAGACGTAAAAAGGGCAAATGGCACCATAATGACCTATGAGACAATATTACTTGTGGATATCTGTGGATGAGAGAAGATTATAAAACATCCGTCTGTGTCTCTGCTATAATTTTGAGCTTCTTGATGCTTTGATATTGCTTTTCTTCCATACAGCTTTTCTGGATGTGTTTAAATTGAAAAATCCCTCTCTGGACAAAAACACAGTGCTATATTATCAGTACAAACAAAAGGAATTTGTACATCAGAAGCTGGATGTCTTAATCCCCTATTATTTCACCAATACAAATACATAAATCACCATTACAAATAACTCCTGCAAGAAAAGAATAATTTTTTTAACTGTAATGTGGGGCAGGAAGGAAATAAAATAAACTAGTAGTGTAATGGAGAAATAACTTCAAGCTTGTGTTACTAGTTTATTATAGTGATGAAATGAATCACATAATTTAACATTGAAAGCCAAAGTAATTATTGTATAATTGTACTGTTGCTATATTTGAAAGGAGATGAATTACAGAGTGCAACTTATTCATTTTAATAATATAATAACATAAAATACAGTTGTCCCTCTGTATCCATGAAGGATTAGTTCCAGGATCTTCCTCAGATACAAAAATCCCAAGTCCCTGATGTAAATTGGTATAGTACTACATGTTAACTATGCACATCCTCCCATATACTTTAAATCATCTCTAGATTACTTATAATATCTAATGCAATGTAATACTATGTAAATAGTTGTTATACTGTATTGTTTAGGGAATAATGACAAGAAAAAAAGCCTGGAAATGTTCAGTATAGGTGAAATTTTTTTCCAAATATTTTCTATCCACAGTTGTTTGACTCCACAGATGCAGAACTCACAGATATGAAGAGTTAACTGTTTTTCACTACAATATTCCAGTAGTGCTTACACATTCTTTCTACAATAGAAAATGCATAAAATAACAAAGGCATTTGAGAAATTTGGTGACAATTTACTAAATTCCTTTACTTAATTTAATTTAGTTTTTAGTAAATGCATTATCTCATATTGGATAAATGTACATAATAAAATAGTCCCAAATCTAAAACGTTTGAACAGGTGAAGAAGGTGGTTCAGGAGAAATTCCATGAGGAAAAAACCAGAAAATTGGAAATGTAGGCTTGATTATTATAGAAATCAGATTTTCCTTTTAAAAATGCAACTTAGAGGAAATATGCCTCAAGTTTTATCCCACTGAAAGTGCTCTGCTCGTACCACAATGGGTGAAGTTTTGAGCTGAAAACTGTGCCTTGATTCAACCCTTTCGTTTTTTGGTGTTTTGGGAAAATAGGATACATTCGGAAATGCACAAAGCTATCTATCCTAAGTTATCTTTAATCTACTTTTAAAAGTTTTATTGATCAATTCTTTCAACATTTCTAATTGTGAGGTTAAAATTTGTAAAGTAAAATTATATATATATAATAATATATATAATATAATAACATATAATAATAATATATATATAATATTTTATATATATATAAAATATTGTTTTTATTGCAGTATAGTTGATTGTACATATCCGTAGGGTACAGAGTTGAATATCAATACCTGTGTTCCAGTCTACTATGCAGATTTTAAACTTGCTAGCCTCCACAATTGTGTGAGCTAATTCCTTAAAACAAATCTCTCTCTATTTACACACTCACACACACATACTTACACTGTTAGTTCTGTCTTTCTGAACCCTCACATTCTAAAATAGGTTAAATCCCCTTACTGAAATCTCTAAATACTTCCCCTTTGATAATATTCACATGTATAATCACCTTAATGTTCACCCCATAAGACTATGATTTCAGTAAAGTAAAAAACAAATTATCTTTGTCTTTTGTTATAGTACAGTACTTGGAACATAATAGGGATCCAATAATTAATTTTTAAACTGTTGAGAAAGATAAATTCCGGGCTCAGAACGGCCACCTTCAACTACTGCCCCCACTCTTAATAGTTACATGTCCTTGGGAAAGTTACTTTGTTCTCTAAACTTTAGTGTCCGCATTTATAAAACAGATATAATATTACCCAAATAGGGTGATATTTAAAGTTAGATGAGATGATAAATGCAAATCACTTAACACCATGCTTAGCACACAGTAAGCCATCAATAAATGTCAGCCACTTATATCATTATTTTATTGTTATTTTTCAAGTTTTTCTCTAAAATTTTAATTTTCTTACTTGTAACTTTATAATAATGACTAGTCATCAGGACTGACAGATAAACTTATCTACCCTGTAGCCATCCTTTTCCAGGCTTTCCCACTGGCAGAGTCTGCCTCCCATGACAGAGTAAAAATGCCAGATACTCCATCTCCTAGCCTCCTTTGCAGTCAGGGTAGCCACATGACTAAGTTCTGACAAATGAAATGAAAGAAGTGGTTTACAAGAGAATTTCTGGGAAAATACTCTCTGATAAATCAAAAGTCACAAAGAAGATCTGCCCCTCTACTATGGTTTGAATATGTTCCTTAAAGCTCATGTGCTGGAAACTTAATTCACAAAGCAACAGTGTTAGGAGGTGGGCCCCTCATGAAGGAATTAATGCTGTTATCACAGGAGAGTATTAATTATCATGAGAGTGAGTTTGTTACAAAAGCAAGTACAGCTCCCTCTTGCTCTTTTGCTCTCACCCTCTCTTGCCCTCCCGCCTTCCACTAGGGGATGACACAATATGAAGGCCCTCACTAGATGCCAGCAGCGTGCTCTTGAACATGCTCTTGAAGCTGCCTCCCATCTTCCAGAACCGTGAGCCAAACAAACATATGCTCACTACAAATTACTCAGTCTGTGGTATTCTGTTATAGCAATACAAAACAGACTAAGTCCCTCCCTCTCTGTTTTTGCACAATGCCTTGTGAAAGCTGTAATGTCTGGTAGAGCTAGAAGAAGCATCACTGCCATGCTGACAATGGCAGAGCAGAAAAGTAGAAACAGCCTGAATTCTTTTTGAAATTTGTAATTTGCTGGACCAATCCTGGAACTTCCTAATTCTTACTTTTTGTTGAGTAAAATAAATATTAGTTTTAAAACCACTCTTAGGTGTTTTTATAGTGGTGGCTAAAAGCTTCCTGACACCTCGTATAGTTCAAGATTGACATCTCCCAAAGCCTGAGTTTCCGTAAGGCAAATGATATATAATAAAACCCATTGTTTAGGGTACAATCTCTATTATCCCATCCACTATTAGTTGTAACTGTTTTAGATGAGAGACTAGCACAAGCAGCACACACAGCTAGTCTGCTGGAGTGCCTTTGTGCATTGCTAAAATGTATATGATAAAGATGATAAAAATGTATGTGAAGCAGTTCTGCTAATAACCAGCTTATGTGAGAAAAGAAGTAAGCCAATGCTCTGGGGCACAATCTGGTTGGAAACAGTCAACTTACTACACTCAGGGCTAGTTAGACTTTATAATTATACATTTATGGCTATAAATGACTACTTTATTATTAAAATTCCTACAAGACATTTAAATTTGTTCGTTCAAGTTGAAAACTGTAGGCCATAACCCCCCTTTCTCTCACTGAAATAATTATTTGGATAGTACCCAGATTTTTGATGATTAAAAAATGTCTTAGAAATATAAGTATCAGCTATTTTTGTCAGGTTTTAAGAAACATAGGAGCTTTTGAAACAATGGTGATCTTGAGTCATGTTGTAATTTCCTTTTCAGTGAATCAGAGATGGAAGTTCAAGGCTGCAGGCATTTTTCAAAATTCAGAAAATTCACTTTAGAAAATGAGACCCAGTCTAGGTGGGTGGCTGAGTCTATGGGAGGGCACGTGGGGGAAGAATAAGCCAGTAATTACTGAGTGCCTGCTCTGTGTTAAGAGCTGTTCACACCCACCTTTTTAAATTCTCGCCAAACCTTCCCAAGTTATTTAAGAATTTCCTCTCTATTACAAGACCACCAAACTGAGACAGAATTTCAGCAGTTAAATTGCAATTTATTTTCCAATATCAGTCTATCAGTTTACAAGTCCCTAGAATGAGAAATGATCTGTGACCCAATAAGCAAGTATGTCTCGACACTTGTTTCTGCCTGGTTATAAGTAGAAAAGCTACCGAGCTTTAAATATCAACAATATTGCTGCTATCAAGTTTTTATATTTCCAAGTATAAAAGGTTCTTGTTATTCCAAACCAGGCTAAGACACTAGACCATAAAGCATGAAGACTGGCTAGAATGGAGACTCAGACACAGGATTGATTTCATTTTGGTTTAACACAGACCAACAGATATTTCAAAGGAAATGAGCTGGGTAATAATAAAAGTGAATGAAAGCAGCTCCCCAACACTTACCTACTTGCTAGTTACCTCGATGCTAGTCCCTCACAAAGTAGCCTCCACGTGGCAGGGGACAGGGCGACCTGTGTAGGACAATCGTCCTGCTGTGTCAGTTACTCAAATCTCTGGATCCCCTCCTTTTTTATAGTTTTAGGCTGGAAGAGACACATAAGCATTCAAGAATTTGCCTAACTGATGTAGGTGACATTTTCTCCTCACTTTATCTCTTACTGTGTCCTTTGGAGAACAGCTGGCCTGGTTATGACAAAACTTGGAAGCGCTTACTTTTCCTTCACTCTACAAAGATGTGGCTGGCTATTTCAAAACATTCCCTGCCCCAATTCTTTGCCATTCCTTCCATCAAGAGATAAGTCTGTGTCCCCTCCTCCTGTCTCTCAGTGGGTCTGGAATTGCTTTGACAACATAACCCAAGGGAAGAATGGGTTATAAAAGGCAACGCAGTTTCTATTTTGTTTGTCGAAGCTCTTGTGCTTGGAGCCTTGTGCTACTGTGCAAGATGTTTGAAAACCTTAAGGCCACCATGCTGTGAGGAAGCCACGTCCCATGCAGAAGCTGTATGTAACAGCGCCAATCTGCAATGCTGGTCTTCAAGTCCTCAGAACCCAGCAGCAGACATGTAAGGAGCAAACCTTCAGATAATTCCATCCCCTGACTCTTAAGTCACCCCAGCTTCCAGCTCTTCTCAGCTGAGGCCCCAGGCACCACATAGCAGAGTCTACCAATCACCTCTTTGCCCTGTCCAACTTGCCGAGTTTGCATTCATATGTTCTATTACTAAGGATAAAGTGGGGAATAGATTTTGTGGCACTACTAGGATTCTCCTCCCACAGAGCGGATGCCTGGAGAAACATTTCAGTTCAATATTTGTTTCAGAAGAGAACAGAATACTAACACATACAAAAGAAGCACCTATTCTGTGTCAGAGATTACATTATTATCCTCATCTGTAATGTAGAAATTAGTGGCCTCATTTTATAATACAGAAATAGATTCACCAAAGTTAAGTATCATGACCAAATTTATATCACAAATAAGTAGCGGGAACATAGTTTAAATCTAGGAAGGCTGTCCAAACACAGAGCACGTTTTCCCCAAGAGAGAAGAGAACCCTGGAGAGAGATATAGACAGTGACCTTGAAGCAGGAACCTGTTTTTGCTTCTTAGCAGCTACAAACCATTCACCAGGATGAAGATGATGATTATGCTAACTTTTATTGAGCACTATATGCAAGCACTCCTTTAAAAAAATCAAGCCTTTTTAAAACTTTGTGGCTTTTCTTTAGTTATTTCTAAAGAAGAGGGCCATGATTTTGTTCAAATATTAAAAATGATTGTCAAGAGTTCCTTTTTAGTGTTTACTTTAGCCTTGCACACCAGTGCATTCTAACTAATTTGTCGTGATTGAACTGAAGAAAAAGTTTTAGTGTTTTTAGTTGTTTCAGGTCATCTGAAGAATCTAGAGTGCTCTTTATCCAGCTTGCTAAACTGGAAGATAATTCAAATGTCAAATATTAATGTTGTAAGAAGTTCTGTGACCTTTTAAATTTCTCTTATGTACTTTGGAAATGGTTATTTCCAATATCTTACACTTGACTGTGCATGGGTTTCACATTAAAAAAATAAACTATTATGCCTGCCTGAGAAATTTTTGAAGGTTGGTGTTACCCAACATCTTTGGAACTTATAAAATTATTTTCCTGTTAAAGCATTATAGTCTTTGAAATTTATAAAGCTTGCTATAACAGTTCCAAGAAACTCTGGAGTTCCCAGAATAACACCATTGTGAAGCACAAATAAAATAAGACCAATTCAAAACACAACTCCAAAGAGGGCTGGTATTGTAGGAAATGGGATGGTCAGAGCAAAGTTTCAATAAAATTTGGAAATAGTTTGCCTGAAGGAAGCCTAGTACTAATGGCTTTTAAACTGCAAAATATTTTCTACATTTAATATTTTTTTGTTGGTTTCTTTAATTTATACCTGCTTTCTCAATTCTTCAAGTAAATCAATATTCAAGCTGCACATTATTTCATGGCAAGAAATAGCTCGTTTTCCCCTGGTGTTGGCACAGAGCTCAAAAGCAGTGAAGCTGAGGCTATTAGCTTTTGCCAGATTTCTGTACAGAAAACCTTAAGTCATGGGTGTCTGCGTTTTCTAAGATAAATATGTAAATTAAAAATCTGGATTATTAAATTAGTGCTAAATATTAATTTATACTGTTCATAGAAATATCTAGTCAAATATGTTTCTATGATCCTAGCTGTTAAGTCTTTAAGCTCTAAAACTTTTTCTATAGGTAGTAAGGATCTGCGTGTTGCTAAAATGTGTGCTATAGGCTTTGAACTCACAATCTCAGTGAGATGCAGGAAAAGGTTTGTGGAAAAATAGAATTGAAAGATAATCCCAATCTTTCCATGAACTTTTTGAATACTCCTCATATTACAGAATCTTGAGTCTGAGACTTCTTAATACATTGTCGTGAAGTATCTATCTATTGGTAATATATCTTTATCTGCTATTTTCCTATTTTCCAAGTTGTGATTACTTTTCAAATTGAAGTAGTCATATGTCACAGACACACAGAGAATTTTTAAATCTTGTAAATTAGAATACATTTTAAATATGCAGCTGCTGATGCTATGCACATGATTTTATTTATAATCCATGTTTTATATTTCTAGTATTGGCTGACTTTAGAAAAGGCTGACTTTAATTCCATAACCAATCAGTTGCGGTCTTAGTTTTAAAAAAATTAAATGTAAATAAAAGGAGAGGATACTTTCTAAACATAACATTTCATTTTATTCACCATTGTCTGATTAATGCTAACATATAATAATTCAACACATTTGACACTTTTTGACTACTTAACATTTCTTAAAATTAAAGAAGCTAATTCCCAAGCATCCTAATATCACCCTCAGTTATTGCCTTAGGCTGTGAAAATGATAAAACAATTAAATCATTCAATATTATATATTTTTATTAAATTTATTTTTCTTAATTAACATCATAATTACATATATTTATGGGGTACAATGTGACATTTGGGTACATGTATACAATGTGCAATGATCAAATCTGGTTAATCAGCATATTCATCACCTCAAACATTTGTCATTTCTTTGTGTTGGGAACTTTCAAAGTCTTCTCTACTAGGTATTTGAAATTATACAATAAATTGTTGTGAACTGTAGTCTCCCTACAGTGAGATAGAAAACTAGAATTTATTCATCCTATGTAGCTACAATTTTGTATCCACTGACCATCCGTTCCCTATCTTCCCACCCTCTACTCTTCCTAGTCTCCAGTAACCACTATTATACTCCACTTCTATAAGATCAACATTTTAGCTTCCACATGTCAGTGAGAACATGCAGTATTTCTCTTTCTGTGCCTGGCTTATTTCACTTAATATTCTCCAAGCTCATCCATGTGGCCACAAATGGCAGAATTTCTCTTTTCCTTTTTTTATGGCTAAACAGTTTTCCATTGTTTACATATACCACATTTTCTTCATCCAATCATATGTTGACAGACATTTAGGCTGATTCCATATCTTGATTGTTGTACTTAGTAGCTGTGATAAACAAGTGAGTGTAGGTAACCTTTCAACATGTTGACTTCTTTCCTTTGGATATACTCAGTAGTGGAATTGCTGGATCATAGATAGTTCTATTTTTAGTTTTTTGAGAAACCTTCATACTGTTTTCCATAATGGCTGTATTAATTTACATTCCAGCAATGTCTAAGAGTTCCCCTTTCTCTGCATCCTTGCCAGCATTTGTCATTTTCTGTCTTTTTGATAATAGCCATGCTAACTGGAGTGAAACAATATCTCATTGTAGTTTTGATCTGCATTTCCATGATGATTACAAATGTTGAGCATTTCTCTTATATACCTGTTGGCTACTTGTATGTGTTCTTTTGAAAAACTTTTATTCAGCTCATTTTCCCATTTTTAAATCAGATTATTTATTTTTTTGCTGTTAAGTTGTTTGAATTCCTTGTATATTCAGGATGTTAATTCCTTGTGGAATGAATAGTTAGAAAATATTTTCTCCCATTCTCCATGTTGTCTCCTCTCTCTATTGATTGTTTCCTGTGTTGTGCAGAAGATTTGTAGATTGATATAATCTCATTTGTCTATTTTTGCTTTTGCTGCCTGTGCTTTTGAGGTCTTATTCATAAAACCTTTGTCCAGTTTGATGTTCTGACATGTTTCTGTTGTGTTTACTTCTAGTAGTTTCATAGTTTCAGGTCTTATGTTTAAGTCTTTAATCCATATTGAGTTGATTTTGTATATGGAGAGAGATAAGGGTCTAGTTTCATTCTTCTGCATATAGATATTCAGTTTTCCCTTATTGAGGAAACTGTTCTTTCCCCAATGTATATTCTCAAAGCCTTTGTCAAAAATTAGTTGGCTGTAGACATGTGGATTTATTTCTCTATTATGTTCCATTATTCTATGTGTCTGTTTTTGTATCAGTACCATGCTGTTTTGATTATTGTAGCTTTGCAGTATATATTTTGAAGTCAGATAATGTGATGCCTCCTGTTTTGTTCTTTTTGCTCTTTGGCTGTTCAGAACCTTTTGTTGCCATCCAAATTTATTATTATTTTTTCTATTTCTGTGAAGTATGACATTGGTAGTTTGATGGGGATTGCATTGAATCTGTAGATCACTTTGGGTAATATGAACATTTTAATAATATTAATTCTTCCAATCTATGAACATGAAATGTCTTTCCATTTTTTGTGTGTGTCTTCCTTAAGTTCTTTCATCTGTGTTTTATTGTTTTCCTTGTAGAGATCTTTTACCTCTTTGTCTAAATTTATTTATAGATATTTATTTTTGTTGCTATTGTATGCAAATGGAATTTCTTTCTTGACTTTTTTCCCCACTAGTTTGTTGTTGGTGTATAGAACGCTACCAATTTTTGTACATTGATTTTGTATCTTGCAACTGTACTGAATTTGTTTATCAGTTCTAAGAGTTTTTTTGGTAGCATCTTTAGGTTTCTGTCTACGAAAATCTGGCCATCTGCAAACTGGAATGATTTGATTTTCTCCTTTCCAATTTGGTTGTTCTTTATTTCTTTCTCTTGCCTAATTGCTCTGGCTAGGACTTTCAGTACTATATTGAATAAAAGTGGTGAAAGTAGGCATCCTTGTCTTGTACCAGTATGATGTTAGCTGTGGGTTTGTTATATGGCATGAGGCCCAATGATGTGGTATGAGTTTGAAGCTAGCATGCTGTATCTTCAATCTTTTCTCTTTTCACTTTGTTATATAGTCTTAGGGATTAGTTGGGTGGCTGCCAATAGTTCAAGGTTAAAAACAGTTCGCAGCAAGCCATTCAGGGTAAAAGACTGGACATGGAATATATATAAGGAACGTGAAGGCAATGGATTTAGCAAGAAAATTGCTGAAGTCATTTTGCCTGAAATCTGAATGGTTGGATGTGTGACAGGTAATTTCCCAGCATGAAAATTTCACTTCATTTTTAATTTGCCTGGATGGGATATTCGATATATAAGCAATTAGTTCTTCAATATACATCACAATCTAAAAATGAGAGTTTTATTTTTTACTTTGATTTTCCTCTTTTAGACAGATTTATTTTTAGTTGATCTAGACATCTGTGACATTTTCTATTATAGACAATACTGATTTCTTTCATGAGAGAAGCTTCTAAAAATTGAGTAGCTTGTATTAGTTAAGTTTCATTTATTATTCTTTGAAAGAAAAGCTAACTGTAAATCATTTAGAAACTAATTATGATGTTCAATTGTATTTTAAGTTGTAAAACATATTCTGTGTTTATTTTTAAACTTGAGATGTGGCAATTTTCTGATTTTTTAAAAACCCGTGATGTATTTATAGTTTATATATTATGCTGTCAAGTCAGTCAAAAATATTAGATTTTCATTTAAACTACAATATGCAAGCCATATAGCTGCCATAGTTTGGCATACTGGATCCAAAACTAATTTATGTTAGAGGGTTGATCCATTTATCTGTTTTAGGAACTATATACATTCAGAAGCCTTTAACAAAAAAAATGGGCAATTCTGTTTCGCAAAAGAAATATTAAGTTGGATGTTTAAAGGGATTAAAACCTCAAATCTGTATTTTTAAAAGTATTATAACCAAGATTAAAAATTGATATTTAATCAATATAAAGCATTCTTAATCAGATGGCCTTGGTGGTACTTTAAAATTAACCTCTAGTAAGATTTTTGGATCAGTCATTAGCTTACTTTTTAACAAATATGTTGTCGGTTGTGTGTTGAAACTACCCTGGACAATAAAAGCACAGCTGCTTGTTGAGATACAAGGGAATGATCACCTGCTGGAGCACAGCATGGAAATCTTTTATTACTTGCCTTGTTCATTTATACACGTAAATGTTACTTTTCTACTAAAGAATGGTAGAAAAGGATTATTTAGATAGTTCTTTCTTGCTCTTATCATACACATCTTCATTAAGTGGTTAGTTCAATGGCTTTGATCTTGCATATATGTATAAAGGAAGCATGGGTGGATGAACAAACCTACTAATCTACCACAGGGAACGGTGAAAATTGTGAAGAACCCAAGAGTACGTGTCCATATAAAGGAGGCACCACTTCTCAGCTCCAGCTAATTGTTGTCGTGAGCCCAATGAAGCAAGACTGTCCTTCCTCCTCCTCCTCCTCCTCCTTCTTCTTCACATTCACCTTTTTCTTCTGCTTTCTTCTTATATTCAAGCAGTTCAATTTTTATGTGGAATCTCCCAATTTTGAAACTAATCTAACAAAATATATAATAAATAAAACACATATAAAGATAATATAATTTAAAATATTTATTAAAAATAATAAAAATTATTATTATTGTTATTTTTTTTTATTAACTTCTCAAATCTTTATAACAAGTTGCGTATTAGTCTACTCAGGCTGCCATAACAAAATACCATAGACTTAGTGCCTTAAACAACAGAAATTTATTTTCTCTCAGTTCTGGAGGCTGTAAGTCTGAGACCAAGGTGCCAACCAATTTAGTTCCTGGCTTGCAGATGGCCACCTTCTCAGTGTCCTCACATGGCAAGGAGAGAGCAAGAGAAAGATCTCTTTCTTTCTTCCTTTACTTATAAGGCTAAAGTCCTGCCAGTTAGAGTCCTATCCTTATGACCTGTTCAACTTTAATTGGTTCCTAAAGATCCTATCTCTAGATACAGTCACATTGGGATAATGGGCTACAGCAATGGATATGTGGGGGGACACAAATCAGTCCATAGTAGGTAGTTTTGCAACTCAGAGTGGAGTGCTACTCAAAGTTAGCCTCCTGCCCTCCCACAGAATTAGCAGGATGGGGGAATGATCTTTCTTGATGATTGCATTTAAAAGAGATGGTTCCCAAGTCTTTGAGAAACACTTTTCTAGGTTATAAGACTGAGAAGAGGGGTATTTAGCTTTTAAAAGAATTTTTATTTATTTATTTATTTATTTATTTATTTATTTATAATTCTAAGTCCATCCATGTTGCTGCAAATGGCAGTATTCCATTCTTTTTTTATAGCAGAGTAGTATTCCGTTGTGTAGATATACCACATATTCTGTATCCACTCATCTGATAATGGACATTTGGGCTGGTTCCAACTCTTAGCTATTCTAAAGAGTGCTGCAATGAACATGGCAGAACAGGTATACCTTCAACTTGATGATTTCCATTCCTCTGGGTATATTCTGAGCAGTGCAATAGCTGGGATATATGATAGATATATCTGCAATTGTTTGAGGGACCTCCATAACATTTTCCATAGTGGCTGCACTATTCTGCAGGCCCAACAATGTAGGAGAGTTCCTTTTTCTCCACAATCTCGCCAGCATTTATCATTCACAGTCTTCTGGATATTAGCCATCCTAACTGGGGTGACATGGTAACTCAGTATAGTTTTGATTGGCATTTCTGAATGCTGAGTGATGTTGAGCATTTTTTCATGTGTCTGTTGGCAGTTTGTATATCTTCCTTTCAGAAATACCTATTTAGCTCTTCTGTCCATTTTTTAATTAGGTTACTTGTTTTTTTTGTTGTAAAGTTGTTTCAGTTCCTTGTATATTCTGGATATTAATCCTTTGTCAGATGTATATTTTGTAAATATTTTCTCCCACTTTGTTGGTTGGCTTTTAACTCTGTTAATTGTGTCTTCTGCTATGCAGAAGCTTTGTAGTTTGATATAATCCCATTTGTCTGTTTACTTTGGATTCCCATACTTTTGGGGTCATATCCATAAAGTCTGGGACAAGTCCTACTTCCTGAAGTGTTTCTCCTATGTTTTCCTTAAGAAGTTTTATTGTTTCAGGGTGTATATTTAATTCTTTAATCCATTTTGAGTTGATTTTAGTATATGGTGAGAGGTATGGGTCTAGTTTCATTCTCCTGCATATGGATATCCAATTGTCCCAGCACCATTTGCTGAAGAGGCAGTCTTTTTTCCAGTGCACAGACTTGGTACCTTTGTCAAAGATCATATGCCTGTAGGTGTGTGGGTTGATTTCTGGATTCTCTATTCTACTCCATTGATCAATGTGTCTGTTTTTATGCCAGTACCATGCTGTTTGGGTTATTATAGCTTTGTAGTATATTTTAAAGTCTGGTAGTGTTATGCCTCCAGCTTTATTTTTTTGGCTTGGAATTGCTTTGGCTATGTGTGGTCTTTAGTTATTCCATATAAATGTCTGGATAGTTTTTTTCCATTTTTGAGGGAAATGTCATTGGAATTTTGATGGGGATTGCATTGAATTTGTATATCACTTTGGGTAGTATGGACATTTTCACAATGTTGATTCTTCCAATCCAAGAGAATGAGATATCTTTCCATCTTCTTGTGTCCTCTTTAATTTCTCTCAGCAATAGTTTGTAGTTCTCATTTTAGAGATTTTTCACATCCTTGGTTAACTCAATTCCTAAGTATTTCTTTTTTTTTTGGTGGCGATTGTAAATGGGCAAGCTTTCTAGATTTCCCTTTCTGAATGTTCACTATTGGAGAATAGAAATGCTACTGATTTTTGTGTGTTGATTTTGAATCCTGCAATTTTGCTGAAATCATTTATCAACTCCAAGAGTTTTTTTGTAGAGGCTTTTGTCTGTTCGATAATACAGGATCATGTCATCTGCAAACAGAGACAGTTTGAATTCATCTTTTCCAATCTGGATGCCCTTTATTTCCTTCTCTTCTCTGATTGCTCTGGCTGGTACTTCCAACACTATGTTGAATAGGAGTGGTGAGAGAGGGCATCCTTGTCTATTTCCTGTTCTTAAAGTAAAAGCTTTCAGCTTTTCCATTCAGGATGATATTGGCTGTGGGTTTACCATATATGACTTTAAGTATGTCGAGATACTTTCCATCTGTACTTAACTTGTAGAGAGTCTTTGTCATGAATGAGTGTTGAATTTTGTCAAATGCTTTTTTAGCATCTATAGAGATGATCATATGATCCTTGTGTTTGATTTTATTGATATGGTGTATCACATTTATTGATTTGCATATGTTGAACCCACCTTGCATCCCTGGGATGAATCTGGCTTGATCATGGTGTGTAATCTTCCGTATATGTTGCTATATTCTGTTACCTAGTATTTTATTGAAGATTTTTGTGTCTATATTCATCCAGGATATCGGCCTTTAGTTTTCTTTTTTAGTTGTATCTTTACCTGGTTTTGGTATCAGGGTGATGTTTGCTTCATAGAATGAGTTTGGGAGAATTGCCTCTGTTTCAATCTTTTGGAATAGTTTGTAGAGAATTGGTGTCAATTCTTCTTGGAATGTTTAGTAAAATTCTGCTGTGAATCCATCTGGTACTGGGCTTTTCTTTGTTGGGAGGCTTCAATAACAGCTTCAATCTCTTTTATTGTTATTGTTCTGTTCAGACTTTCTACATCTTCTTGGCTCAGTTTTGGTAGCTTGTGTGTGTCCAGAAATTTATCCATTTTCTACAGATTTTCAAATTTGATGGCATATAGTTGTTAATAGTAGTCTCTAATGATTCCTTGTATTTAAAAGTTATCAGTTGTAATTTCACCTTTTTCATTTCTAATTTTTGTTATTTGGGTCTTCTCTCTTCTTTTTAGTTAGCCATGCTAATGGTTTGTCAATTTTATTTATCTTTTCAATAAACCTACTTTTTGATTCATTGATCTTTTGTATCATTTTTTGGATTTCAATTTCATTAAGTTCTGCTCTGATCTTAATGATTTCTTTCTGTCTGCTAACTTTGGGTTTGGATTGTACTTGTTTTTCTAGTTCTTTAATGTGAAGTGTTAGGTTGTTCACTTGCCATCTTTCCATTCTTCTGAAGTAAGCATTTAATGTGATAAATTTCCCCCTTAGTACTGCTTTTGCAGTATCCCACAGGTTTTGGTATGATGTATCATTGTTTTCATTAGTTTCAATAAATTTCTTGATTTCCAGTTTCATTTCTTCTTGGACCCATATGTCATTAAGTACAATGCTGTTTAATTTCCATGTTTTTGTATAGTTTCCAGAATTTAGTTTGTTATTGATTTCTAATTTTATTCCACTGTGGTCTGAAAAAATGCATGGGATAATTCCAACTTTTTTGAATTTGTTGAGACTTGATTTTTGACCTAACATGTAATCTATCCTGGAGAATGATCCATGTGCTGATGAGAAGAATATATATTCTGAGGTTGTTGGATGGAATGTTCTGTAGATATCTGCCAAGTCCAATTGGTCTAGAGTGTTGTTTAGATCTTGTGTTTCTTCACTGATTCTTTGCCTAGGTGATGTGTCCAATATTGAGAGTGGGATGTCAGGTCCACTGCTATTATGGTATTAGTGTCTATTTCTTTCTTTAGGTCTAATAGAGTTTTCTTTA
Source organism: Cynocephalus volans (assembly GCF_027409185.1). Taxonomy (NCBI): domain Eukaryota; kingdom Metazoa; phylum Chordata; class Mammalia; order Dermoptera; family Cynocephalidae; genus Cynocephalus; species Cynocephalus volans. The sequence continues at coordinate 40,706,770 of NC_084461.1, read as the reverse complement.
TAAATCTGACTGCTCCAACGTTGGGTGTGTATATATTTATGATTCTTATGTCTTCCTGATGGATCAATCCTTTTATTATTATGTAGTGGCTCTCATTATCTCTTTTTATGGTTTTTAGTTTAAAGTCTATTTTATCAGATATAAGAATAGCTACTCCAGTTCATTTTTCATTTCTGTTTTCATAGTAAATCTTTTTCCAGCCTTTCACTCTTAGTCTATGTGAATCTTTATAGGTGAGGTGGGTCTCTTGAGGGCAGCATATAGTTGGGTCCTCCTTTTTAATCCAGTCAGCCAGTCCATGTCTTTTGATTGTGGAATTTAAGCCTTTTACATTAAGAGCTGTTATGAAAAGTGTTGATTTACTCCTAGCATTTTATTGATTTTTGTTTGGTTGTCTTAAGTGTCTTTTGTTCCCTTCTTTATGATTTACTGTTTGTCTTCTGTATTTGTTGATTCCTTGGTTGTAGATAAACTTTTTTTTTTTCTTCATTTTTGGCATTTTTATTTTACTATTGGGTTTTGATTTTTCTTGGGTTTTTATGGCAGTGGTAGTTATTTTTCAGGTATCAAAACCAGTACTCCCTTGAGAATTTCTTGGAAGGGTTGTTGTATGGTAGTGAGCTCCCGTGGCTTTTGTTTGTCTGACAAATATACTATTTGACCTTCATTTCAGAAGGATAGCCTAGTGGGGTAGAGTATTCATGGCTGGCAATCTCTGTCTTTTAGTATTTTGAATATATCATCCCATTCCTTTCTTGCTTTTTTGGTTTGTGATGAAAAGTCTGATGGTAGTCTGATTGGGGCTCCCTTACAGGTGATTTGGTGCTTCTCTCTTGCAGCTTTTAAGATTCTCTCTTTGTCTTTGAGTTTTGCCAGTTCAACTATAACATGTCTTGTAGAAGACGTTTTTGGGTTGAATACCTTTGGGTATCTTTGAGGTTCCTGAATCTGAACGTATGTGTCTTCCTATACCTGGGAAGTTTTTTGTCATTATTTGGTTGAATATGTTTTCAATGCAATCTCCTTTTCCCTCCCCATCTGGAATACCCATGACTTGGATATTTGAGCACTTAAGGTTGTCTGATATCTCTCTTAGATTTTCTTCAATGTTTTTAATTTTTTTTTCTTTCTTTCTTTTTTTTCCTTGTCTGCCTGTGTTATTTCAAACATCCCATCTTCAAGGTCAGAAGTTCTCTCTTCTGCTTCTGCAAGCCTGATGTGCTGTGTTTTTTGTTTCACTGAATGAATTCTTCAGCTCAGCAAGCTCTGCTACATTCTTTTTCAGGTCATTGATTTCCTTGTACACTTCTTCTTTCAGTTCCTGTATACATTTCCTTGTTTCATTGTGTTGTCTAGCTGAGTTTTCTTGTATCTTATTTAGTTTCCTTAGAGTTATCTCTCAAAATTCCTTGTCAGACATTTCATGGGCTTCTTGTTCTATAGGATCTAGAGCTTGAGAGTTATGACTCTTTGGTAGTGTACTTTCTTGATTTTTCATATTTCTGGCATCTTTCCTTTGATGTGTAGTCATTGTGGCAGGGGATTTCATGGTCCACTGGTTTGACACTATTGTCTGGCTAGGATGCTGCTGGGGCTGCCAATTTGGTATGGCTGCTTCAATGTCTGCTTGGTTGCCCACTATTGCCTTGGGTGCATGGTTGCCTTGGGTCTTGGGTCTCTCCGGGGAGTTGCCTCTCTGGTCAGCATGCACTTCGCCAGGCTGGGGATGGAGTTGGGCAGCGGTGGTGAGGCCTACTTCCTGGGTCACACTCTGGCACCACAGGGCGTGGGGTCTCTGTGGAACTTCTGCTTCTCTGGCTGGGCACCTCTCTGATCCATGCACACTCAGCCAGGCTGGGGATGGAGTCTGGTGGCAGTGAGGCCTACCTGTTTGGTTGTGCACTGGCACCATGGGGTGCATGGTCACCACAGATCTTGGGCCTCTCCGGCAGGGTGCCTGTCTGGTAGGCATGCACTCGGCCAGGCTGGGGATGGAGTCTGGCAGTGGAAGGCCCTACCTGCTTGGTCACACACTGGCACCATGGGGTTCATGGTCTCCATGGATCTCAGGCCTCTCCAGTGGGGTGCCTCTCTGATCAGTGCACACTCGGCCAGGCTGTGGATGAAGTCTGGTGGCAGTGAGGCCTACCTGCTCTGTCATGCGCTGGCACCATGGGGCACTTGGTCTCCATGAATCTTGGTCTTCTCTGGTAGGGTGGCTCTCTGGTCAGCATGCACTCGGCTGGGCTGGGGATGGAGTCCATTAAAAGAATTTATATATGTTTCAGTGAGACAGAGAAAGAACTTAGAAGTTTTCTAAAGTTAAATGCTTTAATAAAAGATTTTTGGTGGGGTCTCTTATTTTCAACAAGCACAATTAAGACTCACTTTTAATTTTTTTATTTGTATTTGACCTTATATATGCATAGAATGGTTTTACGATTCCGTGTTGAATTGAATTACTCTGATATATATGATTTAGCTCTTTAAAGATATTTATTTTTCTCAGAAAATTTGCCATTTTATGATTTTTACAACTGGAAAAAAATAATTTCTATAGCACAAGATAGAGGTAGATATATATTCTTTATTTCTACATCAGAGCTAGAAAAACAAGTACTGAAAAATCAAATTTTTATATAATTTAAATATAGGATACTCAGGTGTATTTTGAAATTATGTTGCCATTTCCATTATGGAAATATTTTCCTCATTTTATAAAGTATCATCAAATAGCTCTCAAAGAGCAAATTTAGCTCTTATTTAATTTGCCGTCTCCTTGGCAGTCTCTAATATTTTCCAGTGGCTTTCTTTCTCTTCAGTTATTACTTGAATGAGTGATCTAAACTTATCTTATTTTTCTCCTGTCTAATGTGTCAAACTCTCAATCCTTTTTATTGCTAATGTATGTGTGTGTATATGTTTTAGTTTGTGGATATAAGAGAGTAGCTTGGAAAATATCATTTTCAGTTTATTGTCCTTATCCGAACCTCTGCTTTAAATTTTTTTTTTAATTTTATTTTGTCGATATACATCGTGGTTGATTATTGTTGCCCCTTATCAAAACCTCCCTCCTTCCTCCCTCTCCTCCCTCCCCCCCAACAATGTCCTATTTGTTTGCTTGTCATATCAACTTCAAGTAATTGTGGTTGTTATATCTTCTTCCCCCCACCCCAGTTTTTTTTGTGTGTGTGCGTGTGTGTGTGAATTTATATATTAAATTTAGCTCCCACCAATAAGTGAGAACATGTGGTATTTCTCTTTCTGTGCCTGACTCGTTTCACTTAATATAATTCTCTCAAGGTCCATCCATGTTGTGGCAAATGGCAGTATTTCATTCGTTTTTATAGCTGAGTAGTATTCCATTGGGTAGATGTACCACATTTTCCGTATCCACTCATCCAATGATCGACATTTGGGTTGGTTCCAACTCTTGACTATTGTAAAGAGTGCTGCAATGAACATTGGGGAACAGGTATACCTTCGACTTGATGATTTCCATTCCTCTGGGTATATTCCCAGCAGTGGGATAGCTGGGTCATATGGTAGATCTATCTGCAATTGTTTGAGGAACCTCCATACCATTTTCCATAGAGGCTGCACCATTTTGCAGTCCCACCAACAATGTATGAGAGTTCCTTTTTCTCCACAATCTCGCCAGCATTTATCATTCAGAGTCTTTTGGATTTTAGCCATCCTAACTGGGGTGAGATGGTATCTCAGTGTAGTTTTGATTTGCATTTCCTGGATGCTAAGTGATGTTGAGTATTTTTTCATATGTCTGTTGGCCATTTGTATATCTTCCTTAGAGAAATGCCTACTTAACTCTTTTGCCCATTTTTTAATTGGGTTGCTTGCTTTTTTCTTGTAAAGTTGTTTGAGTTCCTTAAAATAAAATACTTAGGAATTGAGTTAACCAAGGATGTGAAAAATCTCTATAATGAGAACTACAAACCACTGCTGAGAGAAATTAGAGAGGATACAAGAAGATGGAAAGATATCCCATGCTCTTGGATTGGAAGAATCAACATAGTGAAAATGTCCATACTACCCAAAGTGATATACAAATTCAATGCAATCCCCATCAAAATTCCAAAGACATTTTTCTCAGAAATGGAAAGAACTATCCAGACATTTATATGGAATAATAAAAGACCACATGTAGCCAAAGCAATGCTGAGCAAAAATAATAATAATAATAATAAAGCTGGAGGCATAACACTACCCGACTTTAAGCTATACTACAAAGCTATAATAACCAAAACAGTATGGTACTGGCATAAAAACAGACACAGTGATCAGTGGAATAGAATAGAGAATCCAGAAATCAACCCACACACTTACTGCCATCTGATCTTTGACAAAGGCACCAAGCCTATTCACTAGGGAAGGGACTGCCTCTTCAGCAAATGGTGCTGGGATAACTGGATATCCATATACAGGAGAATGAAACTAGACCCATACCTCTCACCATATACTAAAATCAACTCAAAATGGATTAAGGATTTAAATATACACCCTGAAACAATAAAACTTCTTAAAGAAAACGTAGGAGAAACTCTTCGGGAAATAGGACTGGACACAGACTTCATGAATACGACCCCAAAAGCACGGGCAACCAAAGGAAAAATAAAAAAATGGGATTATATTAAACTAAAAAGCTTCTGCACAGCCAAAGAAACAATTAACAGAGTTAAAAGACAACCAACAGAGTGGGAGAAAATATTTGCAAAATATACATCTGACAAAGGATTAATATCCACAATTTATAAGGAACTCAAACAGCTTTGCTTCAAATTTTTCACAAAAAACAGTTTCTTAGTTTTTTGTGGTAAGAAAGATAGAGGCATGCTTGGAGGGAAAGAAGAAAGCATGAGGGCAGAGTGAGAGATTGGGACGTTAGAGGTATGGTCTGAAGAATTCAAAGATGGCTTTTGCAGTCTCAGCCCCCTGGTGTCACAACCAGCATAGTCCCCTCTGTTGAGTATGGGCAGGATCTGTGACTTGATTCTAGCAAAAAATATATACCAAAAGTGAAGTCATGTGACTCCTTTCATTAGGCTACATTATGTGACAAAAGTTATGAGATGTCACTCGACTCCCTTGACTAAGTTACATTATACAAGTCATAGTAGACTGGAGTGCAGTTCCCTAACATATAACAAGTCAAACCCAGCCTTGACCATGATCCTGAGGGAGCTCAGAACAACAAAGAATAATTAGAAATGTTGTGGTGTCAGAAATAAAGCAAAATGGTGAATTTCAAATTTATATTGGCAGTTAGAAGAAAAAGGAAAATAAAAAATGATTTAAGAGAAGTTGAAATATTGATAGTTAGGTAGCTATCAGGTTCTTTTCAGGAAAAATAATCTTCAGGATGATTACCAAAGAAAATAATAACAGACAGGAGAATAATTACATTCAAGATCTTTCATAAAACAAATATTAGTATAGGACACTCTTCTTCTTGAAGAACTTTATGATCTCTCATTAGAGTTACAGTAATATGCTCCAACCATCTTTTCAATCAAGTAAGTTCCATTTTATTTCCCTTTCCTCTCTTGACAACATTTACCATTTAGAAAGCTTTTTATTCTGAGATAAGAGTAGATTCATGTGCAGATGTAAGAAAAAATACAAAGACTCATATACACTTGACCCAGTTTTCCCAATGATAACATCTTTCATAATTATAGTACACTATTAACAACCAGGCAATTGACATTGATATAATCCATAGATCTTATTCATATTTCACAGTCAAGAAACAGAACAGTTTCATCACAAAGTTCTCTCTTACTATCTTTTTGCTACCACAGAACCACACGTCCTCCCCTCACTCCCTATCCTTAATGCCTGGCAAACACAAATCTGTTTTCCATTCTATAATTTTGTCATTTCAAAAATGATATGTATAGAATCATACAGCATGTAACCTTTTGAGACTGGCTTTCTTCACTTAAAATAATTTCCTCAAGATATCCAAGTTGTTGCATTAATCAGTAATTAATTCTTTTTTATTGCTGAGTGATATTCCATGGTATGGATGTACCAGTTTATTTTGTCTATCATCTGTTCAATGAAGTCATCTGGATTGCTTTCAGTTTTGCTGTTACGAGGGGTCTTTAAAATGTTCGTGGAAAATGTGTATTATGAAAAAACTATGCATGGATTTCTAAAAATTTTTGCACCAAAATAAACTTGCACTAACTTGTTATAACATGTCTGAACAGGATCTAGTTTGAGGCAGTAAGAAGGATAAGACATCGGTTTGGAAAGACTGATCCCCTATTAGAGCCACATGAATAAAAAATGTCTGCTAAAATTAAAGCAAGAACAAACACCAAATTTATAATGAAGCTTGAGTGGAAGAATAGTGAAATCATCAATGCTTTATAAAAAAATTTATGAAGACAATGCCCAAAAGAAATCAGCAGTTTACAAATAGATAACTCATTTTAAGAAGGGATGAGATAATGTTGAAGATAAAGCCCACAGTGGTAGACCATCCACACCAATTTGTAAGAAATGAATTAATCTTGTTAGTACCCTAATTGAAGAGGAACCAGGATTAACAGCAGAAACAATAGTAAACACCATAAATATCACAATTGGTGCAGATTACACAATTCTGACTGAAAAGTTAGTTCAACAAACTTTCCACTTGATGGGTGTCAAAACTGTTACACCCAGATCAACTGCACATAAGAGCAGAGATTTCAATGGAAATTTTAAACAAGTGGGATCAGAATCCTGAAGGATTTCTTTGAAGAATTGTAACAGGAGATGAAATATGGCTTTACCAGTACAATCCTGAAGAAAAAGCACAAGCAAAGCAATGAGTACCAAGAGGAGGAAGTGGTTCAAAGCAAGAGTGGGCTGGTCAAAAGCAAAGGTCATGAAACAGTCTTTTGGGATGCACAAAGCATTTTGCTTGTTTACTTTCTGGAGGGCCAAATAATGACAGCATCTGTTTATCACAAGAGTGTTTTGAGAAAGTTAGCCAAAACTTTTAGCAAAAATGCCTGGGGAAATGTTCACCAGAGAGCCCTTGTCCACCACAACACTGCTCCTGCACATTCCTCTAATCAAACAAGGGCAACTTTGGGAATGTTCTGATGGAAAATCATTAGGCACTCACTTTACAGTCATGATTTGGCTACTTCTGACTTCTTTTTGTTTCCTAATCTTAAAAATATCTTTAAAGGGAACCCATTTTATTCAGCTAATAATATAAAAAGGACTGCATTGACCTGGTTAAATTCCCAGTATCCTCCATTTTTTAGGGATGAACTATGGCTGATATTATCTCTTATAATAATAAATAAATAAATTTAAAATAAAAAAAATAAATTTCCCTCATTAAAAAATGTATCTTAAACTTGATGAAGCTTAGATTGAGAAATAATGTTTATATTTTATTTTTATCTTTTAATTTCATTTTTCACAAACTTTTTGACGTCCCCTCATACAAATGAAGCAGCTATTGACATTTGTGTATGAATTTTGTTGAACATAAGTTTGAATTTCTCTTGGATAAATGCCCAAGAGTGGCAATTGCTGGGTTGTATGCTAAGCAGATATCCACTTTGATAAGAAACTGCCAAATTATTTTTCAGAGTGGCTGTACTTTGTATATTGCCACCATTTATGTACAACTGATTCAGTTTATTTGCCTTCTTGCCAGCATTTGGCATTATTACTATTTTTTAAATCATTTGTCATTTTAAAATTACATATTTATTTGTTGTTCAAACTTTTTTCATCGAGTGGATTTAATTTTAATTGAAAATATCCTTTGTTTTGTTTTGTTTTGTTTTTTATTAACTAAAGTTCATTGTTTATTCAGATTCTCTTAGTTTTTTTTAGTGTCCTTTTCCTATTCTAAGGTCCAGTCCGGTAGATCACCTAACATTTAGTTGTCATGTCTCCTCAGGCTCTTCTAGGCTGTGACAATTTCCCAGACCTTCCTTGTTTTTGAAGCCTTTGGCAGTTTTGAAGAGTGCTGGTCAGGTGTATTGTAAGATGCTTCTCTTTTGGAATTTGTCTGATGTATTTCTTATAATTAGACCGGGGTAATGGGCTTCCCAGAAGAAGACCATACAGGTAAAGTGCCTTTCTCATTATATCCTATCAAGGGTGTATATTATCAACATGATATGTGATGGTCGATAACCCTGGTCACCCAGCTATGGTGGTGTTTGCCAGGTTTCTCCACTGTGCAGTTCCCCTTTGAACTTAATACAAAAAAATTTTTAAGAAGCAAATTCTTGAAGGCAAAATTAAACGTAACATACTACTTCCCTCAATGTTTCTTAAATACACACTAAAATATTCAGATTAAAACTTTCATGTTACACTTTCATGAGCCAGCCATTGGAAATTTGGTATATAATTGATTCATCTTTTTCTGATAATTTTATTATGCTTCCAGATTTAATAATTGATGGTTTTTAGTAAAATTTTGCAGCAAAAGGCTTCAGTCTCCTGTACTGATTCTTGTTCATCTCTTTGATCTCTAAATGAGCATAGTCCCAGAGTTCAGTCTTTGGACTTCTTATCCACCTACATTCACTCTAGATGATTTTATTGAGCCTCATCCCTTTACACTGAGAACTACTAAGTGATATTTCTAGCTGTTGCTCCTTGTAATTTCAGTCTTGTGAATCCAACTGTCTGCTCAGCCCCTATATTGAAATCTTTAAAGAGCTTTCACACAAAATTCTGATTTTTCCCCTTTGTAATATGTTAACTCTTCAGTCATTTCTGCATTAGCACTCTTTCTGGAAAGTAATTCAGGTACAGAAAGAAAAGTGAGATTCAGAATCACCTCCTTCCTTTTGCTTTCACCCCATCCAATTAAGAAGAGATTCCAGCAGGCTGTCCTTTCAAAATACTTTCAAAACCCAACCACTTTCCTCGTCACCTCTACTGCCTTTTTCAAGCCATCACTCTCTTTCATTGATTAGTAAACTAACCTTTTAAGTAGTCTGTCTGTTTCTACCTTTCTTCACATAGCTGCCAGAGTGATCCTTCTGAAATATGTCAGACTGTCATCTCTCCACTCAAAACCATGCAATGGTTTCTCACAGCACTCACAGTAAAAGCTGAAGACCTTACTGTGACTCACAAATTTTCTTAAAATTTTATTCATTTATTTTTAATTGACACATAACAATTGTACATATTTATGAGGTACAAAGGATTTTTTGAATAAGAATTCAAAAGCACAAACAATAAAAACCAAAACAGACAAATGAGATTACATCAAACTAAAAAGCTTTGCACAGCAAAGGAAACAACAGAGTGAAGAGACAACATACAGAATGGGAGAAAATATTTGCAAACTATGCATCTGATAAGGAGTTAATATGAAGAATATATAAAGAACTCAAACAACTCAATAGCAAAAACATAAATAATCCATCCTCAGTTCCTTTCCATGTGGCCCTCACACAACATGATAACAAGCTCATCTCTCATTTCTGCTTCCAGTTTTCTCCCTCATGGAATATCTTAATAGTAATCCATCACCACTAATTAGAAGAATATTTCCAGAAGTCAGGAAAAATTCTCTTGTGAGTACAACCTCTGCACTTTATTTAAAGATATATCATGAGGTCTCTTTTTGTCTTCTCTCTGTGAGGCTGAGGCCTCTTGATACACTCATTTTAACATCTTTCACTTGGGCCCTTCCATTTTCAGCATTGGTAGATTAGAAAATTATTTCCAAAAATTCATGAATCCCATCTACAAATTAATAAAAAAAGCTTTAGGTAAAAAACTGGAAGCTAAAAGAAATTTTATTTTAACATTAGGAATGTCTCTATTTAATAGAAAAAGAAAGAGCAGAGTACAAAAGAGTAATGGGGGGAAATATATCAACCAGAGCAGTTTTGACTTCACATTCTAAATAGTCTAACTGATTTACAATGGAAACCAAACTCAACAGTCCAATTTTGCAAACCTCAGCTTGTTATGGATGTTGACCTTCCTGCACTATTCTTATTGGTCCAGGCTGCATCTCTATACTTAGAGTTACTTATCTTCCTTTTTGTTATGTGTCTTCCTATTCATCTTCTGTGCATGCATTTTTACAATCTACAAACACATAGTAAAGTTCTCTCCATAGTTATACAATTTTTATCTACTATCAGCCTTCTTTTCTTCCTCTTTAAAATAATTTGAGATTTACATTGGCGGAGCTATATCATTAGCACTTTTTGCTATTTTTATGAGCTATCTTCTGAATGTTTCATGCCTGAATTTTTTTTTTTTTTTTTTTTGGTATGCTTGAAAATAGCTGTTTTTTTTTTTTTTATTGAATCATAATTGATTATACGTATTTTGGTGATTCAATGTTGACATCTGTTGATCAAATCAATATTACTAATATGTATATTGTTACAAATTGTCCGTATTCTTTATGCCCCTTGTCCAATCTCTCCCTATCCCTCCCTCCTTCCCCCTCCCACCACTGATAACCCTAGATTTCTTCTCTCCCTCTGAAAGAGAAATTGTTACTCTGTTGCCTTGTTGCCTAGATGATCTGTCCAATGCTGAAAAGTGTGTTCAGGTCCCCCAATATTATCATAGAGCAGATGCTTCTTCTGTCACTCTGGAATGGGTTTTATGGAGAAAGACACCCTCTTCTTTTCTTTGGTCTGCTGGTGACTCTCCTTGTGTCAAAGCACTCCAGTTCATATCTGCAATTTTTGAAGTCTGACTGATGAATATTCCTCCAAAGATACTCCAAATTCTAAAATGACCTGCTAAGTTTTTCCAAAGTCTCCCATCATTTGCATTTTATGGACCAAATTCTCTTGCTGGTCCAAATCAGGCCAAAAATATTTATTCCTATAATCACCTCCCTTACTCTCTAGGGCAAGAAAATATTAGTAAGACCAGATAAGAACTTGTCAGTTGCTCAGCTCACGGGGAATAGACTTCCAGAAGATGAGCAAATTGTTGAAGTTTCCTTGTTACCTCTGTATTTTCCATTATGACAGTTTTGTGATGGCATAAGGTACACATCACCAACTGATTCCCTTTAACTGAACCCAGACAGTCATAAGATTTTTGACACATCTGAATTACCTTTCCTATTCTTTCCCTTTATCTCACTTAAATACACTCTCCAATCTCCATCCATACTAAGATGTGCAGATTTCTCTGAACAGTATATAGTTTCATGATGTGAAATAATGTTTTAATTTCACTTCTGATTCATGATTTCAAACTTTATGAGACTTAATTAAATACCTGCGACTTAGAGTAGTACCCAGTGCATAGTAGGTACTCATTAAATATTTGTAAAAGGAATATCACATTATGAGAATCGTTACTTTCATCATTAGGAATTCTCTTGCATCTCTCTTCAGCTGCAGCTTGGCACTGTGTTCATGTCATCAGTCATCACTGGTGTAGTTCTCTAACCATCCTTGAAGACTGGATTCATGTGAGAGATGGGATGACTGATGATTGAAAGTCCTTGTAAAAGATGTTGCTTTTGTCTAGCTTCAAACTCATCATTTGTAGAAAGCTTTTGAAGTGTGTTTAGAGCAGAAAGGAAACATTCAGAGGATATGCAGAAAGTGGTAGTAGGATATGGCAATGGTTTGAATATAGGATCGCAAAGATGGGTCTTTAACCTCTCTGTGTGTGAAACGGAAGACAGGATGATAATACTGACAGATTTATGGAAAAACTAATGAAGTGGATAGGTGTAGAATGAAAAGACCAGAAACTGATTTTTTAAAACTATATTGCATTTCAGGTATCAGTGAAACATCTGACCAAAGTAATGAAATCTGCAGATAATGGTAGATATAAATCCCTTAGGTAAATGATTCTCAAATATTTCAATAAATGCTTTCATTTACTCTAGAGAGAAAATACAGATCCAGTCTGGTGAATATATTATCATGGATGGCGATCACAAAGATTATCGCCTAGTTAATAACAAATAAATTTGTCAGATGTTTTAGCACTTCTAAAACATCTCACAACTTTAACTTTAGCTTTTGGTTTTACAGAAATAGAAGTACATGTGCCAAAGTGGCCCTCAAAATACTCTACTTTTTGGCCATCATATTGAAAAACATACATGATGTTTCTCTTGCTACAGAAAAAAAAAAATCTGTGCAAAGATTAAATTAGAACTGACTGAGACTAATTTCTTTATATTTCAAAACAGTAGTGACTAAGAAATTTGAATACAGAGGAACAAAAACCTATTTCTCTACAAAGATTGCTTATAGTAGGTACATTTCCTGAAGTTAACCCTTTGCTCTTATACAATCTGCCATATTTGTTCCTTCATTATTTACATTGCCCTTTGTCTATACTATCATTTGATAAATTCCATGTAAAAATATTTTCAGTAATAAATGCCTGGGAAAAAATTTATTTTCCTTGAGAACATGGTATGGTTTTTCATGAATGGTGAAATTTATAAGAATGACCAGCACTTTCTTTAAACAAGTACAAATCACAGAGCTAAATATATTACTCAAGTTGAGTAAATTTCCAGAATTCTGTGGTCTATTTTCATTCCTGAATTTATATTTTTACAGGGACCTGACTGTAATTTATTCTTTATACATTTGATTTTTGTGGAATATTCTATTCTACCTCAAATCCTTTCTGAAATGAAACAGCTTAAAAGAGAAGAAAGGAAGGGGGAAAAAAGAGGAAATGTTAAAGCAATGAGTGTTATACCAGCAAGCTGTGGATAATTTTAAACAATTTGCCTAATTAAATTATGGGCCTTATTGCTTTGAAATAAAGTACAATATCACTGTAATAAAATGACTACAAAAATTTTTCAAATTTCTAACTTTTTCCATCACTCTTTGTTCAAGACACCCAGGAATTAAAAACTACACATGTAAAATATAATCAAAAAGAAACTACAAGCTCAACATTTATCCATGTTGTAGCATATGTCAGAATTCCCTTCCTTTTTAAGGTTGAATAATATTCCACTGTATGTATATACCACATTTTGCTTATCCATCAATGAGTCAGACACCTGGGCTGCTTCCATGTTGCAGGAACCATGAATCATGCAGCAATAAACATGGGTGTAAATATCTCTTCAACACCCTTCTTTTAATTACTTTGGATATATACACAGAACTGGAATTACTGGTTTATGTGGTAATTCTACTTTAAATACTTTGAGGAGCTGCAATACTGTTTTTCACAGTGGCTGTACCATTTTACATTTCTACCAACAGTGCACAAGGCTTTCATAAAGACATTCTGTTAAGTGAAATAAGCAAATCACAAAAGATAAGTACTGTATAATTCCACTTACATAAGTTACTTAGAGCAGTCAAAAGAATAGAGACAGAAAGTAGAATGGTGGTTTCCAGGGACTGAGGGGAGAGGGAAAATGGACAGTTATTTATGGTAATAGAGTTTTAATTTTACAACATGAAAAGAGTTATGGAGATGGATGGTGTGGTGATGGTTGCACGACATTATGAATGTATTTAATACCCCTGAACTGTACACTTAAAAATGTCTAAGATGCTAAATATAATGTGTATTTTACCACAATAAAATTAGGAAAGAAAAAAACTACTAGCACATAAATTTTTGGCACAGATAATGTTTTTTACCACTCAATCCACAAAAATTATGAATACAATAATATAAAAATAACATTCTAGAACTAGTAAATGTAGTTTTAACATTAAAGAATAAAATAAATTGATAGTGTACCATCTTCCCAGGTTTCTTTGGAATTCCTCTTTTGCAGTTTAGTAGCCACTGCAGCTAAAAATTTAAAAATTCTTTTTACTCACACAAGAAAATTGCTTCACAAGTTAACCCTGGGTTACGTTTATTCTAGGTCAACTCCAAAAAGGCATCTATCCCTACAATTTAAAAAGATAGGTCTGTGGAAAGAGAATGGGCATAAATCCAAACATTTCTCCTCAAATCAACCAATTAATCTAAAGAGGAAGAAAATGTTCAAAATAATGAACATAAAATGATTAATAGAGAAATACCTATAAAGAGCTACTGCTAGAAAGATGTCTAGGAGTATTACCCAGAACATCTAATGGTATTGCATAATTTACAAATTGTTTAAAGCTTCTGTCTTCACCAATATATTAGGCTGCCTCTAATGTACTATGTATAGCAACTGAGGTTATCCTGAGACCCTTTAGTAAAGTCATTCATTCATTCACATATCATCCATCTATTCATTCACTAAGTATACACCTAATGTATACCAGGCACTGTACAAGACTGAGGGTAGAGCTATGAACTGGATATTCTTTAATTGCTTTCACAATCCATTAGATAGTCCATATAGATTTTCATTTGCAAATATGTATATATAACTTTATTTATAATTTTAATATGACTATTATTTCACATGTAATTTTAATAAAAATATTGTCATCTTTAAGATTAGTCATTCAAGGAATTTATCCAACATCTTCACAGAATTTGTGTAAAAGATCACCTCCACTTACTATATGTAGATACCTAAGATAAGTATATCCTGCATGACTTTTACTGTCAAGAATGGTAGCCAGAAGGGAAAATTCAGTAAATTATTAGTTTTCAGTATGTGGAAGCTACAGTTTAACTAAACCATTCTTTACCTTAATTTCCTAAAATAATACAATCAAACTATGAGCCTTACTACTTTAACTATTAAAACTGTAACTTTAAATTAATCATATATGAGTGTGCACCCTTAGTCACACAAGCAAAAATATTCAGACACCCTATATATTAGGCAAATTTTATTTTATTTTAAATAAACAAAATGACGTGTCACCATTAGCATCATAATTAGTTATAGTAATATATACATCAGAGTTGAAGTCACTGGTTACTTTTTATTTTGTATTTCCTGTGTTTGTATAATTTCCAGAGTTTTGCTTGCTATTGATTTCTAGTTTTAATCCATTGTGGTCTGAGAAGATACTTGAAATGATTTCAATTTGCTTAAATATATTGAGGCTTGATTTGTGACCTAACATATGGTCTATCCTGGAGAATGTTCTGTGCTGAAGAGAAGAATGTATATTCTGTCTTTCTTTGATGAAATGTTCTAGAGATATCTGTCAAGTCAAATTGGTCTAAAATGTGCTTTAAATCCTGTTTCTCTGTTGATTTGTTGCCTAGATTATCTGTCCAATGTTGACAGAGGGGTATTCATGTCCCCAACTATTATTATATTTGGTTCTATCTCTTTACTTAGGTCTAATAGTGTTTGCTTTATACATGTAGGTGCTCCAAAGTTAGATGTATATATATTTATGACTGCTATGTCTTTTTTCTGGATAGATCCCTTTTTCATTATGTAATGGTCTTCTTTGTTTCTTTTTATAGTTTTGGGTTTAAAGTCTATTTTATCCAATATAAGAATAGCTATTCCTGCTCATTTTTGATTTCCATTTGCATGGTATGTCATTTTCCTCCCTTCACACTTAATCTGTGTGTTTCTTTACAGGTGAGATGAGTCTCTTATAGGCAGCATATAATTGGGTCTAGCTTTTTAATCCAATCACCCACACTGTGTCTTTTGAATGGGGAATTTAATCCACTTACATTTAGAATAGTTGCTGAAACATACTGTCTTACTCCTGGCATTTTATCAATTTTCATTTGGCTATTTTAAATAGCTTTTATTTCTTTCTTTCCCTTTTATTGTTTGTCTTCAATGTTTTTTGGCTTTTGGAGGTGGTAAGATACAGTTTCTTTTTTTTTTATCTCATTTTCATTTTTGATCTACCAGTCGGTTTTGTTCGTTCTTTTGTATTGATGGTAGTGGTTATTGTTTTTTGTATTCCAGATGCAGCATCTCCTGTAGGGCTGGTTTGGTGGTGGTGGACCCTTGTAGATTTTGTTATTCTGGGAAATACACTATTTCTCCTTCTTTTCTGAAGGATAGCCTTGCTGGGTATAGTATTACTGATGAGCAGTTTTTTTCTTTTAGTATTTTGAATATATCATTCAATTCTCTTCTGGCCTGTAGAGTTTCTGTTGAGAAGTCTGCTGTTAGTCTAATGGGGACTCCCATATGGGTGACTTGATGCTTTTCTCTTGTTGTTTTAGGATTCTCTCTTTGACTGAGTTTTGCCACTCAGAGTATAATGTGCCTGCAAGAGGATATGTTTGAATTGAATTATTTGGGGGAATCTTTGAGCCTCCTGAATATGAAGGTCTGTGTCTCTCCCTATACCTGAGAAGTTTTCTACTGTTATTTCATTGAATATGTTATTAATTCCTTTTCCTTTCTTCTTCCTTTAAGGGAGAGCCATGATTCTCATTGCTTACTGTGAGAAACATCCACAGATATTCAACCCAGAATTGAGTATTCTTACTATTACATTTTGACCTGACTGATAACAATCAGAGAAGCTTAAAGGGAGATAAGTATTTTACTCAAACCAGTGTAAGTTACACTGTACACTTTCTTTATAAGGTAGAAGCTTAAAGTCAATCCTTTCTTGCCCAATATCTCTCTCTTGGCCCTTTGCTTACCCTGATTGTGTGTTTTTAGTTCCTTGGTATTCTTAATTTACTAAAGTATGGACAGGGTCACACACTAACAACTTGCCTTCCATTTTGACTTAGTGTATATATTTATCTTCCTTTAGCATTAAATTATAGTTACCTACATCTTAAATGATGTGCATAATTTGTGTTTGTTTTGTGTTTCTCTTATTTATTCATGATGAATCATCAGAGATTAAGAATCTTTCTAAGCAAAATTTTCCAAATCTCAAATCTTCAGATATTTTTTCACATATTTTTAACCTTGTATCACATGTATTATTACTTATTTATTAATTTTCTGAAAACAACTACTTTTTTTGCTTAAATACATGTATTTATTAAGAACTTGGTATCACTCTGAAAATTGCTTGTACAAAAAGCATATAGAAAATGATATTTATTAAATGTATGCTTGATGCCTTCACCTAAGACTGGCAATAAAGTCTGTTCTCTATTTGTTAAAAATAAATTACCAGATATTGGAGAATTCGAAAAAGTGTAGTAACACTTCTGCGAGACATTCTATTTGACCTAATGAAAAGGATCAAAGAAATTGCTTGTTTATATGTGATGTTCTCTAATGTTTTTGTGTGTATATATATGTGCATACCAACTAAAACTATATTTCAAATCACAAATATCTATCTCACTCTCTGGGAAATGCTGTATCTGAGTATCTTCTTAGTGCTCAGACAATAGGAAAATCAAATTCATAGAGAGATTTTCTCAGACTAATGGGTGGTATCATATATAACAAAATGCCAAGTAACAAGAAACGAAAATAACAAGAAATAACAATTATAAGGAAATAAAACCATCACTTAAGAACTCTGAAACAAAAATGCCTTTGTTTGTGGGATAAAGGTGAAGTTTTCAGGCTTGTTCTTCCTTTCAATTGCAAATATCCTACTTATGTGTCATGAAACATGTAACTGTTTTATTGTTAGAGTCAGGACCAGGGCTCTGCACTGGAAAACCTTAAGAATAAGCATCTCTTTAACTTTTATACCCTAGAAACTTTTCTTGCTTCACCTTACTACTGGTCTTGCTCAATTAATGCTTGTTAGCTGATAATAACTAAAGATCCAATGTTAAAAAAATATTTCACTATCTTTCATGTCCACTGGTGAAACTTCTGAGACATGAAAAATGGCAAGGCTAACAATACTCACCCAGGTCTTTCCTTTAGCATAAAATGACTTAATGCATTGAACTCAACATCCCCAAACAATTGTTACATATTATAATTATTCCCAATTAACTTCATCTAGCATTGATTGAGGTCCTTTCCTAGGAGTAACTAGAGAGACAAAGAAAAACAATCCTAACATTCATATGGAACAACAAAAGACCCCAAATCACCAAAGCAACACTGAGGAAAAAAGGAAAGCCAGAAGCACTACACTACCTTATCTCAAATATTCTACAAAGCTATGGTAAACAAAACAGCATGGTACTAGCATTAAAACAGACACACAGAACAATGAAATACAAGAGCGGCGATAAATCAATCCACATACTACAGCCAACTGATCTTTGACAAAAGGCAGCAACAGCAAGAACATACATTGGGGAAAAGACAGCCTCTTCAAAAAATGGTGCTGAGAAAATTGGACATCCATATGCATAAAAATGAAACTTGACCTGTACCTCTACCATATACCAAAATCAACTCAAAATGGATTAAAGACTGAAATATAAGACCTCAAACCATAAAATTATTAAAAGAAAATATAGGTAAAACACTCCAAGTAATAGGACTGGGCAAAGACTTTATGAATAAGACCTGAAAAGAATAAGCAACAAAAGAAAAAACAAATAAATGGGATTATATCAAACTGAAAAGCTTCTGCACAGCAAAGGAAACAATCAACAGAGCAGAAATACAACCTACAGAATGGGAGAAAATATTTGCAAACTATACATCCAACAAACGGTTAGTATCCAGAATATACAAAGAATTCAAACAACTATACCGTAAAAAAACAAATAATCCAATTAAAAAATGGACAAAGGAGATGAATAGACATTTTTCAAAGGAAGACATACAAATAGTCAATAGGCACATGAAAAAAATGCTCAGCATCACTAGTCATCAGAAAAATACAAATCAAAACCACACTGGGATATCATCTTACCCCAGTTAGACTGGCCATTATTAAAAAGAATGAGAATAACAAATGCTGGTGAGGATGTGGGGAAAAGGAACTCTTCTACACTGTTTGTGGGACTGTAAATTAGCATAGCCATTATTGAAAATAGTATGGAGTTTTCTCAAACAACTACAGATAGAGCTACCATATGATCGAGCGATCCCACTACTGGGTATATACCCATAGGAATGGAAATCATCATGTGGAAGGGACACCTGCATGCCTATATTCATTGCAGCTCTATTTACAATAGCCAAAATATGTAACCAACCTAAGTGTCCATCGATGGACAAATGGATAAAGAAAAAAAATGTTGTATATATACACAATGAAATACTACTCAGCCATAAAAAAAGAATGAAATTCTGCCATTTGCAACAACATGGATGAGTCTGGAGAAAATTATGTAATGTGAAATAAGCCAGACAAAGAAAGAGAAATACCACATGTTCTCACTCATAACTGTATCCTAGGAAGGAAGGAAAGGAGGGACAGAAGAAGGGAGGAGGGGAGGAAAGGACAGAAAAAGGAAGGAATGAAGGAAAGAAAGAAAGAAAAGATCATGATGATGTGTTGAACATTCAGAAGGAGAGAACAAACTTAAGGATACTAGGGAGGGAGGAAGGGGGTTTGGGAAGAGATAGATCAGGTAAAGGGCATAAAGAAATATCATGATTTGTAAGAATGAATATGTTAATAACAAATTTAAAAATTAATTTTAAAAAAGCTTTTTTACTCATAATCTACCTTAATTCTTCATGAAAAGCGCCTGTATTTATCTCATTTTTCTCTCACGGTATATCATATTTTAACATGTTTTACCCCTAAATCTCATTTAACTCCCTAAATGTGGGCTGCATCCTGCTAATCCAAGAAACCCCAGGGAAAATTATCTGATCTCATTCTAGTGTTTATCCGGATCCTACATTAGTAATGTGACACCAGAGAAAGAGTCAATGCTCTTTTCCCAATCATCTCCATAACTGGACTCAACTCTTTGGTATGTTTTTCCAGTAGTCATGATTACCTAGGTAATTAAATTTTTATCTTGAGCACATCAGTTATCTCCCTTCCTTCTCCCTTTGGTGGCTTCATCTTACCCCATGAGTTGTTTCTTTTTCACTAAATTGCTTTCTACTTTTTAACTGAAGCATCCATTGATAGTTTCCAGGTTAATGAGTGGTGACCCAGTAAATGTTCAACAACTGGATTTCCAATGAAGGAAATGCCAAGATTTGTAGCATTTGCTTATTTTTGTGGTTGATAACCCAAAGAATCTACTTTTACCAGGTCGGCTAGATTATAGTGCCTTGGAAGATCTGGGATAAGTCAGTAATCATGTCCATCTGTGCTGGAAAAGCTTATTATAAGACCATTTAACTTAGAAGCAGCCATAATGGCACCAGAAAGCCATAAAATAACCTAGACCACTTCTTATTACCCTTACCATAGATCCCTGCATGCAGGAGATAACCTACTAACAATTCCATATTTATATGGCATGGCATGTAAAACCAATAGAAAACATAATGAGGTAATTAGGCGGGGCTGTCCTCTCTTTCTCTCTCCTTTGATCCTTCCCCTTTCCTGTAATTATAAAATGTTAAGTTCTGCTGGCCCTCTTCAAGAATACATTTTTCAGAGTGAACTAATCTTTGTGCCTTCTCAGTTGCAATTCTCATATTGGTTCAATAAATTTTTGCTATATGATTTTGGTATCAGTTTCTTTTTAAGTCAACGTGGTGTAAATACTGCTCTCATGGGCTGTTTGAAGCTACCAACATGATATCCCTGAGCCAAGTTGAGAGGAGATGCATACGAGCCACTCTGAGAGCCAGTGTGAGCCAGCTCTAGCTCTGCGTTAGTTCAAATCTAAGCCCAGATATTAAATCTTATTTAATATCAAATGATGAATAAATGATTTTAAAAACCTCATTTAAATCTGTCATCTCTTCCCTCCTCCTCATCCTCGTCCTCTTCCTTCTCCCACTCTCCCCATCCCCCTCCTACAAAAAATCACCTTGAACTTGCACAGACCATGTTAATGCCCTTTCTCATTGCACTGTAAGGAAGCAGCAAATGTTCACCATACAGCAAAGTACCTTTGTTTGCTTTTTAACACCCAGATCTACACTTGTGAGTTCTTCTAATAGATCAGTCAATTCACCAACAATTTAAAAATTTTAGTGTGAAACTAGCCCACAGTAGAGATTAATGAAATAAATAAAAGAATATGATCTAAACTTAAAAATAAACAATGTTAAATCTTTGACAACCTATAGACAATGTTGCCCATAACAATTTGACTGTTTCCACAGAGAAAAATATAAGAGTTTTGTTAGGAAAACTCTAGAGAAAATAGTTTGTTTTGCTTCTTTTTTTTCCCCTAGGATAGCAAGACATTGCCATAAAAGTCTCAAATATTTTTTCAGTGTAAAAATCATTTCTTTTGTTATTTGATATTTGAGGAGCTATTTTTGAAATCAGACAAACTCCCTTTGTGAATTATATATCAAAAAGTTAAAATCTAAATGAGATTTCTCTGCAGTTCTAACTGAATGATGGATTTATCTTAGCCACTATGGCAAAGGCAGATCTATTTTTGCTTGTCATTACTTTCTCTAGTCTTTACATGTATCATCCTATATTGTCTTTAGATCTGTTGCCAGCATGAGATTAGACAGGACACTTTTATTTCTAGAAGAAGGTCCCATACAAGCCTGCATTCACCAAGATCGGTCCTATCTGACATCATTTTCTATAGAAATAAAAACACAGCTTTTCTTAGTGATGCTTTAAAACACATGATTTGCTTGTCAGTATGGTATATGCCATATACCTTTTGAAAGCTTTTCTAATTTTGTGATGGTTATAAAACATTTTACAGATCTGTCTGCTTAGCCACCAATTGAAGAGAATGAAGATCGGTCAATTACCATTCCTAGGGGAAAAAAATAAATCTACTATTCTAAATAAATGGTAGACTCCCAAGGGCAATGACTTAGTTGTGGTCATCTTTGGCTCTCTAGATACTCCTAGGGAAGAACTTCAGTCAGTGTTTGAGGAAGTTAATTGAAAATTATAATATCTAACATTTATCTGGGGATGTGGAGTTCACATGCATTAAGTCATTTTTCATTAATAGGAATCACCTCAGGTTAGTGTTGTTAGCCTTGCCAGTTTTCTCATCCCAGAAGCCTCATCAATTAATATGAAAGTCAATGAAATTTTTTTTTTTAACCTGGGATCTCCTGTTATCATCAGCTAATGAACAGTAATTGAGCAAGACCTAGGGTGAAAAATAAAGGTGCCTAGGGTATAAAAGTTAAGGAGACATCGACTCTTATGGTCCTGCAGTACAAGGCCCTGGTACTGGCACTGTAATTAACATTAGGAGAAAAATCCAAATGATGTTAGCTATTATTTCCAGCACCTGTTAGTGTCAACTGTAGCCACAAGTAAAGTATCCCTCACATATTACTGTGAGCCCCAAGAGACATGTTAGAAGTAGTCAGGAATAGACTCACTGCTACTGGGGCAGTGTCTCAAAATTTCACTCTGCTTCGTTGTTAAGTAGGGAAGAGGGTATTTCTCCTTTCATTGACAGTTTTTACAAGCATTGCTTCTCGTGTTTCAAATCTAACCAAGGTTTTAATAAAACCATTTTTATAGTCATCATTCACAGTTCTCCTGACATCCTCTGGTCATGGACATGAGTTCAATGAGTCAGGACAGGAAACAAATACCAGGGATGGATCCTGTGCTCATTAGAGTAACCTACCTTCTGATAATCCAGAAGCTGTTTTATTAGTAATTTCTTTTCTGGCACTGTCATTCTTGATACATTCTCCCTCTCTCTTTTATCTGTCCATCCATCATCCTTCCATTAACCAATTGATTCAACAAATATCTACTTCTATGAGCAAGCCACATTGACAGGCAACGAGGACCCAGTGCTGGACAAGGATGTTATAGCCTTCTTTCGATGTGAACAGACTTCCACACCCCATTCCACTAATTGCACAGACCTGTCTGAATTTTTATATTGTTTGAGATCCCTGCTTTAGTTAAGCAAACATTAAAGAAAATGTTTGTATAAAAAATAATGATGATAGCAGTCATGCAAGCTTTGATTTTGTAGGATCATCTCAATGATATCTGAGAAAATAGATATATTATTTTTATCATCTTTACTTCAAAGACTTTCAGTCAGGTAAAGGTTGGGGGATAAGCTGATAAGAGCCCACTACAGCAAATAGTCGTAGACAATTAGCCATAGAAAAGCCATTTTATAGAATACAGATTTAAGCAGAATACAAGCCATAAAGAAGTCTTTCTGTAACCTTGGCTCACAGCACAGCTCATGGGAAAATGCTACAGTACTTAGTACTTAGAGAGAGAAAGATAACAAGAGCTAATCAGGAACTTGGTGAACTAACCTTTCTCCTTTGGAGTCACAGATGTCTGGGAACAAGATGGCATCCAGCTTGTGGAAGCCAGACAAGACCTGTGTTCCATGGACAAATGAAAGAATTACAAAACTGGCCCATGAGATAAAAAGGCCTGGAACTAGCAAGATCTCTTGTAGCAGCCTTCTGATGGGACTAAACTCCCACTTTTGTTTCCTACACTTTTCCCTTTAAAAACCCTTGCTGAGGCTCTTGAGCCTCTGAGACAGTTTATAGCTGAACTGTTTCCCAGGTTGTGCTTCCAACCTTGCAACAACATTGGACTCCAGGTGAAGGAGTGGCCACTCTTAGTTGCCAGTTACATCTTGACAAGCCAGCCAGGAGATCATAAGCCCCCTGAGCAGCTTGGGCTTCCACAGTTTCCAACAGCTGGAGCAATAAGCCATAGAATCATGCTTGAGCCTACGTAGTCACACTACTGGGGACTGCCGTGTGTCAAACAGGGAGCCCCCCAATCTTAGAAAGCAGTCACTGCAATGAAAATTCTGGGACTTTCCCAAAGTGGCCTCCAGGACCTTTTGTCCTTGGGAATTTTACCTGGGACAGCGGCAGCAGTGCCTACTGGTTCACTTTGTTGGTGAAGGAGGAAGACTTAGGGAGGGACTGATGAGTCCCAAGGTCAGGTAAGCCCATAACTGGCATGCACTCTGGAAGGCCCTTTGCACCATCTGTAGTTGTGTGGCGACAGGTCTGAGATAAGACTTTCAGTCACCTCTATTGACCAGTCTGTCTGTCTGTCTGGTAACATTCCGAGTACTATGACAGAAGTCTTCTGTCTGTGCCATCTGTTAGATAAAGGTACCACTTGTGCAGGACAAGACTTTTGTGAAACTGTTTGTTTCAGTCTTATGAAACAACCTTTTGTTTGGTGAAGTGCTTCAATTAGGGCGTATGACGGAGCAATCTGTGTCTATTGTTTGTTCTATGCTGCCCACTTTGCCTGCTGTCATGCTACTATTTAGGAAAATTTTAGACCCCTCCCACATGAGTGTTAACTTTGAGAACTCTTGGATGGCCTTTGGCCCCCTTTAAAACTGTCTAAGCCTATTGTGAGTTTGTGTTTGGGAGACTTAGCTTAGTGTTTGGGAATTGTGTCGCACTTCTTGTGAAGATTTTGCTGTCATAGGGCTTTTGTGATGAAGGATTCGGGAATTGGGCAGATGATGGAAATCTGTTAGAACAATTTTTTTTTTAATTGCAACATGGTTTGGCCCGTGTGTGCATTAGATTCTGAAGTTTGGTGTTTGTCGAAATGGGTAATGAGAGCTCCATGACCCTCCTGGACACATCCTACAGAATTGGTCTGGGTTTCTCTTGGCAAGCTTGAGAAATAGAAACTACAATTTGGAAGGTTATAATTGGCTAAATCTCTGGACAAAATTTATCTATCTGTGCACACAGTTTAGCAAACCTGAGGCTGCCTCAAAGCTTAAAAATCCTTCACATGAGGGAAAAAAACTGCTAAAAGCCTTTTCTACAGAAAATTGCTTGGGAAAAAAGGGATGAACTAGTTCCAGATTACAGAAGAAATACTGTTTAACTTGCTGATTTTTCAGCAAGTGTTGAGAGCTTACGAGCTTACTGTTTATGGCATTCCAGCCAAAATAAGGAAGAAGAGAAACTGGTAACTTGAAAATCCAGTCACTTAGAGATTCTGTTTTAAAAGTGTAATCCTAAACTTATTTAAAGATGAAACGGAAGGAAAATAAATAAAAGGTAAAAAGATTATCAAAATGCTCTGAGAATTACTTTACCTAAGATCTGATCCACAGCCTTTATAACATTACCTGTCAGGGCAAATGAAATTTAGCCATGTGAATGGGCCCCATTATGTCTGAAGTATAATTTGCATTCAGCTGTTTTTTATTAACTAGTGAGTTTATATTACTATCTCATGACCAAAATGAAACTATAAAATGTATAGGTATTTAGGTGTGTTTACACAAATGTACATACATTATGCTCTATGTTGTGTCTACATAGTAAACTCTGGCATAATCAGTCTGAAATGCCTTTTTAGTTTAGATAACCTAAAAGCTCTTTAATAAAAAAGGTGGTTTTAAGTTGAATGGTACAATAAAAATAGAAATGCCTTCTGAATTTTCAACCTACATTTTGCTGGGGTTTACCGGTTAGACAGAATTATATTTATCTCTATCAAGAAGTTTTTAATTAAGGTTAAAATTATGAACCTATCCTACAACAGAATGATCTTTGTGTAATTCCTTGATAAGTGAAACTAATTTAAGATTGTTGATTTAATAAAAGCACTGTCTCTTCTGAGTTACTGACAAAGTACCCATATTTTTAACTTTAAAGTTCTTACTTAGATGAACACTTCATATTCACAGGTTATAAAATGGTTAACATGGAATTAACTTAAAAGGAGGACTGGCTTTGTCTAGTATATTGGTTTTCATAAGTAATCCATGTGTAGTTATTAAAATTAAACTGGGAAAATTAAATGATGGACATTCATTGAATATCTAGGTCATTTCCTAATAAAACATAATACTGAAACAGTAATTACTAAATACAAATGTAAGCTTATATGCCTTTGACTTATTTCAAAGAAACAAAAGATATTTGGTTTGTTAATAAATATGTTCTGTTCCACATTGAAACCTATGTTTGAAATATTATAAAATATGAATTCATGGAATGTTTTGGTATGTAATAGAAATTGCTTGCTTCCTAGGTTTTTACCAAAATTAGGGTTATTAAGAGCTAAAATCAGAGCTTATTAAAAGTTATTTCAAAAGATAAATTTAGGAAGGAAATAGAAGGAAGATTGAAGGGAATTATTTCTAAGTCTTTCTGAAGATTGAACTTTAATATTGAAAAGACACTGAAGTTCCCCCACCCATGTTAGAACAAGAAGGTTTTCTTGAAGTGTCGATCTGCTCCAAGTAAAACTGCAAGAGGTTTTGGTTTTTATTTCTAAATTCTGTTTCTTTAACAGCCAAACTTCTAAACGGTAGTTTCTATTTTTGTCACATTTTTCTGACATACATTTAGTCTCCCTGTTTTGGGGTTAGAAACTGTCTTCCTCATTTAGAATAAGAATTTTATTTCTTGAGGTCAAATCTTCCCCTCGAAGCTTCTTAGATTCATATCTTGGAAGTTCAACTTTTGCTGTATCTCAATATGCATGATTTGCAGGTTATAGTTGCCTGCAGCCCCCAATTTTTCTGCCCTTGATAAGGTTTAAATAACTCTGCTATTATCATCTGACACTGAAATGTTGTCTTTAGATTTTTAGATTGCTTGGAAAAAACTGAGCTTTGAAAGGGTTAATGTTTTTACATCCGTGTAACTTTCTGAGTTGCTTTTGAAGTCTCTGATTATCACACTGCTTAATAAATGGCTATTGTTTCACAGTGACCTGTGATCCTGTTTTGATGGATTAAGTCTTTGGGATTTTCCGCTGGGTCCCTGGAGAACTTCAGAGAATATATCTATCATCCTGTAGAGATATTAAATGATTAAGTTCATTTGGTAAATTATATTTAAAAAAAGGTTGTCAAATGATAAATATTATTAGATCCTCTTTCAGTTACATTTATGGATATGTTGTTGATGCAAATATTATAAACTTATGTAAAATTCTTAAAATCTGGTATGTTACCAGTCATATTTTGGTATTTATATTAATTCTTCTTTAAGAGAATATTTATATCAATATACTATTGATATAAATATTCTAAAGAGTGTATAAAAGTTTGTAAAAGTCTGACGGTCCTGATGTGACTCTATCAGTCAAATTCTGGTTGTTATCTTAAGGTGCTGTATGTAGTAGAAACAATCAGATTTCCTGGTCAACTGTTGATTATAACAAATTTTCATCAGATTTTGACCATGATTACTCTACATCTCTGTCACCCACAGTTTTGATTTTTCTCTAAAGACATCTGCAATCAGATTCATGGAAAAGATTATAACATGTACTCAAATATGGGTTGCAAATAACTTTCAGATCAGATCAGTGGACAAAATAAAGGTTTTAATAGCTCTAATATGAAGTCTGTTGGGTTTATAAAACTGCTAACCAAGATCAAGCAAAGCAGAAGTTAATTACATAAAGTTAAATAACTGAAAAAGATAATGCTTTTATGACTTCTACTTAAAACATTGTTGGTTCTTTACGTGAATGTTTTGTTTTTCAGATTTAAAGAAAACTTTTCTCTTAAGCTATCTATAACTTAGAGCAAGTTAGTGAAATATACTTTTATAAACAAAGATGAAGGTATTCTTTTTATTCCTCCAAAATTGGAAAATTGTTTATGAGTATCCTTATGATTTTTATGACAATATGGTTATTTATATAAGTTCAATCAGATTTTACTCTGTCTTTAGAACAGTATGCATTTGAAAACACTGGTAATATTGCTAAGGCCTTGACTGGAATATTATGTTTGAGAGTGTGCATAAAATGCCTGGCTGCAAGTATTCTCAGCCTTAAGCAAGTAAATAAACTGTCACTGCCTGGCAAACCCCAAAACTTTAAGACTGAAGATAAAATCAAATGTCTGCTCTGATTTGGCTTCCTAGCCTCAGTTTTAAATTTGGGATTCCTATGTGATCAACGCAGAAAAATTATACTTCTAAAACAAAAGCTGTAATACACCTAGTATGAGATTGTAGTTCTGTGCATTGTATTTGGCTTTTTCTTATATGCCTGTAGATTGGACTGGATCCTGAATTTGTCTACGTACATCCAATACACATTTTTTCCACAGAATTACTAAAATTGGAAACTGCTCTGCTCCTGAAGCTCTATAGGCTAAAACTAAATGAATTTTGGGGAATAGGTCTCATGTCTAATGCATGGGCCACACAAATAGCTCACCAAACTGCCCAGTACTATAACTCTTACCCCTCTAATGTCTCTTTCTTTTTTACTTGAAAGAATAATGGTCATTGAATTGGTTATAAAATAACAAGTCTCTCCTAAGTTCCGGATCCCACTTCTTGTTACCCTAATTTGGCCTAACTCCTATTGTATCTTTCCCTCTGATGTGGGACCTGACTACCTGGGAATGAGCCTTCCCAGCACTGAGGGATCTTTTCAATCAGAAAATTGATCATCAATGCTTTCATGAGGAAAATTTTGATCAAAAAGGGGAAAGTAATATCTTAAAGTTGACTCAGTTACACAAGCAGTTCTCTAAAATATTCACAGCCTTGGAGGGAGGGCCTTCAGAACTTGGATGAGACATTTGGTTCTTAAACAAAGGATTCATGTAAGTTCTTAAATTGTTATCAATTAATGTATAGCTCGCTAACTCTGAGTAAGATGCCAAGTAATATTAGGTAACCACATGGCTTTAGATTTTCTTCTGGCAGAACAGGGAAAGGTTTTTGCCAGGAAACACCACCTGTTGTACTTACATTAATACCTCAGGAGGAGTTGAAACTTGAGCAAATAAAAAATTTGCCCATGCAAAATGGTTACAAAAGATGAGGTCCACTGACCTCCTCAGTGATTTATTTAGTTGGTTACCTTCGGAGTTAAGAAATCTGTTTTGATCTGCATTCCAAATTGTTGTTATCACAATTATCAGCATCTCTGTTCTCTCTCTGGGGTTTAAACTCTGTATTACAAATATTACCACCTGTTGTCAATCAACGGGTAAAACAGTAGGTGAACAAATGCCCTTGGTCCCTCCACCACTCCAGCTGAATACTGAAAGTTATGTCCTCCATCATGTCAATGAGTTTCATTTCAAATTAACCCCTTCTTTGCCCTGACCCAACTTAAGGTAGCTTGAAGAGTCGGCACCCACATTTATAGGTGGATGGAACTGCTGATGGGGGGAATTTGTAAGAGCCCATGACAGCACATAGTCATAGACAATTAGCCATAGAAGAGCCATTTTATAAAATACAACTTTAAGCAGAATGCCAGCAATAAAGAAGCCTTTTTGTAACCTTGGCTCACAGCACAGCTCATGGGAAAATGCTATAGGACTTAGTGCTCAGGAAGAGCAAAATAATGAGAGCTAATCAGGAACTTGGTGAACTAATCATTCTCCTTTGGAGGCACAGCTGTCTGGAAACAAGACAGCATCAAGCTTGTGGGAGCCAGATAATACCTGTGTTCCAAAATGAATGAAAGAATTACAGAACTGGCCCCTGAGATTTAAAAAAAAAAAGCCTGGGACCAGCAAGATCTCATGTAGCAGCCCTCTGATGAAACTAAACTTCCTCTTTTGTTTCCCATACTTTTCCCTTTAAAAGCCCTTGCTGAGGCTCTTGAGCCTCTGAGACAGTTTACAGCTGAACTGTCTCCCAGGTTGTGCTTCCTGATAATAAAGCTTCCAACCTTCCATTGAGTCCTTTATTCTAGGCAAAGGAGCAACCATTCTTGGTTGCCAGTTACAGGCTGAGAAGAAATTTTCCTTTAGGGAAATAAACTACATGAAAAACTACTCATTTGGCAAATAATATACTTAGTTCATTAGTTCTGCCATAGATAAAATATTATGAAGCAAAATAATTTTTCTTAGACTCTATCTGAACAAATGTCCTAAAACTGGCAAAATGAAGCAACTGAACTCTAAGCAATGAAAAAGAAAAAGAAGTGATATTTGTGATGATCCTGGGGAAAAGTGGAACAATTGGGTTACACTGACTCTTAGAAACAAAAAGGGAAAGTAAGTGAAATAAAATCTATTAAAACTTAAGCAGGAAGTGAAACTAATATCTTCTGCTTATCAGTGTACCTAATGCTTATTAAAGATTATCATACTTATAATTAAATATAGTCCTCTAAGTTAATTACAAGGAGGTTGTCTGGTCACTGGCTGATAGCTTCTGCCTACCTGTTCATAACTCTTAACTGAAACGGACAGTTCCTTCTGGTCCTAATTTGTGGTTATCCCCTGAAGTTGTTCCACACAACCATCCCCCGTAGTAGCCCCTTCCAGAACCTCTAGACCCCAGTATCCCACAGCTCTAGCTCTCTCTTCTCCTCTCTCATTTTTTCTCTTCTTTACCCTCACCACCACTCCTCTCCCTTTCTCTTTCCACAGCCTTCCTGGAAAACATGGGGAAATCATTATTTTTCATGCAACTCTGAAGGCACAGGAAACCCAGTAAAGAAGTCAAAGGCATTTCTGTCCTTGACACTTCAATCAACCATCCAGCTTCTGCCTTCTGATCCTAAAAGGCCTAGGGTACTCTCGGGGTTACATAAAGGAAACAGGACTCTGAGATTACTAAATAACCTGAGAGTTGTATTGTTGCCTCATGCCCCCTCCCCACCATGGGACTTAGCCAACGAAGCCAACCTCTTCCCAGAAGCCCTTCTCCTTTCACCATCTTCTCTCACCCAGATCGTTTTCTGGGAGAAGAGAGGAAACCAAAGTTCCACCTCTGAAACCTGCATTCGGGAATTTTGAGAATATGAGGTGTTTGTTCTCTGGTCCTTACTCCCTTGGGGCGATGAACTTAGAAGGCCAAAAAAGTCTGAATAGGGTATGACCATTAGGCAAAATAAGAATTATGGGCATAATGTATCAGCAAGTAAAGGAACTATTTCAATCCTAACACACAATCTGTATATCCTTTCCCTCTAAAATCTGTTTTATTAATCTTTCTTCACAGCTATCCCAATGTTTTTTTTCCACAGCCATCACTCAATTAGCTGTAAATTTATTTCTCATCTTTAAAATTCTTGAAAGATTTAAAATCTTTAAAATTCTCAAGAAAAATGAAGATTGAATAAGAGAAAACTAAATGAGAGGATTAATTTCAACTGCTAATTACAGAAAACCTCAAATAATCATAGCTTTAAAGGATAGTAGTAAGATAGTTTATATTTCTTAAAAAGTAGTAGTAAGATAGTTTACATAGTAAGATAGTTTATATATATTTACATGGGAAACATGCAACAAAAAGAAAAGAAAGAAAAAAGAAAGAAATCAAAGAAATCCAGCTGTAAGAAACTTAGGGTTGGTATGGTGGCTCATTAATTACCAGGAACCCAGAATTCTTTCAGCTTTTCTAATGCCATAGGTCATCCCAAGCTCTAAGATGGCTACTCCAGGGCCAACGAGCAACAGGAAGGAGGAAGGGGAAAGGAACACATGACATCTGCTTTCCCTAGATCTTACCGGAAGGAACTTAATCACTTAGTCACATAAAACTGCCAGGCATGAACTTTTTGTCTCCAATTTCACAGGCATGAATCAGAAACCAATGCACAAGCCCCGTGACTGCACAAAACATCTATCAAGCTCTTCAAACAGTCCTGGTGAAACCTTCTCACTAGATGTGACAGCGAGGGTTGCTTATTCTCTCTCCCTTCCCCTTGGGTAGCAGACATGACTGAGAACACAGATTGTTCCATACCAGTCCTCCTCACCAAATCCTGCCGAATCTCCAGCAACCTGCCTGTTTTAGATCCTTGATGTAGATGACTCATCTAGCAGGTTCACAGACACCTTCTTTGAAATTTCAGCTTGTTGGTATGACTCATTGTAATTTAGAGTTCAGTCAAAGCTTTCAATTTAACATTATGTTAAAAGAAAAATTCTTGATATTTATATGCAGCCATCTTGATAAATTTTCTTTTTTAGTTCAAATAGATTTATAGTTGAATTTCCTAATTTGGTGAGGTATTCAATTACATCTGTAAACAAAACATTTTCTTTGCTACATTTCTCCCACACATTACCTAGAATCACTTGACTGCTTTTTAAAAAATTATTACTTTTTAATTGACACAATAATTGTACATATTTATGGGATACAGTGTGATGTTTCAATACATGCATATGATGTATAATAATGAAATTAAGATAATTGGCATATACATCACGTCGGATATTTATCATTTCTTAGTGATGAGAACATTCAAAATCCTCTCCTCTTGCTATTTTGAAATAAACAATATATTATTAACAACAGTCAGCCTACTGTGTAATTTCAATGGCAATGCTTTATTTTTCTTTCTTTTTGAAAGAAATAAAATAAAGTGTTTGATGCTCCCTTGTTCTCCCTCTATTTCAATTATATCCTTCAAATCTGGAATTACCTCTTCATTATTTTATATTACTTTTGCCAGTATCTTTAAATATTATTATAGTGTTTTGTGGTTTTAATTTATATATGGTATATAAGACTCTGCATTTTTTCTGAAATTTACTTTAGTCACTCAGAAAAAATATTTTTTAAAATTCTCCCCACATTGTACATTTTAACTGCTAGACAGCATTCTATCATATAGCTCTTGGGTTATTTCCAAATGTTACTACTAAAATCAATGCCTCAGGGGAATCCTTGGACATGTCCCCTTGTGCACATGTGCAGTAATTTCTTTGTGGGGTATATCCAGAAGCAGAAATATTAGGAAATACTCCTTGTGCTCTTTCAACTGACTGTTGCTAGATTGTTCTCAAAAATTACTGCACCAACTCATACTCCCAACAACCACTCAGTTTTACTCTTCTTTATTTTCACTAGCCTTCTATAATTTTATTGTCTGCTACTCTATCAGTTTCTGAAAGGGGTGAGTTAACACGCCCAGCTATGATTTTGGATTTCTTAATTTCTTTTTTCTGTTCTGCTTTAGTTGGCTTCATATATTAACCATTTTGGTTGATAACAACAAGTTCACAGCTATTATATCTTCTGGGGAAAAATATGTTACTTTAAACTTGCTTAAAGTTCCAATTTATAATGCTCTATTATCTTAATTCTATGTAGTTCTGATAAAACTATTCCTTACCTCTTTTGGTTACTATGTGTTTTAGTCTTTTTCTGTTGCTTATAAAATAAATACCTGAAATGCATAATTTGTAAATAAACAATATTTTTTCTTACAGTTTTGGAGGCTGGGAAGTCCAAAGTCCAGGGAACACATCTGGTGAGGGCCTTCTTTGGTGATGACTTCAGTGATGCAGGGTGTCACATGGTGGATGGCCTAGCAGAGAGAGAGAGAGGGAGCTTCTCACACTCTCTCCTTTTAAAGCCATCAGAATCATGCCGACAACCACCATTAAAGCATTGGATGGATTAATACATTCACTATGGCATGGTCCTCACAATGTTATCACCTCTTTAAGGCCTCTCTCCTTCAATTACCTTAATAGGATTTCCCACCCTTAACAGTTACAGAGGGTATTAAGATTCAATGAATGTGGTGGCACATTTAATCCACAGCATATGTATCTAGAATAACTAATTATTTCTTCATTTTCATCTTTCTCTTGTAAGGCATTATCATTTACAAACAGCACATATCTATTTGTTTATTTCTTTTTAAATCAAATCTGCACAGAGGCAACAAAAGAAAAAATAAACAAATGGGATGATATTAAACTCAAAATCTTCTGCACAGCAAAGGAAACAATCAACAGAGTGAAAAGGCAACCTACAGAATGGGAGAAAATATTTGCAAAGTATGCACCTGACAAAGGATTAAAATCCAGAATATACAAGGAATGTAGACAACGAAACAATTAAAAAAAACCCCAAATAACCTGATTTAAATTGGGCAAAGGAGCTAAATAGACATTTCTCAAAGGAAGAAATACAAATTGCCAATAGGTACATGAAAAAATGCTCAGCATCACTCATCATAAGGGAAATGAAAATCAAAACTACATTGAGATATCATCTCACCCCAGTTAGACTGGCTATTGTCAAAAAGACAGAATAACAAATGTTGGTTGGACTGAAAATTAGTGTAGCCTTTATGGAAAACAGTATGGAGGTTTCTCAAATAACTGCAGATGAAACTACCATATGATCCAGCAATCCCACTACTGGGTATGTGTATATCCAAAGGAATGGAAATGATCATGTCAAAGGCGAACCTGCACTCTCACGTCTATTGCAACTCTATTTACAATAGTCAAGATATGGAACCAACCTAAAAGTCCATCGGCAGACAACTGAATAAAAAACATTTGATATAAAAAAAATAAAGTCTGCCATTTGCAGCAACATGAATGAACTTGGAAAAAATTATGTTCAGTGAAATAAGCCAAACACAGAAAGAGAAATACCATATGTCCTCACCCATAAGTGGGAGCTAAAAAAGAAAGAAAGAAAGAAAGAACAATAATACATTGAACTTTCAGAACAGAACTGTGGTTATTGTGGTGGAGGGGATCGGGGAGGGGTGTTAGAGAAAAATTGGACACAAAGAATGAGTACATTCTGTAATGACAAATATGCCAACTATCCTGATTCAATCATCACATATTGTACACAAATACTGATAGTCAATTCTATACCCCACAAATATGTATAACCAATTGTGTCCCAATTAAAATCAATCAATCAGTCAATCAAATCTGGTATTCTCTGTTGCTTAATAGAAATGATTAATTTATTATATTTTAATTACTAAAAAATTTGAATTTATTTTTACATCTTATTCTAAGTTTTTTCATTTAGTATGCTTTTCTTAGTATCTTATGTATTTTCTTGTCCTGTTTTCTGTTGACTTGATAGAAATTTTATTCCCACTGTGTCTATTTTTCTTGTTTTAGTGGTTTTAGTTCCTTTAAATTTTTAACATGCATTATTTTTTCTTAAAAATGTCTAAAATTAATCAATATCATTTTCTTCTTTCAAAGGATTCCAGGATATGTAATAAATTACATTTCCTTTAGGTATTCCCCTTTAGTCATTGTAATTTCTATTCAGTATATAAGTTCCGTCTTATTTCAAAACCTTCCTAAGGTAGTTATCATTCTTAGTAATTTCAGTTTTTAAGAGTTTGATCAATTGCTTTGTTCACTAATTATTCTTGCTTTCCAAACTTTCCTTATTAACTCAATTTTCTTCCTGCCAAAGTACATCTTAGTATATCTTTTAATGAAGGTCTATGGGTAGCAATTTATATTTGCTTTTGTGTTTATGAATATCTATATCTTTAACCCTTACTTTTGAATAATAGTTTAGCTAGGTATATAATTTTATTCTCCAGATTGAAAATATTATTTCATTTTCTTCTAGCATATTGTTCCTAATGAGAAATCTGATATACATCCAATTATGTCTTTTTGTAAATAATCTGTTGTTTCTTTTCCAAGTCTTTGGATCTTTTAAAATCTTTTATATCCTATAGTTTCAGAACACTGTGTTTAGTTATTGACTTGTTTTATCTTCCTAGGGACTTGATATGTTTTCTTACAATCTGAAAAGTCACATTCCTATTCAAAGCTGAAACGATTTTTATCAATTTTTCTTAAAACAGTGTCTCACCACTTTTCTCCTGCCTGAATTTGACCGATGATGCAGAAAATAGTGTTCTTCCTTTCTTCTGGTGAGCTCCTCAAGTTTATCTCATATTTTATTACTGTTTTCTTTAGCTGTGTATTACTTAACTCATATGTGTAGGTTTGAAGAATTCCTAGAATGTTCATCATTTATTTTTTGCACACTCCTCTTTTTAGAGGATTCAGAGGTTATAGGCCTGTGACCTTTAGAACAATCTATAATCTCTGACATTAAAATATTAACTCTCTTTTGAGTACAAATGTTTCATATACCCCTGTGGGCTGGAACAGTTTATCTGAAACTCACTTCTTCAGCTGTAAGTTCTTTCAACATTTCTGCCACTCAATACTTTTGTTTAAATTTTTTAATGTTCTTATATTTCACTTGACTTTTTTACATGGTTTGAAGGTGGAGCAATAGGGACATATCTTGGTATCTTTATCAGCTAAGTTTGACAAATTCTTTCCCACATGTGTTTCAATATATTTTTATTTTTCTATCACTCATCCGTACTTTCTCATAAGGGCAATTGTTATCAATATACATAGAAATATAACTCCTAACCTGGATACAGAGGTATAATATATAGCCCAGGAACCATTTATCTCTAGGAAAACATAAAGTAGATCAAAGCTTATGTCCTGAGCTTAAAGAGTAAAGTAACTTAGTACAAAATTTTATGAAGACAGAGTGCATTGACAATCAAAACTTTAAGAGTGTAACTATTTTATCATTTCTCTTTATCCAAAGTTATTCAATGTTATTGAGCTGGGTCTCTTACCATATGAAATTAATATTTATTTTATAAAAGTCTTCAGTTTGTTAGTTTCATCATTTTGATGAACTAAGAAACAATAATAGTATAGATCTACTGTCTCATTAAATAAACCATGAAGATGAGTTAATTATAGAGTTAAAACATCACTGACATCCTGAATTAGTGAAATATGCACATTTATTTAGTGTAATTTATATAAAGAGTTAACTATAGTCAGTTGGTAAACCTTGAGGTTTATTTCAAGAAATAATCCTAAGCATTTTTATTTAAATAATTGCTCAGCACTATGAGTATGTCTGTCAATTACTTGTTAATTGACTGCAAAGGGACTATGTAACTACACCATCTGTCACCAACACTCATTCCAAATATCAATTGATCCCTTAGTGTTAAATGCAAACTGACCTGTTCACTCAACTAATAAATTTCATTTGTTTGGATCAATGTACCACTTTGCCACTCTTTTATACTCACCAAACATCTGGATCTATTTTGCATGGCAGTAACTGTGTAAATAAACACCAAAATTTCTATCACATAACTAGTATCCTTTTCTTCACTCTGAACACAGCTTCATAATAGATCCATTTTACATTTTGTTAAGTGAAATAAGCCAGGCACAGAAAGACAAATACCACATGATCTCACTCATACATTAAATCTAAAGTGGATCTCATAGAAATAGGGAGTAGAACGGTGGGTACCAGAATCTGGTGCGGTTGGGTTGGTCCTAATATGGGAGGGCTGGTTGGGGAGATGTTGGTCAAAGCATACATATTTACAGTTAGACAGGAGGAATAAGTTCAAGGGAC
Source organism: Cynocephalus volans (assembly GCF_027409185.1). Lineage (NCBI taxonomy): Eukaryota > Metazoa > Chordata > Mammalia > Dermoptera > Cynocephalidae > Cynocephalus > Cynocephalus volans. The sequence continues at coordinate 40,669,788 of NC_084461.1, read as the reverse complement.
TATTGTACAACTTGGTGACTCTAGTTAATAACAACATATTGTATTCTTGAAAAATGCTAAGAGAGTGGATGTTAAGTGCTCTTACCACAAAAATGATAACTATGTGAGGTAATGAATTTGTTAACTATCTAAATTAAACCATTCCACAATGCATATATACTTCATGCATTCTGTTTTTGTTTGTTTTGGTAGCTGGCTGGTATGGGGATCTGAACATAAATACATACAACGTTATATATCATTTGTTTAATGAAAAAATTGAAACAGATCCATTTTATCCTTAAAACTTAGCTTTATTATTTCAGAGTAACCCTTACTTACAATTTTTAACCCTGATTAATAGAAATATATTTAAATAGACATATCTGATACTAATTGAAAATCTATTAGGAATAAAACAACAAAAATATGAAAAAATTTAATGTTAATTTGATAAAAGCTCTGCACACAAAACAGTTTTGTATTCATTTAAAGGCTAAAGTAAGCAAATGGATGCTCAAAGCTTAACATGTGGAGATGTTTTTATTCTTTCACTAACACATAGATTTCCGTACAAATTATTCTCATTAAAGCTAATGATAATCTTGACTATAACGTCCCTAGGGTCTCAGTGGGAAATTAGAAGCTGGCATTTTAGATTTCTAAAGATATCTAAAGATAAAGATAACCATGCTTTAGAATAATTCAGATGCTATCCACCACATAAAAAATATAATTTACTTAAATAGTTTTAATATTCTATGTAACACCCAAGTTAATCACCACTCACAATTGGCATTTTAAAGGTTCTACCAAAATGTAAGTATCTCATTGTAGTGAATAGTATAGTACACTGTCCAGATCCCTTCCTCAGGACTGAAGTATTCATTTCTTCCTTTGCTGGGAGTGTTGATGGTCAACAGCTCACAGATTAGTCTCTGTCCAGGAGTTGGCCTCAGACAAAGAGGGCAGACTGGCCCAAAGTCACTCCCCTGCCAAGGGTGGCTTGTATCCAATGACTGATAGATACAGGAGTATAAAAGCCTGGCCCCTTGACTCAAGACACAAAAATTCTGAAGGGCCATCCCAGATGGAAGACTTCCTGCAGGATTGTCTGAGGTCACTGTTACAACTGGCTCATGGTTTATGTTCCTGTTCTACTCAATATTGCTTTAATCACTTTTCCTGGGCATTTCCAAGAGCAGTCCCCCCATAAACCTCCTACATGTAAATCTCAGAGTCTCAGTCTGTTTGGGGGTACCTGTCCTATGGCACTAGTTTTCCTTGACTTATTCATCATCACTGTTTTAGTAAAAGCAATGTAACATCTCATGTTCTACATGAAAAAAAATAAATGAAATAAAATAAAGCTTCATAATCAATAGAAGGAATTACAAGGAAAGAACTGAATGGCCTAGATACCATAACTTGGTAAGGTGGGGACATTTAGAAACACATTTTCAGTTAGGAGGAATCTGTTTTTATTCTTCTGTTTTAGAAGCATTCCCAGAAACTTGTTTTCTCTGAACCAAGGATGGAATCTCTATTAAAGGAATATAGCAGTATAAAGGAATATAGCAATATCGCATATGAACTAGAAATTTTCATGGTGAATTTGTAGTAGCATTTAATTAGCTATAGTATATGCATTTTCCCTGAATGAACTTGATGATTTGTCTGAGGAATCCTTCAACTTCAAAGTAATTTTTAAAAGAGGAGTAAAGAATTATCATGTGTAATATATTAGAGCATTTAGGGCATTATAACCCTAACTTAGCTCTATATGGAAATGCACAAAAATGTAAGAACTTACATTTGGGAGTGAAGATAACAAGTTCAGGTTCATTCCATGATGCTCTGGTCTCCACCAGGGCTGCTGAAATGACACACCATTTTTGTTAGCGCTGAAATGGCAAAGACAAATAGCAGACCTATTAGAAATTCCGTATAAAGAAACCTGGATTCTGGGACACATCAGCACCTGCCTTCTACACAGTTTGGGAATCTCTAAAGAATCAGCTCATTTATACCACCTAATCATCATTTCAGTCCTAGATTATGCAACTACAATTTGTTACATAAATGAGTCCATCAAGTCCAATATAAACATATTTACAGATGTTTCACTGATTTTAGACATTGGGAAATCAAAAGCTCCCCATTAAGGAACTGTAATGCTGATTTGTCAGTTTCCACATGTCCAAATTTGCTTACTCACATTAAAAAATAATCATTGCATTTTTGGTATTCTAAGGAGTACAGAATCAACTCACTAGCCATTACAAATGGTGATTAATCACAAAAAGCTGTGCATTACGTAACTCTATACATGTATCAGAAGACACTATCTTTAGTAGCCCAGTGTCTTATTAATCATGCTTAAGTTTGGGGGGTATACTAATGAACATATTTATCCTGATAAACAAATATAATCTAGTGAATTAAATGTCCTACAACTAACATTTAACTTGAGATTTATGAAAACTGTTTCTATGCAAATTTATTCTATAAGTATGAGAAGTTACACTTTATTTATATAAATCTGTATTATGTAGCTATGTAATACTAATTAAACCCTGGATCTACCGAAATTGTAATGATATAAAGGTCTATAACTTATAGTATACACTGACTGATTTTCTTATATCAAATAGGAGGAACAGATGGCTAAATTATTGTTAGCCATAACGACAACTAGGCAAGAGATTATGATTGGGCACATATAAATTAATCTCTATTACTGAAAAAGCAACATGAAACAAACTTGAAAATAAAAAAATTAGCTTCAAACTTTGTGACTAGACTAAATTCAATTGTTAAGAATGACAGAAAATATTTCACGATATTCATCTGATCATATGATCTTAGTTATAGACTTCATTTTCAGATTTTACTTGTATTTTTCTTTTAGGTCATTGCCTTTGAAAGACCATAATTTGCAATCAATTTATTTGAGAAGAATATTTTTTGCAGCCCCCCAACTATGTGCCTAGCATTATGTCATCATGGAGGATATTAAGAGAATTAAGACAAAATCTTTGCTCTCAAGGAGCTTCCAGTCTGGAGGAAAAAACATAATTGAAGAAATAGTGACAATCAATTATAGATAATTACTATAATAGAGGCACAGAGAAATTGCTATGATAGCACAGACAAGTGGGAAATTAATTCTGCCAAAGCAAGGGAAGTTGTGGCTAAGGTTAATACTGGAAAAGGGAGAAGTAGGATTGTTCCTAGACAGTCAAAATATGGAAGGGAATTCCAGATAAAGGAGCACAAGGGGCTAAATCATAGAGGAATTAAAGTGCATGGCAAGTCCCAGAATGAACCAGGGAAAGTGGGTAAAAGGTGAAGCTGAGAAGGTAGCCTGAAGCCAGTATTGAAGTACAGTTATATCTATGCTCCTATATTAAGTGCCATTTTTCAATTTTCCATGGCCTTGATATTAAAAATAGCATTTCAGACAATGAATTAGTAATGACAGCTCCAAATCAACAAGGTCACTAAATTAAAAAAAAAAAATGTCTATCAACAAAATTGCTTCATCTGAGCATGTCATTAAGATGCAGAATTCCACTGAGTAGAGAATTTGAAGACCTGGGCCCCTCCCATAGACTAGATACATCATGTCATTTCACTGAATGTCAGCTTCTTTACTCATCAGTAAAATGATGGTGTGAGGTTGAATTTTGCCTTAAGGTCTCTTGCAGCTCCGAATCAGTCAGTCTGATTCCTGTTGAACTGAGTTTCAACCCTGAAAGAAAATCCATTACCGGGCAAATTGTTTTTCTTAAAAGTAGAAAGGCAAGTTAAGCGAAAAATACAACAGAAGAGGATTCAGAGGTCAAATGGAGAACACACTGAACATGAGTTGAAAATGCCATATTCCTTAAAAATCAAACAATTTCTATAAAATGGCAAATTCTGCTTTTTTCCAGAGGCTATATGTAGAAAGCTACTTGAAGGTAATTTGAAGTATATTTGCAAATTTCCCTTTTATCTATCTCTATCTATCAAGCTTCTGTTCAGGGGGATCTTGATGAGCATAATTGTTAATGTTGGTAACTCATTCTTGTAAAAGGCAACATAATAAGAGAAAAGGCATTGATTGGCTTTAAGATCAGATGCACCTGCCTTTCTCTCCCGGCTTCTAATCAGTTGTGTGGTCTTGGGACAACACTATACTCTCTTTCTAAGCCTCAGTTCCTTTATATGCAACAATGAGATAGAAAAGCTGAAACTACCTCATGGAGTTGTAGTGAGGAATATGAGGGACGATCTATGTAATCCTCTAGCATATGCCTGGCAGAGGGGTGGACACTCAATAAGTACTAATTGCTTTGTAATTCATAATAATGTCTGCTTTCCATGTTGCTGTATTAGGCTCTTGTCCAAATTGTGATAACTTTCTTCTTTAGATGAGGCCTAATTTGGGTTCTTTAAAAATAATTATAAAAATTGAAATTTTAAAACACTGTTAAGTTTAGAGATAAGCCAAAAAGCTTTCTCCACTACCCTCCCTTTTTTTTTTTACTCAAAACAATATTATACAACATCCAGATATTTATTATTAAATTGACTTTAACTCTCTACTTGTGACAGATGTTTGTATATTGATCTGAATATTTCTATATCTTTCCTAGATGCAAATAAAATTTTCCTCACAATTGGGTGTTTGTTTCAAAGAAGGAATATATTCTAACACCTTTAAAAAAAAAAAAAGTAAATAACAGGGGCTTCAGCCTAATAAGGCCCTAGCATGGTGACATAAAAAACATACACAAAGACAGAAATTGCTCTTAGGTTGATATTGCATAAAGCTACCTTCTATAGAATACTTAGCTCAGGAACAATCAATGATTTTGAAGAGATTATACCCCTACTTCCACATGTGGGAACAATTTAACAACTTTTAATTATTGGAACTATTATTGAAGAGAAGCTTGTATGTGTAATCCTAAAAGGTGACTATCCAAAACCATTTACATGTTGTATGAGGATGTCTGTTCAGCAATTCTTGACTAATCAGTATGTTCAAGACACCATGAGGGGAGCACAGAAGTATAAGATCCAGTCACTGGCCTAAGAGCTTATCATCCAATAGGACAAATAAAACATCACTAAAGTTAAAACATCACTGAAAGTATGATATAATACAAAGCCTATGAGTGGAATTAGTAATAAATGCTATGAGATACCAGAGGAAAGAAATATCTTCTCAGGCTCTGTGATCAAAACAGTCTTCACAGATGTGACAGGGCTTCAACTTGATTTGCAATGATGGGTAGGAGTCTCACAAAGGTGGAGAGAGGAAGTCGTGAGCAATACAGGTAAACAGGACAGCAGAAGCTATTTTGTGACGTGTGGATATCTGTAAATTATGAAAGAGAGTTCCATCTACAACCAAGGCAGCCTATTAAGTAAATCTTCTGAAGTTCTCAACAGAGAAACTCATCTAATGGAACCTGGCACAGTGCCAAGCACTTGTCACGACTCAAACATGATGATAAATAGTTTGAACTTCACATTTTACACACAGAAGTAATAAGACTAAAAAATACAATTTTCTCTCATGCACTGAAATATAGGTAAGATATTTATATAGTGGCTTAGAAAGAAAATGGTTTCCTGATGATGAAAAAGGAGCAGAAACTTTGCGTCATCTAAAGGACGCACACAGGATTTGTTAAGATCTTTCCACAAATTCTGCATAAGCTTAGATAAGTGAATAAACAGACATTTGATACTCTAATGAAAACACGCCTTCCCATTCCAAAAACAAATGAGCATACTCATATTGTTCTGAAACTTTTTTGTGTCTTTTTTCCCTAAATTTTCCTAACTACCACTATTCAGGTATTTATTGCAATAAAGTGACATTAACCAGAGAATGTTCAGATGAATGTGGTTTCTTCCAGTCAACCCCCAAAAAGTTTGCTTTACAAATAAACATGCACTTCAAAGATGCCTTTTTAAAACCTCTCCTAAATAACAGAATCTCTGTCTTTTTAACTTCATGTCAAGTTGACATCAAAAGCATAAGATAATTGAATTGTTTTTCCAGTTTGGAGCAACTCAGCTAACAGTCACTAATATAGTTTGTTTCAAAGTCTCATGAAACAAATAAAAAGAGATCTATTTAGGCTAATTTCCTCCTCCAAGGACAATCTGAGGGTGTCTTGCCAGTGGATAATGGGCAGCATGTGCATAAGACAATGTCCCTCTAACTTGAGGGCAAGAAAATGAGTGGGCTCATGTCAAAATAATCCATCTGTAATCTGCTGTTTTAATTACTGGGAACTGCAGTAAAAATGGCACAAATACATAATGTTATAGGTAGGAGGAAGAAAATTATCTTAATTGACCTTGATAGAATTTCTCTATCTTATTTTCGCAGGTAGCATTAACTCATTAGAAGTTTTCTTTTCTGAGAAGTCAATTGTAAACATTGTCATAATAAGAAAGTTTAAAAACAGGTTATTTGACAGACTGATAGTGTTATTTATAATACTGATATGTTTATTTATTCTGCTCCTTATATTTTCTTTACTTTATGTTTTAATAATTTTGCCTTTATCTTACAAAAAATTCCTGTACATATGTATTTAACCATTTTTTATTAAACAGACACTGAACCTGAAATTTCTATCACCATTTTGTATGTATGCTGTAAAGATTTGATATGTAATATATATCTTATTCCATCATTGTTCAAAAAAGAACAAATCATAACTAATAACATTATATAGACTAACAACGTCATACTAAGTAGCATCACCTACAATCAGGAATCTACAAACTTTTTCTGTACAAAGCCAAACAATAAATATTTTAGACTTTGTGGGCTGGGGTGGGGTAAGGAAATAAAAAAAAGTTAATGACAAAACAAAAATTGGGGTAGATAATAAAAAAAATAGTAATTAAAAAAAGGTTTTTGGCTCATTGTCTAAGTTTATTTTTGAAATTTTGTTTGGACCCTGATTAGGGAGCCACTATTTATTTTCATAGGTTAATAATTAAAATAAATAAAAATTAAGAAATATCAACTTTATATGTCAATGTTAGCCCTTTCTCCACCCTCAATATAAAACAGTCCAGAATGTATTTCCTGATCTCATTTTACACATAGGAAGAAAATCAGATTGAGACATAGTTCTCCATCTATTTCCCATTATTCCCTAATATTCTCTTCCTTCCATCAAACCTCACCACCCTACTACATGAGTGCCTTTTTGTCTTTTAACACCTAGTTCTTTTGTGTGCTCTTCCATGAAATTTTCTCTGATTCTCCCTGAATTAGATACCCACCCTCAGGATTCCCATTGCCCTTATCATGAATTTAGACAAAATTATGTTAAGTGAAATAAGCCAGGCACAGAAAGAGAAATACCACATGTCCTCACTCCTAAGTGGGAGCTAAAACACAAACAACAATAACAACAACAACAAATGAAAAAGAAAGGAAGAAAGATACAACAATCATAATAATATGTTGAATTTTCAAAAGGAGAAAACAGAACTGAGGTTACCAGAGGTGGGAAAGGGGGAGAGAGGTTAGCGAGAAACTACTTAAGGGTCACAAAGATTGATTATGTTTTGTAAAAGTGAGTATACCAATTATCCTGATCTGATCACCACATATTGTATACACGTATTGATATTCAATTCTGAACTCCACAAATACATATAATCAATTATCTTTCAATAAAAATAGTAAGTAAAAATTCAAACCTAAAAAAATTAACATTGTTCAAATGTGGCATTTATGTGGCATTTATAAAGTCGAATTACATTTCTTTGTCTTTTTCCAGCACTAAGCTGAATTTCTTGAGATGGTGATCATCTGTGATTGCAATTTTTATGTATACCATCACTTAGTAAAATAGTAGGCACATAATAGCGCTCAATAAATATTGAATTAAATAAGTAATGTAAGAAATAGAAAGTACCAATGAAATCAGACAATTGCTATTCAAATTATTACACAGATTATCACAGGATTTATTATTTCATCTAATGTCTTTCATTATGTTTTTTTAATCCAGTTATGGAGCTGTTTTTTCTAAGTTGATAGAAAATCTTTGCCTTTGCTTCCCAATAGTTTAGGATATGTCAAAGGAACTGGCCTACATTGTTTCCTAACCTTTAAATTTGAAAGCAAAATTAGGCTATTTTACACATGCACACATAAACACACATGCACGCACAATATGTTCCCTATATATATTATATATAATGCATTCAAAATATTTATGGTGAATTTCCACTTTTATGTACTATTTGTAAGAATATTTTTATCCTTGCAATTAGAGTCAGAAGCTCTCCAACACAAACTAAAATAATTAGGCAATGAATTAAGATAAAATATAAAATGATACATTATAACTGTTCTGTATTTGAGGGTTGATTTTTTGTTTCTTTTTTATTGTTGTTTGTTTTCATGGCCTGAATTCTAACTGGCAGAAATGTTTAGTTTTAAGATCTATCAACTTAGTTGGTTGAGATTTTTCCTCCTTCTCAAGTTGGTAGAGATAGAGCTATTATAGGTCTTTTGAAGACCTCTGGTGGTAAAAAGGAAGCATTGTTCACCTTACACTAGACAATCCATATAGTTAAATTTCTATCGATGCACATTTTATTCTGATCTTTAATTTCTATTTTACATAAAAACAGTTCACAAACTAAGTTTTCTAAGATACATACTTCTTTTCTAATAATTACTTGAGTCTTAATCTTTTCAACTGTAAGTTGAGCTAACAATAAAAATGACGTCAACAATACCCAAGCAATTAAGTATAATACTCTATCAACTGAGACATCTTCAAAATTTGAAGATTTGGCATATAAAGAAGCAAATTTTTTCTATATTGTCTCTGAGCACAGAAGTTTTACCAGAAAATGAGACAGTCTTCTATCTGACATATCAAATCTCTCTGCCAAATATGGAAAGGAATATTCACAAGGTCGAAGTTTTAAGCTCTGGCCAAATAATCATTTATCAAACAAGCTATAAAAAGGATCCTTACACTATAGAAAGTGACCTCTGCAGATATTCCTAATTTAAGAGTTGAAAATTTTTCATCTCTAATTCATCCCATCCTTGCAAACAAATTCATATTAATAGCTTGCCATTTACATGACCCTATACTATTATATACTTTGTTTTACATGTAAACTTAGGGAAATTCCTTTCTCTCTCTCTGGGGCTCAATTGTCTCCTGTGCAAAAATGAAAGAATAGTGGTTGACTAAATTTGTGAGCATCAGAAGCTTGGTACAATGCAATATTCATTGGACTTGAAATAGAACTGGTTTTGAGTTGCAATTCTGCCATAATTTGTGTGATGTAGGAAAAGTTACTAACTTCCCCGAGGTTCAAATGCATTGCCTACAAAATGGGAGATCTCCTTGGCCAGATACCTAATTAGTGCTTCAATCCCTTCTACAATATACCTGCAAATAAGGGAAATGCTCTAAACGATTGTTATAAAATCAGTATTAATATATCACTGAAATTCATCTTTCTATACATTTTATCCATTAGTATGAGTAACTCATTGGAGACAAGTGCCCTTAACTTTTCTATTTGATTTATCTTCAGATGTTGAAGAAATGGCTTATCCTTCTCCTGGTTAGCTAGGATTCCTTCAGTTCTCCTCATATGACATAGTTTCATGTTTTCTCACTCCTCTCATCATTCTCGTATGAGCTGCCTCCTATAGGGCTGACAGAATTTTAAAATAGAACATATAGCAAGATGGAAGATTATTAGAGCTAGTAAGGTAGGCTGTGAGCTTTCTTCTCTAGTAGCCTTAAAACTTCATCCACCCTATATGGCCCAGCCAAAGTGAGAAGAAAGAGAAATAGGAATACCTAAACTTTTAAAATTCTTTCCAGCCCCACAATACATTTACATGAATTACGATTTGAGTTAAGAGGAACAACTTAGGTCATAAATGCAAAATGAATGTGTTGGTTCACCTCAGACATTCTCAATGGGCTTAAACTCTTCTTGTAAAATTCTTATAGAAAACTAAATTTTCCAAAGTTTTATTAATTTAGAAGTTTCTGGGAAATGAAATAAAAAGGCCATATTCTTATGCGTGCCCTGCAAGTACCATATTTTACTATAAATATCTGTTTAGTCTGGATTTTTATTCCACTACTACTTACACATAACTCTCTGTCAAGCTAAAAATCAGATGTTAACTTCATAATTCTAATTTTATGATAAAGACAATATCATCAATGAATGGACAGTTACAAAACACAAGGTAAAACTAGACTTGTAAAATGAGATCTTAGAGGTTATAGTCAAGAAAAGGCCATTGGTTATTTTAATGGAATATTTAGGCCTTCTGGGCAAGATTCAACATGTATTGGTTGTTTCCCAGTAATTGTCATTTGGTGCTACCTTAACAAAGAGTATAAAATATGTCCCCAAAAGAGCTAATAAAAATTCAATCAATATGAATATAGAAAACCCTTATTCTGGAGTAAAAACCAGATAGTGGATATTATGGTTAGGATTCTGTCTTAAGCCCTCACTATAAGAAAAACAACAGAGAGAGAATAGAGCTTGAACTGAAAACTCAGTTTGGGAAAAGTAATATTTCTGCACTTTAGTTGCCTCATTTGTAAAATCAAGTGATGAACGCACTTGCCTTACAGAGTTTCTGTGAAGATTAGAGACAACGTACTTAAGAATCTCTTAACATCGTGAATATTCTTCTTTATCCCTTCCACCGACTCCCGCACCTAGAAAACACCCTACGGGATTCTTTACCTTTTCCTTTTGGTTGGTTCAAAATTTGGGCCAGTAACTACCAAGTAGGTTTGGCTTTCTCAGCCATGGAGAACGTTCTGCTTCTTCTGGCTCCTTGGGTAAGATCGGTTTCGGCAATGCTGCTTCTTAGAGCATCTTGGCTCTCTCTTTACCAGACAGCTCTGACACTTTCAGTCCTGTGGTCGTTCTCCTGGAGAGCTGAGCATCTACGAGGTATTTCTGTGTTTAAAGCTTCCGACTCCGGTTTGTCAGCTGTTCCCACTTTGGAGCTCTGGCCTAGCTTTGGCTGTGCAGCTTCCAGGCCCCAGGTGTGACTCCTCCAGAATTGGCAAGTCTCTTGGTACTCTTAGTACTTTTGGTACAGTTTTTGGCAAGCTTCTCCTCCCTAACCCATGTATCTATGATTTGCCCACAGTTTCTGGAGCTGTGTTTGCCAAGCTTCATTGATTATTAGAATCATCTGGGGACCTAAATGAAAGTGAAGATTCCCAGGATCCTCTCCTCAACATTTGTCTGCACTAGGTAAGGGGTAAATCTTAGGGATCTGATGTGAATAACAATGATCGCCGGTGAGACTTTTGACTAGCAAGTTTGAGAATCCTCATTCTAGAGAAATGTTTGTCAAAGTAGAGTCTGTAGAACAACCTGCCGAAACATGAGCCTGGGAGCTTGGTAAAAATCCAGATGCCTAGACTTCATCCCATGAAATTCTAAGAACTTCAGAACTCTGGAAATCATGTCAGTTTGTGCTAAAATGATTTTCTCAGTGCCTGCAAGAATATCTTTCACACTAGTGAATCAGAGAAGATTGTCTAGGTAAAAGTCTATTCTAACACTCAAGGCCAGGAGATAATGCTAGCTGGTAGTGGAAATTGTAAAACTGAGCAGAAATGATAAAAACTGAACAGATGATTTTGCTCTGCTTTATAAAAATATATGTACAAAACATTTGATTTGAGTTCAAAATTAAAATATTTGTTTATCTTCCTATTTTTGTTCATATTAACATCATTAGTAGATACCTTTTTCCTTTCATTTTCCCATTTGTAGGATATATTTTATTCATTTTCCAAGATAAAGTTACACTCAGAATCATTCATGATTCACAAAATTCTGAATTCTGAAAGCGAAAAGAATTATTGCCACCACAATTGTATAATATTTACAAGAATCAGCTGCTATAAATAAATCCACATATCATAAAGACTTCAGTAAATCTCATTAGAAAATAGTCTATAAATAATAAATCTTAAAACAATGCATGTTCCAGTTTCATAGAGAGTAAACATTTAATGATCAAAAATGTATAAGGGTAGACAGATTTTTTTTTAAGTAGAATAAATAGCATCACTCAAAAATCGCCACCATTTAATTACTTATATCCCCTGAAAATTAGCATCTTATTGTACAATTACAGATTGCCTTTTCTACAAGTAAATATAATGATTCAGAAAAAATATATAGAAATGTTGCTATTGTGATGTAGAGCACAATACTGAAAATCTGTTATTTTAAAATTTTAAAGTCTTGATAAAAATGTTTCTGTTAGGATGTTTTAGGAAAAAAAGCAAAAGAAATTACTGACTAAAATGCAACTGCTAGAACCAAATCTTATTTATGGCTTCAGCTCCCAAATTCATAGTTCACCTTATTACATCTAATAAAAATGAGTAATTTAGTGTGCAGAACACTAAAACACTAGAGGTTTAAATTTATTAGACTAAGGTTTAGAAATATGCATACCTCATCCACTGGACCTCAACTGCGAGACTGTGTGGTAGAAGGCCATCACTATTACCATCATTGCCTTCATTAGTATCCTTTAATAGAAATGACCAGGTTATCCACAGGTATAGCTGTTTTGGAAGGAAGTTATTATGCTTTTCTCATTTACTTAAAATTAAATCTCCATTAAAATAGCAAGACATGGACATTTCTAATATCCCAAAGGAATTCTCATAAATAGTATGCTATTTGAGAAAACATGATAGAAAGCAAGATTTTTAAAAATGTAAAATTTTAAGTACGAGAATTCATCTTTTAATTAATCCTGAAGAACACTTTCATGGAACATATCACATTTTCAAAGGTCCTGAAAAGTAGGCAAAACAACTCTTATTCTAATTTTCAGATAAGAACATTGAAGTTCACATAAGTCAGGCGTCTAATCAAAGATCAAATTCATAGTGAAGAGAAGGGCGGGAACTTGCACCCATGTCTTCTGGCTCCAAAATCATAAGGTTATACATAAGTGCAAATTCATGGTAGACTGCTAGAGACATCTTACTGAAAACAATACCCAAATCCAATTCTTGCATAGTCTACATAGGTCTTGTTATAGTAATATAGTGAGCTTCAGGGCTTCTAATAGCCTCACAAAAGGTTAAATACCAGAGAAGCCCAAGAGAATTTTCTGTGATGCTGGAAATGTTTTATGTACTACCCAAAATGGAAGTTAATAGCCTCATGTTGCTATTGAGAATTTGAAATGAGGCTAAAATGACTAAGAAACTGAATTTTCAATTTTATTTAATTTTGACTAATTTTAATTTATATTGCCACATGTGGCTAATGGCCCCCATATTGGACAGTTCATCTGTACACAATATAGTGTGTAGTTCTATCTTTTGTGACCTGTTTCTTCTAATACACAGCAAAGAGAAATGTAATCGTAAAATTGTAATTGTAAAAAAAATTTTTTTAGGACTTTCAGGAAAATGGCAGACTAGAGGTTCCCAGGACACATTTCTCATGCAGAAGATTGAAATGAGGCCACCACCAGCACTGCCAGTCACCTGAGCCATTGTCCAGTCCCAGAACTGCTACCCATTGCAGAGCAGCTCCCTGCAGAGCAGCAGTCCTGTGGGTAGCCTGTCGCTAAAGCCACAGGGTCTGCAGATGTAAGAAAGGAGGCTGCAAACACCACTGCCACTGCCACTACCCTGAGGTAACCCTGCTACCACCAAGAACACTGCAGATGCAAGGGACATTTTGCAGCCACTGGCACTACTGCCACCACCACTAAATAACCTTGCTGCCACCAAGGACACCACAGGCGTGAAGGAGGTAGTAGCAGTCACCAGTGCCACTGCAATCCCTATGAGGTAAGCCCACTAGTGTTGCAGATATTGCAGATGTGAGGGATGCTGTTACAGCTGCTGGCAGTGCTGTCGCCACCACAAAGTAACACTGCTGATGGTGGACACACTGTAGCTGCACGGGCCACCACTGCTGACATTGCAGCCAAGTAGGGGGCTGCTGCAACTGCCACTGCTGCAGTCACTACCACATTGGTACCACCAGGCAGCCACCATTGTCATGCAAGCAGCCTTCCACTGCTGGAGCCACCACTACTATGGAGGCAGCCCATTAAAGCCACCACCACAGCCGCTGCCACTGCAAGGGAGGCCTACCACCGCAGCAGCAGCAGCAGCCACTGCTGCTGTGCAGGTGGACTACCAACCACTCGACTGCATTTACATGAGGAGGGTCACCAGCAGAGTCTAGGGAAGGAGCAAGGAATTACTAAGTGCCCCAGTGCCTAGGCCATAGAGGCACTCACACAGAACTCCAACATTGACTATAGCCAAAGTAAGCACACAGAGACACCACTGCTGCATCTACCTGGAACCAATACTAACACCCTACTCAACAATAAATATATAACACTTACAAGAGTCTCTCTCCTCAAAGCTCACTCTAGAGTAACAGAAGAAGCAAGTGTTCTACCAGATGACCAGACATCAACGTAGAGATATAAGAATTATGAAAAAATAGGAAAATATGAGTCCACCAAAAGAATACAATAACTCTCATGTATCTCACCCCATACAGCAGGAATCTCTTGAAATTACTGAAAAGGAATTCCAAGTAAGAATCTTAAGGAAACTCAATGAGATAGAAGAAGACACAGTTAGAGTACACAAGGAACTGAGCAAAACTATCCAGGATATGAAGGAGGAAATTTGCAAAAAGATCCATACTTTAAAAAAGAATGTAGCAAACTCATGAATGAAAAAAGTCATTCAATGAAATAAAAAACACAACTGAGAGCTTAAGCAGCAGACTAGAGCAAACAGAAGAAAGAATTTCTGATCTTGAACACAGTCTCATTTATAAAACTCAGTTGGACATAAAAAGGAAAAAAAGAATTTTAAAAATGGAAAAAATCTAAGAGAGATAGTAGATAACCTTAAGCACACAAACATATGAATCATGGGTGTTCCTGAAGGGGAGGAGAAATGAAAGGGCATTGAGAAAATATTCAACAAAATAACAGCAGAAAACTTCTCATGTATAGGGAGAGACCGGACCTTCAGATTCAGGAGGCTCAAAGATCCCCAAACGGACTCAACTCAAAAAAGGTCGTCTCCAAGATATATTCTAGTCCAACTGGCAAAACTCAAAGAAAAAGAGAGAATCCTAAAAATAGTAAAAGGAAAGCATCAGTCACCCATAATACAGTCCCTTTTAGACTAATAGCAGACTTCTCAACAGAAACTTAACAGGCCAGAAGAGAATACAATGATATATTCAAAATACTAAAAGAAAAAAACAAAACAAAACAAAACAAAACAAAAACTCCAACAAAGAATACTATACCCAGCCAGGCTATCCTTCAGAAATGAAGGAGAAATAGTGTATTTCCCCAAAAAACAAACACTACAGAAGTTCACCATCTCCCAACCAGCCCTACACGAAATCTTCAAATGAGTCCTACAACTGGAATCCAAAAAATGATAATCAGTACTATGTATACACAAAAAAGAACAAAACCCACTGGTAGAACAAAAAGGCAAATGAGAAAGAGAAAGAAACTTTATTGTGCCACCTCCAAAAACAACAAACACTGAAGACAAACAAAAAAAAAAAAAAAAGGAAAGAAAAATCAAAAGATATATAAAACATCCAAATAAAAATCAATAAAATGCCAGGAGTAAAACAATGTCTTTCAGTAACAACCCTAAATGTGAATGGATTCAATTTCCCACTCAAATGACACAGAATGGCTTATTAGGTTAAAAAGCTAGACCTATTTGCTGTCTCCAAGAGACTCACCTAACCTGTAAAGACACCCACAGACTTAAAGTGAAGGGTTGGAAAAAATATATACCATGCAAATGGAAATAAAAAACAAGCAGGAGTAGCTATTCTTATATCAGATAAAGTAGACTTTAAACCAAAAGCTATAAAAAGAGACAAAGGACACGATAAAATGATAAAGAGATCCATCCAACAAGAAGACATACCATAAATATATGTGCACCGAACACTAGAGCACCCAAATATATAAAGCAAACACTATTAGACCTAAAGAAAGAGATAGACCCAAATACAATAATAGTTGGGGACCTGAACACCCCTCTCTCAACATTGGACAGATCATCTAGGCAACAAATTGGTAGAGAAACACAGGATTTAAATCACACTTTAGACCAATTGGACTTGGCAGGTATCTAGACAACAGTTCATACAACAACCACAGAATATATATTCTTCTTATCAGCACATGGAACATTCTTCAGGATATACCACATGTTAGGTCACAAATCAAGTCTCAACAAATTAAAAAAGTATTGAAATCATTTCAGGGACCTTTTCAGATCACAACATATTAAAACAAGAAATAACAACCAAAATCTTGGAAACTATACAAACACATGAAAAGTAAATCACATGCTCCTGAACAAGAAATTAAATAGAAAATCAAAAATTTCTTGAAATTAATGAAAATAAAGGCACATCCTACCAAAACCTGTGGGATGCTGCAAAAGCAGTACTAACAAATGATCTTTTCAAGATTACATGAAACATTTTCAATATGCAGATGCACTATCAAAAGATGATTCGCATTCACTTACAAATTAAGAAAAGACCCTAGCTTGATCTTATTTTGTTCATCTCAGACATAAAATAAAAACTGTATAGACATGTAATGCTGTCTTTTCTGTAGATACTTGTAATTTGTATTTTCCTTCATTAAAAAATACTTTTGAACATTAACAGAATCTGATTCTATTTTGAATATAGTGAAGGGGAAAATGAATATTCTGCAAGAGGAAAATTCTCATTACAGACTAGGTGCTGTTACAACAAATTCTCAGCTAAAATAATAGTAACACTTCATTTCTATTATCGTTTCTATTCTAAGAAATAAAAGAAATGGGTCAATTATGATGGTAAGAATATCCAACCCCTCTTGCCATCTACACCCTTGCTCAGATTTTCCTAAGAACATTTATTTAGATTTCTCCTTAGAATCAGTATATGACTGAATAAAATAAAATATGTTGCTAAAGTAACCAAGAGTTTTAGGATTTCCTAAACATGTGTTAGAAATTACAATACCCTCTTCTTTAGGAAATGACTCATTTGAGTTGACTGGAACGATACTCTTGACATTGAGAAGTTGGTACTTAAATAAATTGGTTGATTAGTTGTTTTTTTATCTTTTCACAAAGTCAACAAATTATGTGTTGAAGATATAATTTATCTGTAATCACACATAAGACTGGTAGTAAAATAAATTTTCAGTACACCATTCAAGTATTGTTCTTTTCACAACTCATTGTTGTATAAACGAAAGATGCATAACTAGATGTAGTCTAATCACTCTCTGATATTTAATTTATTTCCACTTGCAGATATAATCACATTTTTAAATTAATTGACATAGATATAAAATAATCCATCTGAAGCTTGCTACTTTCTTAAATTATTTTTTTCTCATTACTCTGAGGAACAGAGAAGCAAACATGTATCCTGAACTAATTGTGACTTGTTCATTACATTTATACTAAACTATTTTACCAAGTTCGTGTGCACACATTTATTTCTAATTAGATTTTCATTTTAATCATATTGAGGTCCTAATCAATGATACAATAGTTAATTGGACATAAATAATGACATATTCAAAATCTGCTGAAAATGATATATAAGCAGTGGAACATTATGCAATTATTGTACAGTTAGCCCAACAATACTGGGCAATAAATATACCCATAACTGTATTTTCATCAACTTGGACTTGCCTTGCTTCTCACTCTTTTGTTTGTTTGTTTGCAGGAGTCCTATGGCTGAACCTCAGTCCTCGTGATTTGGTTCCTTCTACCTGCTCTTAAATTCCCTTACTCCATGCCCTGCTAATATGTCAAAACTTATAGCCTGTCATGCAGCAAAATCTTTAGATGAAGGCAAGCACTGAGTGGCTACTGGCTGAATCACCTGCTGCACCTACTAAACAGGCTGATCTGCCCCAGCAATCTGCAATGCCCATCCCTCCTCTTATGGGCTACTGCTAACAACTGTTCTGGACCTCTCACCTGCCATGGTAGTTCTGTCTACTAGCCAGTCCTCATAACTTCCAATACCACCTGAAGCCCAGTGCTGACAGAAGTCTCCTGTCCAGTAGGATATGCCTTAGATGTATTCAATCTGCATTGGCGATGTACAAATTCCAACAAAAAGAATAGTGGGAACCAATTCTACACTTCACAGACTCTGCAATCTGTCCACAAGAGGACCAGTCTGGACACGATGTCGATGAAAAGTAGACTGATGCATCGTATTTCCTTCTGTGTCGAGGCACTGACTTTAAGCAAGGTTACAATAATAATAACTGGAAAGGGAGAAAGTGCTATTGATCCTTTCATCAATAAATCTTGTGTAAACAATGCAAGCTCCTTGAACTGCTAGGAGAAAATTATGATATCTCACTCATTCCTGCTTACCTCTTCAGTTGGAGCAGGATCATTCACTAAATATGTACAAGCAAAGTTTCAATTCAGAGTTGACGTCAAGCATCTTTTTCAGAGCAAATTTTATCTCTATAATTTGACCTGCAATGACTGCCTATAATGTAACCAGTCCTTTTAATTTCTCCTTCTTTTGTTCCTCCTCTTCCTTTTCCATCCCCTCCTCTTACTCCTCCTCTTCTGCCTTCTTTATTGAATATGGATTTCTTTGGGATAATGCAATGAGAGGTTTCTAAAAATAAAACCCAGTACCTAAAAGGCAAAAAACCCCAAAAAGCTCTCTCATACATATTGATGAGGAACACAGTTATATTTAAATACACGTGAACAATGTGTGATGATCAAGTCAGGGTAATTAGCATGGCCATTGTCACAAAAATTTATCATTTCTTTGTGATGAGAGAATTTGAGCTTTTTCTTTTAGCCATTTGAAAACATACAATAAATTATACCCAACGTGACAACAACAGGTATTTAGAAAAACTATAATCACTATAATTCCAATTTGTAAATCTTCTGTTTTCATAAAATTTTTACCATTTAGTTAAGGTTACATTGCTTTATATATAATCTTCCAGATAATTATTTTAAGATTGTTTATTGACAAATCCCAACTTTTAAGTAATAAATCAATTAAATCTAATATTATCTCTCTACATCATATAGCCTATGCATTATAATAAGAATTCTGTCCACTCCCATTACCATTTGTGGATAAACTCCTCTTGCCTTCTTCTGAGAAAAATTTTGTTTTCAAATTTATTGATAGGCTCTATTTTTCCTAAGGACTTGAACTCTCATGGATGACATATAGAGTGGTAGAAAAATGTAGGAAGTCAATGATAGAAATAGCAAAGCCATATAAAAAATAATGAAATATGTCTGGATTCTTTACTTGTTCAGCTCCAGAGAAATGATGGAAGGAATTATGGGATAGCAACTCAATGAAACACTTTTCAGATTTTTAAAATTAGGTTTATAAGAAATTTATAACAATACAGGAAAAATGTAATGTGTACTGAGAAAAAAGTTGAGGATGATATTGCTATACACAATGAGAAAAATCCCTAAAGGTAGGCTTAGATAAAACACTCGAAGAAAATATACTGGAGATTAAAAGACACTGCCTTTGAAAGGTAAAATTTCCAGGGCTTTTTTTTTTTTTTTTTTTTTATTTCTCCTCTTTGTATTTTCCAAATTTTCTATAACAAAACAAAATATGTTTTCAAAATGAGAAATCGTACAGATTTTCTAATTTCTTTCAGTGAGATCTATATAGTATGGCTTAATTACTTTATAATAATGGCATTTTCTGATCTGGAAAGTAACCTCACAAAGTGAGAATACAAATTCAAAACCAAATGTTCACTTGTTTTAAATTATCTATGATTCTAAATTCTTCACCACTGAGCAAATAATCCAGGTTTTGTTTTTAAAGTAAAATATGGAAATATTGTTAATTTTCATTTTAATACTGCATGAAGTTCTCAGTGGGTAGCATGAAAAGTATTACTTTGAAATCTTTTTTTTTTTTTTCTGAAGTGCCAAGCTACCAAATGATAATGAAAAAATACCCATGAAAAAAAAGCCATTTCCATATTGCTACTTGGGAATTTAGCCAGTTTAGCTAAGCAAAGACTAAACGAGTATGAATTCACATAGAGAATAAGTTATTTATAGATCAGTGATTGGCTGAGTTTGTCAAATCTCCCTTGGGTATTAAAAAAAGAAAAACATTATCATAAAAGTTCTTTTTCTATGTAAAGCATATGATATCTAATACCTAATTTAGCCATGTGATAAATAAGGCAGTATAATTAGCTACCATGTTCAGTTTATCTTCACCATTTCCAGATACTAATGACCATAACTTGCAATTTCAAAAACAATTGTAATAATAAAAGAACTGACAAGCCATGTTTTAATTTTTAATAGGATACAAAGATTTTCCGAGATTATAAACATAGAGTGACGTTTTCAAATAGTATGAACAGTTGATGGCCTATTCTAAAGAACTAGACAAAGTAAGTCCATACCATTGTTATTTCATACAATAAAACTAGAGTAGCATTGTCAAAGTAAAACTTATCTTCTATGGACTGAATGTGGCAACATCTTGGCCTAAGTTTGAGATAGAGATTGCCAAAATGGGAGAAAGCATATATGTCATTCTTACTCAAGGACCTGGAGCTCATATTTATTTGTTCACACACACACACACACACACACACACATTTCTTTTTTTAGAAGCGTGCTATAAAATACATACTACATGGCCTAGAATAATTCATCTTTCTATATCCTGGATGACAATTGAAAGCAAATATTACTTACCATAACTCTGTTTGGAGAGACTACTAATTAGTACATAATTTACTTTTCTATAATGACCTAAATCTCATTTTCTAATAAAAGTTTCAATTTTCCTCCTCCATATTCTAGATTTTCTGGAGTCAAATGCAGTCTCAGAAGTACATAGATACTCGATTTGAAAACACTAGTGTGCTCCAAAAGAAAAATGCACTGCAAAGTGGGAGAAGGAAGAGGACACACAAAAAGAAAAAGTAGGACAGAAAACTAGATAACAAGATAGATTTAAATTACATGTATATAAAAACCATGTATAGAAAAATTAATGACTGCAAGGAAATATTTCAGTAATCCTTGAAAATCTTTTAGCAATATTTGGGATCAGAGTAACTAGCTAAATTCTATATGGTTAAGCTTTCTTTGATGATTACAAACTTCACAATCTAAGAATCTTCATTTTGAACATAATCGTCCACCTTTTTGGGTGTAGAAATTGAAGGAGATTGAGATTTTGGGCTTCTAACTACAACATGCGCTCTAGAAGTTACTACCCCCCCAACCCCCAACACACATTCTCTACATATACTCATTTTCAGGTGTTTGCCTCTTTCCCTTAAATAGGAACACAAAAAATAAAATCAGTTAATTGAAATAGTTTTATGGAACTCATATGGCAGACCTAAATATATTAATAACTGACATATACTTGTATAACATATTCCAAAAATATAATCAGATTCCAAAATGGTTCTGTGTCCATTACAGCAACTCAGGTGGCTTTAGAATTAAGATATTGGATAAGAAAAAATACAAAGTAATGATTCAGAAATAAATCCATTGTCATGGATGGCTATGGAGTAAACTTAAGTTTCTCAAACTGAGGATTGTACCATATTTTCCCAGGAGTTTATGAATTCTCCGAGAATCTTTAAATTATACTTTTTAAATTTTAAACGTGAACCTTAAAACTAATGTTAATAGACTTAAAGACAAAACTACTTTTTTAAGTGATAATTAGCATGTGTAAGATATTTAAAAAGTATAAGCCTTTAGTGTCTTTTTTGGCATTATAAATTTATTTTGAAATATATATTAGAACATTTTACACATCAAATAGATAATATTTATTTAATTATTTTATGTCTAGCACAATAAAGAAGTTAGGATCAGAGTATAAGAAAACAAAATTGCTGCTTTAAAAATTCAAGATAGCAACATAGTACAGTAATAGACTTATTTGCATAAAGTTACAAAGCCTACTATGGAATTCATTTAAGAAAGAGACTTAGGTAATGGGCTTTAAGAATTAGTAACAACAACAAAAATTAGAGCTAAAATGTGCCCTTTTCCTTCATGATCAAATCCCATAAAGGTAGGAATTCACCAGGAAGAAGGAGAGATTCTCTGGGATTCCCATTGTCTTTTGTTAATACATAACTTTATGTTCGGAAATTATGAAATTTCTTGAATTTCTCTAGCAAGGCTGATTATTATTTCAAGGCTTTAGTTTTGTAAGTTAATATTTCTCAAACTGGTAAACTGTGGAATTTTCAGGTATTAATTAGAAAATTTCTAAATATTTACATAAGGCTAATGAGTACCAAATTTTCCTGATGGTAAGAATCATCTAAGGCATTAAATATGTAATTTCCCCAGCCCCTCCCCTAGAGAGTCTGCAGTCTCAGGAGAAACTACATAATGTAAAATTTAAGGATTACCGCAGGTAATTTTTATTACAAGGCAAGTTTGGCAAATACTGCATTATAGAAAATGGGTTCCCAAGTCTTATGCTCAGAATTGAAGTTCTTCCTAAAGATCAGAGGCAAGAATGATAGATCTGTTTTGCTCCATTTCACGAAACCAAATAGAACCAATCCCATTCCCACCCACGTCCAAACTCCACCTAGTATTATAAACATCTAACCAAATTCAGTTAAGCACACCATGCAGTACGGTCCTGGCTATTTACAGTATTTTTGAAATGTACTAATGTACTAGACTGTGAAACAACAATTTGCAATTCTATCTTCATTGTAGTGACTTTTCTTCATCTGAATGATACTCTCCTGTTTCTGCATGTAAGGTGCAATTCACAAACTGAAATATTTGAATTTTATGACACTTTTGGAAATGTATGCAGACAATAGAGAATACATTTGAATTTGGTAGTGCTTAGAAAAAATTGGCACTTTTTGCTCTAATGTAAATCAGGCCCTTCAACATGTGTCAAAACAAAGGAATAATTTCTTCTTTCACCTGAGGCTAATTCAGTCTGGAACCATGCTTCTGAATCTCTGCTTAAGACTTTTAAAAGACTTGGAAAACTGTCACAAGATGGATTCATTTGAAATATCATGGAGAATTGCTAGCTTATTTATTGTTGGCATTTGCAGGTTCCTAATCAAATACTCAAAGGCCAGTGGAATTCATTCATTCCCAATGGCTACTTTTAAACAGATTGCAGGTTGCAGTAGCCAATGGAAATTTAAAGGCAAAAGCTGTAAAAGACAGGAAAGCACATCTCCTTGTGTCTGTAATCTGGCCAAGTCAAAAAATTACGCTCCTCACCTATTTCTTCATTATATTCACTTGGACAGGGAATGTAAACATATTGAGCACCTCCATCATTTGGCACTTTCCCATGTGGGCAATCTCACCTCATTGAGATTTCCCTTTAGCCTACCATGCTGCAGGTACACTGTCTACTTTTTGTTTCACAAGGCTGAACTCATCTCACCCTTAAGATTCCAACCCCAATGTAATATCCACAAAGAGGCCTTCTCTGATAACCCTATATAAAATAGCCACTTCTGTTTACTTTCTGTCATATCATACTTCTTTTTCATAGAACAGGGGCTTCATCTGTCCCACTTACATCTGTATATCCAGTGCATGTAACGACTCCTGGATCACAGAAGGTGCTCAATAGAAAGGGAAGGAATGAATAAGAGAATTAGTTAGTAAATCTTCCCCCATATCTGGTATTCATCTAGACTTTAGAGATACAAAGTTGAATGAGATGTAGTAAACTCAAGGAACTTACTAGACCAGAAGAATGTTAGATAAATTTAGGATCCAAGGTTTATGTTGTAGAAAGATCACTGTGAGCGGGTAGAGTATGACAATAGATTAGAAAAGAGCTGAA
This sequence comes from Cynocephalus volans, assembly GCF_027409185.1. Classification (NCBI taxonomy): domain Eukaryota; kingdom Metazoa; phylum Chordata; class Mammalia; order Dermoptera; family Cynocephalidae; genus Cynocephalus; species Cynocephalus volans. The sequence goes on along the minus strand of NC_084461.1, from coordinate 40,645,812 downwards.
CTGTAGGCACGCTGAGTATTTTGGAATCTATTGTGGTAAAGTAAGCAAAATATTATGAGGCTCTGAAGTAAGGCAGTGATATGGGGGGGAGGGACAGATCCCAAAGATGGTAAGGGGGGTAGATTAATTGGCTATAAAAGACAAGGAAGATGGAGTTTGGTTCCCAGATTGCAGTCTCAAGTACTATGTAAATGAAGTTGACGTTCACTGAAGTAAAAATGCACTGAAAGGGCCTTGTAAAAACGCAGAAGGAGAGGGGAAAAATTATGCGTTAAGATTCTAACATGTTGAATTTGAGCTGCCTTTTGGATATGGAAGTTGAGATGTTCAGAGGCATTTAAACATATGTATCTGACAATTCAGGACAAAGATATGGTTGGAAATTTGAATTAGACATCTTTGGTATACACAGAGTCAGAAATCATAGGAAGAAAGGAAATAAGCCAAAGAGCATCAATAGAACAAGACATTAAGGTCAAGAACTATATCTGAAAGTGTAAGCGCAAACTGGTGCTCACACAAACACATGCAGCTGCATGTGTCGAGGAGTGACTGGCTTAGCATTTGTGAAAAGAAGAAAAAATTTCCATTGTACCTGGTTAAAGCAGTTGCTCATAACAGCATAATTGTAAAGTAGAACAGTCCCCTTGGGAAAGCCATGTGCTGAGTGGAAGAGATGGAGCAGAGCCATAAACTACTATCTTCTGACTATCCTGGGTACTATATATACATATATATATCTCATAACGTTTTGCAACTATTACTCTTTAAGGAAAAATACAAAACAAAACTGACATTTATCAAAACCATCAAATTTTTTCCTAGGAAAAGGGAGAATCGTCACTATAATTTGGTAGTCTAGTGTGGGGGCTGAAGGGCGGCGGGCTCCGAACCTCCCAGTAGCCCCTTTATCCCCCCCGCCATGGGATGAGCAAGAGAAGGAACCGGTAGGATTACTCCTGCCACCCTAGTGGCCAGGAGAGCCCGGGTGGAAGGTGATTATGCCACCCGCCTATTCAGCCCCACAGAGAGACACTCAGACGCAGCAGGGGTTCTGTCAAGAAGTTCTGTTTATTTTCACACAAGCACCTGCTTTTATAAGCATATGGCAAGAGGATTTCCTAACTTCAACCTATCATCTTAAAGGTCATGTGAACATGCATCTTGTTCTAATGCTTTGCTATTGCAATCAGGCGGTGAGCAAAAGAGCGGAAATATCTTTTATCCAATAATTTTAAACTATGTCTTTCCTTGGCCACTCCCCCATGGATTCCGTCAGGCGCCATCTTTCTCCCTCCTGCCCAGGCGAATGTTTTCAACAGATTACATAGGGCCTATGTGGGTGGGATCGTGGCTAGTTCTCTGCCCCTGGGAGGTGGCCTCAATGCCCCAACAGTCTAGAAAAACAGAAAATAAGATGATATCAATTTTAATTCAGTCTGATAATCTGTACCTAACTCTCCTCCTCACAAAGGAGTCTTCTTCTCCTATAACTACCTACACTTGAGCTATGAAAATTATAAGGGTAATTCATTTACCCAGTATATTGAAATGTAAGAGCCCTGTGATTAAAGCCTTACAGCTTTTAATATTCAGGAAAGATTTTTGTCTCACCCCACTGTCCTGCTCTCTTTCAAATCACCACACAAGAGATGTGGATATTCATGATGACGGTATGAAATGACATCTGGAACTATTTCTTAAACAGGGAGTTGTGACTGAAAGCACATTTAAATGTGGCTCATTGTTGCCTTTTCACTTTAAGAGCAGGAACAATTGGTCTCACCATGCTTAGTATTGCCATTCCTGGGAAGAGTTTATTTTCCTAGGAGCCCTTTTGTTTTTCTCCTTCTTATTCCAGAAGTGAATCAGAACTTGAGAATGAGCCAACTGAGTCTTGTCAGTTAGATTTAAGAAATCTGACATCTTAGAGTTACCCACAAATGTTCATACCCGGTTATGTTGTCAGTGTGTGGACAATCTTTTTGGACTTAAAAATACTTCCGAATAGTAATTCAATAGAACGGATAATTGAGAAAAAAATAGTTTTGTAAAAGAAAACCCTTTATTTTTAGAATGTTTTAAAGCATAACCATTAGGTAGTCCTCTCTGAAGTGTCTGTGTTAGTAATGTCTCTTTAATTAAAACAAGTTTGCTGGGACTTAAATGCCATGATGGCATTTCTAAGTTTATATTCTACTACTGGTAACCTGAGAAATCAACAGACAAGCCAGATGTTCTCTAATATTTTTTCCCTAAAGCCTTTCAGGTTGTCAAAGTAAGGTATAGGCAATACTTTGCTCAGTTTTTCATTGTTTCAGTTTATCGATAACGTTTCATTGTTTTATCTTTTCAGAAAGCTGAAAACACATACCCACCCCCCCACACACGTTTTCCACAAGTTAGACAAATAAATGGTTTGAGGTCTAAATATTAATTACTCCATTTCCTCATTTTTTTCTTAGGGAAAAAAACACAGGAGTTCATAGCTTCAAGCCTGGAAGCCTCTGTGCTTGATTTTAGTTCATTAATTTCTTTTTAATCTTTAGTAGCACTGCACATAAGTCCCCTTCAGAAGCTTGGTCTTCCTGGTTTACAAAAATAGGATGACTGCTCAATTTTCCTTTACTATGAAGCTGAGCTTTATCTTTGGGATAAAGAAAGCACTTGCTTTTGAAAGAATGATAAACATATACTAAAGAAAAATTGGAAGCAACCGCGTACTTAGAAAAGGCCAGTGGTCATAAAAATTATCTTGTATATACTCAGTGGAACACTCTGTTGTCATTACAATAATGACTTATGTAATGATTTATGGATATTAAAACATATTTTGAGTGAAGAAAAGCAAATTAAAAAGCAATATGTATGAATACAATAGAGAGAGAGAACTGGAAGAAAATTTTCCAAAATATTGAGTGGTTACTTTTGAAGGGTGGAATTAGGAGTGATTTTTGCCATTTAAAAAATTTTAATAGTATTTATTATTTAACAAAAACAGGAAAGCAATAACAATAGTCAAAGAAATGAAAATAAACTGGAAAATCAAGAAAATGCCATTACTGTCAATGGAACCTATATGCACAGTAAGTACATAGAAGAAGAAATTTGGAAAAGAAATAGGCAATCTCACTTTCCATGGCATCTTTCGCTAACACCTTGTTTTGTTTTAAATGATCTCTAATGCAATTTCAGCCAGCTATTTTATATTTATTGTTAGTTCTCCCTTTTTACATCATTATAATTATGATCTGCTTTATTCTGAGGCTCTTCATAAATCCTGACTCATTTCATTCTTTCAGTCTGTTCTTACACACTTGTGTCTATTTAGATAGAAAGCCAGGCAGGTAAAAGAAAGATAAAAGGTCAGATAATTAAACAGCAGCACCCAGCAGGGTGTTTCACTTTATGTAGAACCATACCTTTAGTGACATTTTTATTTCAGTGAATAGAGTTTAATATCGACTTTTGAACTCCCATACAACTTAGTTTTGCATATTCTCCCTTCATTCTTCTATGTCTGTTCTAATCAAGTAAGCAAATCGGTTAAAGAACAGTTAGCTCTGTTAGATGGTAGAATTATAGCAATGAACTAGACAGTGAATCTGCCCATGTGCAGCTTACCATCAAGTTTACATGGCATAGCACCAGTGGATTTCTGTGCTACTTCACTCTATTATGATGGGGATCTCAGATGTCTGGGCTCTCACTTGTTCTACCTTCTAACAATAGGGCCCTGTAATATCCAGGATCCCCTGTTAAACTGACCACCTGCCCCACCCACTCTTAAAAGCAGACAAAACCCACAAATCTATGGACCGTTTTTGTTCTCCAAATAGTTCTGCTTAGCCTTTAGCCCCTTCTCCAACATTTGAGTTTTTCTTAACAATTCTTTTTTTTTCTGACCCGTAAGGGGATCGCAACCCTCCGCACAGTGTGGTCTGCACCACGCTCAGCCACTGAGCGCACCAGCCATCCCTATGTAGGATCTGAACCCACGGGCCTCGGCGCTCCCAGCTCCGCACTCTCCTGAGTGAGCCACGGGGCCGGCACTAGTTTTTCTTAACAATTCTGACCCCAGAGAGGGAAAAAGTCTTTGGAGGAAGTAGTAGTTCAGCTGGGACTTGAAAGGGAAAAAAGTAGATGGATTCCTTTCCATCTGAGAAAAGATCATGAGGTATTCTACCCGGATAAGGCAGGGCAGAATTACACGGATAATTTTTAAACACTTCCAATGCCTGGCACGAAAAGGAATGAAGTGCAATAAAGATATCAAAAATAAGTAAAGATATTAAAAATATCTGTAATGGTATATAACAATGGCTCCTTTTATTGAGCAATATCTGTTTGACAGTATGCAGTTTACTTGGTAACACATTATCTCTTTTAAACCACACAAGCACAATAAAGTGAATGCTATCATTAGCACCATTTTATAGAGGGGTAAACTAACATTTACAGAGCTAGAATTTGAATCCAGATCTTTTTTCACTCTAGAGCATTAGCATTTACAATAAAACTGCTTGGACAAGCTATGACATCATCTGGCACCCTGGGAATCTAAGTCCTATTTCTCACATTGCTTTCATGGAAAAACAGATTACAATTTCCAAAAAAATAACTTCCAAATGAACTTCTAAAATACAACCTATTTATCTATAACTAGATGAGATTTCCTATATCGTTTTAAATGTCTTCTCTTCTCATGTAAGACGATGTTTTCGAGAGAAATACCAAAATTGTCAGATATAAGAAGTCTTAAGGGAGAACATGTATCTTCTCATAACATATTTTCTAATTCTAACCTGCCTGGAAAATGTAATTAATATTGTTTACTTATCATTATTTTCTTTTCCATTAATTCATGCTTCAACACTTATCTTGAGGCAACAGTCAATGTCTTCAAAACAAGTTCCGAAAAGAGGACATTAAAAGATAGTTACGCTGCATGAACTTATTCACACTTACCATTCACTTCCGAATTTGGTTTCTGGATTTCTAATAACTTTTTACTTTCAAAGCCTTTGCCACTTAAACCTCTGTTTTGCAAACTTTTCATTTATTGCTGTATGTATGAATTCCCCATGTAAAAACCACACACACACACACACACACACACACACACACACACACACACACACACACACACACACACACAAAATCTCACCTACAGTATTTCCATTAAGTAGCCAGAATTTACCCGTTCAACAAATAGCCTAATAGCTAGATACTGTATGAATTGCTGGGATCCAGTGCTAGGTGCAGGATGCAGGACTTAGTTTTTCAATAAAATCAAATACTCTATATTTTATTTTCCTTTTTTAAATTTTTTAAATTTTTATTGTTTATTATCAGCAAATTCATTATTACAAATCGTGATTTTTCTTTATGCCCTTTACCTGACTTATCACTTCCCAAACCCCTCTCTCCCTCCCCCCCCCCATTTCTAGTATCCTTAGATTTGTTCTCTCCTTCTGAAAGTTCAACATATTATTGTGGTCCTTTTTCTTTCTTTCCTTCCTTCCTTCCTTCCTTCTTTCCTTCTTAGTACCAAGTTGTGAGTGAGAACATGTGGTATTTCTCCTTCCTTGTCTGGCTTATTTCACTTAACATAATTTTCTCCAGAATCATCCATGTTTCTGAAAATGGCAGAATTTCACTCTTTTTTATGGCTGAGTAGTATTCCATTGTGTGTATATACATTTTCCTTATCCAGTTGTCCCTTGATGGATACTTAGATTGGTTCCATATTTTGGCTATAGTAAATAAAGTTGTATTGAACCTGGGAGTGCAGTTATCCCTTCAACATTATGATTTCCATTCCTTTGGATATATACCCAGTAGCGGAATTGCTGGTACAGATTCAATGCAATCCCCACCAAAATGCCAATGACATTCTTCACAGAATTAGAAAAAGCAATCCTAACATTCACATGGAACCACAAAAACCCCGAATAGCTGAAGCAATCCTGAGCAAAAACAAATAAATAAATAAAGCCAGAGGCATAATGCTACCTGACTTCAAATTATATTACAAAGCTATTGTAACCAAAACAGCATGGTATTTGCATAAAAACAGATGCTCAGACCAATGGAACAGAATAGAAAACCTGGGAATCAACCTACATACTTACAGCCATCTGATCTTTGACAAATGCACTGGGGAGAAGAATGCCCCTTTAGTAAATGTTGCCAGAAAAATTGGACATCCATACGGAGAAGAACGAAAAAGTAAAAGATAGGGGAAACACTTCAGGAAGTAGGACTGGGCAGAGACTTATTTATGAATAAGACCCCAAAAGCACAAGCAACAGAAGAAAAAGCAAATAAATGGGATTATATCAAAATAAAAGCTTCTGCACAGCATAGGAAACTATCAACAGAGCAGAAAGACACCTATAGAAAGGGAGAAAATATTTGCAAACTATATATCTGACAAGGGATTAATATCCAGAATATATAAAGAACTCAAGCAACTAAACAGTAAAAAATTAAATAATTGAATTTTAAAAATGGGCAAAGGAGATGAATAGACATTTTTCAAAGAAAGACATACAAATGGCCATTAGGTACATGAAAAACTGCTCAGCATCACTAGTCATCAGAGAAATGCAAATCAAAACCACATTGAGATATCATCTCACCCCAGGTAGACTGGCCATTATTAAAATGACTTAGAATAACAAATGCTGGTGAGGATGCAAGGAAAGGGGAACTCTTCTACACTGTTGATGGGACTGTAAATTAGCATGGCCATTATAGAAAACAGTATAGAGGTTCCTCAAACAACTACAATACAAATACTCTCTTCAAGTTAAGGTAATTGTTTAAATGAGACAATTGTCTCAAACATAGACCTATACTAGGACACAGCCACATTACTTAAAATGTAATAGAATTCATGTTTCTTTTAGTTTCCTATGGATGCTTTACAGATAGTTATTTAAGTAAACATTTCAAAATAGTAAATGTTGGCAAATGTAGAATTACAAATTGTGACCAACTACTTCAAAATAATAATATTGGCAGGAATATTGTCAAAAGTATTGGTCAAGCATAAACCTACACTCTTCAAAGAGAAAAATATGCAAATCCAATATTGTCCCTTATATTTGCAGTGTAACATTTTGTTTTAATAATCTACCATTCATAAAAATAAATAAATAAATAAACTTTAGTGAAATTTTAGTTGCAGTTTTTTTTTTTTTTCATGGTGGCTATTTCTCCAGCACTGGAAATAAATGCTAAATTATGAGAACTAAATATTAGTAAAATCCAAGGATTCTGTTTCTTTCATTCAAAACATTCATAATTTTGTGAAATATCCTACCAGACCAAGAGTTCTTGGTGCAGCAATGAAGGAAAAAGGATAATTGACTTATTTTTTTATTTTTTTATTTAATTTTTTTAAATTAAGTTTTTGAATTGATTTTTGGGTTACAGAGTTAACTATCAATAATTGTGCAAAGTATATGATGATCAAATCAATACTATTGGCATGTTTATCATTACAAATAGTAATTATTCTTTGTGTCCTTTACCCAATTACACCCCAACCCTTGCCCCTTTTCCACCTCTAGTAACTATAGGTCTGTACTCTCCTTCTGAAAGTTCAACATTTTATTGTGATCATTCTTCTATACTGTTAAATAATGAATGCAACATTTCCTTCCAGAATATTTCAAATTGAATTTATTGACATTTGACAAAGTTTTTGTTATTGATAACTGTTGGGAAAATAGAATAATTTAATCAGGCTCCCTTGCCTGCCTCTCTGGTTGGGGGTGGTGCAGCACATTGTTTGTAAACAAATTGTGTGGGGGTGGAGTTAGTGCACATGTGCAGCGCCACCAACTTGGCTGGCATCTTCCTTGGGTATCAGCACGTGGCCATGCTCCCAAACCTACGGCTCCAAGGACCTGTCTGCTGGTTACCTAGCTTATAGACCTGTCTGTAAAGGGTCTGGCTACCCAGCCTGGCATATGAAGGGTTTGTGACCCAGTCTGGACAACGGGCTTGAGGGGTCTGTGAACTCCAGACCTAGCCCAAGCTCTACAATTGGCCCAGTCAGCAGGATTACAGGCAGGTAAAAGAGCTCTACAATAAGTTAAATGTAAACCTAATTCTATTTTAAATTTGGAGTTCTCAGTCTCTGCATTGCTGATTCATTGCTGAACAATTTCACTCAGATAACTCAGTTACTCAAGTAACTTCACCTAAGCATTTACCACATTTGGAAATCCTGTCATAAAACATGGCAGAGCTGAGCCTGTTGCACATGGAGGGAAAGTAGAACAAGTCACAGTTGTCCAAACTGAGAAGCACTATGGTGTGGCAGCTAAGAGTTGGGAAACTGAAACGAGACTACATGGACTCAAATACCATCATTGCCATTTACTAGATCTGTGACCATGGGCTCCATATTTGAAATGAAGACAAGATAAAAAAGATAATTAACCTGAGGCACTTAGGCCGGTGCTTGGCAAAATAAAAGGACTCAATAAAAACAGCTTACCACAAAATAAGCTTACATTTCTGGCAACATGCTAAGCATCTTATATGAATCAGCTCATTTAATTTTCAAAGCAACACCAAAAAGTACTTCCTATTATTTCCCCTATCTTATATGTGGTTTTTATTATGAGGAAGGAAGGATGGAAGGATGGAAGGATGGAAGGAAGAAAGAAAGGAAGGAAGGGAGGAGAAAGATTAAGCTTTTTAAAATGAAAAGCATAGATGATAGCATAGAGCACTTGTTTCAGCCTATGTCTAGCAATTCTAGATAGTATAAAAATACATGACTAGTTGGGTGAATATTTATAAACAACTGTATTTAATTACAAATATTTCTCAATTATTCAGTGACTGATTATGAAGTCCTTTATCTGGGAATTTCATAGTGTATATAGTTTCTGTAAGGAAAATAAAGTTGTCAGACTTTAGATCAATAGCACATAGTTAGTGAGTGCTTTTTACATGCATGCACTGTGAGTGGTCCCTATCTGTGGGGAAAATGGGGGATTGAACCAAGGAACACTATTGTTTCAAAATGTGGGACAGATTGAACCAACAAAGACTGGTGGGAATCAAGATAGATTATTAAAAACATAATAATAGTTAAACTTTTAAGGAAAAAGAAATGTCCAATTTAAATAACCATTCACAGATTAAATACACTTGTTAATTAATGCTTCCTTGGGCATTTTTCTTCCCTAGCACTTCTCCGACCTCCTTAAAATTTGTCTGCATCTTTTGCTTCACAAAATTGCTCCTCAGGCAATTTTGAAGATGTACTTCAAAGATAAAGAGAGATGAAAATATGTATCCTAGTAAAATAATTTTCTCAAGATTATTAGCTAATTTTGCTCATTGGGCTGTATTTAACATTGTAGATATCAATACAGGTTTTGGAAAGAAATTGTGTATTTGTATAGCATACACATCATTCCTTCACTGTTCTGATGGACCACATTGTGTGTTCTCATGTACGTTTTTATCAGAACATATTTGGGACATTCTGAGGTTTTAGAAAAAGCAGTGGGCTTACAACCAGAAATATCTGGGTTTGCCTCCTAGGGCTCGCTTGCATCCTAGGATTGCCTTAAGCAAATCATTTAACAACTCTTAAATTCAGCTTCCTCTTCTCTAAAATTGCAGTCATAATTTTTGTCAATATTATCCCATAAAATGGCTAGAAAGACAAGAGTAATATAAGTGAACTAAAAAAAAAAAAAAAAAACAGCTATGGTCCTGGTGTAGTTTATTTCATCTCTGAATCTAGTCACAGAAATAAACGATCTTCTCAAGTAATGACATGAAATATCAGCTGATGGTCCTACTGTTAGTGAAGCACTTTTTCTCACTAAGTGCTTAGCCAATGACTGTGGCACCTTGCAGAGAAGTCTCCAATAGCGTAAGTACCATCATGCTCTTTATTTATTCCTTCTTCTCTTGAATAATGAGTTGGACCATAATCTTGAAGGCATATTTCTGTATTGGCAAATAAAAAGACTTGCAGAGGTACAGGGTGTCCACTGGTCCTGTGGATCTCCAGTTTCTTTCTACAGTGTTTGCAGGTAACAGATCCCAGGACTGCACCCCTCCAGCCTCGGACCACCCTCCAGCTTCCTCTGTAGTCTCAGTCTCTAGACCATCTTCTTGGCTATGCTCTAGCTTGCAAGCTCAGTTAATACCATTTCATTTTGCTCTGTTTTCTTGTGGTAGTACATTTGGGGTGTGTGTATATGTTTGTGGTCAGCTTTTGTTAACAATCTATGTTAAACAATCACATCCACCAGAATTAACCTGTCATGTTGGAAGCCATCATCAACCACCAGGTGCAACTGCACTTACAGGCTTCCATCTCTTATCTTTCTTTGGTCTTCTAGTTCCATTGCAAAGATGTGGCCCTAGAGGCTATGGGCCACTTCTGGATGACCATCTGACCTACCCCCATAGGCCAGCTGGCCCCAGGCTGGACTGGGTGACTGTCTCTTGGAAATGCTCATCTTCAAGCAGGACGATGATCTTCCAAAGTCCAGCATACTTGTTCCATCCTGAAGCCTCTCCCAAGCCATGGACCAATGGAAACAATAAAGCTTTTTTGAGTTAAACACACATGAATTTGTGGAGGTGATTCCTTTAGTCACTCATTCATTCATTTTTGTCTCTCCAGTGGAAAGAAAATTTTATCTCAACTTGAAGAATTGTGGGAAGCATCCCACTATTAGCTGGATTGAATTCTTCATTGCTTGTAGGATAAATTCCAAACACCTTGTGGTAGCACTTAGAAAACTCACCACTTCTCCCAAAATATATTTCCAACCTTTATCTTCCATTACATCCTTTTCTAAACCCTTATGTCCCTGGATTTTCTGCAAATACAATATGTGTTTTGAGCCATCTCTCTCAATTTATTATACTATTTATTTAACCAGGGATGTCATTCCTTACCTTCTTGATCTACTAGTATCATTCTCCAAGTCTAAGACATATTTCAAATGCTTTCTTCATGGGGACCCCTGCCAGACTTCTCACCTTACCCCATCCCTCCAGATTAACCCGAGGAAGGTCAAGAAGGGTCAATGGCTGCTTCTCAAGCATTTCATAGAAGAGATTTATTTATTAAATTAAAGTTGTACTACACAATTTCAAAAGTCCTTTGTGATAGACTCAATAGAATGTTTCCAAGCTTGGGAGAGGAGCAAATTATCAGCACCTAGTAGTGATGTGTGATCTAAACATACATCACTACAAGATTCCAGCCTATTTTGAACTAGTGTATTTTCCAAAGTTGGCAGCCAACTTTTCAGTCCAGGACCAAAAATTGTCATTTCAGAATTTCCCAAGATAAATTGTTCTAAAAAGTTATCTAGAATTCTCCTCTCTCTCTCTCTCTCTCTTTTTAATATTCATTTCACTTTAGCAGCAAAATGTGTTTTTCATAAACATACTTAGGTCTAGGGAGCTTAGTAATCATGGTTCCATTTTATTTCACGTAAACTGAAAAGTACTAAATTTACTCCTTGAAACCCACCTCTGTAAGCAAGATATGACAAGCTGTCATAATTTGTTATTGTGATAGGAAAAATGTTAATGCATGAATATTCACAGCCTCCTTATTATATTCATCATTATATTGGTCCTTTTGTTGGTCAGGATTATGATGTTGGTATTAAGTTGCAGAGCCAAAAAAAAAAAAAAAAAGTATATTGCTTACATTAAAACAGGCAAAGTCTGTTATCCTTGGGAGAAAAGAATAGATTTGGAAAAGAAGAAGATGTAAAAGATCAAAGTAGTCTGAATTTTAATACAGTTTTCGGAGAGGGAGAGACAATGAGAGAGAAATGGGGTAAATAAACCAAGAGCTGGATATGAGATAAAGAGAAAACTGAGGGCAGCGGACTTACTGTGATGACTGCCTTTGGGAGGTGGTTGAACATAGCAGATTTTTAGGATATTTTGCAGTGTATCATGTGATAATCACTGTTGACATTTTTGAAGAAAATACACAAAAATAATTTAAGTTGATTTTCAGTTTATGTTTGAGTTCTTCATGCATGCCACCCTTGTGAGACATCATCCTGTCAGGATGAACCACATGGTAGTTGAGCTTTATTCAGGCTACTTGCTGTCATTATCATTATTATCTATTCTCATTATTACCAATGATCATTATTATAATTGTCTCTTTAGTGGCCTTTCTTACTAGGCTATAATCCCTGTGTGAATAGAGATTCTGTCTTATCCATTTTTGTAACCTTATTATCTAGGACATTATCTGACAATTGCTGGATGTTCAATAAACATTCAATGAATGAATGAATGAGTGAACGTGATGCTAGAAGCCTTGTACCAACTTCAGACACAATAATGTGGAGGAAAACAAGTCAAAAGATAAGAAATTTCTTTGGGGTTTGGGGCCTATTATATAACAATGTTGTTTTCTTGAAGGTAAGAACAGAGAACACCTACATTTTTCTGAAGCAATCATTTTCCTTCTTGCATGGGTGAATTACACATTAGAGCACCCACACACAGTGCCTTGCAAAAGAGAACAAATATGTTATACAAAGCAGTCTGCTGATTTTAGGGAGAAAAGACACAAAATAGACAGTAGAGATAATAAATGTGTTGATGTCTATAATTTACTGCAGCTATGTGATAATCCACTACAGTTGCAAGGTACATTTCCCCCCAAAGTTCTGTGTATTCAAATCAGGTAGAATTATATTCTTAAAATATTCTGATTAATTATGCGTGAAGCCAGTGGGAGATTCAATATGTTTGTAACTCCAAAGTTTGCAAGTCAAACATCATTTCATGATAACATATTTTAATTGCTCGTGTCAAGTGTTCTGATTAAGGGGATACATTAATTCATTATCCAGATATTTGTTGAAGCATTACTATGTAACAGGCGTTGTGCAATGTACTGAAGACTGAACAAAAAACAAACAATCCATACTCTCAAGGAACCCAGGAACAATAAAATACAATACAGTGAGAATATAATGGAAGTGTACATGGGATAAACAGGAGGATAGCCTCAATATGTGTGGAAGAGCCAGGGAAGGGCTCACAGATCAAGGTAAAACTGAAGCTATGTTTTAAACCAATTTGCTATGCAGGTGAAAACAAAACAGAAAAGCTAGGAGCTAACGCCCATCTTGGTGCATTTAGTGAAAGGCAACTTCTTCGGTATTGCTAAATCATAGGAGGTGAAGAATGACAGGACTATAAGCTAGAAAGAAAACCAGGGGTCTTGCATGGCTTACTAAAAAGCATGATTTCATTCTGGGGAAAAAATTTGTATGTCAGGAAGGTTCTCTGATAACATTGTGAAGGCCTATTAGAGGGCAGTGAGACCGGAGGCAAGGAACGTTGGAAGACCCTTGGAACTGTCAAAGTGAGAGATGACGGAGATCTGAAATAAGGTAGTGTTGGTACAGAAAGACATGAATGGTGAGTAGGAAACATCGTTAGGAATCTACAAGACTTGGTGACTAACTGGATATGACGAGGGAGGAATGAAAGTCAAAAACAACTCGGAGGTTTTCAGGTGATAGACTATGCAAGCAGCAGTGCCATTCCCTGGATTTGTGAATATTGAAGAGGACAGGAAGCTGAGGAGTCCAGTTTGTGGCATATTGAGTTTGAGTATATTTGGAATATCCAGATGGAGATGTCTGGAGATATGAGTTTGGTGCTCAGGAGCAAATACTGGCTGAAGAAAAGGTTTGAGAGTTCTTTGGGTACATGCGGCCATTGAAAACTTAGTATGACATGTGAAAAGTTTGGAGTATCTTAACAAAGCTGTTACCTCTAATTTATCTATCACCTAAATCTAGATTTTTACATATGAGGGCTTGTTAAAAACAGTGGTTCACAAACTTTTGTTTTCACTTCCAAAACATCTGGGAAATATGAAACAGTCTTACCAGGTACCAGCCGTTTAGTACAGCAGGATTTTCAACCCTGCAGACAAGCTCAGTGATGGTGCAGTTTCAAAATTTTGTGGAGACACAAAATCTAAAAGACTTCCCCAGATAACTCTGACTTCTCAGTCCATGGATTATCACTGATTAAAAGTAAAGCATGACCAAGTATATGTAACTGTATAAATAAGTATTTTAGCAACAGAAATTTTTGTGATCACATACTGATGTAATGTTTTATATATTTTTGTTCAAATTCACGAAATTGAGAAACTATGGATTTTACAACATTACATATTAATGAAATAAACCATTCTATCAAGATTGCTAATTTACATTACAGCAAAAGTTGGCACATATGGACAGGTCTATAGCACAGATCACAGAAAATATAATCCCTTATCACAGAACATAGTCCTCTTTGACAACTAAGGCAATTTAAGAATGTTATTTTTAAGATTAGAAAGGTTTTGGAGCCTTGTTTCTATTATATGATTTCTCATTTTACACACAGACATGTACTTAGATAACAATAACTAATTACAATAATTAATAATTCTTCTTTTAAAATTCTAATTCCTATATCAAAAGCTAAAAGCATCAATTATAGCTCCCTGACTATAATTTGTTTTAAATTACTCTGCTGGAAGAATGATTATATAGGTGTTTTTGCAAATGCGACTCATTTATGCTTACTTAATGTATTATGGCTACAATAAAAACACTGTATTTTATGTTTAAATTTTAATTGTCTTTGCTTCATATAAATGAGAAGGTAGATCTCCAAAGTAAACAAGGAGATGAAATAAGATTCTCAAAATCCATATGCATTTAAAAATATGATTCCTTTACATTTTTTATTATTAAGATAAAGGTGAACTTGGATGTAAAGAATATGAACACCATTATGTTTCCAAACACACCTGTCACCTTCACTAAATTTAATCCTTGTAGATTTAATTTAAAACTAATCAAAACAGATCTGTATCTTCCCTAATCATCATCCTTTTCCCCTCTGTCTTCCTTTCCCTTCTTTTGCCCCTGCTGCAAGCATGGGAACATTTGAACATAGGAAGAGAGGGAGAGAGGACACTGCACAAAGTCCTCAGTGTTGGAAGGAGCAGAAAGGTGGAAAGGATGAAGAACCTGAGGGAGCAACTAGCACAGACATGCCAAGTGGCTGAGGAAGCAAGGGACAGTGTTGATAACCACCATGGAAGAGGTGAAAGGTGGAAGAGGCAGCTGAGGTGGTTGGAGAAATAAATGGTTTCACTGGGCAAATAAGGTAATTTCGAATAAATAAGAAAATCTATTGAGGAGCCAGGTTTCTCACAATCTTAGAAAAATTTACAAACAAGGAAAGAAGGAAGACTAGTGTAGGAAAAAATTGTGAAAGATTTTGTAAAGGACCAAAAATAATACTAGGTGTCTTCAGTGATAACTAGCCCTTAGCTAAGTACTACTTGGGTTTCTGTTTCTCAGGCATATTTGTATCTTTCATTGTCATTGAGCTATCAATGCAAATTATTCTTGTTCATAAACATGTAAATGAATTTTGTCCAGTGGAAATATAATTGACCTGACCCCCAAGGAATAAGCCAGTTTTGCATCTATTTTTAAATTTATTTAAACATTCCTTATTGGCCTGTATAGGTGTGGTTCTTTGAATTCTTGTTTTAACCAGTTGCAATATCTTACTGGCCCACTTATTAATTCATGAGTTAAATAAAATATTGAGTAGATTCATTTTATGTCTGTATGAGAGTCATAATTTTACCCTATTTTAAACCTTCTCTTTTAACACTGTGAAGCCTTGGGGTTTGAATTGTAATTGAAAGTATCTGTATGAACTTATAAGGTTTTGAAAAATACATACACAGATATATAAGTAGTTATAAAGGCATGCATCCCCCTCTTTATATTCATCTTCCCCCCTTTCTTGCTGTCTCCTTCTGTCTCTCCCTCTCCTCCACCACAGCCACACAGATACACACACACACCTCCTACTACTCCCAGCGTCATCTGTGGAGGTGGCTCAGAAGCAATGAAATTCCAGGAGCAATGAGCACTCAGAATGCACAGCTTGGTTTCTAAATAGCATTCTCTCCTGAAAGGAACCAGGGCTTCACAGAGATGTGGATGATCCCAGGGAAAAACAAGGGAAAAAACACAAAGTAAGCCTGGGACATTTTTATCAATAAAGTAAGAAAACGCTCAAAGGAGTCAGCCTGAATGATCTCTCACGGGCAAAATTTGTATATCCTGAGCATTAAAATAAATAGTAGGTATATAGAATTATAACCTGCTGAATAAAATAGCACCCTATTATTCCTTACCAATACAAGTAAATGAACAAGTAAATAAATAAGTAGATAATGGATCGAAAGGATATTTATTTCTTCTTTCTAACAAATAAAAAGGAATGAAGTAAATGAATTTTAGCAGTGGCACTATCACAGCGGTAGTGGTTAAAGATGGAAGCTATCAATATGAGGGTATGGAAAGTTTTATATTATCTTTTGTTTTTCCATGAACTTTTTAAAGTACACTTGTAGATCCTAAGACTGGTGAGTAAGGTTTAATGAAGACAGTATATCATGGTAGTATCAGAATAACTTGCCACAAAATAAGAATGAAATTCAGAGGGAAAATGATGACTTTCCATTGGAGAGACTTGGCAAATATCAAATTTACCAGGTGATCAGTGGTGGAAACCAGCTGAAATTGTGGATGCCCTGACGTGGCACATTGAGAACACATTTCTTTCTTTCTTTTCTTTTTTCTTCCTTTTTTTCTTTTGTATTCCTGCCAAGAATGCAGGAACACATTCTTCTATAGATTGTGTGCTCATGAGGAAACCCCAAGCAGACTAAGGTTGAGGGTCATCTTACAGAATGAAAAGCTTGTACTGTTTAAGACTGTCAAGGGAACGGGTGACAGGGTAAGACTGAGTAACTGTTTCAGGTTGAAGGAGACTGATGACACACAGCAACTAAATGAAACATGAATTTCTGGACTGGATCCTGACCCAGGAAGGAAAAAAATATTGTTGTGATATTTGGTAAAATTTGAATGGGATTCATGGATTATATGACATGAATGTTGATTTGCTAATTTTGAAAGGTTGTACAGTGATAATGTAGGAGAGTTTATATGTTTTAGGGCAATACATCCTGGAACATAAATATAAATTCCATGCTGGTAAAAAGCCCAACATAAATACATAACAATAACAAAAAGTTCATGTTGTATGTCTGGTGCACATTCTAAGCATAAATTGATCAGAGCCTAGCAGGAAACAGATGCACTATTTTAAAAGATGTGGGGAGGATGTGCAGAAACCACAAGTGTTGGTGCAATACCCTCAGATTAGGAATAGCGACATTCTTAGTAAAAAGGTTCATTAGTGATTGAGGAGACATAAAGGGAATTAAAATATTTTTTTCTTACATTATTTGACTCTGGTGATTGCTATACATCAGATTTCTATCACATCCCACATTTCTCTGGTGCTGAATAATTCCAAAATCTTCACTGCAGCATTCATTCTGGAGCCACAGCAATAATGATAGAATGCTCTTTTTAGAACCTGAATCTTCGCTTTATTTTGGTTGACCAAGTAACCAGATATTAAGACATTTTACTTTTTCTGTTTTTTCTTGAGGCCGAGTGCCCTTGATTTTCTACTAAGCTTTATTTTAGCTTGCCAAAAATTGAACTGGTCACTAACATTGTTTTTGGCACAAAGTAACTCAGTTGACAAAAGATCATTTTAGTGACCATGCAGAATCTTAAGATATTCCAACTGCTGGCCTCATTAGCGTGTAATGCAGAAGAAAACATCTGTTCTGATAATCTGTGTAAAATTGCTGCCCAACTTTTCTGGAAGTGCTTAGTTATTACACAACTAACTTCATCCAATGCTATTGTTACAGCACTTAATGAAACACTACAGTTTTTACTTTTGAATTCATGGATAACTATTTAAATGATGTCTTTTTAGACACATAACAGATTTTGAATAGACTGGCTATTGGTATCAACATAATTGTTACATGTGGCTGTTGTCCAAACAAACTTGGAAGTGAAGGTCATTTCTAACACATCAGTCTTCCTTTACTCTTATCACGTATTGCTCTTCATTACCTGCTAGGGTTTGCCTCCAATTTTCACTAATATCGAAATTCAAAAGTGAAGGACATGGCAAAGATATTGTGAATACAATCAAGTGGCCGTATTGCCTTAGTTCTCAATGCTTTCTTCCCATCCCAAATATTTGATTATGCACATGTTTCAAAGCAGGACTTTGGAGCTCACAATAATTTGTTTCACTAAATGAGGCAGTTACGTTGCCTTATTTTTATTTACACACGTGTGCACATACGTGTGTGTGTGTGTGTGTGTGTGTGTGTGTGTGTGTGTGTGTTGTGTGATAAGTTGGGGAAAGGAAAGGAAAGTCATGGGGAAGGGAGGAAAGGAGAGGAGGGAGGAAAGGGAAGGTAAAAAGAAAGGGGAGGGGAGAGGACAGAGGAGAGAAGAATAATGTTTAGATATATAGTAAATAAATATGTCCAAACATAACTGCAAAAAATATGTCCATCATCAAAAAATTAAAAACAGCAGGACTATATTTACATCTATACAGGCCATTCTCTACTGTATTAGTTTCCTGTGGCTGCCATTAACAAATCAATACAAACTTTATGGCTTAAAAATAACAGAAATTTATTCACCCACAGTTCTGGAGTCCAGAAGTCCAAAATCAGTTTCCCTGGGCTCAAATCAAGGTGTCAGCAAAGAATTTTTTTCTCCAAATAAGGTAACATTCACAGGTTCCAGAGCTTAGGACATAAATACTATTTGGGGCTGCATTTTTTCAGCCTACCACATTCACTAACACACTACTACAAACATTCCTCTTCCACTGTTACCAGCTGTTAAAACTTATGAGGCTGTCTCTGCACACAAAAAGCTAGATCAATCTGGGGAAAAGATTGAGCCTGAACTGACCAGACAGGTCTTTATAAATTATCTGTGGTAAATTAGCCATACATGAAAGTACAGTAGTTCGTTTCCATTCCAGTGTGAGAGCTCCTTGGCAGTAGAGTCTATCATATCTCTGAATGCTCCATACTCATCTCGTGCTTCCTGCAGTATAGCATTCAATAAGCATTCATGGAATAAACAAACGAATACCATGAGTCATCTCATAGTCCCAGTGCTTCCTTCTTTATTGCCAAAGTCAGTAATGGAGGTCATGGTTACAGGAAAATTAACCCATTGCTTCTTCAGTCCTGGGGCTTCCAACTCTAATGCTCAGGGCCTGTTTTGCTCCTTTCTCTGCATGATGTTACCTGGCCTTTTCCACAGTTTGTCTCCTCCTCACTCTCAGGACCACAGCAGCCAGCAACCAGCTCTTTTCCCAGTGCTGTCGCCTGTGGCTCTACGCCCAGATTGTAGAATCCTTTGAGAGTGTACCGAGAAAGGACAGGCCATTTTTCTGTCATCCAGACACACTGTCAAAGCCCATGTTCTACCTCATCAGTGTCCTGGTTTCTTTCTGTTGCATCCTTTCCTAAAACTAGGAGAAACTTATACTCTTCTTTTCTGTAAGTCAGCAAGCCAGACTGAGTATATTCAGGGAAGGTTTTTCGGTTTTTTGCTTTCTTTCTCCTCCCAAACTGCTTTGAATGCTGTATTATGCACCCACCATGACCCCCACTCTCACCTCCCACTCACCTCCATCATTCCTTCCCATACCTCATCTTACAGTCTTTTGCTCCAATGACTTGCTCTTTGGGCTTTCTTTTCCGGTTCCTCATTTACACAAAGGAAGAGTATATTTTCAGCTATGGAGGTTTGGGGACAGACATAACCAACACAGAGTCGTGTCACATTTAGTCACAAATGTTTGCTCAAAAGGAAAGTTTCCCTCGGCTTCCTTCCCAGATTACTGTTGCACTGAGAGTGCTTGTGGATTGACTGGGGGATAAGGAGTGCCAGTTAAGCAGCTGCAATCTTTTTATTTCAGTTCAGATTTCCACCCATGAAACTGTTCCAAATAGCTAACCCATTTCCTTCTATCATGGCCAAATGCAGCATTTTGTGGTAGAAGTTGCAAGACAGACAAAATAGATATTGCCTAGATTCTCACTGAGAACATGCAGGCATCTTGTAAGCAAGAAGAAATCATCTCTCTAAGATGATCTGTTTCATTGACATAAAAAGGACAGTAAGGTTAGTGTTATTAGTAAAAAAAAATATGAAGAACTATTTTATAGAGAAAATAATGATAGAAAAATGTAGTGAACAGAGAAAGGAAAATGAGGCCAATGGAAACACTGAATGAAGACAGTTGACTTGTCCAACGTCACACGAGTAGTAGTGGTAAAGACAGGATTGGAATTCAGATCTTCAGACCCTTAGTCCAGAGTTATTTCTTCTACCTGGAGTTTCAGTGTGTCAACAGTGAGCTACCAGTGTGGGAGACAGTAATTTCTTTTGCACAGCCAGATGCAGCCTGGGGAGGGAGGAATCCACAGGCCAGTTGCCTCTGACCAAAAGTAGCTTTATCCCATTTTTCACAGTGTGCCAAATAAAAATTTCTTGTGTGCTATGATATAAAAAAACAAAAAACAAAAAACAATGTTTGGAAGCACCGTAGATTCTGGAGGGAAAGCTCTCGACTGGGATAGTATACGCCTCAAAAATGTCTTCCCTCCTGAATCTGAGAGGACACAGGGTCTGTGCCTGGGATCCTGAAGCCAAGTGTCACCAAGTTTCCTTGGGAGGTGTAAGCATAGGTAGTACTCTTGGAAGACAGTATGATATGGAGAAGACTTTAGGGGAGGAAATTCCTTGAAATTGTACTAAAACTAGTGATTACACCTGAAAAATGTTTTCATACACCTATAATTTAGTAGTCTAACATTGAACACTTTAAGTAGGCTGACTTGAAGATCAGCAAATAAGCTTGCAGGAAGCCCCAACTTTCTTCTAGTCTCTTTTAGGAAATAACAGAGACCCTGTAATATGGATGTGAGGGGTTCTTTTTGTCACTGCTAATGTAATGGTACTAAAGAGGGCTTCCTGAAACAGTAAGAAAAGCAAAAACCTCAGAGAAATCTCTAGAGCAATGCTTGTAGCAGCCACAGCTTAATTAGAGCTAAATGCCTTTCACAGGTAGCCTGCTCTGGGCAAAGAGGACAGATCACCATTTCTGTTTTGTTGTCCCCTTTTCTGATTTTGTTGACTTTCAACACATGTAGCCTAACATGAACCCAAATTTTTTTGATATTTTTCCCATCAGGGAGTGAGAACTATTACCCTGTCTCTTGAATCTTGGTGGGCTTATAACTACCTTGACTGACTGATTACAGTAGAACTGATGCTGTGAAACTTCTGAGGTGAAGTCAGAAAAGGCTTGAAGCTTCCATTAGCTCTTTTTAGGCCTTTGTTTTTGGAACCCTCAGCCACCATATAAAAAGTTCAATTACCCTAATACCACCATGCTGTGAGGAATCCCAGGCTGCATGGAGAGGCCATGTGTTTGTTCTCTGGTAAACCAGCTCCGGTTGAGATCCCAGCCAACAACCAGCATCAGTTGCCAGACAGGTGAGTGAAAATGGTTCCAGATGATCCCATTCCCCAGGTGTGGAGCCACTCCCAGCATTGAGTCTTACCAGCTGTGACCCCAGACATTGTGGAGCAGAACAAATCATTATTCCTGAAATTGGCCTTTGTAACCTACAAATAATTTCATTGAAGCTAGCACACTGCTCCTCTATATGGGGTCAATGCTAACCCGATTGTCCACTGATGCCAGCTCTAGTTTAAGTGCTTTGTTACTTTCCCCCATGTCCAGCGCCCCTCCATTGCAAGCATCATACTATTTTCAAATGGTCAAACATTAATAGAAGACTTGTAAATGACTATATTTAATACACATTCATTAATAACTTCTCACCTACAACTTTGAATTATTTAGCATTATAATTTATTTTTCGGATGGAGAAATATCATATTGCAAGTAACTGATACAGGTGGAACTATCAGAATAGCAAGAATCTAATTTCCAATACCCAGCTCTGTGTTCCACCCCCAAGGAATGCTTAGTGACTATAAATATAGGACAAAGAGGATGGGTACAATAAATGACCTCCATTCCTTGTCACTTGTTTTAATGCTTCCATGTTCAGTACTTTTTCCCACAGGAAACAATTTCCTTACTAAAAATATAATCACTTCTCCATAATATCTATGTGGTTCTACACAACATCCGACAGCACTAAAAAATGTCCATTTTGATAGTCATAAATCTATTTATTTAGGTTGTCAAGATAAGATGATCTGTATTCTAATAAAGTAATTGAACAGTTATAGTTAGAAAGAAACAATACATCAGTCTTTCAATTCAAAAGATCAGGTAGTTAATACAGACACCAACCAGCAGAACTTTTGGATAATGTCTTTGAGTGCAACAGCAACATACTCGTACCGCTACTTTGAGCCTGGCTTGGGGCACAGAAATAGGTCAATAAGTAATTGATTTTATATTGTGAAAATTCCTGAAAGCTAATTTCCACTTGAGTCTCCAGCTTGATGCTAACTGGAAAATTCCCATATGGAAGTAAATGATATCATCTCAGAGTTACTTGGGGCATCCGAATATTAATACCACTTCAAAATCCCTTTACTATAGATACAACTAGTAGAAAATAAAATAAAAGGGAATCTGTAAAGTACAGTTCAAAAAATTATCTACCTTATGAGACAAACTGCAAGTCATGAGCCATAAATAGGACTCGTTTGTGGCCATTTGGATTCTAGACCCAGCTCTGCCACTAACGGGCATGTAACTTTGGGCAAGTCACTTAACCCTTCTGGCTTCTATGACTTTATTGATAAAACCAGGAAATTGTACTAGATCATCACATGGAAATGTGGTAAATTTGTACATTTAGGTCAATTTCTTATTTCTAGTGAGATAGGAGGTTCTCAGTTTCCCTGAGTTCAGGTTTCATGACACACCTCTGGGTTCCCAGCCACTCCCTGAGGTCTCAGGCCCCCTCCTCTAGGCTCTCCAGGGGAGGAAAGTTACTGCTGCCAGCTAGAGCTATGTTCAGTACCAACAGGGGGAAAACGAGACCAAAAGGGGCTGGCTGGGCAAATTCAAATCCAGTGGTTGGGCATGCTCAATAGAGAAGAATTATAAAACCCTGGTAGCTGAATGACCTTCCATTAGAAGTGCTAGAGAGCACAGAACATTCTTGAATATGCCAGTGCATGTGACAGGACTTGAACAATGAACATGTTCCAGGAAGAGCCCAACTGAGCATGTGCAAGACTAATGTTACATAACTCAGAACCGCCCCCTTAATTGAATATTCATTAGGTAGCAGAACTATAAAAGCCAAATCCCAGCAGAAGGCAGCATTGTTGCTCACTTTCCTGGAGGCAACCTACACTTCTCTGGCTGAGGTGTGTATACTTTCTGCCAAACTTACTTTAAGCAAGTGGCTGCTCACTCTCTTGAGACAGCCTGCACTTTGTACCAAACTTTAAGTATGCATTTCTTGCTTTTGTGTTAAACTTGGTGTGGGCCCTGCTCATTCTCTGGAGCTATGCCGCACTCTCTCTGTGGGACCTGTATTTTTATCTACTATATTAAACTTGTTCTCATTTTCTACTGTCACTCTGCTCTTGAATTCTTTCCTGTGGTGGAGTCATGAACCTGGTAAGTGGACGGGGTGGGTTGAGGGTGACTACCAGCCCCCCTGCCACCGACCCTTCCTCCAACATTGCTAGGATCATTCCATGCTTATACTACCCAGACAGGTTTCTGCCCTGCCTGTCTGTTTTTCATATACACACACATGTACATACACACAAACTTTTTGCTGCATATCACACATCACTTATTTATTTATATTTATATAAACTTACATAAATTTTCTTATACATATATTTTTTAAGCGTTCATATGAATTTAGAAAATATAGAATGAAAACCAATACACCCATCATCCAATCTTAATACTATCATTTCACCATACCTATTCCTAATCCTCCTTTTTTAAAATAAATGCTACAAATATAACTAAAGTAACCATACATAACCAATACCCTATCCCAATACCGTTCTACTTCCTGCATCATCATACTAGCTGTATCCTGAAGTGTGTATGGAGCTTGCAGTTCATATCTTTATATTTTGCCACACATGTACATACTATTACCAATATAAATAATGTTATTTGGATTTTTAATTTACATAAATAGGAGGATACTGTCCATATGTTTTGACAACTTGCTTTTATCCCCCAGCTGTTTTCAAGATTCATTCATGTGAATACATTTATAAAATTTATCCATTTAAAAACTATTTAGTATTTTTACATGAATGTATTACAACTTATTTATCTATTCCTTCATTGACAGACATTTAGAGCATTTCCAGTTTGCCCCTATTATAAACAGTGCCATAGTGCCTATCCTCTTACACACCTTCTTGTGCACCAGAGCAAGAGTGTATTCACGGCATTGATCTAGAAGTGCAATTGCTGTGTCACAGGGCATGTTTATCTTCAGCTGCACCAGGCAGTGCAAGGCGGCAATGCAATGTGGTTGCACCAATTTAAATCCCACCTGCCGTGTACTAGATCTCCCAGTTCCCCACTTCCTGGATCAAACATACTATTTAGGTATTCTAATTTTTTTTGAGTCAAATGAGAATAAAATAGTAATCATTATTTTCATTTGCATTCCCCATAGTGCTACTGAGTTTAAGGACTTTCATCGTTTTTCTTATATTTCTTGAGCAAATGGCTTTATTTTCTGTGAAGTGTCTTTTAGTTCTCTCATGGTTAGGACAGCCCTTTGGAGGATTCAGATTTTGAAGTGAAATTGGGGTTGGGGCAGTGTATTAGTCCGTTCTGTGTTGCTATAACAGAATACCTGAGACTAGCTAATTTATAAAGAACAGAGGTTTATTTGGCTTATGATTCTGGGACAGCTGTGTCTGGTGTGGGCCTCAGGCTGCTTCTACTCATGGCAGAAAGTAGCAGGCAGCTGTGGGTACAAGCAGATCTCATGGCAAGAGGAAGCAAGAGTGGGGGGGGAGGTGCCAGGGTCTTTTAAACAACCCACTCTCATGGGAGCTAATAGAGTGAGATTTCACTCAGGTCCCCCTCCCCTAGGGAAAGCATTAATCCATTCATGAGGGATCCACCCTCCTAACTCAAACAGCTCCCCAAACTGCCACATTGGGGATCAGATTTCCACATGAGCTTTGGTGGGGACAACACATCCAAACTCTATCAGGTAGTTTTCCAGTCTCTCGGCTCAAGAGTTTAATGCCATGGCCACGCCTCCTTTCCACAGGTGAACATGAGAATACTCAACCTCCACAGCTCGTATCCATGTATAATAGCACCTAGGCTGCCCCAGCACCACTCAGAACTCACTGCTCTGGCTTTAATGTCTTGTGAGATCAGGTGATTTTAAAACTTGTTTATCTTTTCAGATAACATGAGAATTAGGCTGATAGAACTTTTCCAACATTGTTCTTTCAAATGGCATTTAAAACTCTAATTTCCAAAGACTGGAACAAATTAATACTTTACCAGAGGATAATTGTATAGATAATATTACTTCTCTTAGAGCTTTCCAAATATACAGATACTTTAATTTTCCGATTATGAATCACACCCAGGTGGTAAGACACGGAAATCTTGCAAATATATTGAAAGTCAGGATTTAATCATCTGTGTACTTGTGAACTATTCCAACACTAAATATATTTGACACCCACATTAACTAATCTTATATAATTATCATCTTGCGTTTTTATAGTTCAAAAAATTGTTATTCTTTTTTTCCCCATAAATGAGTGTAAACTCAATATTATGGAAATTTCATGTTTGTGTATTTCTCTTTTAGTGTATAATTCTGTAATAATTTTACTATTTAATTACCTATAAAATATTCCTCAAATGACAATTTATAGAATACAGAAATGTATAATACTTGAGGTGATTATGAAATACAAATATAAAAACTTGTATCTACACTTTGATCTCAAAAACATAAAATATCAACAAAAATCCATTGACAGAAGATATGCCAAAATGTTAACAGTATGAGATCATCTTCCCCACTTAAGTTTTCCGAATTTTTTATAATGATTATGTATTTCATAGCAACAACAAAAATTTTATTTTCTAAAGACCAAAATGAAACTAAAAAACAAAACTATATGAAAATACAATTTTCTAAACTAAATCATCCATTCTCCACCTAAAGTGGATAAAATTCATTAATTCATAGGATATTATTGGGTATATATAAGTAAATTCATAAACATCATTGGATGCTTCTGCAGAGCATTGTTGTAAATAAATTACTCTGTATATGACCCCTTGGGTAGTCCATGATAAGTCACTGAACGTTCTCACAGAGTACCAAATGAATAGGAAAGCTGAATGCTGGCTTCTTTAATGTTAACGTAATACCTGGCATTAAGAAATGTACTCACCATATGCTTTCCTTTTCCTTCCCAGCTTCCTGTGCATCTGTCTGAATGATGAGGGAAGTTTTTGGATCTTATTCAACATGAATCCAGTTGGAGGTTGTTTCAAAACTAATATGCAACTGATATAATCTTTAAGTTTACAATAATTTTTTAAAAAGGGGTAATATTACAATGAATTAGTTTATAGAAGACTTTGCTTATCAAAGGTTACAAGTAGCTTGGTTTTTCAAATTGCTGTTTCTGTCCAATTTTGCCAGTTGAAACTGGTCTTTCAGTTATAGTCATGATTTATTCTAAAGAAGTCCTGTCAACATTTAAGAAATTTTCCATTTTAACTAAACAGAAAGGTAGAAGGCCTATGAGATGAATTAAAACTGATTCTTGACCTGTAGTTGTGTCATGCTGTTTTTTAAACATTTAAAAAATTTACTTATTGAAATGTACGCTTGTCCATCGAGCCAAACTCATGACTGCAGCTACCCCAAAAGTGGATGGCAGGGAAGTCCCTACAAGGGATTGCCCAAAACTAACCCAATATGGGACCAGTTGAAATTCCAAAGAAAGAAGCACTAAACGCCCAGGTGATCAGTCCAAAGCATTTATTAGGGGAACGTATGGACAGAGTGCAGCAATGGTCCTCAATCTGGATGGTGAGAAAAGAGATGTTCCACTTAAGTAGGTCCACAGTGAGGGGTCGGGGGTGGAGTTTTTATGGGGGGGTTAAGGAATCTGTCTCAGGGCTGGGGCTAGTTTCCACATGTTTAGCAATATGTTTGATTTTTCAGTGTTTCAGGCAGCAACCTAACAAGTTTATCAGTGCTTAGGAACGTTCAAGACTCCAACTTTGGTTCAAGACTCCAACTTTGGTTCAAGACTCAACTTTGGTTCAAGACTCCAACTTTGGTTCAAGACTCCAACTTTGGTTCAAGGCTGCAAAGGAAAACATGCAGCTGGACAGGTCACTGACCAGTCAAGGCACTCTGTGGTTTTTGGTCAGGTCAAATAATGAAAATTGGGGTGATTAAGGAATCCTACAATGCTAATTTAAAATATATTTACAAATATCACCCTCCCATGATGCAATGCTAATTTTAAAATGAGTACCTATTTCTTTAAGAAAACTTCACACATCTCAGAAATAAATGATGTGTACATCTTGAAAATCCTGTGCAAAAAGAAAATAAACAAAATAAAATATCATGCAGTAGAGCAAGCAATTTATAGACACACATTCTCACTGATTATCCACTGCATTGAAAATATCTACTCAGCAGCAAATTGTGTAGAGATGAGTACAAAGAACAGTGCAGGTTGGGTACCTACTGGTGTACGGAGTAAGAATGAGTGGTATTCCTCAGTACCTAGTTTAATCCTCCATTTCTTTCCCTAATAGTGTCCTTATTTCCAAGCTTTTGTATTCAGATAACACATATCCTTATTTATCCTTCTGTGTACTCTACTTCCGTTGTTTCTGGGCATGAGTAAATATCAACTCCCCCTTACTGGTGATGGCAGAGTAATAGTGTCAAAGTTTATGAAGACAACATTCATTCTGGATGTTTTATTTTTACTTTCCGGTTCAGTAATTTTGTTTATAATATTTTGGTGAGAAGACTCTAAGATGCCGTGCCCTCCCCCACCCCTCATTAATTCATATCTCCTCCTAGTCATGCCTTTGTGTAATCCCCTGTCCTTGGTTATGGACTCGACACAGTGACTTAGCTTTTGGCCAATAGTCTTGTTAGCAGATTCTTTCTATAGTCTCTCTCCCGTAACCTGCCATACTGTAAGCTGTTCAGATGACAAGGACCATGGGGCAAGGAACTTAAGGATGCTACCACCCAACAGCCAGTAAGCTACTGAGAACCTCAGCTCAACAACCTGCTAAAAACTACATAAATGTGAAGCAGATCCTTCCCTATCCGAGCCTTCAGATGAGACCTTACTCCTTACCAATACTTTGATTGCAGCCTGAAGCAGAGAACCCAGTTAAGCCATGACTGGATTCCTGACCCATAGAAACTGTAAGAAAATAAATGTGTGCTGTTTAAAGTCACTACGTTTATAGTAATATGTTATGCAGCAGTAAATAACTAATACATTTGGAATTCTTAATTTTGTTTACTACTTTGTTTTTCTAGTTATCAAATTTATATTGGGCTCTTTTGCAAATCTGCAGTGACTTGTTTTTTAGTTTCTAATTCTATACTGAAATTTGAGTCTTTTTTCTCTTTGAACACAGTAAACATATTTAAACTGTATCTCACAAATCAAACATTTGGTGCCTCTTTCAGTCTATTGTTTCAGCTAGTTTTCATTCTTTCTGTCTTTTTCCTCCTATGCCTGATTATCATGTGTAGATATGTTTTGAAAAAGTGCTTGTTGAAATAATTTGAGGTCTAGGAAAGTTTTCTCTTCTTCCAGGTTTTCAGCTTTCAGGTTCCTAAGGGCATTAGAAATCTAAGGTCACCTTAATCTACTTTCAAAATTTAAGAATTTTCTGAGCTATCTAAATGACTCGATTTTAAGCTACATTCTATGTGAATCATTTACTTCTGTTTCACCCTTACCCCAAGGGTGCTATCCTTCAGGGTCTCAAACCAATGAATTCTACCAGAGTCACAACCTTTGAGGTCTTATATTTTAACTTTTGTCCTTCTAGTCTCACAAGGCTGTTAAAGCACTACTCATCCTTTCAGCCTTGGTTAACAAATCTCCCCTCCAGAGCAAAAGCGGACCCAATACCAGGTTTGCCTGTCTAGATTTCCATCTTCTTCCACATATACGTCTGTCAACTTTTCACTACCTTGTTAGCTTTGCCATACCTTCAAGTAGATGTTTGTTATATGTAGTCAGGTGTTATAGCAGGAATAAAGGATCAAATAATCTTGTCCACCGTTTTTGGAAGCAGAAGTTGAAGGATTTTGTTTTATTTTGTTTAATAGTTGATTTCACAGCTTCTTAGCCAGTCTATGTTTGAACCACTATTTGGGCACCTTCTCTAGTCTCATAAGGGTTCAACCCTGTACTAGCATCTTAACCATTCTTCCACAGATAAAGAGGGTACAGTTCTGTAGACAACATAATATAGGATAGGAAAGGAAACTAATATTTAGTGTAGTGTCCAGATACTCTCTGGTTGCCAATTTTGGTTTTGCAAAAATGTACAAAATCTCTTCCAACCTCATAATATGTAATCAGCCCAAACAAAAAAATTTCAGGATTTTCACTTTGCCATTCATTTAGCAGAGGATGAAGGAAACAGACGTGCATGTATTCTGCCAGATAACTTTATGTCACCTTTAACTTTTATATCACCAGATAACTTTATATCATCCTCCAACCCAAAGACTAAGTTTCATTTGATTGAATTATCTCAAATGAAATTGAATTCCTCTGAATTTATGATTACTGTTGCTGGAAAACTGGGATTTCCAAAGCCTAAAAAGTAATTGTAAAGGCTGAATTTGCCACCAATAATGCAAGTTCTTAACAGCTATCTGGGCCTCGGGGGTCATAAATACAATGCCTTATGAACAAAACATTTAGTGGAAATTAGTGAGATAGATCCAATGATGTCGGCCGGATAGAGAGTGAAATAAGGAGTGGTGGGAATGTGACAAACTGGAGAGAGTATACCCCTTCTAAAGGGACCCAGAGCAGACAATTCCCAGGTCCTGTCTATTGTTGACATGCTGTCGGGTCCGCCGCCGGCCGACCGAACAGCCCTAGCCTCGTTGCTTTCGGTGGGCGAGCAAACGGCCCGGGATTCCTCTTTCCCTCCTGTCCCCTTGGGCGTGAGAAGGGGGAAGAGAGCCGTGAAGAGAGGTGAGCACACCGCCGCCCCCCCCCCCCCCCCCCCAAAAAAAAACAGCCCGGTTAAAGGACACTCAGACGCAGCGGAGGTTCTGTGGAGCAGTTCAGTTTATTAGCACACAAGCACTTGTTTTTAAAGGCAAATGGGGAAGGCAGGTTTTTTACATCCTCCAATCAGCTTAAGGGTCCTGTCTCAATGCTTATCTATTGCAATCACGCAGTGTTCACAAGTGCGGCCAATTAAGGGCTAATGCAAGGTTCCCGCAGACACTCCCACCCTACTTCCTCCCGGTGCTGTCTTAGCCTGCCACGTTGATACGCCCTTGTGGGCCCATAATGGCGCCGCTTGTAATGTCACTTAAGGTGGTGTTAGTTTTTAAAGCCCGACAACATGCAAGAAATGTAAACGTGGCATTCTGTCTGATCTTCCAGTTTTTCAAAAGAATCTGGAAATCTGGATATTTTTACAACCTCCCTCCTTTTTAATATTGGCAATTAATTAAAAAGCAAACAAAAATAAAACCTCTGCCTGGGGTAACAATGAATGTCATAAACAAAGCCTAACTAAATTATCTTTGATGCCCACTCCAGCTTTAAATCCTGCTCACCTTCTATATTAGTACTATTAATAATGATTAAGAGAGAAAATTTCTTGAAAGGCTTCAGAAGATCCTAATGAAGTACCTATAACACAAATATTGTTAGTGCTCAAATAAAAGTCAAGTTTCACGTGGAGTTAAGACACAAAGAAATACTTTCCAAGTGGCTAAACTGCAGACAAACTTTCATTTTCCGAAGGTCAGCTTTTAGTAATTAAACCTAGAATTAAAATAACAACGAAAAAGTACAGCTAGCTCATTTATAATGCATACTGCTATTTGGGGTGTATACTGCTGCACTGTGTATCTCTACAGTATGAATATTTTTTATTGCCACAGCAATAAAAATTATGATGATTCTCATTTTGTACATACATATATATTACATCAAAAAATGCTAAATTCGTGAACTTCTGTATATCAACACACAATTTTCATAGAAATATTCTGAGTGTACATTTGAATTAAAATATTATAATCACTTACACAGGTATCTATAGGAAAATAAAGAATAGTTACTTTTGTCTTCAGTTTTTCTAAACTGGCTAATGTATGAGTTTTCGCTGATTAAGTCTCTGTGTCACCAAGGATTGGGATAAAACTTCATTAATTTTGTCCAAAAATAAAAAGATAAAAAGGCAAATGAGATCCCATTTGCATTTATCAACTTGGATTTCCCATCAATTTGATTCATTTCTAGAGAATACTACCTGCATTTTAAATCCGATGGCAGTTCCATTACATAATTATAAAAAATAAATCATCTTATAATCATAACTTTCTTTAAAAAATGCAAAAAGCCAAAACAAACTACACACTAAACCTCAGACTTCTGTACAAACTACAATAAAAGTTTCAAAAGCCAATTTCAAGTGTCAAATGCTATTTGCAAAAATTATGAAATACAAAATTCTGTAGGATGACAAAGACACAAAGTGCAATCAAAATCTGAAACAGAATTCAGTATTTTTCACACAGAGGAAAAGAAGAAGCAGACATGAGACTGAGAAATGGAGATTAATTCATACTAAAAATATGGCTTACTATAGCATTGTTTAGAACAGGCTAATTACATATTCATATAAGCTATATTTAATGCAAAATAGCTTATTTGGATAGTAGCTGTTGCCAAATTTTAGTCTACCATATGCTTATTATTCGCCGACAGTAATTGTGTGTATACATTTGAAATATATTTACTTGTAAACTTTTGTTCTTTGCAGAATCTTTTGTTCTTCCCTGATTCTTATTTTTTATTGTTATTGTTATTTGTTTTTAAAAAATCTCCTTCCCAAACTTTGGACAACAAAAGCCTTTCAGGTTGAGAAATTCTTCCTGTCCAATCAAATACTGGCCAGTATCAATGTAGTAAATCCACAGGTCTGTTTATATCTATTCACAGTATTCTCCATTGCAGTTTTTCCCATTTATTTTCCTTGTGCCTTGCTCTTTTCTTACTTTTTTGTGCTTCTATCCAAAGCCACAATTTTACCAATTTCTATAATAGCAATTGAATGATTTTTAAAGTTATTGTGTCTAACACATTTAATATAAATTAACCTTAACTTTAATTCAAGCATTATTCAACATAGGCTATAATTTAATATAAAATGCAATACGAATAGTAATTAACTTTACTGGTTGTCTTAGTCGATTCAGACTGCAATAACAAAATACCATAAACTGAGCAGCTTATGAACAACAGAAATTTCTCGTGGTTCTGGAGGCTGGGAAGTCCCAAGATCAAGAAGCCAGCAGATTCAGTGTCTGGTGAGGGCCTTCTGCCTGTGTCCTCACATGGTAGAAGGGGTGAAGGAACTCCCTTGAGCCTATTTTATAAGGGTAGCAATTCCATTTGTGAGGGCAGAAACTCCCTCCAAATCACCTCCCAAAACGCCCCAAACTTCCAAAAGGCCCCACCTCCTCATACCATAGCCTTGTAGGTTAAGATTTCAAAATATGAATTTGGGGGGACTCAAACATTCAGACCATAATATTGGTCTATTAAAATATCTCATGAAAAGAATCTAAGGCTTTGTGTCTAAGTTTTCAGTTTCTAGGGATCAACTACTGAGAATAAGTTAAAATACATATATGATGAAACTTAGGTAAATTTTCTTAAGTAACATTCTCTTAACAAATATAATCAAGAAATTTTTTCAAATACAATTTCACAATTAAGTTGCTTATGATGGACTGAAATTTGATATAAATTGAGGGTTCCATCTTAGAGTTCATTCAAGAAAGGGAACTAGTTCCTCAAATTAAAATAAATTTTTTTCTAATTATAAAGATAATAAGTATTTTCTGGAAATTTTGGAAAATTGGAAAATTGCTCATAAAATATATCCCAATAGATTTTTATGGAATTTGAGAAGGTCATCTAGGGAGAGTGTGAATAAAAAAATGAAGCCTAGAAGAGAACCCAAAGGTACACCAATATTTGAAAAAAGGTTAGAGAGAGAAGAGCAATGGGAAATATAAAAGAATGATCAATGAGATAGTAAGAAAAGCAAGAGTACATTTCATTCAAGCAAATGAAAAATACTTCTTCAAGAATGAAGAGGTGGTCAATCATGCAAAATGTATCAGACTGTACTGAGTAAAATAAGGCAGAAACTGTCCAATGGATTTTGCTACATAGAGGTTAATGGTTATCTATGCTGATAAGAAACTTCAGAGGAACCCAAAGCCGATTGGACATATGTGCCTCACGAGAATCAACTGAAAAATTCTTGAATTTTATGAGTTAATTAAATTGGCTTTTACAAAATAAATGTATAGCAATATCAGCTATATAAAGCCATTGAAAAAGCTATACATAGGAATATAATTGGAAAGAAAAAAATCCATTCACAATTGCACAAAAATATAGGCATAAGTAAGAAATGTGTGGATATCTACATAGAGAAAACCCTGAACTTTGCTGAGATATGAAAGATGTAAATAAAAAAGAAGATATACCAGATTTCACACTAGAAAAATTGACTACCTTAAATTCTTTAATTCATATTCACTTAATAAACATTTACCGAGTATCTACTTCTATGATTATAGGCACTTGGAATGGATCAGATAAAGGTCATAAAGGTCAAAACAGCACATAAAGGTCAAAGCACATAAAGGTCAAAGCTGGTGGCCTTGATTTGAATGGGAATATCAGTATGTTTCACAATTAAATATGAGTTGGGTGTTGACTAATACAAGATTTTCTTTAAAGTATCCTATTAATATTTATCTACTTTTCCTTTCATTTTTAAACCAAGATTGAGAACTTTATCAAAAGCTTTATTTTTTTCCTTTAAACTGATGTTCTCTATTAACATATTTCCTAATGTTAATCCATTACTGAATTGATTAATCCTATCCGGCTATAGTGGGTTCTTTAAATTACTGTTGAATTTAGTATGTTAACATTTTATTTGAGATTACTGCAATTATATTGAAATGTGTACTTAACCTGTGTATTTTTAAATAATTTTTGAAAAGTTAGGATGAATTCATAAAATGAATTGAGTAGCATTCCAAACTTTACTGTTTCAGGGAAATTTCAAAGAATTCACGGATAAACTGTATTGCTCTGTATCCTTCTGGAAAGATTTGTTAGAAACATTTTCAGTGTCTTCCATGGTCTATTTAAGTTTTCTATCTTTACTTGATTTTCTTTGTATTTCTCAGGAGCAAATGTCCAAATTAATATTGTGTATAATATTTTCTTATCTATCTAAAGTCTCCACTATGTCTATTACTTCACCTTCTATAATTCTAAATGTATTCTTTTTCTTCTTGATAAGATTTTCCAGAACATTGTCTCTTTACTATTATTATTATTTTACATCTTTACTGATGTGAGAGGGGATAGGGCAAAGAACTGCTTATTTGACAATTTGTTAGTTCTGTTTCCTCCTTTCCAGTTCACTGTCTCTTACATTTAGTCTTCTTCCCATTTTCATTAGGCTTCTCAAAACAGATGCCGATTTAATTTTCTTACTTTATATAAACACATACATTATGAATTTGTCATTAGGTATACTGGTAAACAGGACTCAAACCTAAGACCACGAAGAGTAAGACATATGTTCTTTCAGAGTTCTGAGATCAGTGAAAATTTCCTTAAGCTTCCTTTTATCTTTTAAAAAATGTTCTTTTTACATTCTGTGTGGTTTTAATATAAAAATAGTTTACTCGTAAAATTAAAGCAAAGTTAGTTGACAATTGCTGAAGGGTGACAGGTTATGTTTATTCAGTGGTTGTCTCAGGTTGCAGCTTCACGTATCCACAGGCGTAAACATGTCCAAGATAACTAGTTCTATCCCACTTTTATATGCAGGGTTTCCATCTTAGTCTACTCATTTTACTTCTACATTAACAAAATGCTTTCTTAATCAATGAAATCAACTTTCTCAAGTATAAGAAATGTAAAAAATGTCCAGATCATGTAAAAAATACATTTAACTAAAAAAGAAAAGGAAAATAAGATTACCTGGCTTTCATTTATAGATTATGATATAGCTATGTTACTGTTTAGTTATATACTGAATATTCTGTCCAGGCAAATTAAGTAGCTATTTAAGAATATATTGTTTATTTTCAAATGATTGTTTCTAGTTTAAAACTATATTAATAATTTCTGGGTATACTGTGGTATAGAGTTCACACCTTATATAATTCCTGCTTTTAAGAATTTCCTGACACTTTCTGAAGCCTAATAAATAATTTTGTATAAATGGTCTATCACATTTTAAAACATCTATTCTGTTTGTAAGGTACCAAATTCTATTTAAACCAACTTTCTTAATTACTCCTTATTTTTTTACTAAGACTTGCATTATCATTTCATATACTTATTACAATTTGCAACATGACCTTTTAACACTGCATGTCTTTTCTTGCCTTAAATTGTTTGAAAATATTGCTAACCTTGCTTTATGCTTACTTTTGCCATGACTTTGTTTACTCACATATTCATTTTGATTCTCCATTCCTTGGTTCACATCATTAAATCATTTGCTAATGAACTTCAGTATGCTTTCAGTTTATTTCATAAGGATCTTGGGTGTTCTGATGTTTTCCCAATTGTCCTACATATTTATATCTTGGCTAGTGTAGATTTCTTCTGATCTAACACCATAAGTCTATAAGTATTGCTACACTGTTTTCTAATTTCAGTGTTAGGCAGAATTCTGAAATCAACTAGATTTTCATTACCTGGTAAATATTTGTTTTCCACAATTGCTTTTAGATAACATCCAACCTACATAAATTAAATTACTGCCTATTTCCCAGGTAAATCCTGCAGACTTTCACCTTCATTCATATTTCCATCCACTTACCCCCATTTTTGGAAGATGCCACCTATCAAGTACCAGCTCCAAGACAAGGATTCATATTGTTCAGAATTAATCAATCTTGTATCTAAATTTGTACCACTCTTGTAACACCTGTAGCACATCTACCACGGTGGTTATAAGTAGGCTCGGGAGTCAGACCAACCGAGTTAATATTACAATTGGTTCATAATACAACCCTGTCACTTTTTAGCTGTGTGACCTTCAACAAGTGGTTGCGCTGCCTATGTCCTGTTAAGTCATCTCAAATGGGAATAACAGTACCTAGTTCACGCAATGATTGTGATCATTCTAAGCAAAATACTTAGACCAGGCTCTAGAACATAGTAAGTACTATATAAATTCTGAAGTAGATGTATAGGTATAGGGGAAAGGAGGATGTATGTGTCTGTGTGTGCTCTCCGCCATTTGTAATGAGAAAAATTGTTACAAAAGAATGAAACAAGTGCTACCACAGAGGGATAAGCACTCAAAGTATGGGACAATTAATCAGGTAAGGCTTAGAAATGGTATTTCAACTGAACCCTAAGTATTTTAATTACGCAGTATTTTAAAGCACTTTCACAGGCACTAGTTCACTTAATCCTTACAACTTTGTGAGATTATTTTGTTTTACAGAAGCAGAAGTGGAGGATGGTAACTAAAATTATCCAAGGTTCAGTAAGTTAGAAAGTGAGGGCCAAAATTGGAGCTTGGTACGGTTGCTCCCTATATATCTGCATTTTTCCATGAAGAATGAATGGAACTGCAATAGACAGGTGGGAATAGACAGGACCAAGTATACAGAACAGTATTCCAAGCACTGGAAACAGCTTAAACAAAAGAATGGTGTTGTGAAATTACATGACATTCAGGGTAAACTGGAAGTAGTGTGTGAAAGATGGAACACTTAGCACAATGTCTTGCAAAGGAGGCACTTGGTTGTACTAAATTTTATCTTTCAAGTGATATTCCTTCAGTTCAGCAATCATTTGTGGTAAACAATCTCTGGGCTTTTAGCCTGAAGCATCTACCAATATAACCTTGGCCTCTGTCGTGAAAGAGAAAAAGAGAAAGAGAGAGAGGGAGGGAGGAAAGAAGAAAGAAATGAGCAAGAGAAAGAAAGAAAAAAAAGAAAAAAAAAACCCCAGAAATTATTTGTTATATGAATATGGTAAATAATGTGATATATTAAATATTCAGAATAGGTTATATAAAATAACAAGTGTAAGCATGATTGTAGAAAGGTGATTCTTCTTTCCCACTAAAAATGGTTTGAATAAACCTTAATTCTCAATAATATTAACAATTTTACTGAAAGACAATTGATTTGAAACACTGCAAAGCTGGTTTCCTAATCTTTGAGACTGGGAAATAACACTAACTGAAATACGTTAGCATTCCTTCCAAGAAGTGCTAAGAACCTAAGTTGTGTGTAACTTATTAGTTCTCTTATTAATCATCTGTGACACCTTGCAAAAGGCACTTAACTTTTCTGGGCCTCAGTTTCCTATATGTGCAAAATATCATTCATGTTTTGAAGAAGTTTAAGTAGGGATCTGAAACTCTATACTATGTTATTAATAAAAATATTAAAAAGAAAAAATATAATAAAATCATCTACATATTCTCAAGCATTTGAATTATTGCCCTTATATTAATTTTAAAAATCACTCACAATACTGAGGTACTGAAGATAGCTCAATTGGTCTTATCGGTTAGCCATAACTAACTAAAATTATTAAATCAATGTACTATATCTAAAATTAAATATATTTCAGTGGTGAATATGAGCAGAATAAGAGGTCTAACAACAGGTTAACGTAAGAAATATTTGTCTCAAAAAATCAATGTGTTTAATATCTGACACTGTCATCATTAAAATCCCTTTTATTGTTCCTTCAGTGAAATTCAAATATTCCAAAGTCCTGAATCAAAACTATTTTTTCTTAGTTTTCCAACAGCTGTGCTTTGTCCTCCTTTGGTCTATTTAGCAGAAAGTGAACTATCTGAAGAAGAACATCGTCATTAAAACCTTTCACGTCATTGTCCTCAATTGTTTCATAAAGAGGCATACTTTGTGTCCCCCAACATATATTTTTACGAGGGTTATTTTGATCAGCTTGTGTAGTCAGTGCCAATGTATTTAACTGGTAGCAGAAAAAGGAAAAGTATTTTCCATCCGTTATCACACCCTGGGAGACAAAAGGTCGGGTAACATCTGCTTCACTCCAGAATCCTGCAGAAGAAAGGTATGCTGAAATTTACACACAGAATATATTTTACCAAAACAAAACAAACACATTAGAGGGTATCAAATATATCGTGCAACCTATGTACTTTACCTACCAAATGCCTGATGATCTCAAAGTTTCCCTGTTTTCTCCATTCTAACCGTATATTCCATTTCTGCATCAAGAATTATTTCCTCCCTTCTAGTATCCCCAAACTCAGGACTCATCTTTTGTTAACAACTTCAGCTTTCAATAGCTTTCAACCTTAACTTACTTCATCTAAAAAGAACAGCAAACTCTATTTATGCATATCCTTCCTACATCATTGCTCCCAGACTTCAAGTATGTTCATGTTTCTCCTATACCAGCAGTATTACCACTCAATAACCATTTTGGCCATTTACTTCATCAAATCCACAAAAATAGTATCTTCAGAGAAAACTGCCTTTTAAGGATTTCAACAATGTCCTTAGAAAAATCCACTGTCTTCCTTTACATATTTCAAAGTTGGTTTTATGAGTTGCTGCTGTTTTGCCTGATGTGTCTTACATCATAAGGTTCCAGGATGCCTTAATACCTTAATACCTTTACTACTCAAATTTCCTGGCTGATTTTTGCTCCACAATGACTGACTTTAATACTTTTAAACCCAATTGCCAAGGTCAAGCAGTAACTTTATTTCTCCACACATATTTTATATCATACTTAATGGAGACAACCAATGAACAATATAATTAAAATACGTAATTAATTCTACTGTAAAAGACGAAGTTGTACTTTATCTTTCAGGAATAAACTGCCATCTAACATCTTCAAGGTAGTTACCCCTCACTTTTTCTGCCTCTGTCTATTACTATTCCCACTCTATCCATTCAATTCTAGTATAGAAATATAAGTCAACAATTGTGAGTATAAGGTTAAAACATATACACAAAAGAAAAACATAAGCCTAGTAATAGTTAAATCTGTATTAAAATTCCTCCTGGATATCAAATAGGATTAATCTAGTTCATAGTATATTACTTCAGATTTTGGAATAAAATCCAAATGTTTCACAATGGATTCTAACAGTCCTACATGATACAGCCTCTGCTTCCTCTACCTCATCCTCCGTCACTCCCCTCCCCCACTTTCCTCATCAGCCTTCATGTTGTTCCTTAAACATGTCAGGCCTGTTCCCATCTCAGGGACTTTTACTTGCCATTCCTTTTGCTTGGAAGTGTCTTCCCACAGATTTGTGCATAGGCAGCTCCTCAACGTTCCGGTCTCTGTTCAAAAGTCTTTTTATAGAGACCTCCCCTGAATGACTCTATTTAAACAGATTCCACCTTACACTTCATTTATACCCGCCACCCCATAAATCACTCTACCACTTACTCTAATATTTTCTCCATGGTATTACCACTAGCTGAAAACATTACATGCTGATTGTCTTTTACTCTCCTATTATAAGCTCCAGGAGCGCAGGATTTGTCTCATTCAACACTGTTATCTCCAAAGCCAACAATGTCAGGAATATAAAAAGCATTCACTATTTACTAAACGAATGAACAATCTCCTGAACCAAATCCTGAATACAGCATTTAAAGAAAGTATACAGGATAGCCATGATTTAAGTATTTACTCTACCAAATCATTTCCTTTTCTACCCTCAGAAAGTTGTTACCACCTACAAAGAGTTGACTTAGTTGACTATAGTCTTTAAAATGCTTAAGAAAACCATCAGAAAAAAATACATTCACACAGAAGGTGGCCAAAGTAAAAGATCAAAATAACTAGCCAAGTGCCACTTGCAAATTTCAAATGTAAAATATTTAATTACGAATTTTAAAACAACTGAATTTTGTAATAATGCAAAAATTTTCAAAATGTTAATTTTCAATCTACATTTTAACCCAAAGAAAACATCTTGAACTATTAAATTCCTAAAATGTAACAGAAACATTCAAAGAACAACAATCCCATATTAGTTTTACCTTGATACATAGCTTGTGCTCCAGTCCAAGCAAAAAGGCTTGCAATAGCATTAGCTCTAAAAACAACTTCTATTTGATCAGCACAGTTTTTTTTCAAAAGTCTTTCCCTTTTTAATTTGTCAGGTAATAGATGAAACTGGGTGTGACCGTAACAGCATGGATCTGCTGTTTTTGAGCCTGAAGAGCGAAATAAAAATATTTCAGATGAAATGCACATGTAGAACATCTGGAGCACATGGTTTTAGCATTTAGTATTCAAACTCATTTTTCTTCTCCATACATCATGAACTCAGTACTGAAAATTCTCATTTATAAATGGGAATATTAGTTTACTTACTTTATGGATTATAATAAAGTAAATTGCACACAGAAGCACAATTTCTTGACCTGCTAGTCATCATAAAGCCCACTGTGATACAGAATAAACCAAAAGAATATATGTAAAAGTT
Organism: Cynocephalus volans; assembly: GCF_027409185.1. NCBI lineage: Eukaryota > Metazoa > Chordata > Mammalia > Dermoptera > Cynocephalidae > Cynocephalus > Cynocephalus volans. The sequence goes on along the minus strand of NC_084461.1, from coordinate 40,604,943 downwards.
ATTTAAAATTCTCTATTCTCTCATTTTTCTCAAACCTCTTAGTCATCATCCTGCTTTATTAGTTTCTCTGTCATACTCACCAGAGGATACAAACTCTTCATGACTTTAAAAACTTCCTTTATTACTTAATATAATAATTATATACCTTGTTCCTAATTTTTTTTTAAAAAATAATTTTTACACTACATTTCTAAGTAAAGAAAATAAGGACTGACATTTCATGAAACGTTGAGATTCTTGACTTTAAAGAACGGCGGTAAAGTCTTTTCGACAAATTTTCCCATAGGTCACTGCCTACCTAAGACTATAGGGACTGAGAAGGGTCTGGAGAACTAGTATAAAGCTCTCTTAAAATCTTCCTCAAGAAAAAGAAAAAAAGAAAAGAAAGAAAAGAAAAGAAAAAAGAAAAGACAGCAAAAGAATAAGCCGCGTAAGGGCAGACATCAGTCCTCATTAATGTTTGAATTCCTGATGGTTATCACCATTTGTAGCATGAACAGGACGCTTTAGTCAAAAAGTCAATGGCTACTGCAAGTCTAATTCTAAACTTTTCTTTTGAAAAAACACAAATTAATTTTTCTGTATTATAAATCAACAAAGTCTAATATGCATAACAATTTTTTAAAGTGAAATACTAATTCAGTAGAAGCAGAAAAAATTTCAAAAGATGACCTGAAAGAATAGTTTCTTTTCAATTTTCATGCATATTGCAATAACCTGAGATTGTGAATTATATTGCTCATGGACTATCTGAGCCTGTCATCAAGAATTAATTTTTCTTTATAATTAATGCTCTAAATTTGCACAGGACACTTTGAACACATTTATGGCACGGTACGTCAAAAGAAAAACTTACCAACAAATATGGTGTTTTCATATTGCCGTTTGAATAATGGAAGTTTGTCTGGTTTACATTTCATAACAGGGATTTCTATAGGAACAGAATAATCCAACGGCACGAACTTAAAAGAAAAAGAAAAGACATACTGAGTTCATAGCAACATTAGTATGTGTTGTACTCACACTCTTATTAGATTAAAAAATTTTTAAATGAGGCATTTTTACAAAATGATTTGATAATACCATCACCTAATATGAGTCAAATCTAGCCAGCCACCTGTTTTTATCAAAAAAGTTTTATTAGAACAGCCATACACGTTCATATTGTATATGGCTGCTTTTACACTGTAAGAGCAAAGCTGAATAGTTGCAATAGAGAATTATGTCCCACAGAGCCTAAAATATTAACTATCCAAACCTTTACAGAACAAATGCAAGCAAGGAAGTACGGACAATACTCGAAATATACTTGTTTTTCTCCAAAGGAACTGCAAATATGTAAAATGACCCAGATCTTCACTGTAAATATCCCTTGATTTATGACTACCTAGTGTAGTCTACTATAAATTACAATCATAAACTATTATCAGCATTTTTACATTAAGAGAAAGAAAAAGAAAAGATCTGCACGGCCCTGAAAAGATGTCTTAACCACTCTTAAAATGATTATTTGACCTTTGCAGAATTCCACAGCAGAGTAAAAAGCTAAAAGAGACTTTTCAGATCAGATGTCTTCAAGGGAAATTTGAAAGGTAAGAAACCCACCCAAAACATTTTATTCTACAAGCCCATTAGTCTTCCTATGACATTTCCTCCATGAAATGTCAACAAACACATACAATAAGTCCTTACCTCTGGGAGTTGCTTGGATATTCGAATCTGGTTGTGTGGTTTATCATTTATTTGGTATCGCAAAGCATCAACTCGACCTTTTCGATGACCCTTAGAAATAATTTCTTCACCACGCAACCAGTAAAAGTGAACTGGGCGTTTACAATCTATCAAAAGATATTCAGAATTTCCTCATCTGATTATTTTGATACATTTAGTTATTATTAGAATACTAAAGAATACTAACTTAGAAATAGACAACTTAAGTGTGCTAATTAAAAAACATATCCAAAATTACTCTCTGATGTAAGATTAAGAGTCTGAGTTATGTGATGATTTAGCTTTAATTATGACTTCAATATAACAAACATTTACTGTCTACTTGTGCTATTATTATGCTGAACACTGTAACCAAAGAGGTTTCTCATTTAAGAATAATAAACAGAAAGTAAATAAGACAAACAGGAATACCAGAAATAAAAAGTTTAATAAAAGTCAGAACTGTCTTATTAATGGATTAAGTCTTCACAGTAACTTTCAAAGGTGCTGACAGTTGTCATCATCTCTATTTTATATATGAGGGCCCTAGGTCTCGATAAAGTTGTTTTGCTAGGTCACCAATCATGAGTACTCAAAGACCATGAGGCTTCCCTCAAGACCACTTCCTTACCGAGGAAGGGAAGTAACATGCACACCACAAGGTTCCGCTGAGCACACACCTACGGTCATTATAACATTAATTCAATAAATTTTAAGACACCTATTGGGTAGTAGATATAAAATCATGAACAAGTCAGAAACACTGATTTTTAAAATTGTCTATACCTTCTCTTTCATGTCTGCACTGAAGAGTTAAATAAAAGTTGCTGATTGTTTACTGGGAACTCAGAATGGCTGGGTTTGAATCTTGACCACCAAATCTACCAGCTATACCCTAGCGATACATTAGACTTAGACTAGATACATTTAACATTTCTATGCCTTGGTTTTCTTTTCCATTTATAAAACAATGTTACTTACTGTAAACGGTTATTGTGAAGATTAATTATTAGCTGACACATCTAAAACTTATAACAGGGGCTGGCACAGAATAAATACTGAATAAACGTTAAATATTTTAGCCAATATCTACTTTAATCTTCACAATTCTAAGACGAAGTACTATTATTGTAATTCTCATCTTGGATATGAGAAAAATTAAGCTACAAGAGGTTAATGAATTTACATATGGTCAAACAGCTTTTGTTGGAAGAGCCAAAATGCAACCCAGTTCCAGCCCATTCTCTAAAGGAGCCACTTTTCTTCCTTTTGGCTGGACATTCACAAAGCAGAGTCAAGGACTGGAGTTCTGCAGAGCTTAGACTACTACTATAGTTGAACAGCTAGTATGTGGCAGAGCAGTCAAGAGAACCCAGTCTCCTGATTTCTAACGCAGTGACTGCTACTCAACTAGGCCGCACCCAGCTAGAAGTCAAAGGGCTAGAAAAAAGGACAAAGCAGAGAGAAAGAAACGACGAGGGGGCAAATCTAAGGCGGAGTAGTCTAGTACAATCTCCACCTTCCCAGTTCCGACGTGGGGCGGGGGCACGTGGGGGGGGGCAGGTGGGGGGCACGTGGGGGGGGGGAGGCTCACCGAGGACGGCTGCAGCCAGGGCCGGGTTATGTGGACCAAGCAGGCCTATGAGGGCGGCCACCAGCTGATCCAAGAAGGGCGATGCGACGGCCTCGTTCTCTTGGTAGAGGGGTGCGCGGCGCTTGCGCTTCAGGTAGAAGTGCTCCTGCAGGAGGAAGTCACACACGGAGGCGCGCAGGGCCTCTAGGTCCGGCGCCGGCGCGGGCCCGGGCTCCGCAGGCGGGGGCGGCAGACCCGACAGGAACACGGTCTTGGTGAAGCCCTGGTACCAGCGGTCGGCGTTCAAGGAGAAGGTCTGTGGGTAAACCACGTACTTCATGAACTGCATCTTGGTGAGGATTCGCAGCTTCTCGTCCACTGACTCGGCCGCATGCACCGTCGCCTGCCAGCGTTCCACCCGCCGCTGCCGCGCCGCCTTGCTGTCGGCAGTCAGGGAGGCCACAATCGGAGGGAACCGCGCGACTAGTGTCGCCGCGACATCTGGGCCGATCGTTTCTGGAGCCGTGGCGGCGGTCTCGGCAGCCGTGTGCAATGACAGCCCCCGACAGCGGAGCACAGGCCTCCAACACCTGGCCGCCGCCATCTTCGCCCGCGTTTCCGGACCCAGGGGTCAACTTCAGCAATTGTCCTTACACTCTTGCCGTAGGGACCAATCGGAAAGCGGATTCTGAGCCAGGCCTGGGGAGGCGGGTTCTCAGTGGGCTTGGGATACGGTGCGTAATTCATTTCTTAGCCAATCAGATTGTTTCTCCAAAGATTATGGTGGTTTAGACCGTGAGTTTTCTGCCGGTCGGGCTGGGAGGGATGAAACCTTTAAGTAGGAGATGCTGCCACCTAGGTTGCTTTTAGGACCGGGGCGACCTGTTTTTGCCAGGAACCGTTTAGGAACATTCTGCACGGAAGCCTCAAGCCCTTGGCTAAATTTCGTGGTTTCATTTGTGTATCTCACACCTCTTCTTTTCTGTTTTAGTTCCAGGGATAGAAACTTACTTTTGAAAGTACGGTACTAGCTTGTTTTTCAGCGTTCATGCTTATTTTAAAAATCGTGCAAGCATCACTCATGTGTGGCCACTACTTATCTTTGGGAAAATGATTCCATATATTTCTCTGTGCTAATATATATATAACTTGTTTAATGATATAACTTATTTGAAAGGGGAGAATGTATTTTTACTTGGATTTAACTGGCAAAAAAAATAATAAAATAAGGAAAATAGAAAAACTACTAAAGAATTGTTTTTAAATTTTGCTTTGCACTAAAACCCATTATTGTTTCAACATGAGTAGATTCCTACTAATCTGAGGTCCTTGAAGAAGGGACTGATTTATTTTTTTAATCTTTAGCAACCACGCAATATTTGGGCATAATAGGTTCTTACTAAATACATTATTAGATGATAAAAGATAAATGAATAATCTGCTTAAGAAATCATGAAAATCATTTAAAATCTGAGCTTATTTTATTTATTAAGTTATTTATTTTATTGACTCACTCTCCTACTATAATTAGAAACTAGAATAATATTGATTTGGAATTATTTCAATAATTCTTGAGGGTATTGAAAACCAAAATTTTGTTTTTGTTAAAAAGAAGTTATAACAATGTATACTTTTAAATTAGAACTAATGGCACAATTTAACTATGAAGTTGCAAGTCTATTAAACTGATGTTTAGAAATAAAGTACCTCTATTTTGTTAATATTATCTTCTGTGAGAAGTTGCTAACAGAATCTCAAATATCCTTCCCACATTAATAACAAAAGGACATGGAAGAGTTGAGATCTTTAAACTCGTATTCAAAGAGTAAAAGTGAGGTTCTTAATGTTATCTAAATTGAAGTGACTTTTTTGTGTGTAAAAAAAATAATAAATATGCTTTTAGAGAATGTATCATAGAAATCCTAGGTCAGTATTTTGAGAAATTCTTGCACTATTCAGCGTAGATTTTAGGATTAGAAATCAGAGCTAGAGACCAATTAACACCAGAAGGCGTAATTCCGTCAGAAAGTGACTTTATGAGTTTTTGGTGAGTTAGTCAAAATAATTTCAACTTATCCAGCGTTCACTGACTATCAGCATAAACCAAGGAAGGAGTCAGCAAGAAAAGGAAGAGAATACTTAGTGGAGGATGGAGCAGGCAGGGCCAGAGGGGAGATGGGGTAAGACCAGCAGTGGACAAAAGAGCATACCAATGAGAAAGGACCAAGGAAAAGAGAAGGTTTTCTTTCTAGTATGATCCAAAGCTATTATATTACACACAAGAAAACAGGCATAAAGCCAAAGTTATAAAGCATAATAGGGGCAGTATTGGTTCTGGAACCAAGGTTGCCTGCCTCTCAATCAATTTTATTTAATGAATGTTTATTGAGTGTCCTTTATGTGTTAGGTAATGACCTAAGTACTCAGGATACTTAGTGAACCAAACAGACAAAAGCTTATACACTAACATGGAGACAGACAGTAACATATAATCATAAATATGTAAATTACATGATTTGTTAGAAAGGTGTAAGTACTATGAAAAAAGTACATACCAGGGAAGGAAAGATCATCAGTACATTCTGGTGGGGGAGGAAGGGGATTTTGTGTGTAATTTCAAGCATATGATTGAAGTAATGCTCGTTGAAAAGATGACATTCGAGCAAAGGCTCGAGGGAAGTGAGGAGTGAGCCATGCTAGAATCGGGGGAAAGAGAATTCCAGCGGAAGGAATAGCTAGTGCAGAGCCCTGAGATGAGAACATGCCTGCTGGGTTCAGAAATTCAGGAAAAGACCAGTGTGGTTGAAGGAAATGATGTAGGGGGAAAGTAATAGGAAATGGGCCAAGAAATGAAAGAAGCCAGAACTTAAAGACCCCTGAAGGTAATTGCTAGGATGGTTAGGCTATTATTCTGAGAGGATTGGAGCACTACAGCAGGGGAGCAAAGGGCAGTCTACTCAAAGGAATGTCATGGTGTGACTTATGTTTTAAAAGAATTTCTCTGGGTATTAGTCAGCTTGGGCTGCTGATATAAAATACTGTAGGCTAAGAGGCTTAAACAACAGAAATTAATTTTCTCATCATTCTGGAGGATAAAAGTCTGAGATCACGGTGCCAGTATGGTTGGGTTCTGGTGAGGGCCCTCTTCCTGGCTTGCAGACAGCTACCTTTGCCCTGTGTTCTCGCCCAGCAGAGAGGAAGTGACTTCTCTGGTGTGTCTTCTTATCCCATCAGGATCCTTCCATTATTACCTCATTTAACATTAATTACTTCCATAAAGGCCCTATTTCAGTCACATTGGGGTTAGGATTTCAACATATGAATTTTGGAAGGACACAGTTCATTGTACTCTGGCTAACTTGGAAATAAAGATTTTGGAGGATTAAATTTGGCTGGCTAATTTGGAAATAGAGATTTTGGAGGGTTAAATTTGGAAGGATTAAATGCAAGCATTTAAGCATTATTACAAAAAACAAGAGAAAAAAAATCTGCAGAATCTAGAACTTGGCATAGAGTTCTTAGAGTTGACACCAAAAGCATGATCCATAAAATAAAAATTGGTAAGTTGGACATCATCAAAATAAAACTTTAGTCTGCAAAAGACCCTGTTAGGAGGATAAAAAAGACAAGCTACAGAATGAAAGAATATAATTGCCAACTATATTTCTGACAAATAACTAATAACTGGAATATATAAAGAAGTACTCTCAAAATTCAACAGTAAATACAATAAACAACCCAATTAGAAAATGGGAAAAATACATGAATATCAAAGAGAATATATACAGATGGCAAATAAGCATGTGAAAAGATGCTCATCATAATTAACTATATGGGAAGTAAAGATTAAAACAAAAATGAGATTTTATTACAAACATGTCAGAATGGCTAAAATAAAAAATAGTGACAACACCAAATGCTAGTGAGTATTAAGAGTAACTGGATCACTCGATACATTGCTGGTAGGAATGTAAAATGGCATAGCCACTCTTGAAAACAATTAAGCATTTTCTTAAAAACAAACAAACAAGAAATATGGAACTATCAAATGACCAGCAATTGTACTCTTGACGCATTGATCATATTCATGATTGGACCATGAGCACATTGCCTCTGACCAGCAGCATAATGATGCTGCAATTTGTGTGGGAAGAATCATATTCATTTTCCTAGCAATATTCATACTTAATCCTAGGCCATGTCATCCACTGTCACACTGATTTCACATTGAGTATCTTCTTATGGAAAGCATACAGATTCACAACTCTTCTCCACTGTAAAGGCAATCTGTATTAATGGCACTTGTATATTAACAAATTTTCTTTTCTATATTGTATTAGTTTTCTACCCTATACTAAAAGAAACTTAAAGAATAGCACCCAAGTCCTCTTCTTTCTCAATTTGAATTGATTCCTTTTCTCTAAGTGTAATTTCTCAATTGTCAAGTAATTTCCTGATTTAACAGATATCCCACCCACTTATCTTTCCTCAAAAATTTGTTTTTATGTTTCTAGTAGAATTTCAAGTGTTAATTCAGCTGAATATTTTAAGAAGCTACAAAAGCCCGGTAAGCCACGTTCTTTTTTGGTACACATTAATCCACCTATTGCTATGAAGAAGAGGCATATATTGTCAGATAGGGAATTAAATCTTTGAGAGACAGAGGATTAGAATAAGTTTTATGATTTCTTTGTCACCTAATACTGTTCATGCACATCATAATTCAGTTAGAGATATTAGAAAAGGGTTGAAAAATTTAGAATAGGAAACATTCAGTCAATATGACATTAATATAAGAGCATATTTCTTTATGAACATTCCATTTGAATACACTTTAATAGCAATTTGGCAATTTGACACATTACTAGCTTGTGTTATCTTCAGTTAAGTAGATTTCACCCAGAAGAAAAACGAGATAAGGTATGCCATTTTGATAAAATAGGAAGTCTGTCCAAAATTTGGCTGGACCCTGGTTGCTAGGACCCACTGCACTGATCCCAACTCTTACTCTCTAAGTCAGAAAATAGTCATTTGCTGGTACTCGAGATAACCAGGGCCGACCTTCCACAAGGAGTGATCACCCTCCTGTTAGTGCTTCAGTGTAACAAAAAACTCCAGACCTTAAAATTATCCCATGCCTTCTCCTTAGGATTTAAATTCTTTCATGAGAATTTTTTTTGCTTTTCTGTCTCTGGAAATTCCTACTGAAATACAAATATCTCTAGAATAGATATCTTTTTACCACCAACCACTGAAATTTGTAATGGCTATTGGTTTTAAAGGTGGTTACATAACAAAGTTATCTTAGATAATAAATAAAAATTACAGGAACTTCAGTCAGCTTTTGATGTAGTACCAAGCCCTTCTCTACAAATATGAGTTACTTAATTGAGATTGAAAGGTACTTTTTTGGTATCAATCACACCCATAATTTATCATCTATAATTTCAATTTTTGCTTATCGAATGTAGAGCTAGATAGAGCTAGAGCATACATGTGCAAAACAACATGCATGGAGAATTTTTCTAGGCTCTTTTGCCTTTCTTTCTCTCTTCCCCTGTATTTCAATCCTATCTCAGAACCATCTAACTCAACAGTGATTGTTTGGGGGCAACTCATACTTATCAGGTTTTCTTAAAGCTTAGTTTTCATTATTTTCAAGCTTAATTTTCTCCCTTTTCATCTTTGTCCTTTATCATTTTTAACAAATTTAGTTAAATTACATTGTTACAATAATAAATAAAGCTGGTATGAATGAGTTTGGGAAGAAATCAATAAGCACATCCAGGCTGTGGGAGCAGAGGTACTTTGTGTTTGTTCTACATGATGCTATCAGGGCTCAGAACACACCACCCCAAAACATGACTGCAGGAGACCAGAATATGCACAGCCAAAATATGCCTCTATGGCACATGGATTATTTTGAGCTAGTGATTTTGAGAAACTGCAGACATAGGAGTAACTCTGAAAAGCTACATTTTGTAAGAGAAAGTTACATCTATAAAGGAAATATCCACTTGGAAGGATGTCTCCCTCTCTGTACTAGGAAGAGAGGGATGACTAAATGGAGAAAGCACAGACTTAAATCTGCATAAAGAATCTTACTCCTATGTTTTTCCTGGCATCTCTCTGTAATTTCCCCACTCCCTTGTTTGTTGTTGTTTCAGCAAATGATGATATTTAAGCCTGAAATGTAAAGTCTTCCTTTGAGATCTACTCTAGAAATTTACTCATTCCTCTGGGTTTTCTTTCATGCATACATGAGGTATATATGAAGGCACTTAAAAAAGTTCCTGGAAAGATTTGCACTATCTTTTAATTCTATTTTTCCACAAAATTTTTGAAGTACCCTCGTATGTTAATAAACGTGTTTTTCTCCTATTAATCTGTCTTTTGCTATGGGGAATCCCAATTAAGAACTATAACGGGTACAGGAAATTATTTTTTCTCGTCTACAGTTTTGTACATCTTACAGAATAATGGTGAGTGTGAGTTAATCTGGCAGTTAAATTAAGTAAGAAGATTTTTGAAAGATTCTTTATGTCTAAAGAATTATCTATTAAAAATAGAGATGAGATTTTCAAGATTTCAGGAAATATGTTCTGCTGGTTCAGAGAAAGGGTGCAAAGAACATAGCAAAGAAAGACTGAGTCAATATGTGAAGTGCACAGAGGTTAAGAGAACTCTGAAGTCAGGTTATGTAGGTTATGTTCTCAACTCCACCACTTTAATAAGTTGTGTAACTTTGGAGAAGTTATTTATGCCCTCTCAGCTTCAACTTCTTTATCTGTAAAATGGGGGTTATTATTACCTGTCACATGGTCAATGTAAAATAAAAATCAAATAAGATGCTGTTTTAGCATTATATTTTTATTCATATTATCATTTGGGGAGGCAAAGCAAGAGGAGAAAGTACATTATCACCATTAGAAACTAAATTGTTCTCATAATAAACCAACTTTAAAAAAAAAAAATCCAGTATTGGAAGCATCTGTAAAGTATATTTCATATCAACACCCATTTTAATACCTGGCTTCTCTCCTGAACAAGTCTAATAAATTGAATGATGAAGAATTCACCAACTTCCAGAGAGTTCCTGTTTATTTTTGGACTGCTTTGTTCATCCATTAATGTTCTCATCAAAGATTTGTTTAATGTTTATTGTATGTTAAATATTAGGCATAGAAATAAATAAATATGACTTGTCTCTGTTCATGATAACCTCAAAGCATGGTTGTGAAGATTATGACCTAAAGAGATAATTACAGCACAATGTACTAGGTGCTACGTTAGGAATACCTACAAAACAGTGTGTAAAACAGTGTTTTTCATTACACAATGAGCTGAGGTTGATATTCCTACAACTTCTCATCTATTTGGTTTTGGTTTACTGGAAGGATATGTGTCAGTTGTGGCAGATACTTCTGGAATCCATTGACCACCCTCTTTTTTTCTTCCTAAAAAAGCCTAAATTGTGTTCAGGCATTTACCTATGATGTGCTCTGGAAAGGAAGCACTCCTCTCAGTCTATGGGGATGGATCATGTCTAGCCTGAGCTAATTGTAATTCTAGCCACTTTACAAAGACAGCTCAGGTATGGGAATGTGACCCTATCCTGATCAATGAATGCTGATGAAGAATTTTTCTTGAAGCTTTTGAATGGGTAAGGGTTTTATTTTTGATAAAAGGAGACACCCCATCTTCTTCATCAATGGTTATGAGCCCATGTGATTCCTGAAATTGTTTCAGCCATTTAGAACCTTGACTAGAGACATCAGAGAAATGCTAAGGATGACAGAATCAGAAAATTCAGGTTTCTGTATGACATTTTCACGCAGTCAAATTAAACACCTGTGTGGTTAAGGATTAAATCACCAGGCTTGGAGTGTTTAATTCCTGCACATTCAAAGAAAGGACTGGCCCTGGGGCTCCTAGGATTTAATTTCTAAGCTCCTGGTATATCCTGCTTGATGAGAGTATCCTTTATACTTGGAGCCTTGGGCCGCACATGATCAGCTTGACTTCTGGAGGGACTAGAGACTGAATAACTAGGGTCAGTCATGCAGGCTCTCCATGCCTATGTGACTGACCCCCAGTAAAAACTCTGGACACCAGTGCTCAAGTAAGCTTCCTGGTGAGTAATACTTTGTATGTATCAACACATATTTCTGGGAAAATTAAGCATGTTTTGTATAACTTCAATGGGAGAGGACAACTGGAAGCTTGCACTTGTTTTCTCCTATACTCCACCTTATGCACTTTTTTCCTTTACTAATTCTAATCTGTATCATTTTTCTGTGATAAAACATAATAATGAATACAACAGCTTTTCTGTGTCTCATAGTCCTTCTAGCAAGTCACCAAACCTAATGGTGGTCTTGGGAACCCCTAGAACAGCAACCTTGAAAACATCCATCTCCACATTACTTATTATTTGAATTAGTGGTGGGATCAGGGAAGACTCATTAGTCATTTCAAATTGTCAATTCATACTGAGTTTCTGTGACACTAATTCTAATGTCTTCTTATGTGAACTATGACTAAGCTACAGCCCCTTCTCTATAGTTATTACCATTAAAATTCAAATTCAACACTTTAAATTTACCCTGTTGACTTCATTCTTATCCAAATCAGATAACTCTGTCTTTTCAATATCTTTTTTAGGTCCTGATTTTGTTACCAGTATTTTTTGTTATTATCCCTTCACTATTTGCCAAAGTATATGAAATGTCATCATTCCTGATCTTATCTTTATGTATCTTCCATAATGTAAATTCCACAAGAGTAGGAATCTTACCTGTCTTGTTCACAGCTATCTTTGTAGCACTAGAAGAATATATAGTTTTATAGTAAATGAATGAGAAGAGATTTTATCTCTAGGTAGATTCGTTTTAAACACATGCATGTACACTAAGAATAAAATATAACTAACCTTCAATACTCACGTGCAATATAGACTGTCAATTATTTTGTCTACAACTAGCTAGGAGAAGAACACCTAGGAATAGAGTGTATTTAAGAGTTCTTTTGGTGGTGTTGAGAAAAGAAAAAGGGAAGCCTTTGGAAACATGAAAAAACCCATGTAGGAAAGCTCTGGTTGGAAAATATAGTAGGAACTTATGCCTGTTTCAGTGGCCACATGAGTATGTTGAGCTTCCGAACAAAGAAGGGAAAGGAAAGGGGCACACATACTGAGTCATAAGTAAGGCAAGTGTTTTACTTACCTCCAGAGCAAAATTAAAGGGGGTGGTAAAAAACTCAGTAATCAACATATAAATAGTTTAATGAAATAGTTTTAAAAAAATCAAAATTATTGCCAAAAAAATCCATAATGGTCAAAATATCAAAATTTTAAATAAAGAAAGTATCAGCTGAAGCACTGATTCACTCACAATCTAATCACAATCTAGAAATGAGCCCCCAAAAGACCATGCGTATGACCCTTCCTTAAATATTAGACTGGTGAGTTTCCCCACATCTTATTCTCTTCTCTTTCTTTCCCAACAAGGTCATCTTAAGGGGATACCAATGAATTTGAAAAAAAAATTTCAGATATAGAACCAGATGTTAATATGACCTAGCTGTCTCACCAAACTAATTCTATCCCAAACACAAGGCTACATATTCTTTTTATTTCTCTGTCACTAAAGTGTGAACAGGTCTGCAATATTGCAAAAAACATATATTTAAATGTTTATTAAGCTTACACAACACAGTGTTCCTTAACTCATGCACATGGCAGTAATCTGTTATATTTTTAACATATGGCTGCATTTGATATATCAAATGTCCTTGGCAAGTGAAGTCATCCCAGTTTTATGGAAAGTAGTCTGCAATATGACATGGGGCAAAAACAATAATTTTCTTCTCCTTATTCGTTATATTTCCTTCAAATTCACATTGATAAAAGTTGGCCTAAAATTTTTTTTTTCTAAAATAACCCACGTGGTTATAATAGTCTCAAATACTTTATAAATAGGCATCAAAGTATAATAGTCACAATGGGAAAGTAAATCGTTACCACCTTTCTGGACGATATATTGGTAATATAGTTCAGCCTTTTAATATGGACATTACCTATGACCCTGAGAAAATAATTCACAATTTGGGGAGAGCGACTCAATATAATTTTAAAAATTAAAAAGTATAGATACAACTTTAAATGGTGACAGTAGGTCAATTGTTGCTCCACTCCCAGGAAAAAGTTTAGTTCAGCACAGGTCAAGTGAGAGAGGGTCACTGATCATGGACCATCACGCCCATCTAACCCTCTAGCAGATCTAAGTCCCAGCTTTCTAACCCGGAGGGTTTGAAGTGCTCAGGACTGTTGAACTGCAGGTGGGAGCAGTCCTCCATCTAGGACTGCTTATATATGTATGGATATATAAAACCTAATAGTAGAGGACTAATTAAATAAATTGTAGTACATTTAAACTTAAAATATTATAAAACCATTAAAACAAAATTTATAAAATAGCACAATACTGCTATAAATTTACTATTTATTTACCAATAAGATGAGTCTAAAAACCAAGATTAAAAAAAAAAAGCTAGATAAACTGCATGATCTGTTAAGAAATATATGCACATAAAGACACAGGAAAGAAGTGCAATAAAATGTTAACAAAAGCTGAAAGCACATAATGGGATTATTGGTATTTTTCCTCTCCATAATTTCTGTTTATCTTTATTGGTTACAGATTGTTTCTTTCTTTCAAAAATAGGAAAAAACTTGGCTTAGAAGTAAGAAATGAGGAATAAAAGTAGCATATCACCAGAATCTGTCTAGATTTATCATGTATTATTGTATCAGATGGCCAATTACTTGCTGAATATATCTGATCATGTACAGACTCCAAAGAATTCTGGTTGTGCTGATTCTCTTTGCCAAAGTCTAATAGTCTGTATACCCAAGCTCAGATTTGGAGAGGATAAAGTAGAAAATTAATGATATCTTAATGACTGTGCTATTAAAGTTGTCAAAAGAAAAGTGATGTGTGTCTGAACAAGGCTGGCTGAAGTGATGATGGTGATCTCTCTATAGGAGAGATATTTTGGATGTACAAAGGTACTTTGAAAAGTTCATGAAAAAATAGAATTAAAAGATAATAAGAATCTTTCCATAAACTTTTTGAATTACCCTCGTATAGTCAACTGAACATTTATGTGGGAAATTAGAGAAAATGAGAAATCTTCTAATATCCCTAATATTCTGTGCTGGGAAACCATAGGGATGGTGAAGTCATTTCCCAATGTGGAGGGTAAGCACATTTTGGTTGGAGAAGATTATGAGTGCAGTTGCAGATATCTTTTTTTTTTTTTTTTTTTTTTGTCTTTTTCGTGACTGGCACTCAGCCAGTGAGTGCACCGGCCAGTCCTATATAGGATCCGAACCCGCGGTGGGATCGTCGCTGCACTCCCAGCGCCGCACTCTCCCAAGTGCGCCACGGGCTCGGCCCTGCAGATATCTTGTTATTGAAGTGTTAATACAACAACCAAGTGGAAGACCCAACTAGTAGGTATGTGACACTAGAACTCCAGACAAAAGTCTGGGCTGGAAATACAGATGCGGGAGTCTACAGAGGGAAGGTTGAAACTATGGGCATAAGTGAGATTGTCTTGTGACACTATTTAGAATGAGAAGAAGGTAGTTTGGAACCTTGGTGGACACGAATATTATAGGGGTTAGCAGAATAGAGGAAGTTTGACAAAGGAAAGGAGGAGAAACATCCTTAGAGGTAGGAAGAAGGTTAGGAAAGAGTGGTTTGGTAGATGCCACACTAGAGGAACCCAAATAGTGGTAAACCTTGAAGAGAACTTTAAAAAGAAGCAGATAATTCTTATTAACTTGTGACCTAAGAAACTATTAGTGACATTAGGGAGAACGTAATTGTTGGGTGAACTGAAAACTAGGTTGCTCTGGGTTATGCAAGTGAGGAAATGAAAAAAGTGAGTCTTTTTAAGAAAGGAAAGAAAGACCACAGTGGTGTGTTGGACTTGCAGAGGGAGAAAGCATACTAGGGATATAAAGTGGGGTGGGGGAAAGAGAGATGGAGAGGAAGGTAGGGGATAATTGGGTAGGGGATACAGGGTATAATCGCAATTTGTGGTAATGGGCATGCTGCCAGTATGGATCTGGCCATCACATCTTGGGCATGAGTGGTGGCAATCAGCTTTGTATCTCATGAATATTCATTATCAATAAAAATAAATAAATAAATAATAAAAATAAAAAATGTAATTTAATGTTGAATACTTACAAGATAGTATTGAATAAAGTTTTTGTAAAATTTAAATAATGAAATGAAATAAACAGCCACATACACACCACCCAGATCAGGAAGTAACATCATGAGTTGCTTTGAAGAGTTCCTCCTCTGCTGTGACTCCAAACCCATCCCTCCTTCTCTTCACCCAGAGGTAGCCACTATCTTGAACTATGTGCTTCTTATTTTTTTGTTTGTCTGTGGCTTTATCATGAGCTACAGAATATTTAACATTCCTAAATGTCTACTCTTTCTGAATGGCAGTCTTGGACTTGTGCAGTGAACAACTTGTGCAACCATTCATGGCAGACTTAATTATTTATTGTTTAGTTTTTTGTATTTTAGAACTTTTTATAAATGAAGTCGTGCTTTGTGTTTTATTCTGTGATGGGTTTAATCATTCAGCTTTAAGTTTCTGAGATATATCCAGTTGAATGTTGTAGTTTATTTTTATGTTATATCGTATTGCATTCTACGAATAGACCACAATACACTAATTCTTCTGTTGTTTAATGTTTGCATTATTTCCCATTTTTTGCTCTTTCAAACAATACTCCGTGAACATACACTTTTCTATGATATATGCCAGAAGTGGAATGGCTGAATCATTTTCAATTTTAGTGGGATGTCAAATTGTTTTTTAAAGAAATTGTTTCCATTTACCAGCAATTTATCATCGGCAACATTGGATAGTGTCAAACTTTTAAGTTTTTGCTCTTTTGGTATAAAATGTAAAATTACATATTTTTGTGCTTCTAATTTGTATTTCCCTGCTTACTGGTTAATTTGAGCATGTTTTAATATGTTTAAAAGTCATTTCTGTTTCCCCTGCTATAAAACGCCTGTTTGGAATTTGTTCATCTTTTTAAAAAAATAATTTGAAATACATTTCCCAGTTTGTGGCTTGACTTTTCACTTTATTATATCACTAAACAAACAGAATTTCTTAATTTCAATGTGGTGATATTTCCTTTTTGCTCATTTTAAAATCTTGTTTGAGAAATACTTCTCAACCCTGATGTTATAGATATATTATCTTCCAAATTTTTGTAATACATTTTTTCACATTTTATGCCTGTCTCACCTGGAATTAATTTTTGTGTATGATTTGAGATAGGGTCTATTTTCATGATTTTCCCTATGACTCATAAATTATTCCCTTCTGTACTACAGGCAGCTGAGATCAATGGTGGTGACCTCCCTCTAATAGCTACATTTCTGGATTTCTGAAAACAGACTTCCTGTCTCCGATTCCATGTATAAAATCTTTTTTTGCTCTAAATTTCTAGGCTGAATGCTGACCGTTAAAATATTGTTGGAGTAGTAGCCAACAATATTGAATAGAAATTTGAATTTGCTGGCAAAAATCTAGACAATGTTTAATTTTTTCCAGCAATGGACTAGAAAAGACAGATGGGGATACCTTAGCAGGATATGGGGATACCTTAGAAGGGTATGCAGAAAGTCAAGAGGAGATGGGACATTAAGGTTTACAGATGAGTGATTAGAATAATCCCATGGGGTCTGGTATGAGCAGGAAGAAGATTTATGTGTATATGTGTTTATTAGTTCACACTTGCACACACAAATACACGTATGTGCACACAGAAGCTACCCTCATTATTCTCATTTGGTTTTCGTACATTAATTTTCAAGTATTAATAGCCACCAAAATGCCTGTTGTACATTGAATCTGAACTTTAATGTATCACAAAAAAGAAGAGACTACAATCTCTAGTTTAAAAAATGGATGACGAAGATCCTTAGAATTTATAGCACCTGGATATCTACAAAGAAAACTAGTTTATTCTCTTTATTCATTATCGAGACTTGACATCAATCTATTTCATTCAAGTTCTTAAATTACTTTAATATTGAATTAATTAGAAAATACCATCACGACTACCGTGAACCTATGTGAAAAGAGAAGTAGCACTTTTATGACCGTGGTGTTTAGGTTATAAGGGAACACTAGGAATAAAACCTCAGGTGGTGATTCACTCGACGATGTAGGTTAGATAGAGGACAATGACCCATGTGTTCTGATCCCACAAGCACCTCCTTTTCAGATTAGTGGAGACACATGTCCATTGGAGCCATTATTTGTGACTGCCTAGGTCCAAATCATGGTTGTGCTACGTATTAGCTTTGCCATCTCGGGTTAGTCACTTAAGCTTTCTGTGTCCCCTTTACTCATGTTTAAAATGCAAATAACAACACATTCACTTGATAAGGATGTTGCTATGTTTAAATGTGATGATACTACTCCAGAGTACATAGAAGAGTGACAAGCACATTGTGAGTTTTTAATACATTTTAGCTGCTGCTATGACTATCCAGCACTCTGTGATATTAGTAATAGGGATCAGGAAGATGAAATAGTATGCACATCCTAATGAGATAACAGGCACTATTTTCCTTGAGCTTGCTCTCACCCTCTGCTCCTGCAACATTTGTGCAATATCTATTTCATATTTGTGGGAAGTTTTTATTTATGACATCAGACAGTATCAATTAAAATTACAAAAGAATATACTGGAGGGCAGTGATGATCACTGGGTGGTCCTCAGGCTACCAGTATCAGTATCACTGAGAACCTGTTGGAAATGTAAATTTGGGGACTCCACCCAAGGTCTTCTAAATCAGGAACTCTGTGGCATGATGCCCAGCAATCCATATTTTAGCCCTGGAGGTCATTCTGATACATGCTAAAGTTTGAGAACCACAGCGCTAGGGTACCATTCTGGGTCATGGCTGGAAAAAAAATTTACCCCATATGACAGAAATGAAAATATTTTATTAAGAGACTACTTATAGACATGTGGGCAGGGTTATAAGAATAGACAAGGGTTGAAACACCAAGTCCTGCAGGGGCCAAGGAGGACAAAGCCTCACTGGAACTCAGAGAGGCCTGAACCCTGAAGGAGGGCCCACCTGATGGGAGCTCTAGTCATGGGGACATACAGATACAAAACAGGAAGAACATGCAGAAGAAATCTCCTAACTTCCCTCTCCTCTTACCCTTTGTCCAAACTCAGCTAGAAGCCAATCAGCAAGGGAGCCCAGGAGAAGCAGATTATAGGGCTCAGCTTCCAGAATACAGAGTCCTTCAAAGAAGGAAGCTGGTGTAGATGGCGAATAGCCAGTTCATAGTGTACAGAACCTGAGCAAAGAGGGAGACAGAAGTGAGAAATGGGTCACTCGTATAGGATGTCATGTGGGAGACAGATCAGATTTCTCCTTTGTATATCCAGTTAGCAGGACTGGAATGGCAGGCACAGGTTTCAGGTGAGAAGAATTTAGCTTCATTGAACAAATATTATGGAGTGCCTCTCATGTGCTTGACACTGTGCCAGGCATTGGGGATTCAGCTGTTGACAAAACAAACAAAACTCTTACTTTCATGAAGTTTATGTGCTAGCCCAGAGAGATAGAAAATAAACAAATGTGTAATATTTCACCTGGTGTCTAAACACTCAAGGCTAATAAAGTAGGGCAGGGGAACAGAGAGTGACAGTGGAGGTTGCTTTTCTATATAAGTTGATCAAAAAAGACTTCCCTGATAAGGGACATTTCAACAGAACACTTAAGGGAAGGAAGAGTGAGCCATGAAGTTATCTGAGGAAAGAAAGGTTTTAGGCAGACAGAACATCAAGTGCAAAAGTTCCTAGATGAGGGTAGTCTCCTCATCTAAGGAGGAGAGTGGGAGGAGATGGAGATGGGTGAGAGGCAGGCAATAACATCAAAGGCAGCAGGAGCTACTTCCACTGTGCATATAATTCCAAAATTCAATTGTCTTGTTTGCGGTTGGAGAGATCCAAGGAGAGGAAGTCAGGAATGTGGCATTTGGGTAAAGCCCTAAGATTTTCTCTAAAGAAATAAGAGTTTTATTAATTGCATTTTTATAGCAATATGTTTACTACATAAGACCTGGAATATTTAGAAATTGCAAAATTTTTTTCTTTTGGTTGTATTTTGTTTCTTATTTTTGGAAAGGGCAATATGTCCCACTTCATAAAGCAAATAATATTTTATAATTTGAGGAAATTTTTCTAACTTAAATAAACTTTAAAATTTTCAAAATAGTTTTAGATTTACAGAGCAGTTGCAAAGATGTTACAGAGTTCTGTTACTGTATACCACTCAGCCAGTTTTCCTTGTTGTTAACATTTTATATCGCCAAGTCACAATGGAAAAGCATTTCTACTAACTAAACTCCATTTTTTTATTTGAATCTCACTAGGTTTTCCATAATTCCTTTTTTCGGTTGAAGAATTCCATCTACGAATCAAATTACATTTAATTTCATGTTTTTTATTCTCTGATCTGTGATAAGTTTGCAGATTTTCGGTGTTTTTAATGACTTTGGCTGTTTTGAGGAGTATCAATCAGGGCATATGGAGACTGCCTCCAAGTTGAATTTGTCTGATATTTTCCTCATGGTTAGACTGGGGTCATGGGCTTTTGGAAAGAAGACCACGGAGGTAAAGTGCCATTCTCATCCCATCATATCAACATGGCTTATGTTTTTATGATTTTAAGCAAGTGGTTTAACAACAACTAAAGAATATTTGCATAAGAACCATAAAAATATTTGAAAGTGTAAGGAGAAATTGGATATTTTTGCAATAAAACAGAAATACATTATTTCTGTACTCTCTCTCTCTATATTTTTTTAAAGTAAAAATTGGCCACAAGATGTCACTGTTAACTTATGTATGGGAGGAAAAGTTGCTTTGACTAGCATTTAAGATTTGTGGGGCAGGTGTGGTTAGAAATTATTACTGAAAAATCCTTGGCAGTATTTAACTCCCAAACAGTTTTAGTATTCCAAAACCACTAGAATGCTTTTAGAGTTTGGAGTGTTAATTTTTTTTCAAAATATTTTCAATTTAATTCACACCCAAGTATATTTATTATGAAATTTAATTTAAAACAATATAGTTTGATAATGAAGTTGAAGCCTCTATTCTTAAATAGAGAATATATACACAAAAATCACTATGAGTTTATATCATTCTTTCTACCATGAACAATAGCTTTAATTAAACTAATGAACATTTAATTAAACAGAAAAGATATAATTGAAGAAGAAAAAGAGCATCATACAAGACGCTTCAAATGACTAGAATTGGTGTTGTCCCCTAACAATAGCTGAGGAAAGAAGTGTTGAATTTGTATCTATTACTTTTCTACTACATCATTAAAAAAAAATTATCTGCATGTAAAGTAGAGAGACATCTATTTTAACCCTCAGCTTCCCAGCACGTCTATATTTAAATTTTCCTGAATATAACAGTTTTGATTTTTCAAAGCATATTCCATAACTCTGGCTCTGTTATGGTTCTGTTATTTTACTCATCTGCTGTCTCCAGAGTCCTTTTTTTCCCCCTCATTTTTCTTCTCCTGACCCTTCCAGTACTACAGTCTCACTCTTAAAACATTTATTTCTGAATTAATTCTGACTTACAGTTCATATGATATTAGTCTGAGAGTTGGAAGGATTTTGGAAGTGTATAGGAGAACCCTCCTTTCATTCAGTTTTGTTCAATTTATTCGACGATACCTATAGGCTAGTCTCTGTGTTATTCATCTGTTACCCCAAATTAAACAAGTTTCCAACAAGTTATGCACAATGTTATGATCTTTTTTACAAAGCTCTTAGTGGGCTGCATTTTAATATTTATTAAACATTTTCTGAATAAATGAAAACAATGACAAGTTCACTGCTTTAGAGATGGCATGCAGTAATGAAAGGAACACTAGGTTGTACAACAAGGGGAGGAGTTGTAAGCCTGCATCCACAGTTGGTTTTCATCAACTTGAATAAATCACTTAATCTTGCCAAACTATAATTTCCTCATCTGTAAAGTTAAGGAACAAATAGAAGAATTTTAAAGCACCTTTCATTTCCCACTTTCTCTGTAAATTTAGGGCAGCCTCTTCCGTTGTTGAAAACTGTTAATGAGTTGAACAAGGTATCTACTTCTCTGTAACATTTACACATTGGTTCTAGTTCTGTCCTTGATAGCTTCATAGATCCCAGTACTTTTCTGCTTCTACATAACAATCCTTCAAATACCTGGTGACAATTGTCATTTAACTAAGACTTTCTTTCATTTTTCTTAACTCACCCATACTTTTTGGCCATTTTAATATTAGTACTATTTTTAGATCTTCATCTTTCTACTCTCTTCCGTGTCTGAGGCTTGCAATATCCTCTTAAAATGTGATGCTCAGACTGGAGTTGAATACACCAGACATAGTCATCAGGACCATTGATTTACAAAATAACTTTTTAGTCTAATGACATTGCCCAATCAAACCTTTCCAAACCCTCTGCCCATGTGATATGGAGATCCAGATTCCCACTGCTCCGGTGAGTGAGTGCGAGTGTGTGTGTGTGTGTGTGTGTGTGTGTGTGTGTGTGTGTGTGTGTGTCCCATTTCTACCTCTCCAGCCTTATCCTGAACAGCAATGCTTCTGACATCTAAGCTATGGCTGTTTAAGAAGAAAAAGGCGTTTGTCCTTGGAAATTTGTTTCCTGTTATAATAACACAGGCCAAAACACCACACAGACCTAACTGTATATGATGCATATATATATATAAATATATATAGTATATATATGATTTATTCAATGAGTTCTTATATCATTCATGTAGACCTATGCACATGATTATTCACAGCAGAGAAAAAGAAAAAATTATATTTGCTGAGTTTCTTGTAGTAAGGAAGCCAAAGTGGGTCAGTTATAATCGGACCTGAAATCCCAAATGTTTGTTTGGCTTATCATCTAGATTTAAAACCCACAGCCTAAATTAACCTATGAATCAACAAACTCTTATGAAATGTATCACCTAGTCTTGAAAGGCTATATATAAACAAAAAATAATGGAATAGTAATACAAAACAGTGGCTTAGAATGTAAGAATAAGAAACAGACTAACTGGTTTCAAATCTTGTCTCCCACTTACCAGCTATGATACTCTAACCATCACACATTTGGTTTAATACCTACTCCCAACATTAGTATAAAAGTTCATTAAGGTAAGATATATAAGGCTCTTAGCATAGCACTTGGTCCATAGTGGACACCCAGAAAAATATAATTAATATGACAAATAACAGACAGTTCACAAATATGCTTGTACTTTCTATATACATAGAATTGATGTATGTTTAAAGAAACTTGTTGATGGCTTTACAGTGATAACAGAATATCTGGCCCCTTCTATGATCCTCAGTCAGTGCTTATGAAAAAGTTGTCAAGAATTAGAGAATTGGACTTATAATGATGAAATATAACTGTCCCATGCAGGGTCAATTCCTGATGGAAGCTCTGTTAGCATTCTAGCCAACCGATATTACTCCTTTCTAGTGTGGCAATGACAGTGTTTGGCTGATAGATTTTAGTCTACATAGAATTATGAGTCAGAGGGGTAGCTAAATACCCTTTTGTTTGTCTCCTCACTGCCTCTTTAAACTAAACTCTGCATTTCCTTCCTAATTCAGGGATCTCTGAAAACTGAGATTTTCTGGAGAGAAATAAAAACCTCCTATAATAAACCATACCTTATTCCCTCAGTACTTTAGAAAATGGTTATATTGAAATCAGGGTCTCTGCATTTGTTCCTCTAAATGAGGACAGTTTTAGGTTTTACAAAAGGCTTTCACCATTACCTCATTTTCATCCCATGGGTGTATATAAGTAGCCAGATCAGCAAGAAGTCAGATGACGAGTTCCTCATGACTGTGTTATCACACTAGAGATTCACTGACCTTCCTCCCATGTCCAGTATTCACAGTTATCAATCTTTCCACCAAAAATCATCATGTGCTCCCCAGGTCTTACAATATTTTGCCTATGGCTCAGTGACTATTTTCTTTACATTATTAATCTAGTGATTTGTTCCCGCTAATCTCTATCAAAATGATGATACTAGAATATGTCATAATTAGGGCATAGGTATGCCATTATTAATTATGTGCATTATTGAATTATCAGAAAAGCAGATTGAGTCACATTCGCTTACAGGTTCTGTCACACTACTAACTTTAAATTAGGCAGTTTCTGAAAATTTATGAATTCTTTCAGCAGTTTACTAAACAATTTCTAGGTTCATAAGTGTGTTGTCAGATTACACAGATATCAGACTAAAGACCTGCTTTAGGACCCTATACAAGATCTATAGAATCTTTCTTTGCTTTTCTTTTGATTTTATCTTTTAAAACATTTTGTTTTATCACATATAAAGCCAAGATATATATTTTTTGCATTGTTAATTTGCACCTGAAAGACATGTTCTTAAGTCGGAGAATCTCAAAGTTGGATTCATGGACTCCTTATTCTCTGGTCTGTGAGAACAATTTTTCCTCTTAAAAGGAATCTATACATTATTCAGTCTTCAGAAGTAATAGTTGAAGTGCATTTATAAGAAGCAAGCACAATTTTATTGTTTTCTGTAGTTTAATTTTAATGATATTGATTTTATCTGATGGACATATTATTCTTGATTTTTCTGATCCACAGGACTAAACAGAAACTGCCGTAAACCCCACTCTGCTGGCCTTTTCCCTCAGGGGAGAGTTAAAGGTCAGCAATGATGCATGTTCCAGGACATTTTCAGTTAAAGAGAGTAAAAGGTCCGCTAAGAGCGGTCCCTTGTCTTGTCTTTTCATGTCTTGGAGCTGTGGGGAGAACTATCAGCCAGTGTGGTTGCTGGCTCGGGGTTTGCATATCTTCTCCCTGTAGCTCAGCACTATCTGGGCATTGGGACAGAATCTCTGAGGGGGTTGATGGAAGTTTCTCACTTAGCAGTGTGCGCAGAGATCACAAACATTCTGAAAAAACATCACAGAGTACTGGGACCATTGATTAAACAGCCCCAAACTCTCAATCTGTCCTTGTCGACACAAATGAAATAATGTGAGTTCTATAAGATGATGCCTTTAATGAATCACTAAGCAATTTATATTATGGTGTTAACTCAGTTTCTAAATTGAATATTAGGAATAGTGTGCTGACTTGGAACTGAGAGATAGATCTAATTTTACTTCATGTTTTTTCTGTATGAGATAGCTGAACAAACAACGCCTTATGGGTATGAAATGGGATGTATATCACAGTTTAATTATGAATAACAAATTTGATGGAAAGTAATAGGTTATGATGATTAATTTCCTCATGTGCACATACCTCTATAATGTTACAAAAATGGCATGATTTTCCAAAATGCCTGGTTTTTTTTCCTTCTGCTAGAATAACTCCTTGATTCTTCAGACTTTGCTCATTTATGCACTATGAACATCAGTGGGGAATACGGCTGCCAGAATTTATGCTAGTCATTCCCTTAGTCTGCTATTAACGATTTTAGATTAGGATATTTCCCTGACATTGACATTGGAGGAGGGAGTATAATCTTCAGCTAATTTACTGAATTTAAAAGATCCATCAGATTTGTAATGGCTAACAGTTTTTATTTGCAGTTCTAGATGACTTCCATGGGTCATTGTCAGAAACTGTGTGCTAATAATCTGTTACCTAAAGCTGCTCATTAGCTGGCATTGTTTCGAAACCCCTTCAGCGAAGCAGAATGGATTGGCTATGGACCTGCTATTTCTACATCAAAACTAAGCACTAAATTATGGCAATGCCAGCGGCTAGTCAATAACTTTGTCTTTGTCATCCCCTCAGTGATTACACAGATAAATGTAGTTTTCGTCCCGTCCCTATTCCAATCCATCTGCCACGTATTTGCTTTTCACCAGCACTTAATTCTCTATCAAAATATTTTCCTGGATGAGAAAAGGACCGACTTCCAGGCAGTAGAGAAATGAGAATGAGTGATTCTAATTAATGACTTTCAGATAAGAATTTGCTTATTTTCCTAGTGGCCTACTGGGCCTGCTAAGCTGGCATGTCACAAACAGAGTAGATAACTTTAATGGGAGAACTGTATAGGGCCTTAGACACTGCCACAGCACCTTTGTCTACATAAAATATATATTTTAAAAAATAAATAAACTAATGGGAGCTGCAAACAAGTGAAATCTAAGAATAATATAACAGAGCCTTCAAGCAAAATATTCTCACAACCTATTAAATCAATGAAGGTAAAATCATTAAAGACCAAATGCATAAATTTTTTCATCTACATTGAAAAAAAAAATCTTTCCATACTTATGAGATAGTGTAGAGAAAGATGTGAACGTAGTGACAACACTTCTTCACTGGAAGGCAAGATTGAAAATTCCAGTCTAGGGATGCATCATTTAGACTTCCCTGCACTGTTTTCCTGCCATAATTATCTGAGATGCATCTCCCAGAGTAGTCACTAATATGAAACCTTTGCTAAACAAAATGTAAGCACTAAACAAACAGTAATGGTGGTCTTTAGTTCACCACAGTGGTCTGACCACATGAATGAGTAGGTGGTTTCCAGAACACTGTCAAATAACAGAAAACAATCTGTTGCTTAAAATAACATTAAGTGGTGGAAAAAGAGATGCCAAATTGTTTCATCCTCATAATAATAAATAAAATAAAGGAAAAGTATTAATAAATACTCAATAGCAGACCAGGAGTATCATTTAAAGAAAACATTTCCATATGTCATTATAATTAACAGTTACAGAGAAAACAAGCAAGAAATTTGGAGAAAGTGTGGTTACCATTTTCAGAACTATTCTGGCATGAAGGGTACATTTCCTCCCTGCAGGAAGGCATTCACTTATCACTGTGTTTTTATCAATCTATAAATGATGCCAAGGGGAGAGAAAGAAGTCCAACTTTAAAGAGATACTGAGTTTTCACATTTTAAAAAAGTTTGGTTGCTTAGATATCAAAAAAAAGTAAAGTAAAAAGTATTATTATAGCATTTGTAGCATTTAAACATTTAAGCCTATAATTAAAGTGAACAAATATTTTCCATACCCCCTCTTATATTAAGTCATTTACTAACTTTTTGCAAGTACATAATTTGAAGCTAAAACTGTCCACATTCTATATATGTATTGCCTGGCATCACTTAAAAACAATTCAAATAAGTTTGAATTTTGGTAATTTGTATTTTCTTGGATAATTTAAGAGAAAGCCAGTGACATTTTTACATAAAGCAAAGAGAATGCTAAATTTCGTTTTGGATTAGACCTTAAAATCAAATGTAGCATGCAGAGAACCTTCAAAGGGAGATTATATGAACTAGGAAAATAATAGTTTAAGGATAATAATGTCATTCATAGTTTTAAACTATGACCTAAACATGTTCTGTTGCAAATTTCACTTTGGAAATGTGTTTCTGCTATTTGGAAATGTGTTTCTGCTATTTGGATCTCTCTCACTTGATTTATAATCTCACCAACTGGTTATTTGAATGCTATATAGATAGCTTAGAGTATAGTAATTATTTTTATATTTAGAAAAATGCTATATTTCTGGAAGCATTATGTTCCAAAAGTTTCCATTGTATTATATTTCTCTTCTTTGCTTAAGAGAACCAGTAAGGAAGTAAACTTTTGAGATGAATTACAATCTTACAAATATATAACAAAATTCAATCTTAGACTGCTTATGATATTTTAGTTTTAGCTCTTCAACACTTAGTGAATAGATATTATAGGGCAAAGGTACAGGATGGGGGTGGTGAGAAAGAAAGGAGGAAAGGGAAATATAGATAATCTTTTCAGTTTTACACATTTGTATAAATTTATTTTCTATTTGTCTGAAATCCAGTAGCCAGAAAGTGCAGTTGACTAGGTTATTCATTCTGTGTTATCAATGAAAATAAACAAGTGAATGAATATTGCTTTCTTTACTTATAACTTGTGGAAGTTTGGTAAAGATACCGACATATTTTCCACACCTTCCAAATTGAGAGCATAGGTCATTCATCATACATTTATTGAGATCTTTCTTTTTTTCTTTTTTTTTTTGTCTTTTTCGTGACTGGCACTCAGCCAGTGAGTGCACCGGCCATTCCTATATAGGATCCGAACCCGCGGCAGGAGCGTCGCTGCGCTCCCAGCGCCACACTCTCCCGAGTGCGCCACGGGCTCGGCCCTATTGAGATCTTTCTATACCCCCAAAGAATCAGACAAAAGAAGTAGCAAAACATTAAAATTAGACACATATAGAGAGTTGTTTCAAGTAATTGAGGGGAACAGAAAGTAATTACAATACAGAGTGATACCTGTTTCCATGAAAGTAAATTTGATGGGTTTTGGGATCCCTGGGGAAGAAAGTCACAATACTACTAAAGAGTTATCAAGGCCAGTTTAGAGGATGGTAAGCTATCCTATACTCTTTCTTTTACATTAGCTGAGCTTTTCATTCAGTCTCCAATTGCTTTATTATTACTTTAAAAAATTTTAACATTTACTTGTATGTATTTGTGGAGTACAATGTGTTGCTTCAATACATGCATATATCTCACAATAATTCACTTAGGGTAGATAGCACAGTTTTGTACCTGTTAGTCCACCACTTCATTTTCCCCCAACCCCCTCCCCTTCTAGCCTCTGGTAATCTTTATTCTACTCTCTATAAGAGACCACTTTTTTTGTTGTTATTCCATATAGAAGTGAGATCATGCAGTATTTGTCTTCCTATGCCTGATTTACTTCACTTAACATGATGCTTTCCAGTTCCATCCATTTGCTGCAAATGACAGGATATCATTTCTTTTTATAGTTGAATAGCATTCCATTGTGTATATATACCACAGTGGTTTTTTTATCCATTAATGGGCATTTAGGTTGATTCTATCTCTTGGCTGTTGTGAATAACATTGCAGTGAACATGGGAGTGCAGGTGTCCTTTTCCTATATTGATTTCATTTACTTTGGATATATACCCAATAGTGGGATAACTAGGTTATAAGGTAGATCTGTTTTTAGTTCTCTGAAGAACCTCCATCCTGTTTTCCACAATGGCTGTACCAATTTACATTCCCACTGACAATGTAGGAGGATTCCCTTTTCTCCAAATCCTCACCAGCATTTGTTATTTTCTATCTTGTTGATAATAGCCATTCTAACTGGGGCGAGATGATATCTCATTGTGGTTTCAATTTGCATTTCCCTGATGATTAGTGACGAGCATTTTTTCATGTGCTTGTTAGCCATTCATATGTCTTCTTTGGAGAAATGCATGTTCAGGTCCTTTGCCTTTTTTTAAAATTGAGTTATTTGTTGTGTTTTTTTGTTAGTTTTTTTTGTTTGCTGTAGAGTTGTTTGAGTTCTTTATATATTCTACATATTAGTCCCTTGTATGATATGCAGTTAGCAAACACCTTCTCCCATTCTCTAGGTTGTCTCCTCACTTTGTTGATACTGACTCTTGCTGTGCAGAAGCTTTTAAGTTTGATGTAGCCCTATTTGTGTACTTTTGCTTTAGTTGCCTGTGTCATAGTAGTCTCATTCAAAAAAACATTGCCCAACTACCATTTTGAGTAGCATATCCCCTATGTTTTCTTCTACTAGTTTCATAGTTTCTGGTCTTAAATTTAGGCCTTCCATCCCTTTTTGAGTTGATTTTTGTGTATGGTGAGAGATGGGGATCTAGTTTCTATCTTTGGCACATGGATATCCAATATTCCCAGCACCATTTATTGAAGAGGCTGTCCTTTCCCCACTATATATTCTTAGCACCTTTGTTGAATATCAGTTGACTGTAAGTGCATGGGTTTATTTCAGAGCTCTCCATTCTGTTCCATTGGTATATTTTTTATTTATTTATGCCGGTATCATGCTGTTTTGGTTAGTATAGCTTTATAGTATATTTTGAAGTCAGGAAGTGTCATGCCTCCAACTTGTTCTTTTTGTTAAAGATTGCTTTAACTTTACAGGGTCTTTTGTTGTTACATACAAATTTTACGATTGTTTTTTCAATTTCTGTGAAGAATGCCATTGGTGTTTTAAAAGGGATTGCATTGAATATGTGGATTGCTTCGGGTGATATGGACATTTTGATAATGTTAATTCTTCCAACCCAAGAACATGGGATGTCTTTCCATTTATTTGTGTCCTCTTCAATTTTTTTCATCAATGTTTTATCATTTTCATTGTAGAGGTCTTTCACCTTTTTGGTTAAATTTACTCCTAGGTATTTCCTTTTATTGGTAGCTCTTGTGAATGGGATTATTTTATAGATTTCTTCTTTGGCTATTTCATTATTGGCATAAAGGAAGGCTGTTGTTTTTTGTGTGTTGATTTTGTATCCTGCCACTATCTGAATTCATTTACTGGTTCTAGTAATTTTTTTTTTTTTTGGTGGAATCTTTTGGTTTTTAGATTTTTCCATGTACAGGATCATGTCATCTGCAAATAGGGATAGTTTGACTTCCTCTTTTCCAATTTGGAAACCCTTTATTACTTTCTCTTACCTTATTGCAATGGCTAGAACTTCCAGTATTAAGTTAAATAAGAGTGGGGAAAGCAGGCATCCTTGTGTTGTTCCAGATCTTAGAGGAAAAGCCTTTGATTTTTTTCCATTCAATATGATATTTGCAGTGGGTTTGTCATGTATGGCCTTTATTGTTTATTAACAATAATAATATATTTGAGATACATTTCTTCTATACCCAATTTCTTGAGTGTTTTTGTCATGAAGCAGTGTTGGATTTTATCAACT
Source organism: Cynocephalus volans (assembly GCF_027409185.1). Lineage (NCBI taxonomy): Eukaryota > Metazoa > Chordata > Mammalia > Dermoptera > Cynocephalidae > Cynocephalus > Cynocephalus volans. The sequence goes on along the minus strand of NC_084461.1, from coordinate 40,574,762 downwards.
GCTTTTTCTGCATCTGTTGAAATGCTCATATGATTTTTTTCCCTTCACTTTTTTTATATGAAGTATTACATTTATTCATTTGCATGTGTTGAACCATCCTTGCATCCCTGGAATGAATCCCAGTATGATTGTGGCAAATGATCTTTTTAATGTGCTGTTGAATTCTGTTTGCAGGTATTTTATTGAGAGTCTTCATATCTGTGTTCATTAGGGATATTGACCTGTAGTTTTCTTTTTTGTTGTGTCTTTTTCTGGTTTTGGTATATGATTAATGTTGGCCTCATAGAATGGGTTTGGAGGTATTCAATCCTCTTCAATTTTTCGGAAGAGTTTGAGAAGAATTGATAGTAGTTATTTAAATGTTTGGAAGAAATTGGTAGTAAAGCCATCTAGTCCTGGGATTTACTTTGTTGGTAGACATTTTATTACTGCTTAAATATCTTTACTTGTTATTGGTCTGTTTAGATTTTCCTAGTTCTTCATGATTCAATCTTGGTAAGGTGTATGTGTCCAGGAATTTATCCATGTCTTCCAAGTTTTCCAGTTTGTTGGCATATGGTTGTTTTTAGTAGTTTCCTATGATCCTTTGTATTTCTGTGGTATCAGTTGTAATGTCTGCTTTTACATTTCTGATTTTAATTTGAGTCTTCTCTTTCTTTTTCTTCCTTAGTCTAGCTCATGGTTTATTGATTTTGTTTATCTTTTCAAAAAACCAATTCTTTGTTTCACCAATCTTTTGTATTCTTTTTAAAATTTCTTATTTATTTATTTCTGCTCTGATCTTTTTTGTTATTTCTCTCCTACTACTGATTTTGGGTTTGGTTTGCTCTTGTTTTTTTTTAGCTCCTTCAGGGGTAATGTTAGGTTGTTGATCTGAAGTCTTCTTTTTTGATGTAGGCATTTATTGCTATAAATATAAATATAAATAAAATAAAAATGTAAATATAAATATAAACTTCCCTCTTAGAACTGCTTTTGCTGTATCCCATAGGCTCTGATATGTTGTGTTTTCATTTTTATTTGTCTCCAGGAATTTAAAAAATTTCCCTTTTGATTTCTTCTTTGACCCATTTGCCATTTAGGAGCATATTGTTTAATTTCCACATATTATTTTGGTTTCTAGTGTTGCTTCTGTTGTTGATTTCTAGTTTTATTCCATTGTGGTCAGACAAGGTAGTTCATCTGATTTCAATTTTTTAAAATTTGTTGAGGCTTGTTTGTGACCTAACATGTGGTCTATTCTAGAGAATGTTTCATGTACTGCTGAGAAGAATTTGTATTCTGCAGCTGTTGGATGAAATGAGTTCTATATGTGTCTGTTAGGTCCAATTGCCCTACAGTAGAGATTAATTCTGATGTTTTCTGGTTAAGTTTCTGGCTGGATGATCTGTCCTTTGCTGAAAGTGGGGATTTGAAGTCCCCAACTATTATTACATTGGAATCTATTTCTCTTGTTAGGTCTAATGATAATTGCTTTATATAACTGGGTGCTCCAGAGTCAGGTGTGTATATATTTAGAATTGTTATATCCTCTTGTTGAATTAATTCCTTTATCATTATATAATGAGCTTCCTTATCTTCTTCTTCTTCTTCTTTTTTTTTTCTTTTTTGCGACCGGTAAGGGGATCGCAACCCTTGGCTTGGTGTCACCCGCACCACGCTCAGCCAGTGAGTGCACCAGCCATCCCTATATAGGATCCGAACCCGCGGCAGGAGTGCCGCACTCTCCCAAGTGAGCCACGGGGTCGGCCCCTTATCTTCTTTTTACTTTCCTTGGCTTGAAGCCTATTAAGTCTGCTCTTTTTTGGTTTCCATTTGAGTGTAATATCTTTTTCCATCCCTTCACTTTCAGCTGGTGTGTGTCTTTATAGGTGAAGTGAGGCAGCATAATGTTGGTTCTTGTAGGCTGCGTAATGTTGGTTCTTGTTTTATAATCCATTGAGTTACTTTGTGTCTTTTAGTTGCGACATTTAATCTGTTTAGGGTTATTATTGATATATAGGGATTTGTTACTGCTATTTTGTTCCTTTGTTATGGTTGTTCTGCTAATCTTTTTTCCTTTTTTTCAATATTACTGTCTTGCTTTGTGATTGAGTGGTTTTCACTAGCAGTGTATTTTAATTTCTCACTGTTTATTTTTAGCATGTCTCATATGCTTTTGTATTAACAGTTATCATGAGGCTTACAAAAAACCATGATATAACATTTTTTTGGACTAATAATTTAACTTTGATACTTAAGAGAAAAGGAATGCTTTAGAATTTAATGAGATTCTTGTTTCTCATAGTGTGATCCATGGATTGGCAGTGTTGGCATTACTTGGAAGCTTGGTTGAAAAACAGAATTTTGGACCCCAATACACACCCACTAAATAAAAATATGCATTTTTAAGATTTATAGGTAGTTCATGTGGGAATTAAAGTTTGAGAAATATTATCCTGGATTCTGTCTTCTTAATTGTTTTCAAACCCTGCTGAAGGCAGAAGCTTGTATTTCCCTTTTTATTTTTTCAAACAAATCCTTCCATGTACTTTTGTGTGTATGTGTGTCCAAATTTTATTTTATTTTGTCAGTATACAATGTGGTTGAGTATTGTGGCCCATTACTGAAACTTCCCTCCCTCCTCCTTCTCCCCCTCCCTCCCAACAATGTCCTTTCTGTTTGCTTGTCGTAACAACTTTAAGGGATTGTAATTGTTATGTCTTCTTCCCTCCCTTCCTCCCCCCCTGGTTTTTTGTGTATTTATTTATTTATTTTAGCTCCCACAAATAAGTGAGAACATGTGATATTTCTCTTTCTGTGCCTGACTTGTTTCACTTAATATAATTCTTTCTAGGTCCATCCATGTCATTGCAAATGGCAGTATTCCATTCTTTTTTATAGCTGAGTAGTACTCCATTGTGTAGATATACCACATTTTCCATATTCACTCATCTGATGATGGACATTTGGGCTGGTTCCAACTCTTAGCTACTATAAAGAATGCTGCGATGAACACTGGAGAACAGGTATACCTTCGACTTGATGATTTCCATTCCTCTGGGTATATTCCCAGCAGTAGGATAACTGGGTCATATGGTAGATCTATCTGCAATTGTTTGAAGGACCTCCATACCATTTTCCATAGAGGCTGCACCATTTTGCAGTCCCACCAACCAGGTGTGAGAGTTCCTTTTTCTCCTCAACCTTGCCAGCATTTGTCATTCACAGTCTTTTGGATTTTAGCCATTCTAACTGGGGTGAGATGGTATTTTGATTTTCATTTCCCGGATGCTGAGTGATGTTGAGCATTTTTTCATATATCTGTTGGCGATTCATATATCTTCCTTTGAGAAATGCCTATTTAGCTCTTTTGCCCATTTTTTAATTGGGTTGCTTTTTTTTGTTGTAAAGTTGTTTCAGTTCCTTATATATTCTGGATATTAATCCTTTGTCAGATGTATATTTGGCAAATATTTTCTCCCACTGTGTTGGTTGTCTTTTAACTCTGTTAATTGCTTCTTTTGCTGTGCAGAGCTTTTTAGTTTGATATGAAAAGGATACCCACTCTCACCTCTCCTATTCAACATAGCGTTGGAAGTACTAGCAAGAGCAATCAGAGAAGAGAAGGAAATAAAGGGCATCCAGATTGGAAAAGATGAATTCAAACTGTCCCTGTTTGCAGATGACATGATCCTATATATCAAATAGCCTAAAGCCTCTACAAAAAAGCTCTTGGAGTTGATGAATGATTTCAGCAAAGTAGCAGGATACAAAATCAACACACAAAAATAAGTAGCATTTCTATTCGCCAATAGTGAATATTCAGAAAGAGAAATCAAGAAAGCTTGCCCATTTACAATAGCCACCAAAAAATAAATAAAATACTTAGGGATTGAGTTAACCAAGGATGTGAAAAATCTCTATAATGAGAACTACAAACCACTGCTGAGAGAAATTAAAGAGGACACAAGAAGATGGAAAGATATCCCATGCTCTTGGATTGGAAGAATCAACATTGTAAAAATGTCCATACTGCCCAAAGTGATATACAAATTCAATGCAATCCCCATCAAAATTCCAATGACATTTTTCTCTGAAATGGAAAAACTATCCAGACATTTATATCGAATAACAAAAGACCACACATAGCCAAAGCAATTCTGAGCCAAAAAAATAAAGCTGGAGGCATAACACTACCTGACTTTAAAATATACTGCAAAGCTATAATAACCAAAACAGCATGGCAGTGGCATAAAAACAGACACACTGATCAATGGAATGGAATAGAGAATCCAGAAATCAACCCATACACCTACAGCCATATGATCTTTGACAAAGGCACCAAGCCTATTCACTGGGAAAGAGACTGCCTCTTCAGCAAATGGTGCTGGGATAACTGGATATCCATATGCAGGAGAATGAAACTAGACCCATACCTTTCATCATAAACTAAACTCAACTCAAAATGGATTAAAGAATTAAATATACATCCCGAAACAATAAAACTTCTTTAAGAAAACATAGGAGGAACACTTCAGGAAGTAGGACTTTGACACAGACTTCATGAATACATTCCCTTTACTTTTGAAGAAGATACTATCTCAAAGAATTCTCCCATTCAGGCCATGTGTTCAAGCAGAGAGAACGAGCTCAAAACTCAGTGGCTTAAATTACTGGATAAATTATTCTCAGAGATCTGCAGATTGGCTGTAGTTGGTCTAAGCTAGAGTGGATTGGATGGTTCTATTGGTCCTATCCCAACTGGAATCACTGATGCCTCTGAAGCCTGCTGGGTTCAATTGCAGGTGGTTTGGTCCCACATGTCTCACATCCTCCTTACAGGACCAGAAGGCCAGCCTAAGCATGTCCTTCTTATGTAGAAGAGATTCAAAAGTACACAGCCAATCATGCTACAGCTTTCTTTTAAAAATTATTTATTTATTTTTATTTTACTTTATCAATATGTACAATGCAGTTGATTTTTGTGTCCCTTTACCAATTCTTCCTTTCCCGCCTCGCTGTACCCACTCACCCCCATCAACATCATATCTGTTCACTTGTCTTAACAAGTTCAAGGAATTGTGATTGTTTTGTCTTCTCTCCCGCCATTTATTTGTTTGTATATTTATTTATTTATTTATTTATTTTTAGCTCCCACAAATAAGTGAGAACATGCAGTATTTCTCTTTCTACACCTGCTTATTTCACTTAATATAATTTTCTCTAAGTCCATCCATGTTGCTGCAAATGGTAGTATTTCATTCTTTTTTATAGCAGAGCAGTATTCCATTATGTATATAAACCACATTTTCCTTATCCACTCATCTGATGATGGACATTTGGGCTGGTTCCAACTCTTGGCTATTGTAAATAGTCCTGCAATAAACATGGGGGTACAGGGATCCCTACGACATGATGATTTCTATTCCTCTGGGTATATTCCCAGCAGTGGAATAGCTGGATCATATGGTAGAGCTATCTGTAATTGTTTGAGGAGCCTCCATACTATTTTCCATAAAGGCTGCACCATTTTTCAGTTCCACCAATAGTGAAGGAGGGTTGGTTCTTTTTTCTTCACAAACTTGCCAGCATTTATCATTCTCATTTTTTTGAATATTAGCCATCCTAACTGGAGTAAGATGGTATCTCAAAGTGGTGTGATTTTTATTTGCATTTCCCAAATGCTGAATGATGGTGATCATTTTTTCATGTGTCTGTTGTCCATCCATATGTCTTCCTTTGAGAAATGCCTATTCAGCTCCTTTGCCCATTTTTCACTTGGGTTATTTGTTTTTTTACTGTTAAGTTAAACTTCTGTTTCTGTCACATCTTCCAATAGCCCATTTGCCTAAGAAATTCTGATTAAAAAACCCAGAGCCAAGGGCTAAAAAAAATTGTTATACCAACTATAGAAAAACACTGAAATCTATAAAGAGTATAGACTTATAATCCAATTACTACAGATGGAAAAATAATCCACCGTACCTCAAATTCCCTTTTTAAAATAACTGCTACCATGTCATAAGAAAAGATCTAGCAATTAATAGCAATTAGAGATATGAAATTGACACAGTGGTGCATAATCTCTCCACAATATGACCCTATAATCAAGCCTTGTTTTTATTTTCTGTCTTGTAGAAAAAGTTATTAAAATGATTAAAACTGATAGGTGAATTATATCTTCCAATTGATTCATTCATAAATTTGACTGCATCACTTTCATGTTTTATTAGAGAAATCAATAACCTACAGCCTGCAGGCCAAATCTGGCCCATCGCCTGATTTTGTAAATAAAGTTTTGTTGGTAAACAACCAGTCTTATTTGCTTATTTCTTGTCTATGGTTGTTTTTAATGCTACAACAGCAGAGTTGAGGAGTTGTGACAGAGAACATTTTTCCTAACAAAATATGAGGGCACTTCAAAAAGTTCATGGAAAAATAGAATTAAAAGATAATACAAATATTTCCACAAGCTTTTTGAAGTACTCTTGCGTTTATTGAAAAGTTGAAAATATTTACTATCTCACCCTTTAAAGAAAAGTTTGACACTCCTGCTTATCATACATAGGCAATCCCATGTGTTTATTCCCCTTAGATAAAACGGAAAATCTATCTCCTTTGATAAAGAAGAAAATTTTAATAACAGAGCCAGGATCTGAATGTACACCTGGCTGACTTCAAAGCCAATGACTTTTCCAATACACTATACTGTTTCCATAGTATTTACAATACTTTGAAGAATGTTATTCCCCTATGAGGGAGGGTAATTATGAGGGCCCAATGTGTCATTTATATCAAAATCATGTGATAATTTTGTTAAAAATTCAAATTCTTGAAAAAAATCTTTGTGCTTAAGACTTCAAAATCTGAATTTTAGTAAATGTCGTAAGTATTTTTTCTTCCCAATAAAAATCAAGACCAAGAGGTGTAAGTGAGGGAAACAATATGTGATTGATACTCCGTTTAAGTCTATGGTTTTCAGGAGAGTTGGAAAAGCTTGACATCATTATGGTGACAAATTGAGTATAGAATCAGTGAGGCATGGAGCAATAAAGGACTTCAAATGCGAACTAAGAACTTCACTTGAAGTTACCTAAAATATATTTGGAATATATTGTAGTCTAGTCCTTCAGTTTCCTACCTTGGCTCTGCTGTTGTTAGTCATAATTCTCATGTGAACCTCCAATCCAGAAAGAGTTCATATAAACAAGAAAACTTGGGAGGACAAGGGTAACATATGCATGCTATATACACAGATATCTGTTTTATAAGTGGAATTTTCTTGTAACCTGCTCTTCCACTAGGTATTTGAGCAGATTGTTAGAATACTAACAAATAAATATGACACAACACTAACACAGTGGAAATAGATTATCTTAATATATGTCTACACTGTGAGTTTTCTTTTCATTCAAAATGTTAATTGTGACTTTTCTTTTAGTTTAGAAATTTCAGTAAAGAAATAAAGCTGTAAACAAGCTGTCATTGGCACACCATTTTCCAGGTTCAGAAAGATGTTTCCAAGTAACCTAGAGTAGGATTCAGCCACTGTGCTGCAATTGCTAACAGGCATTGGAAGCACTCTTGCCACCACCCTTCGTTGATATATGTAGGAGCAATGTTGCTTTTCCCTCCCCAAAGCCATGTTAGTCACTGAAAGAAAATCTTTCATTAAAACTGGGGAGTTCCTGCAAAAAGGGATGCACGGTATCTTGTCTTTCCCAATTAAAGACTTGCTTTATGTTAAACTATTCTCTTCAGCTGCTTTCCTTCAACTATGAGAAGAATTAGGGGTACTTGACATGCATCCTCTGAGATTTGGACATAGAGACCTGTGCCCTCTTCTGGCATAGAGTCTTCTGAAGCCTGAAGGTCTAGTGGAAAGGTCTATGCCCTCAGGTCTTCAAAGGGCCATGGTATAGAAGGGTGAGAGCTCAGAGATCTCTTTTTGCTTTGAACGTCTCTGTCCCTTTTTAATTCAAGCTGATGTAATTCCTTTAAAAGCTTTGTGGATTTCTTGAATATGAAATTATAACTGAGTCCATTAGACAAAAGCAATGCTAATAAATCACTTAGATATAGGCTCTTGTCTTACTTGAGTGCTATGGAAGAGTCTTAAAAGCCCTTTTGCCGACATAGAAAGTATAAGATGCATACACTTGAGATTCTTATAAGTCTTTTGTATGGCTGAGAGGTCTATGAAGCACCATCTTAAATATTTATCAGTTCTCAAGAAGGGGCCTTAGAGCTGTATCCTGAAGTCATGTTTTACTATCAGTACCTTGTACTTGATATTTGCCTTGAGAACTGTTCTTACCTTGAAAATCCTTAGCCAACTGCAAAAGCCGAGAATGAAAAACAATTTTGCTTTCCAAACCAACAAGCTCTGATTTGTAACAACTCCTCAAAATCCTGTTCAAAAACTGAACATTTCCTTCCTAGGTTGATCTCTCTTTTGAAAAATATTATCAAAGATAGCTTTGAAAAGACAGAGTACTTTCCACATTCTGCCTGAAAATTATTTTATCATGACCCCAGATTTATTAGTCATGTTTTGTGTCCTTCAAGCTAGCACTAGTGACAGTCTCCCAATTGTTCCCCTAATATATAAAACACATCCTTTCCAGCCTCCAAAAGCAATCTCCTCCATGAACTTTGTGCCTCCACCAGTAGTGTCCTTACTGCCCAGTCCCAAAACCACTGCCACTGTTTTAGGTTTTTATTACAGCAGCATCCCACTTTCAGACACTAATTTCACTTCAGTTATCTATTGGGGTACAGTAACAGAGGCAGGAAGCATAAATAAACTGCAGATATTTCTGGCTCTTGTTTTTTTTCCAAAATTTAGGTCTTACAGTTGTTTAAAGCATATAAAAGATTTGATTTGCAGATTAAAACAATGGGAGTGTGTGGGAATGCCCATATAAAAGACAGGAAAAATCAAAGTGTTCTCTCCCACTCACACACCACTCAAGGCAACACTCTGACACCAGATTCTCCAGTGGACAACAGTTGGGTGCCCTCTAATTAAATTCAGTTCTGATGGTATCTACCTAAAGATACTGTCAGGTCTCGTGGGTTAAGGGTTCAGTCTAACAAGACTGCCCTGCGCTCCAGATGCCAGTTATAGGTTTCATGTTGTTATCTGTGCTCTGACCAACTGGTTATAAATCGGAGTTCCCATGACTCCCTCCTCAGGTTTGATTAATTTGCTGGAGTAGCTCACAGAACTCAGGAAAACCCTTGCTTACATTTACTGGTTTATCATAAAGAATATTACAAGGGATACAGATGAACAACCAGGTAAAGAGATGAAAAGGGCAAGGCATGGGGAGAAGAGGCACGGAGCTTCCATGCCTCTCTGGGATCTGTACCCTACAGGCACCTCCATGTGTTCAGCTACCTGAAAGCTCCCTGAACCCAATCCTTTTGACTTTTTGTGGAGGCCTCCTGACCCAGGCATGATTGATTACATCATTGGCCAATGGTGATCATCTCAACATTTGGCCCCTCTCCTCTTCCTGGAGATTGGGGGATGAAGCTGAAAGTCCCCATCCTCTAATCCTGCCTTAGTCTTTACGATGGCCAGCCCCCATCCTCTAAGCAACTCAGGGGCCTCCAGCCACCAGACACCTCATTTGTGTACAAGAGACACTGTTATCACTCTTTAGAGTCCAAGGGTTTTAGGAGCTCCGTGCCACGAAATAGGGAGTAAAACCAAATATATATGTTACGATATCATATCATAGATGGTGGGAAACCCTCCCTCAAGAATAGAGATCCCCTGAGCTTGTGGAGTAGGAGAGAAAGACATCTATGTATTCTGGCAGTACCACCAGGGAAGCAGCAAGATTCCTGATGTGAATGGGATCAAGTGGGAAAACATTCCCTTGTCTAAACCAAGCATAGAAGTAACAGGGACCTGAAAGGGTTTTTCAAACAAGGGAAATGGATGATTGAATAGTATTTCCAATAAATATCCCCCAGTGCTGTGGCACTGGAAAAGAACCAAGGGGGAACACTAAGAATGATGACAATATAATTTTTTACCAGGTGTATAGAATGGCATCTCAGGATCAAAAATTAAGTTGGGGAAAATTTTTTTTTTAAAAGATATTTCTTGCACACCCAAGTTTGAGGACTAAGGTTCATCCCTGCTTGCCCTTGAGATCTTTCTCTCTCTCTCTCTCATATGTGGTTTTAATATAATTTTTGACATCATTTCAAAAATATGCAGTTACCATTACTTTCATGCTATATATAAAAAGAAGTACTATAATTTTGATGTAAACTATTATATGTAAAACTATTGAAATGAAAGTATGAGCAAACCTTAGAAAAACATTTATCACCTGGTCATTATTACTCTTTATCAGTCATGTTAATTAGGTCAGTTTTGTTTTCACTCATATTTATCCTTATAAATAATGTATGTTTATTGAGTTCCAGAGAAAAATGTAAAATTTTTTGTCACTAGACTTTATGTTTCTTAATTCCATAATATCATGTTAATAATCTCCATCAAAAGTATTATACTGACTTTTTCAAAATTGGTTGTTACTCAGAGGGGAAAAAAATGTGTATCTCTGTAGTCTTATTCTGATTTTTTGCTTATTAAGTCTTTGTACTAGTCTGTTTTTGTTGCTGGTAACAGAACACTTGAAACTGGGGAATTTAGGAAGAAACAAAATTTCTTTCTTAGAGTTTGGAGGTTAGAAAGTCCAAGGTCGAGTGAACACATCTGGTGAGGGTCTTCTACTTGGTAGTGACTCTCTTCAGTATGGTGTCACCTAGTGAGAATGGTCTGAGCAAAAGAGCTTACCTCCTCACTTGCTCTCCTTATAAAGCCATCATCACACCCATGACCACCCATCAGACCACCAACCCATTACTCCATTAATGGATCAATTCAATTATTAGCACACAGTCCTCAGTACGCAAATCCAATCATCTCTCAAGGGCCCTACCTTTCAAATACTGCAACTGGACTTCCTACCTTCTTAACACTGTTACAGTGGGGATTAAATTTCTGATACATGAACTTTTGGGGAACTCATTTAAACCACAGCAGTCTTACTATCTTCTTTTTTTTTACTTGCTTCATTTTCCTCTGAGGGTAACTGAATTATGAAACAACAACAACAACAAATATCTCTAAGATTGATTTCAAGAAAGGTAGCCAAGAGTCTTTCCTACTGAAAATAGTAACTTCAATTTTCACATGGTTTATATGACTTGCCCCTTTCAATTTCCAGAACATTAGATAGCATGGTAGGCATTTTGATGTAAATTGAGTAAATTAATTCTTTCAGAAACTTATGTGGGTTACTTGGAGATTGATTACAGATAAAAACGAAAAGTTTGTAACACATTCTGGTTTTTCAATAGATGTTAGTCATCATTGCTACTATTTTATAACTGTGAGAAATGAGGCTTACAGCAAATATGACTTGCCCCAGGTCTTCTGACACAGAGTTGAAAGTTTCATCCTCAGTTCCCCACAGAGATTCCCAGCTAATTTTTCCCTTCAAAGAATGGGAATTTATTTAACATTTTTAAAAAATGGGAATAATCCCATGGATTGTATCCCATCTGCAGGATCTCAGCTTTTTAGGCTCAACATTTACTTCTGGACAAAAGGGTTCTGACAAGTCCCTGATCCTCTTAACCTCCCACACTACCAGTGTTTACCTTTAAAGGAGAAAAAAGGAATCTCAAGAAAGGTCTTAGTTTTTTTACCTTGAAGGTGGGAGAAAAACACCTTTTGAAACTACTCCTGCTGTCAAAGCTTAGGCCTTGATTTGTGAAGCCTGGAATTGCAAAAGTATTAAATCAAAGTAAAATGGATTTACATTTGTAAACTTTGTTTCCACTTAATGGGATTAGAAAGACCACTCACATTAAACAAACAAAAACATCAGTTCAACATCAAGAGAGATAGAACAGTAAATTAACTGTATACAAACTCTGAAACTCAGTGTGAACTTAGGCCTCAAAATTCTATTTTAAGATTACTTGAAGAATCAAAAAACTTCCAGAACCTACTTATACTTTTTTTACACCTATCCTTTACCTAAACCACGTGCACTATTGAGGAAAATGAAAAGCCACAGAAAGAGTTTTATGCAATGTGTAGTGAGGTTGGTTGGAGAGCAGTTAAAAGTACAGTCTTCTAAGTGCAAACTTCTCCAGATGTGAAGATTTAAGTGTAAGGATTTAAACTCAGACATAGGCAGCCACACCTCCATTGAAATCTTCTCAATAAGCAGAGATAAAATGCACAGTACTTTTTCAGATATACAGCAGTAAAAAGTTTTCTTACTTAAAAAGAAAAGAATCTTAGATATTCCCCCCAAAATTAGCTTTAAATATTTCAAGCAACAGTAAAACTTAATAATGATTATTCTTATGTCCCAGTGTCTGCTTAAACTTCTAACAGAATTTTTGTAATATTTTAGTTATTCTTATCTGCCCTAAAAAAGTACTCAGTACTGTCTTCACTTTCTGGTCTCAGTTTCCATTGACATCAGATTTCTCCATGGGGAAATCAAGCAAAGCATATAAAACAAAAACTGCAAACTGTATGATTTTTATTGATTTGTTTTGTCTTTATGGGTTTGCCTACATAGCATCCCAATAACCAACTAAAGTTGTCAACTCAAGTGATAGTCTCATTTGCATTGAGAGAGAGAAAGATCATGTTAGGGCTTGTGCAGCCACAGGGCAGCAATGGGGCTAAAATAGAAAGAACATTCGGACCGTAACAGATGGGCCCAAAGAATTATCCAAATAGTTTAACTAAGATTGCAAAAGTCAGGCAGATGCTATAGGGTAAGGTCAGCAGGGTGATTGGGCAAATGGATTTGAAGACAAGGTAAGAAAAGTGGCCAAAAGAGTCAGAGACCCAAATCAGTGTATCTTAGCTATAAAAACGTATCTGGACATAAAGTCTTGAGGTTCCAGGAAAAAAAAAAATGCAAGTTGATACAGAGCAAAGCCTTCAAAAGCTCACAACAGCTTCTTTTTCAAGGGATGGCTATGAATTATAAAAAGGAAGTTTAGATATGCCTGGTGTTTTAGCAAACACCTTAAAGCATATACACCCAGACAAATACCATCCTGCATATAAAATCACCAAAGTTAATCCTTAATCTATTGAGGCTATTGTTAGTAAGCACAGTTTTGAAATCCCTATGTTACCATTGCTTTAATTACTTCATGATCTCACTTATATATGAAATCTAGAAATCTAAAAAGTATAAAATAAAATTGAACATATGAAAATAGTAGAACAGTGGTTACCACGGGTAGAAGAAATGGGGAGATGTAGGTTAAAAGGAACAAGGTTGCAGTTAAGTAGGATGAATAAGTTTAGAGATCTAATGTACAGCATGAGGACTATTGTCAACAATACAGGGAGTCTTCAAAAAGTTCATGAAAGGATTTGTATTTTTTAATTCTATTTTTCCATGAACTTTCTGAAGTACTCTCACATTGTATTGTGTATATTGGTAAGAAAGTAGATTTTAGGTACTCTTACCACACACCAAAAAAAGGTAACCACGTAAGGTGATGGATATGTTAATTTGATTGACAGTAGGAATCATTTCACTATATATGTTTATCAAAACCTCATGTTGTAGATCATAAAAATATGCAATAAAAAAAGAAAAACTACATGATTAATATCTGGAAAGAAATAAATAAAATTGCTTTCACAGCCCACTTTTACATCACACAGTAACATCAGTGATATTATTCATGGAGAAGGCTAGCAGAATTTAGATTCTGCTTCTGCTCTCTCATTCTACTTCTGCTCGAATTCTCACCCCTATGTTCACTTTTATTTCAAACGAAAGTAGACAAATTAACTAGCTGTTACTTTCTGTGGTAATCAGACATTTTAAAATGAAAATGTGGAACTGCTATCACGTTTACATCCTCAGAATACCAACAGTGGCCTAGGGAGAGTAGTGGAGACAGACTCTTTGTTCAAATATCTCATTCTCAGTGCGTTTTAGAAAGCTGCCAATAGTTACAAAAGTTATATGGGACTGTCAGTTCATTTTCTGCTGCTATAACAGAATTCCACAGACTGGGTAATTTATTTAAAAAAAAAATAGAGGGAGAAAGAAAGAGAGAGAGATCTATTTCTCATAGTTCTGGGGACTGAGAGGTCCAAAAGTATGGTGCCAGCATCTGGCAAGGGTCATCCCATGTAAAAAGGCAGAAGCGGGAAGACAGTCCATGAGACAGAGAGAGGAAATGGGGCCAACTTTATTCTTTTTATTAGGAACCCACACCCTCAATAACTAACCCACTCCTATGTTAATCACATTAATTCATTCATGAGGGTGGGGCCCTCATAACCTAATCGTCTCTTATAAGTCCCATCTCTCAATACTGTTACAATGGCCATTAAGTTTCAGCATGAGTTTTTTTTGTGGACATTCAAACCATAGCAGGGACCTTTTCTCACTGATGTTACTTGAGTAACTCCAGTCAATGCCTTACTGAAAAAATGTACTTCTCACCATGTACTTACCTTGGATGCCCCAGATTCCTCTGATTGGAATGCCATGACCCTAAGCTCTATTTACTTGCACACTGACAGACTTTCTCTCCACATCTACTACCAGAAACATGATGATGCCCATAACTCTTAGCTCAATATCCAGTGACTAATAGCCAGTGAGGTGTTGCTGATCTGACAGAATGTCCTGTACCTCAATGCCTAATTCTGTAGCACTCTGAATAAATGAAGTGTTTTCAAAACTTACAGTATTCACTTGTCTCGGTTCTTTCTTATTACTTTCTACGACAGTTCATTTGTATGGATTATACCTTCTAGGATTCTGTACAGCATTACTAGACAACCCCTCCCAGCACACACATGCACACCCGCACTTCTGACCAATTATTTTCTATTTTGAATAGCCTCCAATCAGATATACAAAGACAGGTAGTTATTGTGATAATAATCACTGGGTTATGGGGAAGGAGAGGATTCTCAAAATATGGCTCTCATACAGTAGAAAGACGGTTGCCTAGTTTCCTGATTGATGCAGATTTATTTCTCAATAAGGGAAAATAGCAGGAGAGGGAAAACTTTTACCTATTTTTAACCAGGCAAAGTGAGGTTGGAAAACCTATTGCAATTTTCGATTCAATTCTCTTAGCTTTCTAGCATATGAATATTCTTCAGAGATACTGGCAATGGGTTTATTGTCAATTCTGGTTCATAGTGTTCTGACTTTTGTGATCTTCCTGGGCCTGCGCAGATATGTTTGTGGAAAAGTTTAGACCAGCTGGATCACAGGCTGAAAACCTTATGCCATCTTACACCAGGAACCTCTGTTTTCTCTCTGCAACTGCTTGCAATTACTCTCATCTTCTGATTTCCTGAGTTTCTGGCACCTTCGCTCAATTTCTACATCTGCTTCTTACTCGTTTGGTTTAGGGAATGTCTCCTTCCAACACTCTGGGACCTAGTTTTTCACACACTTTGGGATCTGTTCATTCCTCTGGTTTTGGTGACATCTATCCCCATCCTCCAGCCTGCTACCATTCCAGCTTTTGCCCTGAAACGACCAATAAATAGAGGCTTGACTCCAGAACTAGAGCCAAAAACAGGGTAGTAATAATTATTTTTAACACCAAAGCCCATGTATAATTTTTGGACCATGCGAGCTTATCTTTTGGGGTATGAGTATTGTATTATTGTTATTTTTATTTATGAATGTTTTGTGTGTAGTATGTGGCTTTTTGCCATTTAAGACAATTTTCCCATGGTATGTACTAAATAGAAAATATATTTATTTATAAGAGCCTTAGTGAAGTCTGGGATTCCAGAGAATATGTTATGTTTAGAAAACAAATACATGAGATAGTTACATGAAGAGTTGAAGCAAGACTATGAAGTGTGATGTCACTAAAGATTATTTGGTTAAGATCTGGAACTCATATGCCTACTGCATTATTGTAAACATAATATAAAAAAACCAAAGTGATTTAGAGGATTAATATCATTCCAGTCATGCTGAATTGTACTAATTCCCATCTTTCTTAATCTTTTTGAAGTCAGAGATGAGAAGAAACGAGAATTTTGACATTCTTGATGTTCTTGCCCAAGCATTAAAGCAGTTTACAAGTGAGTAATGTTTATACTTTTGAAATGACTGAAAATGACTTACAATGAATCTTGAAATGTGCCAGTTAAATATTACTCCTAAATGCCAATTATCTAGTTATTAAAATGAAGCATAGTAAGTTAGCTTCTATTGTTGTCAGCTAAGAGAACAACAGAAATAATTTAGAGACAAGATAATTCTTCACATATCCAGCAAAAATCAAAAGGTCAGCTCCATGGACACTGATATCAGTATCTTTAAGATAAACATTTAGTAATGTGTTATCTGTTTATGTCCTGTCTTTCTAACTCTTTAAACTTTTATTGTCATACAGTTAAAAACATCTGCATTATTTATATATGTCTATGGAACAGTGTACATTTTTTTATTCACCCAGTTCCATGGATTTCTATGGAATAAAAAGGCATAAAATAAACAAATAGTATATTGTAAAGCAGTCATTTAATTTGTTCCTTAGTAACATGTAATTTTTCCTTTCGTGAAGGGACCAACATTTTTATTTCTTGTTCTTTAAATCTCTTTTATGTGCTTTGGAATACGAGGTCGGCAAGCTTAAAGATATTGTCTTTGAATCAGAAGTACTAATCTGGTGTGACCTAATTTTCCCTTAATATTTCCAGACACCTAACTTTTGGATTAATTTTGTATGCTGCTGTATATAGCACATTTCATTCAACTTATACTACAAGTGCACAAAGATGATGAACTTTTTATTCTTTGTTTTTATGTTTTTTTCCATTTTTTTAATGGTAATTTTTTTTTCCAGAACAGTTTATATTTCAGAATACACAGCCAACTTTGATCCACATGCATTGCTGCATTGCTCCTTCATTGTGATGCTGTCTTTAGGAAGTTCGTATGTATTGAACTGGCTGTGCAGAGCCTGCAAGATGAGCAGACAACAATAGCAGATAACCTCCAATGAATTAGCAGGAGGAGAGCAAAAGCAGAAATGATGGAACTGGAAATTAGATTAAAATGCAAAATCGTATCTGAGACATTAGTTTTAGTTCAGCAGGATTGCAGTTTTTTTTTTCACAAAGTGGATGTTGGGAACTGATCAACTTTAGGTCTTAACTGGCTCAAACATTTCTGTAGGGGATAGTATTGTATGCATTGGAAAAGCATCTTCATTAGTCACAATTGTTTATTAACAAACTGTAAGTGCCTTGATGGCAGGCTGTAAGTCTACTTATCCTTTGAATAACCTAAAATGTTGAATTATAAAGAAAGAATTGATGAATTCTTCCAATATAGTGGATATTGTTCTATAGACTGGGAAGTCCTTGGCATTACAGAGTTCAAAGTCCTAGATGGGAAGGCAGACAGTAGACCAGGGGCCACAGTTCATTATCGCCTGGTCTCCAAATATTTTTTTGTACAGTGCATCAATAAACATTTTAAGGCATGCCTTCCCAGTGTTTTTATTTTATTAATAATTTTTTTTTCTTTGACCGGTAAGGGAATTGTAACCCTTGGCTTGGTGTTGTCTGCACCATGCTCAGCCAGTGAGTGCACCGGCCATCCCTATGAAGGATCCGAAAGTGTCCTTGGCCCTCCCAGGGCTGCACTCTCCCGAGTGAGCCACGTGGCCGGCCCAAATCCATGTGAGTTTTAAAAGCATTTGCAATGTTCCTGTGTTCTGTGCTTTTTAAAACTTAAGCAATGCCTGAGGAGTAACTAAGGTCTGTTTAGTTGGTGAAATATCATTCAATGAGCACGCACTTTACAGTTTTGGCTTTACTTTGCTACTATACTGTGAATCCTTAACACCAAGCAACAATTTTGCAAATGAGTTCTGTTGATAAATCTAAATTTATCAACTATTTGAAATAAGTATTTACATATATACTTATTTAAAATATATTAAAGATAATAAATCAATAAAATAACTCTCTAAGGAAAGTCATGCATATTAATAGTTCTGAAGATTGTAATCGAAGCATGATCTCTCTTCAACAAAAGAGACCAAAAAAGAAAAACATAAGTAAAATAACACTTTTTCAGTAACTTCTGCACTGTTGCTAAATTTTTCAAGCAATGAAATTTGTTTCTTGTCAGCAAACTTTGAGATGATGATGATGATATGAATGCAAGCTACAGGAAAACAAAATTAAGGATACCTTTTATGGACTGTATGTTTGTTTCCCTTCAAAATATGTAGTTGAAATCTAATCCCAGTGTAATGGTACTTGGAGGTGTATCCTTTGAGAGGTAATTAATGCCCTTGTAAGAAGAGGCCAAAGAGCTAGATTGCTCCCTAGTATGCCACCTGGAGGAGGGCCATCTCCAGACCCTGACCATGTTTAAGTCACCCAGTCTCTGATAATTTGTTATAGCAATCTGAAGTAGGATAGTGCCTCATTTACTAAATATCATTTAACTTATTATGCAGACCATTTTCAGAAACGCATGTTCAAATAAGAGGTAATACACTGAAACATATAACATAATTACTAATTCTTAATATACAAATGTTAAAAAAAAATTGTTATTAAAAATCATCCAAGAAATGCAGATTTATGTTGTTTGCTGGAATTTGTTTTTCACATATAAGTGGCAAAATGAAGAAATTTAACAACATTCTAGGTTTGTAAGTGTATCTTTAACTACCCAAGGAATGAAAAAAAAAATCTTTAAAAACCCACAGGTGATATGGATCAAATTTATGGTTTACTGTCTTGCTAAATTAAACAGATACAGAATACACCTTTTTAATAATGAGAAAATGCCATCGGTGTTATCTGTAAAGGTCACTTTAATTTAAATAGAAAAACAAAGTATTCATGTGATATCTCTGACCAGCACTGCCTTCGTGTGGCAAAAAGAAATAACCATCAAACTGCTGCTTCTTATCAAAGTATTATCTGATTTCATACTTTCAGAAAAAATGCTATCTTTTTGGTTGAGCCAGCAAGAATTGAGAAAGATTAAGAAAGTGCTTCAAAGATATTCATTTAAAAGTAGTCATTAAAATGCGAAGTAGACATAGCAGTGGAGCATGCCAAATAGAATAAAACTGTCATCAAAAAGATTCAACATCTATGAAAAGAGTTCTTCAAAATATGCCATGTTTTCTTTCCAGATGATAACAAAATCTATCAATTCCAAATGTCCACATTAGACAACAATGAGGCACAGAAAAAAATTTTGAAAATTTTAAAAACCTACCCCGAGGAATCATGCTGACACCCTGATGTGTTTTCTTCCACACGTTTTTCTCTGCTCACAAATATTTACAAACATATACACACATGTATCCATTTTGATTTTTTCTTCTTGTTGCACTTGAATATTTTATACCAAAATAATAACTGCAATTTACTTTTTTAAAGTGATCTATGTGTCTCTGATAACATTCAGCTCAATATAGTTGATGATTAACACATCTGTTTTAATAGCTACATAATATTCCATAAGTATAAATTGATTCGGTCATGTTTTGTGTGTGCACGTGAGTGTCTATAGAATATTCAGAGATTTTCCCTACCACAGTATTTTGCCACAACCAACAATGCTGAAATAAACACACTTAAATACGTATCCTTATGATTTTATTTCTTTGGAATGGATTGGCAAAAATGAGTTTGCAAGGACCAAGGATGGATGTATTGTTTTTTATAAATATTAAGAAATTAATGTCCAAAATAATCTTGTAATTTATAGTTGCACCATTTGAGTCTTTCTCACCATCAGTGAGGTTGAGAAATATTTTATTCTTACTGATCTTTTAGAATATCTCTTTCAGGAATTATTGTCATTATCTAGTACCCATTTTCCTATTAGGCTCTGTGATTAACCTATTAGAGTTTGTGATTTATATGTATCAGAAAGATTAAAACTTAATTGTATGTGCTGCAAATACTTACAATGATCTAGTATATTTCATTTGATTTGTTTATAGAGATTTTGTTATAGAAAATTTTAATTTTTATCAGTAATGTTTTTTATTTCCTTTGTGGCTTTTTAGGCAATATTTCTTGTTTATCATACCTTTTGTCTACAGGTATTATATTCTTTTAAATATTTGAAAAATTTAGATTTTAATCTACTTTAAATATTCCTCTTTTATTGAAATGAAAGAGAAAAGTGCATAAATCATAAGCACAAAATGAACTAACCAATGTAGCAACCAATCTGTTCAAGAAATTGAACATTACCACAGCTTTTGCACTGTTATCATTACCATTTTAACCCTGTCAAGCAGATGTTAGTACTATGCTGACTTCTAACACTATAAAATAGTTTTGCCTGCTTTTGACTATAAAAACGAATCAAACTGTATGCATTGTTTTGTGCCTAGCTTATTTCACTTAAAATTTTGTTTATGAAATTTATCCATGTTGTTAAATACAGTTGTATATTGTTCATTTTCGTTGTTTTACATCATTTATTATGTGAATAAAACACAATTTATTTCTCCATTCTATTATTTATAGACTTTGGGTTGTTTCTGCTTTGGGACTATAATAATTCTTGTATCTATTTTTAGTGTCCCAGTTCATGAGATTGTGCTAGATAAATACTTAGGGCTGAAATTGTATTATGAGCTATATAACAGCCAGATGTAGTAGACAATAAAAAACAATTTTAAAGTGGTTGTAGCAGTGCACACTCCCAACAGCAGTGTATGAGACCTCAAGTTGCTCAAATACTTGCCAACACTTGGTACTATTTGTCTTTTAATTTCAGACATTCTGGAGGGTGTGTAGTAATAACTCATTTTAGATTTAGTGTACATTTCTCTGATTCCTTAAGATTGAGAGCACTTTTAAATAAGTCTATAAGTCATTGGATATTTCCTTTATTTCGAAGTGCTTATTATCCATGTTTCTATTGGGTTGTCTTTCATTGAATTGTAAATATTCTCTGAATTTTTAAATATCAGCTCTTGATCAATTATATGTCACAAATATCCTCTTTTTCCTCTTGTTGCCTTTTTATTATTCTAAAAGTACCATTTAATTTTAATCAGTATATCAGGCTTTTCCTATATGGTGTTTTTGTGTCTTAAAAATTCTTTCTCTCATTAGGCATTCGTTTGGTTTGGCAAAATTGGCATTCGTTGTTTTTGTTTTTGTTTTTGTTTTTTAGCAACCTATAGTTTTTTCCTCTTCATTGAAACACTCCCATCTGTGCTACAGAAGGAATCCATAACAAGATCTAGGTTGCCATTTTGTTAGCAGCAAGAAACATGGATTTATTTAGAAATAATACTTTTCCCTCTTTCACATTTTTGAAGTAATTTTATTTGAACACTCTCTATATATCTTTGACAACGTATTTTTCTGCCACTAGTTCCACTTCATGAGTCATTATATATTTTTTCCTAATGTGTCTACTTTTATGGCTTCTGGGTTTTAAGTCTTGCATAGAAAAGCATTGAAAAGAAAGTATATTTACTTGCAGTATGTGTGTGTGTGTGTGTGTGTGTGTGTGTGTGTGTGTGTGTGTGTGTGTGTGTGTGTGTGTGTTTAAATAATGTTTGAACGTTGGAATTTTATTTTGATGGAAGTCATAAGGTAGAAATCCTCCACAGTCTAGTCTTCAAATGACCACAAACCAAGCTGACATCTTGTGAGGCTAAACTGCTCCTGAATTCAGACCCACAGAAACTGTGAGATAAGTATATTTTTTAAACTTCTGAGTCTTGTTATGGAGTAATAGGTAACTAATACAGCATGTTTAGTGATACAGTGGGTATACTTATTTTTTTCCAAACTTATTGCAAATGTTTCTAGTGATTAATCATTGGTCCATTTATTTAAATTTTATTTAAGATTTTTTAAAAATCAGAAACGAATGATGATTTTTACCAAATGGCTTTATTTTGTGGTCATTCAACTTTCCAAGATGGTGAATTATATTAATAGGTTTTCTAATATTCAGTCATTCTTTTTTGACAGGGGGGATTTAAGATAAGTTTATTTATTTATTTATTTATTTATTTATCTATTTATTTATTTATTTAACCATTATACAATGTAAACATTTTTTGTGGTCCTTTACAAATTTCATATATTCTTGTAATAAACTCCATTTATTTTCTTTATATTAATCTTTAAATGCAATGTAGGATTACATTTTATGTGGTTTATTTAGAATTTTACAGTAGCATCTATAAATGATGTATCTGTATGTGTTTTGATAGTGAAAAGTTTTGTCAGTCAATACTGTGGAAAGCATTAGTTTAGAAAGCATTAGAATTTTCCGCTCTTTAAAGGTTTAATTCACTTCACCTGTGACTCCATCCGGGGCTGGTGTTTTTAAGAAGATAATTCTAAAAATTCTGATAATTAATCATTCTCTCAATTCTATAATTGTTTAGATGTTATATTTAATCTATGACAATATTCCATATTTCTCTTTAATAAACTACATGATATCCATGTTTTAATAACTTTATGTAGCTGTACAAAATATTTTTATATTTCTTTAACATTTCTGGGTATCTCTGGTTTTTTAACTGGCCTCATCCTTTATCTGATACGAGTTGAAGGTAAATACCGAAGCTTCTTGCTCACTCAGGTAGGATAACCCTGAGGTATGTTCTGTGGTTTTCCATAGTTTCCTACCTGGATGGAGAAGAGGTGAGCATAGCAGGAACCTATTCAACATTGCACTGTTTATGGGCTTTCTTGCCGTCACTGTCTCTCTTCTCCCCTGCCCACTTGGTACATTAGGGAACCATGTTTCCCTGCCTGTCCCCCAAGCAAACTGTTTGCACTGAAATCTTCATCTCAGTGTCTAAACCTGGGGAAAAGCAAACCAGCCACCTGCCCAGGTAGAAAGACTTTTCCAGCAGCCTCAGAACAAAATTCATTATAGATTAATCAACATTAATTCTTAGTCTTTTTTCTCTTTTCCTAGAGTCAGAACAGAGAGAAATTAGGCATTGTGAGATGATAGCCAATGGGAAGAAATATCTTTGTAGGAATACTGTTTTAAAATTCAACAAACTAGAGAAGGAGTTTACAAATCTTGTTCATCATTCCATGATTTATGATGATCATCACGTTGAATGACAAAGATTTCCTACATTGGTATAAAATAGTAATATTATATTAAACTTTAAAAAAGAACAATTAATGAAGAAAACCATGGCTGTCATAATTTTCTCTTGCTCTTCTTAATTAACTTTACAGCAAATTTGCATTTGCCTATATTTTGTCTTTAGAATCTAATGTAATGTTCTAAAATTTTAAGGACTTTATGATCACCGACAACTTGGGCTTCTTTCAAATAATGAAAAACTGGTGCCAAAGAAAATCTAATAGAAGCCTAGTATTTAAAGAAGTAGTTGTAGTACTACAAGATGAGAGAACATGTTGTAGAAATATATTACTTATTAATCTGTTATTAATAGAAATAATCTATCCTCAGAAGATGAGTGTCTCTACTGAGTGACCATGGCCCTAGTTATACTGAAGGACTGCTATTTTCAGTATTGATTATGACACACAAGGGCATTTATGGTACATCCCATTTCTCTCATGTGTGGTGTCAGCTATCATGTATTCGGAGCAGCACTTAAGTTTTCAGATGAGCGCAACCTTATTCGTATTGATCACGACAGGCTCCTGGCTTCTAACATTTGTGCATCAAACACATTGATATGATCCAAAAGAAAGCTAACTGTCTCACGAAGGCCATAAACTCGTAGACTATTTCAAATAAACATCTTGGTCACATAAGTGAGAGCCTACTAAAAGAAAATTTAAAGAAGCTTTACAACTTTATTCTATATTTCATGTTTTTAACTAAATTGTGTCCTATTATAAAAATTAGCTGAGGTGTTTAACGTAGTTTTTCCTTTAGATGATGTTCTAAGAAAATAAGTTTCTAAAGAAAACTTTTAAAATATGTGGATAAATATAATGAGCTATATTTTCTAAGGACAGAACTTTGGTTGTTACTATTCAAAATGGTGAAGTAAGTAAAAATTGTCATTGTATTAGTCTGTTTCTTTTGCTTATAACAGTATACCTGAAACTGGGTGATTCGAATGAAATTTATTTCTCACAGTTTTGGAGGCTGGCATGTCCATAGTCCAGAGAGCACATCTGGAGAGGGCCTTCATGTGGGTGTGAACTCTCTACAGGGTCCTGTGGTGATACAAGGTATCACATGGCAAGAATGGCATGAGCCCTCTCGTGTGCTCCTTATAAAGCCACCAGTCCGCACCCATGATAACTCTTTACTCCATGAATGGATTAATCCATTCTGGAGGTCACAGTCCTCACAATCCAATGACTGCTCAAAGTCCCCACCTTTGTAATACCATAATCTGATTTTTCACCCCTTCAGCATTGTTAAAGTGGGAATCAAGTTTCCAACCCACAAACTTTTGGGCCACACATTTGACCAACAGCAGTTATGAAGCCTACATGTCATTTACTTATTCTTTTGAAGGTGGACAGGAGAAGACCCTGTTTGTTGTCCCAGGAACCTTGGACAAAGTACCAGTCCCAGTCTCAACCTGGGCAGGGAAGATACTCTAAATAAATTAGGATTGTGGATGACAACTACACATCTCACAAATGAGGAAACTAAGATGCAAAAAGGACATAGTACTTGCTTGAATTGCTGCAAAGGGGGGACAAGTTAGAAAAATAGTTTATGTCTGCTGATGGTTCATTCCTAGGTCATGTTGCAATTTAATAATCAAACCACTCTCATATCCAGGAAGCCACTTTTCTGAATAACCACAAAAATTATTATTGACCTTCTGTGAGTCAAGAAGGATAGTTGTAGTATTTTTTTATTAATATAATGTGTGACAACATACGGAACTCTGTAAGGACATGTTCCAGGGTGACTTCTTTAAGATTTAGTATATACTCAGTCTCCTCCAGCAAGCTTTTCTGCAGCTCCCCTCATCCCAGTCTGGGACAGGTGACCCTCCCACATGCTTCCACAGTTTCCTGTCCTTTTCTGTCATGGTACTTTCCCTGCTTTCTTTGCCTTATTACTTGCCTATCTCCTCCAGTGAACTCTAAGTTCTTCAAATATAGGAATCACACTCATTTTTATGTTCCAAATAGATGCCTAGTCAGTGCTTACTTTGTAAATGAATATGTGAATAATCATTCACTGTTTCAATACCCTATTAGTACTGTGTAACCAGATGACCTGCTTACAACTTGCTCTCAGCTAATCAGGATTTAGCTGATTAGGGTTACCATGATTTCATTTTAAGGATATTTGAATTTCCATTGGGAACACATTAGAATTTAAAGAAATTCTGATAATGGATTTTCAGAAATTGTAATAGACAATAAAGAGGTATCAAAAAAAAAAAAACAAAAAAACAAAAACAAAAACAGGGTTTCTTTCTATATTATTTCATGTAGGGAGCCCACTTCTCCACTTCATAAAGCGAGCCTAGCCTTGATGTTAAGTAGAGATGTACAGATACATATGATTGCAGAAAAATCCAACAGGTCTGATGGCTGTTGCAGTTGAATCTGACTAGATTAAACTTTCCTTTGGCTTGCTTGGCAATCAGATTCACTGAAAGAGAAGAAAAAATGTCGTCAGTGGTTGTATAGTGGCTACTTGCAAACTTAGTAAGCATGTGTCTAATGGTTGCCAAGATATTCACTCTTCACTATTTTGCTCCTCACTTGGTAATGATTCCAGGTTGACAAAATGTGAAAAATATATAAATCATTAGTTCCCAGTTAGAACAGTAATTTCAAACCAAGCAATGTGTTTGACATTTTCAGAAATGCTCTATTGGAATGATCAAGGGGTTGAAAGGCTGGAGTTAGGTATAATGATTATTTTCCTTAAATGGGAGAAGGTCATGATGAAAGTTGCTTTTTATCAGTAATTAGTGTTCTATGGCAACAACATGTTCTAATTATAATATTTAGACCATTAGCAAATGAACAATGTTATTTAGATTTTGCTATGGAAAATTACCCCAGGCTATGTGGCATCTTATGGAGTGATTGAGTATAACACTATTTGTGGTCTACATCTCAGGAACTCACCCAACCCCAATTTACGTACACACTCCATCTGGACTTACTTATTAAGGGCACTTTAGCATTCAACACAGAACTTGAAAAGTGGCACCTGAATGGGCTTGGAGATGAAAACGAACTTCCCTGTATATTTTTTAATTTTGCACGGCACGGGAAATACTATGCATGGCAAGATACAGTGAAACTTAAGTATCTTCATGAGCAATAAACATTTATGAATAACCACAATCCCCTTTGAATCTTTCTTTCAGAAACACGGGGAATAAATCAGAAATATCTAGAACTAGAAATTAGAAAATATTTAGAGGCTCTTTTAAAAGTATTTGTCCTAGTATATTTTTTACCAAAAACCGTTATTCACCATTCACATTCACAGTGCCAGACAATATACCAAATATTAATGATAGAAGGAAACTTGCATTGGTCTGGATGAGTGTGAAATATAAAAACAAAATTTTTATGCAGCAGACAATGAAGATTGATTGCTAGTACAGTTACCTGGACTTTTTTGTACTCTTCGAGGGTGAGAAAGAAATAATGCTGACATGATGTTCTCACAAACACAGCTGAGTGTTTATCACCAAGGGAATTTTCCTGGTCTGATTCGTGTTGTTAGTCCAACTCGGTTTGCCATGGAATGACAATCTAGTGTTACCTGACCCAAGAGGCTGCTCAATCACTCTGCTCACAGGACAACAGTACTTTAGAGTTTAAGAGCCCCTTTGTTTCAGGAAAATTTGCCAATTATTCAGTCTAAGGTTTCATTTGTTTAATGACTTCCTCATTTGACCATCTAATGTGCTTCCTCATTCTTTTATCTTTTTGCCTTTTTGTTTTGTTTAGTTATTCTTTGGGATAGCTATGGCTAATTTAATCTTTCCTCCAAAGTCAATGCCTCCAACCCCCGAAGGCACAAGGCCAAAGGCCAAATGACTTTAACTGACAATGTATGAAAACTCTGAAAGCATGGTGAAGTGGGTGTCATTACTGGGGGCACCTAAGTGAGGAGGGTGATGTCTCTACTGTCAGTCACAGTAAAGTGTCAAGTCTGAGGTTCAATAATTCAAAATGAAGTTCTTTTATTGGGGTAGTAGAACTTGCAAAGGTCTTCATTTTCTTGTTTATTTAGGCATTTTTTTCCCCATTAATTGGGGGGAAGGGATCAAGGAGTTTGTAGGAAAGAGCACAATAAGCATACAGGGGAGTTACCAACCCTGGGTGATGTGTGGCCGCTTGAAGCTGTCACAGGGGATGTGTTTTTTGGAAAAAGCTTAAACACACTTCTGTAAAATGTTTAAGAGAATCCATGCATAATATAATAATACTTTAAAAGTTTTACAAAGTAGATTATTTCCTAATTTGTAGTGTGACAAACATATAAAGCAATGAAAGAAATCTTAGAGGCTTTAAACATGTCAATATGTGTCCATTGTATTTTTGTCAGATCTGTGATTTTCTTTTGGTCAAAATCAATAGCAGATGCATAAGAGTACTTAATAAATGTTAGTTAAATGGGATAATTTTTACTTATATTCATCACAATTTTCTTCTTCCAATTATTTGAGGTTTTATGTTCTGTGAATTCTAACCTTATTTTCCCAGTTCTTTCTTTTAAGTTTTAATTTTAAGCTTCCTTTTTGTTTCTATCCAACATGTTCAGGTTTTGTTGTAGGAATTTACACTTTATACTCATTTAGTCACTTACTCAATTTTGTCTTTGTTCTGTTTTGGATGTTTTTCTTGAATATTCTTTGCCAGTGTTTGTTGCCTAAGCAAGTGAGCTCACACTGGTTTTCATTTTAAAGAGTTTAATTTTTTTTACAAAATTATTTTGGGTCCTATTTTAAAATTTATGTTTTACAAGATGATTTTTTTTAGAAATTAGAGTGAAAAGTGTGCAGTATTGGGACATTTATCATTTTTTATACAATGAATGGAACAACTGTTTTGAAAAGCCTAGCTCTTACCTCAATCACCATTTTTAAAGTCAACATTTTATTAGTTGGGAAGTAATTCTCATACTTTATGCCAGATGCTATGTAAGATCTGGCACAAAGAATTCATTCAATAAGTGAAAGTTACTTTCTGTTATCTGATATGCTTTGGGGCCTAAAAAATCATTTAATATAAAGATGAATTCTTTCATACCATACCAAGAACATTGCATTTGGATCAGATTATCAGGGAAATAAGGCAGACTTCCTTTCCCTTTTGTGGATCAGTCTACCTATATTTTAGGCTAATAATTAGCTTCAGAGTACTCAAAGCAATCTGTTGTTTTTTTTTAATACAGCCAAATGAACATCCACCAGCAAGTGCAAGAAAATTCTTTGAATAATTCTATTATTTTAAACCACTTTTAACATTTGAGGATTATTACTCATGAGAAACCCCATATATGATATTTCTAAATATAGACTCAAGTAAATTATTATTAATTAATATTCCAAGCATCACAGTTTGGACCAGGTTATCACTCATCTGATGCTTTCAGATGTCTTGACAATTGATCTGAACACCACAAATTCCATTTGGTGGTAGCAGCCATCAAAATAGTCAAAATTTCTGTATCGGCATGCCAGGTCCAGTCTGGCAGTGACATATAAACATGATTATCATTAGCAAATATGAGCCAGATGTTCATTTCCTAAGAATCTATGGAAATGATTACTTATGCTGTGGTGCATAGTCATTCTTGACATGAAAAAAACAAACTTAATTTAGCATAGAAAAAGTACAAAATTTCAAATGATCCTAGTGCACCTCTGGGGGTAAAAAACTGTATGAGGTTTTCTAAAGTATAATTGAGGTTGTTTCTTTTTTTTATTATTATTATTAATACCTAATAAAGTGTTCAACAAGAGTAATCTCCCCATCTATTCCTGACTTTGGTTCTTTTAATGTATCATCTGGTCTACTTTACTAGACTGGCCTAATTTAAGAGCCAGATTTTTAGCTAGGGTTAAAGATACTCGTACATGATTTGGGTTATGCCAATTAGATATATTTGCCTCATATTTAAGGAAGTAGGGACCACACAGAAACCATTCTGGTGATAGTATGACTGCAGTGAGGGCAGCTTCATTTTCCAGAAGAAGTGATATCAGATGTTCCAGTGGAATCCTCCAGAGTTCAAAGCCAGGTTGACAGTTTAAGTCGTGCCAGTGCTGTCTTCAGAGGATGGAGACTTAAGTTGCTTCAAATTGAATGTGTGGCTTAAAGAAAAAAATTTGACAAAAGTCTTAAAATATTGGTTGAAGTCCAAATATCAGAAATTTTATATGACCATACTAAAAGGTCATCTTCTCTCTAGTGTCCTCTGGGTTGCAATTGCCAAAAGCAACTAAAAACTTAATTACACAGGATGCCAGATTACCACGCCAATTGAATTCACCATGCCTAAAACCTGGGAAAAGCTGGGATTCTGAAAATTGGAATGGCAATTTATAAAAGGAAAACAGCTTCCCATTGACAATAGAATTGGCCCCTCTCATGTCGCCTCATGTTGCCTCTGAACCGATAATCAGAATCAGAGTCAAGAATGTTTGGGAAAGGAAACCACAAACAAAGCCCTGGGAAGAAAAAGCATATAAGATTTTGGTAATTTATATGGATATAGATGTAGAGAATATGTGTTAGACTGGAATCTAAAAATTGTAGACCTAAGAGGAGGGGGAACAATTTTAGAATAGGTTAAATTAGTCAATATATATTTAATTGCTACACTGGTCCCTGGTGTTTTACTATGCTAGCTTGAGCAGTTGCGTGTAGCTCTAACTTTTTTTTTTTTAATAGTTAGTTAACTTTACTCTCAACTCAAATTCTTTGGTGTAATGTAATAGAAAGAATCCAAAGACTCACAAATTAGTAAATGTTGCTGAATACATTGGACTCTGCAACTAGCCCCTGTTATGCTATCTAGAGTGCCCAGTGTAGATTTACTCCTCTAAGACTTCGAGAAATGCTTCAGTGAGTGGAGACCCAACGTATCCAAAATATGCCACCTGGGGCTGTACTCTGGAGAGAACATGTGTTTGCGCACAATACCACAGTTGAAAAGGGCCCTTGACTTCAGTGTGATATTAGATCCCAGGGTGCCAGAAAGTAAAGAATGGCACATAACTACTAGACTATGGGGTCACAGTATAAATAAGCAGCAAGACCAACATGGTATGGTCCATAAGGACACTTAGTGTTGGTATATTGATTATAGGGTTCCGGACACAAACGTAGAACTGAATAAACCCTAGACCTGGTGACTGGAGGCTTTACTTAAGCAACCACATTTTATAACATTTCCTCACCCAATTTCTAGACCTGTGTCAGTTCAAATATCCAATGGTCCTTGAACCGAGAGAAGGATAGGTAATCTTGAGTTTGGACTCTAATAATATCATAAGTATGTACCCTGACTCTCCCTCTTAATGTTTTCCCAAAGGAATCTGTGACTATAAGAATAACCATGTCTTTTGGAAAAACAATAATCTATAAATTTCATATACTTTTGGATACTGAGTCCAAGCTAGATCCCAGAAAGCCAGAATATCACTGCATCTGCCATAAAAGGGCTTATAGGAGTCAAGAGATAAATGAAAATTTTGTCCATATTCATCATATGTTAGGCTCAGTGAAACCCCAAGCCTAACCTATCTTTTGTGCCCTAGTTTCCAAATGGAATTAATATTCTAACCAGCTGGCAGAATTTCCACCTTTACTCATAGAATAAGGAGCATTATGATAGGAAAGGCTAAAGAGAAAGCCCAGAACCTCCTCACCCCAAACCATAAAAGGAAAACAAAAGCAATACTGCAGCCCAAAGAGAACAGTAGAGATTAATAACGCTATCAAAGACTTAAAAGATTAAGCAGTGGTAATTCTCATTGTGTTCACATTAAACTCACCTGTTCAGCTGGTATAGAAAATAACAGTGAACTTTAGTCTTTAGTTTAAGTAATAAGTAATTCCAACTAACCCTAGTCATACCAACATAATTCTAACAACTAGCATAATCTGGAAGTTCTATATATATAGTTTTTATCTGGCATGGGCAGAAGAACACCTTCAATGTCTTGTCAAAGAGATATGCTCTGTCTGATTATATATACAGTACTACAATTTAGTTTGTGGGGAACTTGACCTTCTAATTATCCCTCAAAATATCATGCTAGCCCACTACCTTCGCAAAATTACACTGATAGTGCCAGAAAAGTAGGAGCTTGTTTGTATGTAACTAAAAGTCAGTAGGTAAATGCATAAAAATACAGAATCCTGCCACCTTGGCGAAATGTCCTTGATGAAAAGTCAGAGATTTGTAACACGGTCGAGGTATTTCCTACAAAATGACGGAGAAATAGCTGCACTTTGCATTCCCTCCTACGAAGGAGGGTTGTAGTATATGATGAGCCTGTCTGGATTGAGTCAACACACAGTTCCATTTATTGTGTGACCCAGAAGGTTAGCAGCTTTGAGTGGGCCCAAACAAAAGAAACCCTGCCAAAAGGCCCTTAAAATTCAATGGAACCAATGACTCAGGAATTGTCTGTGTATGGAATGCCATATGGAGCCAGAAGCAAGCTCTGGTAAGGGAATTGAAGTGGAGACATGTCTAGACTCTGGCAAAGATACCACAGTTACGTATCTGACATTAATGACACCCCAAAACAGGAATGTTACTGAATTCACTCTGAAGATGAGGGTAGATGTGATGGTGGCGATTCTGCCCCATCTCCGCAGGCAACAGTAGTCAAGCAGAGTTATTCAGGGCCAAGTGTCTGATGTTACTATTTTGGGTAAGGCTGACTCCAGGTCATGGTGGCAGCAATAGCAGAGGAGTTTCCCCTTTGATTAGTTATGAAGCATTATTTTGGGAGTATTTTTTTTTTCTGACTGTGTGGCTTCTCTTCAATCATCTTGGAGAGCCTGTGAACTATCCAATGGTGTTATCATAAATCATTTTCTGATTAATATGTCCAGCATTGGTTTCTTTTGCTTGCGACTTAGAATACCATCTGATCACATACTATGTTGCTAAAATACTTCTTATTGAGAATACATTGGAAGAAAAAGAGGTGGCTTACAGTCCCTTAGTATGTATTTTATTTTATTATTATTATTACTTTTTTTTTTTTGGCAGTTGGCTGGTACAGGAATTGAACCCCGGACCTTGGTGTTATCAATACCACCCCTAGTATTTATTTTAAATGAAAAAAGAACTCTGAAAAAACTGGGAATGTTGAAAAGATTAATGGCCTAATTTGAAACAATAGAGTTTGAACAACTGTAAGAATTTCTCATAAGATTATAAATAATTAGTTTTATAAGGTGAAATCAACAGTAGTAAATTGCTAATTCCCTTAAATAAAATCGAAGCCCTTCTTTACACACAAAAACAGAGGTTTGACTTTTATTTTCTGTTTTTAAATTATATGCCTTCCCTGCTTAGAAACACACAGCGACTCCCTAATGAAATATTTGTACTTTATTAGCAATTTTAACACCTCATTGTTCTTTGTTTGATTTTATGACATTTTCTGCGCATATTTTCTAAAAGTGCTCCATAAAATAATATTGTTTTCAGAATTTCCCAACACTTTTTACTGCTTAAAAACAGAATTGGAAAAAAATGGGCTTCCATAAACTGGTCCTTCATTACTTAAACACTTACCTCCTAACAACTCAACTCCAATTAGACCTTAGCCAAATTATCTTCAAATATGTTTAACATCACTTGCTTACAGATAATGTTTGTCAACTACCTTGTTATATGCCAGTGAACGCATACAAAATTTCTTTCATTTTCACTTTTTAAAATATATTCTTCATTGATTTCAAAACCTGAATCAAGAAATATTTTTCTAAATAAATACCACTTAAACCAAGAACACTTTCTCTTCAGGACTATTGCTATCATGGGATCAACTGTGGTATAAACTGAATTAAGAATCAAATGTTCTTAATTGTATTCACTCTTTTCTCACTCACCCAACCAACATTTGTTAAGGAAATTCTGATGTGCTGAGGTTGTGCAGACAAGTACATGACTTCGAGGTACTGATCCAACAGAGCTATGATTTCTACCTTTACCAGGTATTAATTGTGAAATCACAGAAAGGTGATTTTGTTTCTCTGAATCTTGTTTTTCTTCTGTTAACAAATGGGGGAAGATAGAATTTTATGGGGTTATCGCTTCCCAGAGATTGTGAATCTAACTGGACATATCAATAGATTGAAGTGGGGCTCAGAGCTGACTGCACCACCTCCATTTGCATCTGTTGACTTCCATTAGGACTTGATGTCATATATAAACTAAAGAATGTGGGCTGTGGATTTTGACTATGTGGGTTGGAGTTCAACTCCTGCACTTACTGGCTGAATGAACATGGGCAAGTTTCTTCATTTCCCTGTGCATTCATTATCTGCCTAAAACACTGAGCTCTGTGCCTAGTACTTAGTTCACCCTCAATGATACAGATAACGATGATACTAGATTTTCTTTATCTGCAGAAAGGAGGACATGTATTGGTGCTGGGTCAGGAGTTTAGGGAATGGCGTGTGGGGCCAGGAACAAAGAGATAAGGATGAAGAAGCATAAATGAGTACAATCCTCCTGTGTGGTTCTATCAAAAGGATTTTAGCCTTGGTATTTAGAGGGGTCAGGCCAGAAGGTGAAGTAGATAATTTAAGGACCTCATTGTAGACTCTAAAGTAAAAATAGTGCTGGTTTCTTATCCAAGTGAGAAAGCATAGCCCAGGGTTAAAGAAAGCACCGCTATCCACTCTTCTTCATGAAGTCAGAACCAGTCTGATTACATAAAAAAGGGCAGATTGGAAGAAAGCATTGTTTGTCCAGATACCCCAAGTCTCAGAAGAAACACCTTTACTGAGGCAAATACTGTCATTTTTGTAAAACTGTGTGAGCAGCAGGAGGAGCCAGATCAGAAGTGGAAGATAATAAAGACACATATCACATGATGACTATGGATAATAGCCTGGTTGAAGGTGAGGTACCCTTTGGGAAACTCCCCAAAATAATTGCAGTGGATATTATCAATGGAATTAAGCAGATGAGTATAAAATGAGCAGATGAGTACAAAATGAGGAATTTGTGCTTTTTGGAATTAATATGATTTTACTTGCACTACAGGTGAGGCCTGATGGTATTTGGTTAATACAAAAGAAAGAGTATTTATACTGTCAAGTGTTATACTACTGTGTGCTATAATAGGATATATGCTCATTTCTATATTACTTTAAATGCATTTCTAATTCTCTGTTATGTTCATTCTTAATTAATTTGCAAACACATTAATTAGCCTTTTTTTTTTTTTGAGAAAAAGGAAAAATTAAAGAGTGTGACTTAGGTCCTTGCTACAGTGCTTAAAACTGCCCCATTTACAAAGCTCAGAAAATATGAATTGATTTATTTCAGAAAGGACTTAAGGCAACTTGTAAAGATACCCAGGAAACCACAAGATTTAAAAAATTAAGTGAAGTTCAAGGTTAAAAAAAAAAAAAAAATCTCAGGTAAGAAAATTAAATTAAAATTTGAATAGAGATTGTACCCAAAATGTCTTATATACCTCCTAGGGATATGTTATAAATTTATTTTCATGCTTCATGGTAGCTAACACAAAACTGGAATCTTGATTAGTTATATGAGTCAACATCCATAAAATAAGATCTAATTTCCCAGAAGAAAAAGTCCTTCTACTAAAACCTGAGGAAAATTTTTTTCATAAAGACAAGACTATATTAATAAAGTAAGCATCAACCATATCATAAATATGATGATGACATTCTTCAGGATGGTTATTCTAAGTTTACATGTAGGCTGAGAGGTAATGGGAAAGCCAAGATTAATAAATGCTAACTTTGAGGGACGAAGCAATATGCGGTATGCATCTCAACTCCCTGTAGGTCGTGCTTCATCCCAGAATAATGTTTAGAATATCTAGAGCAATCAGGCAATTTCATCAATGTCATAGCTTATAATCATGACTATGTGATATTTTTAGCAAGTAAACTCCAGTAAAAAGAACAACAGTAACATCAATAACAATGTCAGTGTTGTCTTCATTATTAATTTTTTTTAAGCAGGGTTATGTTATTCTAATAATTCTAAGATGGCCCTACAATTCCTGTCCCAAATCACCCATGCCCTAGTGTAATCTCCTCCACCTGAATGTGGGCAGTGTATATAAATATGGTGGACATAATGTCTTTGGTTAGGTTATGTTAGGCAAAATTGAGAGGACTTGCAGATATAATTATTTCTGTAATCAAGTAATGTTAGTATAATCAAAAGGAAGATAACCTGGGGTGGGCCTCCCCTAATCAGGCCAGCTCTATTTGAAAGACTTGAAGTAGCAGCTGCAGATGCTCTCCTTGGCTTTGAAGAAACAATTTGCAGTGTTGTGAAGAGAGCCATGTATCTTGGACATGAAGGTGGCCTGTAGGAGATGAAAGCAACTGCTGGTTAACAGCCAGCAAGAAAACTGGGACCTGAGTCCTACATCTACAAGTAGCTGAATTCTGTCAACAACTTGATTGACATGGATTCTTCCCTAGTCAAGACTCCAGGTGAGAACATGTCCCGTTCATTGATTTCAGTTTTGTAAAGACTGCGAGCAGAGAACCCAGTTGAGCCACGGCCAAAGGTAGCTTACAGAACTCCGTGACCGGTGTTGTTTTGTGTTAATTTATTACACTGCAATAGAAAATAGATACAAAGGTATTTAAATAAAAATTATAACTAAACAGTAACTCAGTGTTCATTTCTACAAGAGAATAAAAATCTTTTTTTCTAATTTATTTACATTGCTAATCAAAATCTGATATAAATTATAAGCAATAGGCTAACAGAAGATTCAATGATTATTAAGCAGTTATGTTTTGAAACATTAAAATAACATTTCCTCGAAATGAATGCATGAAAGATTTAAAGATGTGGCAATGATAAAATATCTTAGATGCTTCCAGGTCTTGAAAATTAAAACAAAACAGCAATGGGTTCTTCTGAGGTTTGTTTAGATACTGTGGATTTTTAGCAATTCTTATCTCTAATAACTGCTTAGAAAGAGTGAAATATTGATGGAAAAAAGAATGAGGAGTTATTAGAAGTCAACTAAACATTTGAAGAAAACTGTAACCTAATTTAGCATGTAAGTAAAGCGTAATATGTTGTACCCAAAATACATTTACATGCACACAGTGAATATATATAGTGATAACAGTATAAACATTTTTAAGGACTCTTGAGGGGAGAATAGCCAGGAAAAACGAAGATAATTAAGGAATGGTTCTTTGAAATATCCCAGGATTATTTAAAAAGGTGGTGGTGGTGAGGGGAGTTACAGAGCAGTAGTTGCTTAATGCAAAAACCAGACTGACACAGCCAAATTGTTTAGTAAATGTTGATCAGAATGAGACTTTTATTCCTAATGGTTAATTAGTACCTAATTAAGTCAGTTAGGAGGATCTATTGACCCTAGAACTCCCTACAGCCTTTGTGTAACCTTTTGCCCGCTCCTGGGGAGTATACTGCTTTGCCCTATGGATAGCGGTCAAATGTTAATGGGCCCTATGCATAGATGAGTAATGCTTCCAGTAATGAGGCTGCTTGGAGAGCATACAAACGCAGAATAAACCCTTTGGTTGCAGGGAGTCTTAAAGTATGATTGTGAGCAGTTACTCCCACCAACAATAAAATCCCTCTAATGGGAGCCCTGCCATAGCCCCCTTGCACTAGCCAGACTGCTTGTGGCTTTGGGGTTTACCCCACTCTGACAGTTAATATAAACATTCTAATACAGTTATGGAAAGAAAGAGAATTCAGAAGAAAGGCTTGGTATAAAGGTGATCACCCTAAAAGAAGGAAGAAAGTGAAGACAGAGAGTAAGGCACATTTTCTCTCAGCTTTCTAGATGCAATAATTCATTTAATAAGAGTGAATTAGAATGTTATGATCAAATATTTTCTGATAAAAAAAATCAAACCTATATTATCCTCTTAATAATTAGTCTAAGGCTTCCGGTGAGGGAGAATTGGCAGTAGAACTGCCTGTTTTCACAAAACTACACATGAATAACATGTTAAGATTTGTAGCAACTATTACGTTTAGCATGCAAAGTATTGATTACATCTGTAAAGGCATAAAAATATCTTTTAACATGTTAAAGACTTCTACATTAATTTCTCATTTTTTCCTCAGAAAATCCTACAAGGTGAATGTAGAATCATTATTTTTATTTGAAAGACAAGAAAATCCACAACTGAAGTGGTTAAGGGACTCAGTTGAGATGGTATAGAAAAGCTGGTGGGAGAAGCCAGGTTTGCTTCTAAGATAATGCTTTTTGTCCCAGGACTACATCTTCTTGCTTAAAAGAGAGTAAAATATTGTTTTTATGGTCAAGAGAGAGCTATTTCCCAGGAATGTTATTAATTTTATTTTTTAACTTTAATGATGTTATTGTGGTGTCAGAGATAAAGCAATTTAGCTTTGTTAGGAAAAGTAGAAAAAAAATACAGGCCTGTGAAAACCATTCTGTAATTAAGTTAACAGTCATAGATTTCTAACTTTCTCTCCACTTCTTTCCAACCGCAATTAACTCTTCAGTGTACTGTATTCTGGAGAATCGAATAGCTTCTTTAATACAAAACATTTATTTGACAAAATGAATAATACAGTGAAATACACTAAAACTAAAAACAGTCTAGTTGATCTTGGCATTTGCAAAACTTTGATACTTACTTTTGACTATCTGTGGGCAAGCTTGAAGATTTATGATATGGAATTTGTAATTTCATTAGGCACTCCTTTGTGTAATCTGGATTGATAATTTCATAAAGAGGTAATTGTGCATAGTGCTATATTCCTCTGACTTTTTTTTGAGGATATAAAATCACATTAAATATTTTAGGACTCTTAAAGGTGTATTCTCTTAGTGCTGCAGATGTGTTGAGGCATTGGATAATAATACAAATGCCAGATAAACCAGCTAATTTTTCTTTCAGGGAGAATGAGAAATAGGATTTTAAATGTTAGTGTAAGTAAAATTCTGTGCCTTTTAGTATATAGTTTAGAAAATTTCACCATGCAGTATTTCTGGGTCACCAATGACTGGTTGTGTGTGTGTGTGTGTGTGTTGGTGGGGGTGGAGGAAGGATGGTAACTGCAAATCCCTGGGGCTTCTTTGTTCTCATGCTCTTTGATGATTCTGCAGAATCTGAAATTGGTGACCCCACCCTTCTTTAACCGCCTTTCTTCACTGGCTTCTGTGAGAATGTTCTGGTTGGTTCCCTGCCTCCCTGATTAATCCTTCTTTGTTTCCTTCGCTGGCTCCTCTTCTTTAACCACTGACACTTCCAAGTTTCGGTTGCTGGCCTTCGGTCCTATTTTCTGTGTACTCACTTTTCAACCATATCAATGACTTTCAAATCTGCATTTCCCAATCTGTCTCATCTAAGCTCTGGCTCCATATATATAACTCCAGATAATTTAACATGGGCTCCCTGTGGTAACTGCAAATTCAACATGTTGAAAAACGAACCAGATCTTCACCTCGTAACTCCCCTGTCAGTTCTTCTGCTTACGTGGGACTGAAGATGAGAAGTTATCTTTAATTCATATCTGTTTTTGACACATGGGATAGTAAGTAGTCAAAGCAAATCAACATGTATTGGAATTTCTAATTCAATTTTTCTTCCATCTAGATACATTTTTATAATAGAATTATTTAGAAGAATTTATCTTGCAAAATCAGTGCTGACCTGATCGTGACCAACACTTTGATAAGGTCTCTTCTACTCTGAAACCTGCAGTGCTACTTATTTCCTATCAAAACAAGTTTAGACTCTTCACCCTAGGTTTATGGCTTCTAGTAACCTGATCTTAATCTACCTGTCCTGTCTACTCCCCTATGCTCTCCTATACATCCCTTTCTCCTCCACCAGGAAAGACTTTTTTTTTTAATTAGCAAGCATACCACACTCATTCTGAACTCTCCTTGTCCTTCATCTTCTTTACCTCTGAATCTCCCACACATCTTCTGAGTTCCAGCTCAAGTCTCCTTTCATGTGACAGTATTCCTCCATAAATATGATCTCCAAGTTTACTCACCATTTAATAAGATATAGAGGGTATGTCCTACAAAATACCACTGAATCATATATTTTAGTTTAGAGTAGAAGTCTCCTGAGGCAGGAGACATGTTTAATTAGTGTGACTGAAACTGGCTCCTAGATTAATGTAAAAAAAAATAAAAATAAAAATAGGTGGTCAATAATTATTAGTTGATTGAAAACTCTGGTTTCTCAGATTTCCTCATTATTCACATTATTTCAATATCTCACCCGGTCATTTGGAAAAATAAAGAGGTATCTCAAAACTTTGAAAATAAATACAATTACATTATTTTGTGTAGTTAAGAGCATAACTTTTAAGTTCACTTTTGGGAAAAGAGAAAAAAACCATTAAACTCTTGATTTTTTTTTAATTAAGAAAATCATTTCACAAGTCTGGCCTCAGTTTATTCTAATTTATTAACAGGAAACACCTGAGACTAATTGCTTTCTGGCCCACAGATCCTGCTTTTTAAATTTTTTTCCCCAAACCTTTCCACCTTTCCATTTAAATACAGATATAGCTTTGATAAATATTGTAATCACCTATGTTTAGAAAATTTAGCATTTTTTGCTTCTAAGGCTGGCTGAAATTTTTAATTAAAGGCGATTTTAATTTGGAAATTCAAGATGTTATA
The DNA here is from genome assembly GCF_027409185.1 of Cynocephalus volans. Classification (NCBI taxonomy): domain Eukaryota; kingdom Metazoa; phylum Chordata; class Mammalia; order Dermoptera; family Cynocephalidae; genus Cynocephalus; species Cynocephalus volans. The sequence continues at coordinate 40,534,880 of NC_084461.1, read as the reverse complement.
AATTAAGTCCTCTTAGTTAGAGGAGAAGGAAAATATTTGAAATGCCGCTCTGGGTGTTCTATAAGCTATGGAAAACCTGCCCAATATAACCTTAATATACTCATTAAACTGAAACTTCTTTTGTGGATTTACAAGGAGTAAACTTTTACTTTATGGCTGTAGCTGAGTAGTTTATATTCTTTCAGATTTTTCATATTAAAGTTCTCTTATTTAATCTTTTAGATTTTTCAGGCATATCTCACATTAAGCAGCATATCCTTTATACATCAGAATGAGTTGAAATTGATATATTTTTAAAATTTTTACTAATTTGACATAGGAATAGAGATTCCAGCAGCCAATTGTTACAGGGTTTTCAATGGGGATGGTGAGTTAGAGAAACTGGGGGAGGTGGAGAGAAAAACAACAAAGAAGCCAGGTATGATGGAAGCAACTCCCTAGCTCTGGTAAAACAGAATATCACTCCTAATAGAATCTACAGCTGAATAAAAGTGAGCACGACACATGATCTGCAGGCTATTACCTTAGGTTATTGGAAGATCAAGTTACTGCTCAATGGAATGGCAACATTTTGGGTAGCACTTTAGGGCACTTCTGTGGATTTCCACTTTACACTTGGCAAGAATACACACTAGACATACTCAGTTTTTCTGCTAGATCTGGTAGTGACACACAAGCGAGAAGAGGGGTGGAGAAATCTGAATCTCACTTTATAGAAGTCCTTTGGTAAGTCTGAGGTAGAGGATCCTCTATTAGGGAAATAACCTTTGACAGTTAATTATTAATTACACTAACATATGCCACAATACATACACAAATGCAGGCTACCTGGAAAAAAAAAATGGAACCATTAAGAAAACAGCTGAAGTCTATTTTGGGAATGTTATTTTCAATTCTAGTCTCCTCTCCTCTCAGAGATACCCTTGTCAACTGGTGTGCAAACTTTTTCAGTTAAATTATGTGCATGTATATGTCCTTACAGCAAATACATGATATTGTTTTATAATTATATTTTCAATCAGCTTTATTGGGATATAATTCATACCATACAATTCACTCATTTAAAATGTACAATTCAATGATTTTTAGTATATTCAAAGGGTTGTAAGTCTATCATTACAATCAATATTAGAACATTACCCCCCAAAGAAACCCTGCTCCTAATAGGTGCTACTTTCCCCATTCCCACTTCCTCCTGTGCCCCCCACCCCCAATTCCCCTAATCACTAGCTACTACTAATATACTTTCTGTCTTTATAGATATGCCTACTCTGGATATTTCATGTAGATGAAGCCGTAATGAATGTGATCCTTTGTGATTGGATTCTTTTATTTAGCATAGTTTTCAAGATTCATCCATGTTGCAGTGTACATCAGTACTTTATTTCATTTTACTACTGAATACTATTCTTTTATATTCCACATTTAATTTACCTCATTCATCAGTTAATGGACATTTGGTTGTTTCTACTTTTTACTATTATGAATATCCTGCTATGAACATTCACATACAAGTCTTTGTATGGACATATTTTTTTTTTCCTCTTTGACATATACCTAGGAGTGGAATTTCTGGGTCATAATGGTAACTCTGTTTAGCCTTTTTGAGGGACCGCCAGACTGTGTTCCCAAGTGGCTGCACCATTTTACATTCCCACCAGCACTCCAATTTCTCTGCATCCTTGTCAACAATTATTATTGCAATTGTATTTTCAAAACACAATATCACATTTTGGTTGTTTTACAATTTGCCTTTTTTACTCAAGAATATCTTGAAGATCTTTCATTGTTAGTATGTACCTCATTTATTTAACAGCTGTAGTATGCAATTCCTTCTTGCTGTGGATATGCAATGCTTTTAATCGTTCCCTTTTCCATAGACTCAGTTGGTTTCCAGTTTTTCAGTTATTAAAAAATACTACTTGCACAATGAACATACTTGTACAAGAAGGTTTTTTGTACATGTGAAAGTATTTCTCTAGAATGGAAAACTAGAAGTTGAACTGCTGGTACATAGAAGATGCAAAATATTTACTTTAAAATATAGTACCAAAATTGCCTCAAAAGTAGCTGTTCATAATACACTTCTGCCAGTAGTGTAGAAAAGTATCTGTTTCACCATGTCCTCACCATGTAGCCTTATTAAACTATTTGTCTTGGTAAATCCAGTAGCTTAAAATGTGTATTCTTTCAGTTCGCATTTCCTAGATTACCAGCTGTTAAACATTATTCATGTTTACTGGGCATTTGTTTTATTTATGATCATTGTCATTTTGTTTTCTATTTCTTATTGATATATAAGTATCAAAATATATTTGCATATTAATCCTTGGTTATAGAAGTCATCTGCTGCATGATAGCATAATGATGTTTCAACAACAGAACCACTGTATATATAACTGTGGTCAAGGCAATAGGCTGTACCATAGAGCCTAGGTGTGTAGTAGGTTGTAGGTTTATGTAGGTTTATGTAAATGCACTCTGTGATGTTTGCACAATGATGAAACTGCATAAAGATGCCTTTCTCAGGGCATATGCCTTTGATAAGCAATGCATGACTGTATATTAGATTGATACTTACCTTTTAATTTAGTTTATGTTATGTTTAGAATTTATACGCAATTGAATTTATCAACTTTTTCTTTTCTTTTTTTGTTGCTTTAGTCTAATTGAGATGATTATTTGTACCATAACATATAAATACATTTTCTCCAATAGTTTTATAGTTTTTATCATCAATCCTTTGAATCATTTGAGATTAATTTTAATAAAACGTATGAAGTAGAGAACTAAATTTTTAAAGGATTAATTATTCAACAAAGCTAAGAAAAGTGTTTTGAGTAACTATGATAGTAGTTCTAGGTGGTAGAAATCCAGTTAAAAATATGACTGAGTTGTTCCTATCAGGAAGCATCCATGCTAGACAGTTTTTTCAGTGCCATTTACTGAATAAGTCATCCTTTCTGCACTAATTTGAAAAGCCATATTTATCATATTATAAAGACACACAGACACACACACACACACACACACACACACACACACACACACGATGTGTGTGGTAGCTGTGGGAATACACTACTCAGATCTCCTGATGCATAGAGCAGATCTGATTGAAAGTGCCAGCTGCCAACCCTCACGATCCTCCCTGACTCCCTGGAGCAAATCCCAGTCAATCCCACTCAATGACTATGCACAGCAATGGTACTAATGCAAGCTTATTTCTATGAGACACTGGACTTCTCTAGTGGGCAATTTTGGCCCAAAGGCCCCCATTGCCCTGCCTTAAAATTCATTAGAAAATGTGTTTGAATGGTGCTGCAGCCTAAAGACTCTACCTTCCTGAAGCTTCCTGAAGCTTCTTCCTGTCACAGACGTGCGTTGCTACATAAAGGTTCTGCATGCTCCTGCTTCTTCCTCTTTTCCCTTCACATATATTCCCTCCAGTAATTCTCTTGTGTGTTTAATTCCTTCTTGGTTTCTGATTCTCAAAGGACCTTAACCTCTGCACTTGCCAGTACTGGGTGGCAGGGCCAGTTATCATGACAGATTAGCAGAGGAAGCCACTACTTGTGTGAGAGATGTACGAAAGAATTCAGAGCAGTGGGGGTGATAATTCTCCCAGATGTATATAAGTTCAAGACAATTAACACTCACTTATCCCTACCACTGATGATTTCAAACATCCCTTTTCTATTAACTTAGGTACTTTTTATCATTCTGGAATTATTAATACTGTCTAATCCATATACAGAGCTACACCTTGAAGTACCACTTCAGCCCCTGTGGATTGAGTGAACTTCTCTCCACCTGCATCAGAATGAGGACAGCTAATACAGTGACTTTGAAATAAGGTGTTTAAACTTTGAAGTGCAGCATCACATTTACAGACTACAGAGAAGGGGTACAGCTCTAGTCAAGTGGCCACCAACAATTGGTGTCTCTGAGTATGTGTCTCCTCACCTATTTGCTCAGGAAGCAATCCCGACCTCCCAGCCACCTGAGAGTCATAGCAAAGGTAAAAAATAGAGGTGGTAAGATGTATCTACACTCAGGGCCCTGACCTTAATTGTGCTGCTCTGGCCACTCCCTTATAATTTGCCTTTGTGAAGCTCTTCCAGGGTTCTATTGCCCCTACTGTTCCAAGGGTCACAGAATAGTTATCTTGTTCCATTCCGGGGGGCCAAGTTCTCCATGGCTGAGCAATGAAGGAAGTTCTATCGTCAGATTAAATATTGTTTGCATGTTGCCATTATAAACTGAGTCTATCCTCTAGTACTTGAACTGTGTTCAGGAGCATCTACAATCAAACCACCCAGCCTCTGCCTCTGTGGTGGGGTCATCAGATGACTTTAGGCTTTTATAAATTACTCTGCGAATTATTGGCGAGCAATAACTTCTTTTCTGGGGGGTGCCCCATTAGATGGACTTCTTTACTATCCTAATACAGTACCTAGTGAAGGGACACTGTTATGGTGTATCCTTATCCCTGTCTTTTGCATGATTTGTACCCTACCTGAATATATCTTCTATTTCATCTTTTAAAGGGCCATTTTGATTATTAGCATCATTCAGTGATCATGTTTGATTCAGTGATCAAACAAGACCCCAAGCTTTGGTACTTTTTTATCCACTAGTTAAGCTTTTCCCTTTACAAGCTATCCTTGCCTGGATGACTCCTTCCAAAAAATTATATAATAACAAAAACCTAGAAAAGTTATGAGTAATATTATTCCCCTGCTAACCATCCCAAGCTTCTCCAGGCCTTCCATTCTTCAGAATTTTGAGAGCTAGTTTCCTCAACTGATCTGTGACAAACTATTCCAATGACTGGCTATGATACCCCAACATACTTTTCTCACTCAGCAAATGGATCCTTCACATCCAGTCCTTTGATTCTCCACCATGACAAATGATATTGATCATGTATTCATATGCTATTTGTTGGATTTTATTTACTAATATTTTGTTGAGGATGTTTGCGTGTATATTCATTTGAGATATTGGTGTCTAGTCTTTCTTCTTGTAATGTCTATATGTGGTTTTTGTATTAGGGTAATGCTGGTTTCATAGAAGGAGGTAGAAAGTGTTCCTTGTATTTCTGTTTTCTAAAAGAGATTGTGGGGAATCGGTATCATTTCTTCCTTCAATTAACCAGTGAATTTACCAGTTAAACGATCCGGGCCTAGTGTTTTTAAAGAAGAAACTTAAACTTGTGGTCTGAGAACATATTTTGTATGATTCCTACTCTTTTAAATTTGGTAGTGTGTTTTACGGCTCAGAAAGTGGTCTGTCTTGGTGAATGTAAGTGCTTTCTACCTGTTGCACTTGTTTTTTATTTCTATATTTCTCTTTTTCTGCCTTTTCTAAATTATTTTATGTAGTTCCATTTTTTCACTTCTCTTACTTAGCCTGTCTAGTATGCCTCTTTAAGAAAATTACTAGATTTTTAAATTTATATTCTTAGTGAATCTAAATTCACCTTCAAATAACACTATACCATTTCATATGTAGTACCAATACCTTATAACAGAATATTCCTCATTTCTCCCTCCCATCTCTTAGGACATTGTGTCATTCATTTCACTTCTCTGTACATTATAATCTTCCAATACTTTGTTACATTACTATTTTTAAGTTGTTTTCAGATTGTGAATAAAAAAATAAAATCTTACCTTCCCTCATTTCTTTTCTAACACTCTTCCTTTCTTTACATAGATCTGAATTTCTAACCTATATAATTTTCCTTATCACTAAAGAATTTCTTCTAAGATTTCTTGTAGACCAGGTCTGCTGTTAATAAATTCCTTCACTTTTTGTTTGTCTGGAAAAGTCTGTATTTCTCCTTCACTCTGAAGGATTTCACTGTATATAGAATTTAACTGAATATATTTTGTTGCTTCTTTTCAATACTTTAAATATTTCACTCCATTCTCTTTTGGCTTGCATAGTTTCTGATGAGAAATCCACTGTAATTGTTATCCTTCTTCATGTATAGATAAGGGTCTCTCTAAATTATTTCAAGATTTTCTCTTTGTCTTTGGTTTTTTGCAGTTTGAATATACATGCCACGGTGTAGATTTTCTTGGTACTTATTTTGTTTGCTGTTCTCTGAACTTCCTGGATCTGTTTTGGTGGTCCAGATGATTTCCATTTTTACCTCTCTTTTAATTCTAAATGTCTTTGGTTTATTCACTTGGGTTCAAGTTAACAATTGTCAACTTAATATATAAATGGCATAGTTTAATGTATTCTTTAAAACTATTAATATTATAATTTCTGTTTCTTATCTTGTTGAATTGGTTAAGTATTCCAATAACATATGAAATAGAAGCAATTATGAAATGCTTATGTTATGAACTTAGAAAAGCACAAAGAAATTCTATTACTGCTGAAAAAATATAAATGTTAAAATTTATCTTTTAAAATGAGAAAGGTACAAATGTAACCAATTATAGAACCAAAAATAGTTACACAACTATATTGAGAGGGTAAGAGAAAGAAGTATTAGCTTGTATTATTTAGTACAATTAAATAATAATAATAAACTTAATTGAGCTAAATATTGATTATTCACAGGAAGGAATAAATTGATAATATCTAAATTAATATAGTAATATGAGCAATTTCTTTATTGAAAGAAAGGCAACCATTGTATATAAAAACAGCAGTAGCCATTAAAGAGCAGAGATATGGGCAAAGACATATTTTATATTCTTAAGAGCTATTTGGTATTTGTTGCTAAAAAATGCATATATTACTTCAATAAAAAGTTTTAAAAATTAAGTTTCCTACAGTAAACTTCATTATAGCTAAATCTGCATACCATATATGTTATTATTTTCATGATTATAATTCTAGGAATTGAATTTTTATGTAAAGAGCACATACAATATTAACTATTTTTACACTATTACCAAAATGTCCTCCTGGGTGTTTAAACATCATTCCCATGAGTTTTCTTCACATTTTCCTCATTGAACTACCATTTATTAAAGTTTTTGTAGTTATAAGCAAATAATAAACTAGAAATAAGTATTTTCAAGGTATATGTCAAAAGTCTAATAAAGATTTTAAAAACTGTATCATAGAAAAATAAATCTTAAATATGTACAATTAATTTACATTAAAAAGTTAAGTTTGTGTCAATCATACAAATATAGCTTATTTTCTGACACCTCACAATGAGTTCTTTACTTCTTCATTTGGTTCCTTTTTGTCTATTTAAGTTGCTGATTTTACATTTACATCAGTCTTAACTCTACCTCAATATCTCATTTTTCATTTCCTGGAAGATCATTAAAAAGTAAAAAGCCCATAGAAACTCTATAGTAAACAAACAAAAAAATCTACATGGGTCTATTTTTTGCTGCAAGTAGACTTATCAAAATAACAGTTTTACCTCATAACTGACTTTGAGCATTTGTCAGTGAATTGGAATTTGACTGCAAGATAAAACTATTTTCCTTTCCTGTGCTATGTTTTGCCTGTAAGCAATTTAAAACAAAACAAAACAATACAATACATTTTACTGGAATTTCCATATCAACATATCTAAAATAATACATTTCTGGTAATGAGACCACTGTGTATCTAAGCTTTCAGATTTGAATCTAAATTAGTTCTATCACTTCTTTTAAACTATTTGTTCACCAAGTTTCAGTAAGATCACCTCCTTAATATTTCTTGACTATCCCTCAATGGGAACCATCTTAGTTTGAACATTTCTGACTTTGCTATCAATAAATCCACAAACTGGTATACTTAACTATAATCTGTTCTGCTTTGAATCCTTCCTCCTCTTTTCCATAGAGTCCTCTTGTAGAGAAGACAAATCTGAGTTTCCTTCTTCAGTGGCACCCTACCTATGTTATAAAGCCCAAGCTCCACTGAATGGTAATTCATGATCTGGCCCATGCCTTGCTCTCTAGCTGCTTTCCAGATGCTGTTTTCTCAGATCAAACATTACAGCAGGCCAAACTGTTTATATTTCCCCAACCACAACATACTATTTCATTCTTACTGCTTTGCACATAAAATCATCTTTACTTGAAATACTATCTCCTTAAGCCATCTGCAAATGTTGAATAGCAATATAACGTTTAGAATTTATATATGCACTATACTAAATCAAACTTACATTAACTGACATAAACCAGGAACAGAAAGAGAAATACCACATGCTCTCACTCATAAGTGGGAGCTAATAAAATAAATAAATAAATAAACAGTAATAATAATAATTTGAACTTTCAGAAGGAGAGAGCAGAATTATGGTTACTAGAGGCAGGAAAGAGAAAAGGAGGGGGGATAGTAAGAAGTTGGTTAATGGACACAAAACAACCAGATAGAAAAAATAAGTTCAACTGTGTACAGTCAAGCTAGGCATCTATAATTAGCGATATTTCACTCATGTTATCAAATGGCTAGAAGAGAGGAGATTGAATGTCCTCATCACAAAGAAATAATTAAGTTTTGCAATGATGAATATGCTGATTATCCTGATTTGATTATCACACACTGTATACATGTATTGAAAATATAGCTCTGTACCCCACAAATATGAATAATCAATATATTTCAATAAAAAAGAAGGGATGAGCAATGCATATGTCAATTTTTTTATCAGAACATAATTGGTTGTACATATCTGTGGGGTACAGCATTGAATATCAGTACCTGTATTCAAAATGTGATGCTTAAATCAGGTTAGTAAGTATATTCAACACTATATTATGTAATCATTTTTGTGGCCTTTTACCAATTTCTTGATAATATCTGTCCCCCTCCCTCTTTCCAGCTCTAGTAGCCATCTCTAGTGGCCTAGGTTGTGTTCTGTTCTTTTGAATGTTCGATGAATTATTGTGATTGTTGTATCTTTCTTTCTCTTTTGTACTCGTTTATTTGTTTGTTTGTTTGTTTGTTTGCTACCACTAATGAGTGAGGACATAAGGTATTTCTCTTTCTGTGCCTGGTTTATTTCACTTAACATAATATTCTTTAAGTTCATACATGTTGCTGCAAATGGCAGAATTTTGTTCTTTTTTTATGGCAGAGTACTATTCCATTGTGTATATATACCACATTTTCCTTATCCAGTCGTCCATGATGGACATTTAGGTTGGTTCCAACTCTTTGCTGTTATAAATAGAACTGTGATGAACATAGGACTGCAGGTATCCCTTCGACATGATGATTTCTATTCCTTTGGGTATATACCCAGTGATGGTATTCTGGATCATAAGGCAGTTCTATCTGTAGTTGTTTGAAGAAACTCCATACTCTTCTTCATAATGACTGCTCTAATTTACAGTCCCAACAAGAGTGTGGGAGAGTTCCCTCTTCTCTGCATCTTTGTCAGCACTTGTTATTTTCTGTCTTTTTGATAATAGCCAGTCTAACTGGGGTGACATGATATCTCAATGTGGTTTTGATTTGCATTTTCCTGACACTTAGTGATGTTGAGCATTTTTTCATGTGTCTGTTGGTCATTTTCATATCTTCCTTTGAGAAATGCCTATTCAGCTCCTTTGCCCATTTTTTAATCAGGTTATTTGTGTTTTCGCTAAGTCATTTGAGTTCCTTGTATATTCTGGATATTAATACCTTGTCAGATGCGTATTTTGCAAATATTTTCTCCCATTTTGTAGGTTGTCTTTTAACTCTGTTAATTGTTTCTTTTGTTATACAGAAGCTTTTTAGTTTGATATAATTCTATCTGTTTATTTTTTCTTTTGTTGCCTGTGCTTTTGGAGTCTTATTCATAAAATCTTTCCCCAGTCCTACTTCCTGAGGTGTTTCCCTTATGTTTTCTTCTAGGAGTTTTATACTTTCAGTTCTTATATTTAAATCTTTAATCCATTTTAAATTGATTTTGGTATATGGCAAGAGGTACAGGTCTAGTTTCACTCTTCTACATATGGATGTCTAGTTTTCCCAGCACAGTCTTTTCTGTGGTGGGGCAGTCTTTTCTCCAATGTATGTTCTTGGTGCATTTGTTGAAGATCAGTTGGCCATAAGTATATTTGTAATGTCTGGGTTCTCAGTTCTTTTCCATTTGTCTCAGTATCTGTTTTTATGTGAGTACCATACTGTTTTGGTTACCATAGCTTTGTAGTATAATTTGAAGTCAGGTAGTGTAATGCCTCTGGCTTTATTTATTTGTTTAATTTTGCTTAGGATTGCTTTGGCTATTCAAAGCCTTTTCTTGTTCTGTATGAATGTTATGCTTGTTTTTTCTATTTCTTTGAAGAATGTCATTGGTATTTTGATGGGGATTGCATTGAATCTATAGATTGCTTTGGGTGTTATGGATATTTTCATGATGTTAATTCTTCCAATCCAAGAGCATGGAATGTCTTTCCATCTTTTTGTGTCCTCTTTAATTTCATTCAGCAGTGATTTGTAGTTCTTGTAGAGATCTTTCATTCCTTGGTTAAATTTATTCCTATGTCTTTTTTTTGTGTGTGGGGGGGGGTTATTTTGGTGATTACTGTAAATGGGCTTGCTTCCTTGATTTCTCTTTCTGCTGGTTCATTATTGGAGTATAAAAACACTACTTATTTTTGTGTGTTGATTTTGTAACCTGAAACTTTACTGAATTCATTGTCAGCTCTACAAGTTTTTTGATATAGTCTCTAGGTTTTCTATAGACATAATCATGTCATCTGCAAACAGAGACGGACATTTTGAGTTTGTCTTTTCAAATCTGGATGACCTTTATTTCTTTCTCTTGCCTGATTGCTCTGGCTAGTACTTTGCATACTATGTTAAATAGGAGTGGTGAGAGTGAGCGTCCTTGTCTTGTTCCTGTTCTTAAGGAAAAGCTTTTTAGCTTTTTTCCCTGTTCAGGATGATATTGACAATGGTTTTGTCAGATATGGCTTTCATGATGTTTAGATACTTTTTTTCTATACCTACTTTGATGAGTCTTTATCATGAAGGGATGTTGAGTTTTGTCAAACACTTTTACTGTGTCTATTGAGATAATCAGTATGGTTTTTGTCTTTGATTTTGTTGATGTAGTGTATCACATTTATTGACTTGTTTGTGTTGACCCATCCTTCCACACCTGGGATGAATCCCATTTGATCACGGTGTATATTTTTGATGTATTGCTGTATTCTGCTTGTTAATATTTTATTAAGGATTTTTGTGTCTATGTTCATCATGGATATTGGCCTATAGTGTTCTATTTTTGTTGTATCATTTTATGGTTTTGGTATAAGGGTGATGCTATCCTCATAGAATGAGTTTAGGAGAATGGCCTCTGTTTCAATTTTTTTGTAATATTTTGAAGAGAATTAGTATTAATTCCTCTTCAAAGGTTTGGTAAAATTCAGCAGTAAACATCCAGTCCTGGGCTTTTCTTTTTGGGGAGACTGCTAACTACTGCTTCAATCTCATTGCTTGTTATTGCTCTCTTTGGGTTTTCTATTTCTTCTTGGTTCAGTCTTGGTAGTTTGTGTGTGTTAGAAATTTATCCACTTCCTCCAGGTTTTCAAATTTGCTGGTGTATTGTTTTTTATAATAATGTCTAATGATTCTTCATATCTCTGTGATTTTGGTTGTAATGTCTCCTTTTTCATTTCTGATTTTCATTTGGGTCTTCTCTCTTCTTTTTTTAGTTATCCTAACTAATGGTTTGTCTATTTTGTTTATCTTCTCAAAAAAACAAGTTTTTTAAAAAATTCGTCTTTTGTATCACCTCCTGAGGTCCATACACTCCTGCTGGCTGGCTGCAGTGGCTGGTATATGACAAATTAAGCACTACCAAATGTTGGTTTCTATTTTAATGACCTCCATGAATTACTTGCCTTTCTTACATTTGAATGGCTAATAATTACTTCAATATAAATTGTAAGTATATTCTTACCCTTTCTTCTCCAACACATATCTAGATTTCTATGGGAAATAATACCATTATATAAGTACATAAAGAATCTGTGGCTGCGAATTGTAAAAACCTGTGTTTGAATGCTAGCTTTTACACTGAGAAGCTCTACCACTCCGAAGCTCAGTTTTCCAATCAAAAAGTGAAGTTAATATTAGCATTTAATTCACAGGTGTGTAAGAATATTAAATGAGATAATGCATATATAAAGTATAGTGTATGAAACTATCATATTACTCCATAATAAGAAATACCATATAAATAGGAAGTTAATCATTTTTGTTTATTTTGTTTCAGAGAGACTTTGAATATTGTAACTTCGTGCTGCATTCGGCTGTCCTAAATATTGACCCTTACTATCCTGGGTTTGCTCTTCAAACCAGCAACATCAGCATCACCTGGAAGTTTGTGGCGATGTATATTTTCAGGTATCACCAATATTCCTGAATCAAAGTCTGCATTTTATTGAGATCCCCAGATGATTTGTATGGACGTTAAAATTTGAGAAACATTTTCTTCTAAAGCATGTTTCTTATAAACCTCCTACTTAGCTCATATGTGCTACACCTGGTAATATTTACTACACTGAACTGTTCACCACATGCTTTTCTGGCAAGCACTACACTACAGTTGTAGTAATAGTTTTAATTATCCCAAATATTATCATCACACATATCAAATATTGCCTGTAGACTGTGGAAATCTTGGGAATATCAGAGGTTGACTGTTCATTTGCCACGTCTGTCACCATGTGGGATGTTAGGGTCACCCTCTTATGCTATTCTGCATGTCCTTTGTTCAGGCTTTATATCCTCCTAGATTTTGAGATACCTAATAATTTTACCCACTTCAGACTCCTGCTAGATGAATGGTGTATATGTCCTTATTAGCATTTGTTACTTTCACACATCTTAGTACTTGTACTTTAAAAATCATGTACTTAATTACTTTGAGAAAAAATTTTCATATAGGCAAATGCATCTTAAAGATAAATTCAATGAATTTTGATAAATGTATATATTCCTGTAACCATCACTACAATCAAGATGTAGAACATTTTCCATTGCCCTAGAAAATTCCCTCATGCCTCTTTCCAGTCAAACCACCCTCCCCATGGCTACCATTATTCTGATTTCTATCATCATAGGTTTGTTTTTCCTGTTCTCAAAATTTATAAACGCTAAAAAATATACTATGTACTCTTTTGGATTTTGCTTCCTCAGCTTAATATAATGTTTTTGAATTTCATTCATTATCTTCTTGATGCATGTTTAGGTTGTTTCCACGTTTTGGCTATTTTTTGTACCTATGCTTTTTTTCTTGAGGATTAATACCTAGTAGTGGAATTTCTTCGTCATCAGCTAAGTAAAGGAAACTGCCAAGAGTCTTCCAAAGTTGTTTTATAATTTAAACTTCAATCAGAAGTGACAGAGGGTTCCAGTTGCTCCATACCCTTGCTGGCATTCAGTTATTCTTGTGGATGTGAAACTATCTCATTCTGGTTTTGTTTTGCTTTTTCCTAGTGAGTAGTTATTTCTACTTTTGTGAAGTATATATTTGAGCCATTTACTCATTTTTTGGTTAGATTATCTTTGTATTATTGATTTCTGGTGATTATTTATACAAGTTCTTAAACAATATATGCATTGTTGATATTTTCCACTACTATCACTTTATGGCATTAGTCGCCTTTATATAATATTAAGAGTGGCTTTTGAAGAGCCAGAATTTTTATTTAGATGGAATCTAATTCATCAGTGTTTTCTTCTATGTTTGTAGCTTTTTGTTCTACACTAGGAAATCTCTCTCTATGCCATATTTAGAATGGTATTCTCTTATGTTTTCTACTAAAGGCTCTATTGTTTGGCTTTTTTTTTTTAGGTCTATAATTCAAATCAATATTTTTATATGGAATGAAGTACAATGAAAGGTTGTTTTTTTCCCAAATGTTTACTCAGCTTTTCCAACACCAATTTTTCAAAAGACTTTCCTTTCCTTATTGTGTTGTCTTTAGCACCACTGTGGAAAATAATTGATGAAAACCTGTACATCTATTTTTGGACTCTTTATTCTGTTTTATTTACCATGTCTATGCTTACACATTTCACACTATCTTGATTACCATATTTTTTTATTAAGTATTGAAGTCAGGTAATGTAAGCCTTTCCATTTTATTCTTCCTTTTCAACAGTATTTTGGTATTCTAAGTACTGTGCATTTACATATAAATTTAAGATTGGATTTCAATTTCTATTTTTATAAAGCCAGTTGGGATATTGGTTAGAATTCCAATGAATCTATAGATCAACGTGGAAAGAATTGATACATTAGTGGTACTGACGTTTCCAATCCATGGTATACCTCACCAATTGTTTGAGCTTTCTTCTATTTATCTCAACAATGTTAGTGGTTTAGAGTTAGAGTCTCCATGTGCCTTTTGCATTATATGAGGGTACTTCAGAAAGCTCATGGAAGGATTCATATTGTCTTTTAATCTCATTTTTCAGCAAATTTTTTGAAGTGCCCTCATATATAATTTTTCTGTCCAATTCACTTTTCCCAATTACCTTGATACCTTGCCATAGGTCATTGAGGTTTTAGTCGTTATTTTCAATATTTTTTTTCCTACTCTTCAATTTGGATAATATTTATTGATCCATTTGCAAGTTTATTCACCTTTCTGCCCTAAAGCATGGCCTTTTTGAAGTTTCAACTGAATGTCCAATGAATTCAGTAAATCTCTCTACTCAGCTTGGGCCAGACATTTAGCATCTCTCAATGCTATAATAATTCCACTGTACTCATTCAGTTCTCAGCACTAGTGCAGCTACTCTTCGTTTTGTCATCTATTTCTGTTTCCTATTTCCTTAACAATCCTAAATATTCAGGTATTTTATTCTTGAAGATAACAGTTAAAGAGAGTTAGAGACAAAGGCTTAGGGTCTCTCTAATGTTTCTTCATGGCCAGATGCAGGCTTTGCATTTTTGACAGAAATGCCACAAAAAAGATGCTGCTCTTCACAAGGTATCTTGTCTAAAGAACATTATTCAGTCCATTTGCCAAGTAGTGATGGTAACCTTGATCACCTGGTCAAGCTGGTGTCTGGCAGGTTTCTGCTATGTAAAGTCAATATTTTCCCCTGTGTTTTAGATTACTATTTTGTTTAGAGATATTTGATTGTTTTGTTTTGTTTTGTTTTGTTTTTGGAGATATTTGGATATTATACCAACATCTTGTTTCTCATTGAACATTCAACCTACGGTGTTAGCATCCAAGCTACAGCCACAGCATCCACTGACCCAAGAATGAGTATCTGTTTCCATCATAACTTCTACATAGTAGAAGTGGGCATTTTTCTGTAAGAGAAATCTTTCCTTTGTCACACATTTACATATTTACCCAATTATTTATGTTCGTGAGCACTACTGGATTTTTACTTTATACAATAGGTTGTGATCTGATAATCTCGTTATTATTTATTTTGATACTTACATTGTCCTAGATTTGACCAGCGTAAACTCAGACCTGGCAAATCCCTATCATTTTTGAGCATTTTCTTACTTTCTGACAAAACAAATATTTGAAGGTCATCTTGAACTTTCCCTGCTGCAGCCCTGGTACAACCATTATTCCAAGGAGCTTGGGTTGCTTTTATTGAAGGATGGTGAGCTGGTATTTAAATTGTTTGACTTCTCATTATTGAGCTATAAGCGTTTCCAATATATTCTGGATATAAAACATTTCTAGAAATACATAACACAAATAATTTCTCACAGTTTGTTGATTGCCTTTCTATTCTCTTAATGATATATTTGAAAGGCAAAGTTTTAGTTTTGATGACTAAAATTTATCATTTTTCCTTTTTTTTTTTTTTGATATATTTTTTGGTTTTTTTGGTTGGTGCATTTTGTTGTCCTCTGTATAAAATCTCTGTCTGCCCAAAGATATGAAGATTGTATTCTATGCTTTCTTCTGAGTTATAGTATCAGCTTTTACACTTAGGCCTATGGTTAATTTTGAAATAATTTTTGTGTACAGTGCAAGGCAGAGATAGATATTACATTTTATTATATGGCTATTCAGTGGGTCCACCATCGTAGTTCAAAAGGGTTCATACTCTTGACTTATTTTACTCCACTCCCACAACACAACTTATTTCTCCCTTTTATGTCTTAAGACTGACTTTATTTATATGATAAGGACAAGCATATTCTTCAGTTTTATTTATTCCATCCTAAATGAGATATATTTGACCTTTCTCATGCTCTTGACCTTCTAATTTCCAGTTGCTTCTGTTCTGCACAAAACTCTATAGATTCTTCTGTCTGTCCACTAGAATTTAGACTCTATTCTAACTTTATAGCTTACACATCTGACCAGTATAGTTCTGAGTCTCTTTCATGACTCTAGTTCTTCTTACCATTTCTTACCTTTCCATATTATTATATAGATTTTCCAGTTATGGATACTTACAGCTATCTTTGGGTTACTGTTTCTTTAGCCCAACCAGTACTAAACAATCTTAAGATGACATTAATCTAACTTATTTTCAAAAATCATGTAGACATGATGAAGAGTCATTAAAGGTTGCAGTAATATTGGTAGCAATCACCATGTTTAACTATTTAATGAAATGTAACTATAAATCACAAAATATCATTTGGAGTCTAACTGTGCAGAATTAATTCTTAGCCAGACATAAGTTATGCTTATGTTTACTTAGTGTAAGATTCAATTTTTTATATTGGAAAAAGAATAGTATTATTGAATAAAAGATTATAGCTCATATATTTCTTTAAAATTTGAAGATATTTTACATACTTTAAAAATAGCCATTTATAGAACACATTTTGAAAAAATTACTCATTCAATAGCCTGAAAGATCTTTACTACACAATGAAATTCTTTTTCTTTTTCTTTTTTTGCCTTTTTAAAAATTATTATACGTACATGTGGGGTACAACATTGATTTTCAATAATTGTGTAGAATGTGTGGTGTTTAGATCAGTACAGTTAGCTTATTCATCATTACAATATGCAATCATTCTTTGTCTCTTGAAGCTATTATAATAACATACTTTTTTCAAAGTATTCTGTCATAATTTAAATTATAATAATTTAGATTTATTTTCTTCAAATTATTATAATTCACTAAAGTATATTCAGTTTAATATTCTTCTCACAAATTAGCATTTATAAAGTATTCTTTTTCCTGTTGTTTATCTTTTGTGGTACAGATTTTCGCAGGAGCAGAGGCAGAAGATACGTTAGGAATTAAGTTGTGCTCATGTACAGTATCTGTTTTTTCTGATTTTTGTGACTGAAGTTGTATTTTGAGGGGATTGTATGGGATGAAAAACTGGGGGAAGATTACTGAATACCATATACATTAACTATTTAAGATCATTTCAAATGCCAGAATAGCACTTTCCAATGAAACTACGGTTTTCTGTAGCACCTGCAGCCTGGGGACAAACTGTTCTGGATCTGCCAATTAGGGTGACCATTCTTCTGAAGACACAGTAAGGATGTGCCTGAGGCTGCCACTGTGCATTCCACAAGCTTGCTTGTTTCTCTTTTTGGCTCTACATCTGTTGTTATTTTGGTTTCAGGTCAAGCGGTTCTCAATAACAAGGAAATGATTTCTGACTTTGAAACTTGCTGCCGTTTATGTTTTTAAGATTGAAACACCAAAGTGGCTTTACCCAGTGAGTGACCTGTTATATTGGGAATAGGTAATAGATATGAGAGGCAAGCAGTGGTGACCAGCTCACCCAGGGCAATGACAAATGACCTTGAACCCTGAGAACTTAGAATGATACAGGGGGATAATTAGACCCAATCTTGGTCTAACATCCTAAAATAAGAAGTTGTTTGTTATAAATCACCTTCTGCTATCTTTTAGAAATTTCTGTTTAGGAACTCTTTTCTAAACTGTTGGTACCCACTTTTTACTTGCAAGCCCTCCTCTCTGCAACCACCTAGAAACAGACAAGCAAAAATTATTCTTTTTAAGAAATGTAAGAATATGTTTCCAAAAAGAGTACTAAATAGCAATAAAAAATAAATGATAAAAATAAATTTATTTTAAATCATATTATAACACATTTCAAAAAGAGTACTTGTTATTCTCTAAAAATTTATATTCTTAAGTTAGTGGAATATTTTTAAGCCTCAGCTTTAAATGGCATATATATTTTCATTTTTCTCTATTATTATACCTCCAAGGACAGCCATATTTTTAAGTGACACACTAGAGTTGAGATATTTAGCCTTAAATGTATGAATACTTCCTTGACTGTCAAAACCTAGATTCTGATCTTAAAAGCAGAGAAAGTATATACTTGGAAAATAAGAAATCAAAAGCATGATTTAGAGAAAGGTTTTATGTCCCCCCCTCTAAAAAGTAACTATTCACTATGTGAATGTTCAGAATTTCCCCAGGGAGGTAAGTCTACTAATAGTCATTATCACAACTTGCAGACCTACCACAGAGGTTGGAGACAGCCACCCCAAATGTTCTGAACCTGAGATGTGAAGCAATGACATGAAGTAGAGCTAGCATATGTCCCAAGTTATTTTTTTTAATCTAAGTCAAATGAAATCATCTCCCTCTAAATCCAAGACCTATTAATAATAGAATAGTTTTTGCCAAGCTCAGGAACCTTAGGGCTTACCTTTATCCAGATGTTCTGATTTTTTCAACAAATAGCACTCAAACTATCAGTCCTATTACAGGTGCGGTTGGCACTTCAAGAGTTTCCTGAAGGTCTTTAGCATATTCTTCTAAGAACTTCATGGCATAAGAGTCAGGCATCCAGGCCTTCTCAGTTGTGCTGTCACATGTTCACACAAAATATGATGAAATATAGACTGACATAAAGCACCAGAGATGTGACTTATTTTATTCATGAAGATGTGCTTATACAGGGTACTTCAAAAAGTTTGTGAAAAAGTGGAATTAAAAGACAATATGCATATTTCCGTGAACTTTAAAAGACTCTTTGTATTTACAAGTTCATGTGATTATATCAGATCACCTCTGCATAGATGGAATCCAGTGAAGAGTTAGAACAAATGCACATTGCAAAAGGATCAGTTATACATTTATGAGCCTTTGGTATTCCAGAGAAGTAGCTTGATTAATGACCTCACTGTTCATCCCACCAAACTTTAATCATTTTCAGTCAGTTTCTACCTATTGGTGGTTATAATCCATCCGTATAATTTTCAATGTACATTTATTTGGTGAAGGAAAGCTGCCAGCAGTGCACTTTACAATGTAACATTATCGCTTTTAGCATTTTCACCAAACTAATGTCTCAGGTACATTACAGACAGAGAATAATTAAACAATTTATTCTTCTCAGATTAGTTTTAAGTATGTTGAGGCTTGCTAATCTAGGCTATATATAATTACACATAAGTTTCTATTTTTTCTGGAATTGCTCATGTTTATAAGGAGAATTCCAATCATGATATATATATATATATATATATATATATATATATATATATATATATATATATATTTTTTTTTTTTGCTTCCCAATGGTAGATATTTTGGTTTTTGCCCCAGTATTTACAGATCAAAATTATGCTAGAACTAAATCTATTTAAATCCTTCAGGAATATTAAAAAAACTACTTGGGAGAATTTTAACTTTTGAAAATGACTAGAAATAGTCAAATCATTTGAGATTCTTCTTACTTTTTTAGGTCTTTTCAAAAGTGAAGTGCCATATTTTTTAACCAACAATATAGTTAATAGTATAAGCAGATAGGAGGAAAAGAAGTAGGAGACATTGTGTAAGATATGCCGATTAGTGCAGGGATGAAATGATTAAAAATTGGGTTACATATCAAATAGATCAATACAGAATACAGATAAGAAATGAAGGAGGAAAGATTAAGGAGACTGAGAGGAAGAAACGTTACAGAACCAAATGTTCATTTGCTTTTATTGAACAATATTGTTTGGCACAGAGCAAGTAAATAATTAAAACAAAATAAAACAATTATAACAATCTTGTCACTGAAAAATTTTTAACTTTTTAGAGTCCCTCACTAGCTTTTCTTCACATCTACAGTTTGTTCATAATTATAATCACAGAGTAGATACATTTTTATTCTGCCTTTTCTTATTTATCATCTATCACAAGATATTTCCAGATTACTGCTATTACTGCAATCAGTGGGAGAGTCACCTGTTTTTGTAAATACAGTGTTATTGGAACACAGTCACACCCATTTGTTTCTAAATTGTCTATGGCTACTTTTGTGATACAATAGCACAGTTGAATATTTGCTACACAGACCTGCAACCTTACAATAATAAAACGTTTTCCATAAACTAAAAAAGTACACAATAACTAAATATAATTAATGCATCTACAACATCAAATTTTATGGAAAACTTTAAAAGAGCAATGAAGATTTATATAAACAATATGGAAAGAAATTCTGTGATGTACATTGTCATGCAAAAAAAGCAAATTAAAGAGCAATATTTAGAATGTAGTCCTACTTACATAAAGCACTTATATAACAAAATTACAAGTTTAAATTATGTAGATATATTTCAATTATACCAATCATTTCCATTTATAGATGCACATATGTACATATGAGGATACTTCAAAAAGTTCATGGAAAATGGAATTTAAAAATAATATGAATCTTTCCATGAACTTTTGAAGACCCTTCCTACATATATACTACAAGTACAGATAAACCTGTTCCAAATGGAATGGGAATGGCAAATTCAATTCTCCTTTTGGATTGATTATGGAAAATTGCTTGAAAAAATCCCAGTCTTGGAAGACTAGGACTTAGAAGAAATACACAACTAGAGAGAAAATGTCCATTCCTCCCACATGATACCTGCAACAAGGTATGTTACCAAAAATATTCTTTGTATCTCTCTACACTACAACCTTAAAATGCCTATCAAATGTCCATGGAACAAACATAAATCTCTTCTGTCCTGTTGACTACTGTATTGCCAAGCCATTAGGATAATGCCTGACACGTAGAGAGTGTTCCATTAATATTTGCTAAATGGGTGTTTGTAACAATACTTTTACTTTTTCATTTGCATTGTATTTAGTACCACCATATACTAAGTTCAGTCTAGTACTGAACACTGTGCTAAAAGTGGCAACAGAATCTTTGTAACAACCTTGTGAAGAAGGTATTAGTACCCAGATTAGCAGATGAGAAAACTGAGGTCTAAAAAAAAAATTAAATAATTTACCCATCTTCACTCAGCTAACAAATGGTATAGCTCAGATGCAAATTCATCTACATTTCTTCATTTTGTATTCTTAGACACTATACTGTACATGAAATTCTAAGTGAGTTAAGTGTAGGCAAGAATAACAAATTGCTTTAGCAAGGAATCCTAGAGGTTTTTTATGGTATTTTAATCTCAAACAAATAATATATAATAACAATTTTTAGCATTTTTGTTCTCCAATCAATCATACAAATATTGAGCAAACCTATTTTTTATGATAATCATTGGGTTTTCAAGCTTCCCAGAAGTTTTCCTTTTTTCCCTGTATTTTGAGTAGTACAAGTATTGCTTTCAAGTAGCTGTCACCCTTCATAACACATCTTTGATCACTCTTTCTCCCCCAACATTGTACTCCACTCCTTCTTTTGTTGTTGCTTTCTAGGGACCTCATCCTACCCATAGTATAGTCCTTATCATTTTCCTTTTATACCCCCAACTCCATGATATTATATCTCAGTTGGTCACTGCTTAAGTAGCTAAAGCCTGTTGAAATGGTCCACCCTTTTTGAATGCAGTTCTTCCTGAGCTCCAGATAGAGCTGGACCCTGACAACGCCTCATTCTTAGTTTTGAATAATTTATAAGAATTTCCCCCAGGAACTTGGAAGTGAGAATTTGAGAGAAATCACCCAGTGCTATCCACTAAATGTTTTTCTTTTTTTGTTAAATAAGAATAAGCCAGTATCTTCTGATGGTCTTTTACCTTCAGATAAGTTCCTTGCTACCCCTAGACACTATCTTCCTCTCTCTATCTGAATTGCACCCCACCCTTTTATAGAGTAGATTTCACGGCTCTTATTTTATTTATGTTCACAAGTCTTATTTACAGTGTCCCTTGGACCTGGACAGCATTCATGCATTTGTTATGATTCTATATCATCATTTCTGCCTAAAGATTTAATAGCTAAATATGAATTCTAGTGACCTCCTGATGGTAAATATTACTTGCAAGATGAATGAAAATTAGATCTTCTCTGTTGTCTATATTTCACTAGTGATAACCACTGGAAAATAACATGAATGCTAAACTGGTGTTATAAAATATAAGATATTATTAATCAATAAAATTAAACCATATGCGTTTTTTACTTTTTATTTGTGTACTTTAAAAATTTTTTATTGAAACATAATTGATCTTACATATCAATGGGGTGCAGTGCTGAATATCAATACCTGTGTGCAATATGTGATGCTCAAATAAGGATAAGTAGTGTATATTCAACATTATACAATGTAATCATTTTTGTGTGGTTCTTTACCAATTTCTCAATAACCCCACCAACCTCACCCCCTTTCCCACCTCTGGTGGCCCCAGTTCTGTTCTATCCTTTTGAACATTAAATGAATTATTATGATTGCTGTATCTTTCTTTCTTTTTTTTCTTTCTTTATTTTTTTAGCTCCCACTTACGAGTGAGGACATATGGTGTTTCTCTTTCGGCATCCGGCTTATTTCACTTAACGCAGTTTCCTCTAAGTTCATCCATTTGCTGCAAATGACAGAATTTCATTCTTTTGTATGGCAGAGTACTATTCCATTGTGTACACATACAACATTTTCCCTATCCAGTCTTCCTTCAGTGGACATTTAGACTGGTTCCAACTCTTGCCTACTGTAAATAAAGCTGCAATAAACATAGGAGTGCAGGTATCCCATTGACATCACTTCCATTCTTTTGGGTGGAATTGGTAGGATTGTATGGCAGTTATATCTGCAGTTATTTGAGGAATGTCCATACAATTTTCTGTAATGGCTTCACAAATACACAGGTCCACCAACAGTGTAGGACTTTCCCCCTTTCTCCACAATCTCACCAATATTTGTTATTATTCTCTGTCCTTTTGATAATAGATAGTCTAACTAGGGTGAGATGGTATCTCAATGTGTGTGTGTGTTTACCAAAAAAATAGCATTTATTTGGAAACAAAGCATTGAATTTGGGTACACTGAATCAGGGCACCCCTGAATAGTGTTTCATAATGCAAACATGGGAAAGGTTATTTTTTGTAGGGGATTTCCACAAAATGTTGTTCTTTGAGGCAGTTTATTGGCTGGGCAGAAATCCTAAATTGCAAACCCATTCCGATTGGTTAGTTAAATTTTTTTTTTAGACCGAAAATTTTGCTTTTTTTTAATTGAAGCAGAATTGATTATACATATTCATAGGGTGAAGAGTTGACTATTAGTATTTGTGTATAGTATGTGATGATCAAATCAATGTTATTAGCATGTTCATTGTAAAAAATTGTAATTATTCTTTGTGCCCCTTATCCAATTACTTGCTAACCCCCCTCCTCCTATCATCTTTCCACCTCTAATAAAAATAGGTCTGTTCTCTCCTTTGGAAATTTCAATGTTTTATTGTGGTCTTTCTTTCCTTCTTAGCTCCCATTTATGAATGAGGACATGTGGTATTTCTCTCTGTGCCTGGCTTGTTTCAATTAACATAATTTTCTCCAAGCTGATCCATGTTGCTGTGAATGGCAGAATTTCATTCTTTTTTATGGCTCAATAGTATTCCATGGTGTATGAATACCACATTTTCCTCATACAGTCAAATGTTGATGGACGTTCGGTTTGGTTCCATAGCTTGCCTATTGTAAACAGAGCTGCAATGAACGTAGGAGTGCAGGTATCCCTTTGACATGACACTTTTCATTCCTTTGGGTATGTAATTAGAAGTGGGATTGCTGGATCATAAGGTAGTTCTATCTGTAGTTGTTTGAGAAACCTCCATACTATTTTCTATGATGGCTGTACTAATTTACAGTCCCACCCACAGAGTAGAAGAGTTCCCTTTGTTCTATATTCTTGTCAGCATTTGTTATTCTCAGTCTTTTCAATAACAATCAGTCTAGCTGGGGTGGGGTGATATCTCAATGTGATTTTGATTCACATTTCCCTGAGGATTAGTGGTGCTGAGCATTTTTTCATGTGCCTGTTGACCATTTGTATGTCTTCCATTAAAAAATGTACATTTAGCTCTTTTGCCCATTTTTTAATTAGACTTTTTTTTTTTTTTTTTTTTTTTACTGTTAATTTGTTTGCGTTCCTTGTGTATTCTGGATATTAATCCCTTGTTGGATGTATAGTTTGTAAATATTTTCTCCCACTCTGTAGGTTGTCTTTTCACTCTGTTGATTGTTTCTTTTGCTGTGTAGAAGCTTTTCACTTTGATGTAATCCTATTAGTTTATTTTTTCTCTTTTGATGCTTGTGCTTTTGGCATCTTATTAATAAAGTCTTTGCCCATCCTTACTTCTTGAAGTGTTTCCCCTATGTTTTCTAACAGAGTTTCATAGTTTCAGGTTTTATATTAAAGTCTTTAATCCAATTTGAGTTGATTTTGGTATATGGTGATAGGTATGGATCCAGTTTTATCCTTCCACATATGGATATCCAGTTTTCCCAGCACCACTTATTGAAGAGGCTGTCTTCTCCTCAATGTACGTTCTTGGTGCCTTTGTCAAATATCTGTCGGCTATAGAGCTGTAGGTTGATTTCTGGGTTCTCTATTCTGTTCTATTGGTCTGTGTGTCCATTTTTATAAAAAGTGCCATGCTGTTTTGGTTACTATAGCTTTGTAGTATAATTTGAAGTCAGGTAGTGTAATGCATCTGGCATTATTATTATTATTATTATTATTATTTTCTCAGGATTGTTTTGGCTCTGTGGGGTCTTTTGTTGTTCCATATGAATGTTAGAATTGTTTTTTATATTTCTGTGAAAGATGTCATTGGTATTTTGATGCTGATTGCATTGAATCTGTAGATCGCCTTGGGTAGTATGGACATTTACACAATGTTAATTCTTTCAATCCATGAGCATGGGATGTCCTTCCAACTTTTTTTGTCTTCTTTAATTTCTTTATCAGCAGTGATTTGTAGTTCTCATTATAGGGATCTTTTACCTCCTTGGTTAAATTTATTCCTAGGTATTTCATTTTTTATAAATGGACTTGCTTTCTTGATTTATTGTTTTGGAGTATAAAACACTACTGATCTTTCCATGCTGATTTTGTATTCTGCAACTTTACTGAAACTGTTCATTAGCTCTAAGAGCTTTTCTTTTTAGAGTCTTTAGGTTTTTCTGTCTATAGTATCATGTCACTTTCAAACAGAGAAAAGTAGACTTCACCTTTTCTAATCTGGATGCCCTTTATTTCTTTTTCTTGCCTGATTGCTCTGGCTAGTACTTCAAATACTATGTTAAATAGGAGTGGTGAGAGTGGGCATCCTTGTCTTATTCCTGTTCTTAAGTGAAAAGCCTTCAGGATGATATTGGCAGTGGGTTTGTCACACATGGCTTTTATTTTGTTGAGATACTTTCCTTCTATACCTATTCTGTTGAGAGTCTTTATCATGAAGAGGTGTTGAATTTTGTCAAATGCTTTTTCTTTTTTTATCAAGGTGATCATACAGTTTCTGTCCTTGATTTTGTTGATGTGGTGTAGCACATTTACTGACTTGCATGTGGTGGTTGGACCATCCTTGCATCCCTGGGATGAATCTCACTTGATCATGGTGTATAATTTTTTTGATGTGTACCTCTGTTCTGATTGCTAATATTTTATTGAGGATTTTTGTGTCTATATTCATCAGAGATATTGGCCTGTAGTTTTCTCTATTTTGTTGTATCTTTGTCTGGTTTTGGCATCAGGGTGATGCTGGCCTCATAGAATGAGTTTGAGAGATGGACCCCGTTTCAATTTTTTGGAATAGTTTGAAGAGAATTTGTATTAATTCCTCTTTAAACATTCTGTATAATTCAGCTGTAAAGCCATATAGTCCTTGGCTTTTCTTTGCTGGGACACAGCTAATTAGTGCTTCAATCTCATTGTTTGTTATTGGTCTGTACAGGTTTCCTATTTCTTCTTGTTTCAATCTTGGTACTTTGCATGTGTCTGGAAATGTATCCATTTCTTCCAGGTTTTCAAATTTGTTGGCATATAGATATTTATAATAGTGTCCAATGATTCTTTGTATTCCTGTCATATCAGTAGTAATGTGTCCTTTTTAATCCTATTTTTGTTATTGGGGTCTTCTGTCTTCTCTGTTTAGTTATCCTAGCTAATGTTTTTTCTATTTTGTTTATTGTCTCAAAGAAAAAAAAAAACTTTATGTTTCATTGATCTTTTGTATGGTTTTTTGGGTCTCTAATTCATTTAGTTCTACTGATCTTTTTTTTATTTTATTTTACTTCTCAATATACATTGTACTTGATTTTCATGACTCTTTATCCATTCCTCTCTACCCCCTCCCCTCCCCCTCAACATATATCTGTTCACCTGACTCAAATAGTTCAGGGAATTTTTGTGATTATTCTGTCTTCTTCCCCCACCCCATTTGTTTATGTTTATTTATTTATTTATTTATTTTTAGCTCCCACAAATAAGTGAGAACATGTGGTATTTCTCCTCTGTGCCTGACATGTTTCACTTAATATAATTTGCTCTAAGTCTACCCATGTTGTTGCAAATGGTAGTATTTCATTCTTTTTTATGGAAGAGTAGTTTTCCATTCTGTAGAGCGTACAGGTATCCCTTCAGCATGATGCTACTCTGATCTTAATTATTTCTTTCCATCTACTAATTTTGGGATTGGATTGTTATTGTTTTTCTAGTTCTTTGAACAATAGCATTAGGCTGTTCATTTGAAGTGCTTTTATTCTTTTGATGTAAGCATTTATTGCAATAAGTTCCCTCTTAGTACTGTTTTGCAGTATCTCACAGGTTTTGGTATGATGTGTCTTTATTTTCATAAGTTTCAAGAAATGTTTTGTTTTCCTGTTTAATTTCTTCTTGGACACATATGCCACTCAGGAGCATGTTGTTTAATATACATGTATTTTTATAGTTTCCAGAGTTTCTTTTGTTATTGATTTCTAGTTTTAATCCATTTCGTTCTGCAAATATACTTGAAAGGAGTTCAATTTTTAAAACTTTGCTGAGACTTCTTTTGTGACTTAATGTGTAGACTATCCTGAAGAATGCTCCATGTGCTGATAAGAAGAATGCATATTCTATATTTGTCAAATGAAATGTTCTGTAGATATCTGCCAAGTCCAATTGGTCTAAAGTGTAGTTTAAATCCTGTGTTTCTCTGTTGATTTGTTGCCTAGATGATCTGTTCTACACTGAGAGAGGGGTGTTCAGGTCCCTGATTATTATTGTTTTGAGGTCTATCTCTTTTTTTAGGTCTAACAGGGTTCACTTTATGTATCTGGGTACTCCGGTGTTAGGTGCTTATATATTTATGGTGATTATGTCTTCTTGCTGGTGAGATCCATTTATCATTATATAATTGACTTCTTTGTCTCTTTTTATAGTTTTTGTTTTAAAGTCTATGTTATCTGATATAGGAATAGCTACTCCTGCTTGTTTTTGGTTTCCATATGTGTGGTATATCTTTTTTCCTCCCTTCACTATTTGTCTGTGTGTGTCTTTGCAGGTGAGGTGAGTATCTTGAAGACAGCATATAGTTGAGTCTATCTTTTTAATCCAGTCCGTCAGTCTGTGTTTTATGAGTGGGGAATATAATCCCTTTACATTTAGAGTTGTTATTGAAAGGTATTGTCTTACTCCTAGCATGTTATCAATTTTCATCTGGATGTTTTAAATATTTTTTGTTCCTTTCTTCTCTTTTATTGTTTGTCTTCAGTGTTTGTTGGTTTCTTTAAGGCAGTAAGTTATAGTTTCTTTCTATTTCTCACTTTCTTTTTTGTTGTACCAGTTTGTTTTGTACTTTCTTGTGTATTCACAGTAGTGATTATCATTTTTTTGGATTCCAGATTCAGGACTCCCATGAGGATTTCTTGTAGGGCTGATAATGTAGTGACCTCATGTAGTTTTTGTTTATCTGGCAAAAACACTTTTTTTCCCTGCATTTCCGAAGGATAACCTTGCTTGGCATAGTATTCTTAGCTAGCACTTTTTTTCTTTTAGTATTTTGAATATATCATCCAGTTCTCTTCTGGCCTGTAGAGTTTCTGTTGAGAAGTCTGGTGTTAGTCTGATAAGGACCACTTTATTGGTGACATTGCTTTTCTCTTGCTGCTTTTAGGACTCTTTTTTTGTCTTTCAGTTTTGTCAGTTTGACTATAATGTGTCTCAATGAGAGCCCTTTTGTATTGAACTTGTTTGGGGATCTTTGAGCCTTTTGGATCTGAATGTTCATATCTCTTACTATACCTGGGAATTTTTCTGCTGTTATTTCATCGAATATGTTTTCAATGCCTTTTCCTTTTTCCTCCCCTTACAGAACACTCATGATCTAGATGTTTGTGTGCTTAAGGTTCTCTGCTAGCTTTCTCAAATTTTCTTCAATTTTTTGATAATTTTCTTTTGTCTGCCAGAGTTAGTTCAAAAAGGTCATCTTCAAGATGTGAAAAATTTTTTTCTGTTTGCTGCAGCTTACTGCTTAAGCGCTTGCTTGTGTTTTTTATTTTGTTGAGGGAATTCTAGGAGTTCTGCTACATTCTTTTTCAAAGTATTAATCTCTTTGTGAATTTCCTCCTTCATATCCTGGATAGTTGTTCTCGTTTCATTGTGTTGTCTGAGTCTTCTTGTATCTCATTGAGTTTTCTTAAGATTGTTGCTCAGAATTCCTTTTCAGCCATTTCTGAGTTTCCTGCTCTATGGAGTCTGGTACTTGAGAATTATTGTATTCCTTTGGTGGTGTCATATTTTCATGTTTTATCATACTGCTGTTATCTCTATGCTGATGTCCTGTCATCTGGTAGAGCAGTTGCATCTTCTCTTACTCTGGAGTGTGCTTTGAGGAGAGGCACTTCCTCCTGTTGATGTTTTTTATATGGGCTGTTGAGTAGGGTGTTCTTGTATTGGTTCCAGGTAAATGCAGCAGTGTAGTCTCTGTGTGGGTACTAAAGCCATATTCAGTGGAGGGGTTGCATGTGAGTGCCTCTGAGGCCTAGGCACTGGGACACTTAGTGATTCCTTGCTGAGGTTCGTGACACTGTGTTGATTCATTGAGGATGTGGATGAGCTCTTGAATTATTGGGAGAAGGACCTGGGTGTCCTATTGCTTTTTGGATGTGGTGGGTGACCCTGGGTGGGCTTGTTGGCCTGGCTAGCATCCCATGACCCTGAAGGATGCACGGGTAGACTGGATCTCCTCAGTTTGAATGGGTGATCCTGGGCAGGGTTTTTCTTTCCTCTTTCCTGCAGTTGGAAGTTCCTCCTGAGTCCTTGCTTCCCCCTGTTGTGAAATGGGTTTGAGAATTTTCTTCCTTACTCTATTTGGTTCTTCTGGGTTTCTTCACTCTCTGGGGATTCTGCATGTGTCTCTCCCTGTATCAAGGCAGTCACATGGACTGCACATATACCTCCCACTCCCAGGTGCACTACTGCTGTAGCAGGGAGGCAGCATAATTCCTTCTGTGGGTTCTGCTGCTGGATCACTGGTTTGTGTTCACTCACCTCTTTCCCTGGGCTCTGCTGTGACCTTTCTTGTGTCATTGCAGTCAGGTGGTTGGCAGGCTGCCTGCATGATTGTGGAGGCTGCTACTGTGATGGTGGGCCTCTCTTCAGGAGGTGGTGGCTGTGGAGGTGGCAGTGGTGTCTACAGCAGCAGCAGGCCACGCATGCAATAGCATGCTATACCTCCGCCAGCCATCAGAAGGAGCTGCCTTTGGCCTCTGATGGTTCCCATGCTCCTTTTAAACCATATTCCAATGCTATCTATTTCTATAGCTGTTGATTCTTAAAATACATACATACATACATACATGCATAATTGTTATTCTTGAACTTTTATTCAAGAAGTGGTAGGATACTGGTGACTATAAATATTCTGGACAAATGACCAGACACTCTGAATTCTGTTTCTGATGCTGCTACATTTATTGCACATGAGATTAAGGAAAGTTGTCTCAAACTTGCGTGGTCTGTTTCTTCTTTTTGTTTTTTGTTTTATTCTATTTTGAAGCCTATATCTGAGTATTCCACAGAACTGTTGTGATAATTAAGAGAAATAACATAGTTGAAAGTGCTTGAAAACTACAAAAATAAAAAACAGGTTATTTTTACATAGAAGTGAGGGCAGAATATCATCATGTTTTTAAATGTCCTATTTTTAGTTAAGTCAAGGCAAAGTGTGTGTCTTTGCAGATGCTTTGTATTAAAACTTTGTAAGATAATCACCATCAATTCTGAAAAGACAAAAGGTATCACCTTCAACAATAAGTATCCAGCAGAGATTAAGTTCTATTCCATCCAGTTTGGCACCCATGATAATCTTTGTGTGTGATGGTGACATTCTGTTGTAAGCATCAAAGTATTACAAGAATGAAAGAAAAACAATAAGCCATTGGTTTACCTGAGAATGAAGCACGTATAAATAAGCTAAACTCCCAGCCTCTAATAAAAAGGCTGATGCTTTGTTCTCAAAAGCATTCCTGAAGTTTCCTCCTTCCTCCAATGCTGAAATGGAAAGATGGATTGTTAGGGGAAATAAGAGAGATTAAAGACCTTTATTTTTATATTGTTAAATTATAGCAGCTTGAGCATATCATTCAGTTGTCATCTAATGGAGAAGCTCATTCAATGAAAGTGGTAACCAAATTCACCTTGACACCTGATTTGTCATGGAAGATAAAATTCTAACGTTGTTTGGATCACTTTTAATATACTGGCTAAAGAGGATTTCTGTCATCTTTTTTGATCCTTCCTTGCTTACAAAATTATACTCCACTGTAGTTCAGTGAGTAATGATGATGGCATATGAAAGTTCTTCTCTCACAAACCTGATTATCTAGTGTTCTCCAAAGGAATTTCTTTGATGTTGCATCATGTAGAGGGTGGCTAGGAAAGCTTAAACACATGAAGAAAGTTCTTAACATTTCTGCAACTGGAAAAGACAATTTTATACAAAATTGCTTACCAAAATCTCTAAATCTAGAAAAGCAATGGAATCACTTTGTAACTTCATTGATAATTTTTAAGAAAAATTTTATATTTCTTTTTCTAATGTTGAAAAGCAATAAGTAGTTTAGCTCTTCTATCTTCCTTTATCTGTTAGATTCAATAGATTCAAACCCATTGCCTATGTACTAGCAGAGGATTTTGGATATGCAACTATAACTCTTTGACAGCTGCATGGTATAATGTGAACCAATAGATTTAGTAAAAGCCATTTCAATGCTATAATTGATGGACGAAAGCTTCTCAGTGCCAGCTGCATAACTAAATAATAAAAAGACCGTTGCTTATCTGTCTTAGTGAATTTAGATATGGCTATAAGAATATGTTCAATAAAAGCACTTGCCAAATTACTTAAGACATTACATTTTCTCTTCCAGTTTTAAAACATTTTAATACAGCATGTACAATGTGAACTTTTCAACCAACCATGAGGTAATCTAACTAATGGATGAAGAGACCTAGGATCAGAGAGTTGCAAGATTATAAGCCTAGGGAAAGATAAAGCAGCCTTTACCTTTCTAGTCCAATTTAATTTTTATGCAATTTTGGTTGCTTATTTTCCCTCAGAATGTTGTGATTGAGTATTTTTCTTTCTTAGTATTTAGCCCCATGTTAGAAACTATAAATTCCTCTCCCCTAGCTAGGGCAACATCTTTCTTTTACATTTCCATCCATGCCCCCTTCCTTCACCTCCTTACCAATGTTCACCAGTGAGGCCAAATCTAGAATGACTTCCAGAAGCCCTGGAGCCCTGGTCTAGAATCTTAGTCTTATCACGGCCTCTCACTAAGCATCACTTTCTGTACTTGGGGGATGTGGTTAATAATCCTGCTATGGTTTGAATGTATGTGTCCCTCCAAAATTCATATGTTGGAACTTAAATCCTAAGGTGATGGTATTGAGAGGTGGGACCTTTTGAGAGGTGATTAAGTCCCGAGTGCTGCACCTCATGAATGGATTGGTGCTCCTATAAAAGAAGTTGAAGGGAACACTCCAGTGCTTTTTTGCCCTTTAGCCATGTGAGGACACAGCAAGAGGCGTCATCTTAGAAACAGAGAGCAGTCCTTATCAGACAAGAATCTGTCTGTGCATTAATCTTGGACTTTCTAGCCTCTAGAACTGTGAGAAAATGTTTATGTTCTTCATAAATTGTTCAGTCTCAGGTATTTTGTTATAGCAGCCGGAATGGAATAAGACAGACTCACTTTAGAGGGTTCTTGTGAGGATTAAAGGAGTTAAAATAAGTAGACACCTCACAGGTAGAATGTAGAAGGTTAACCACAAAAAATAAATAAATAAACAAAACACTCCTCACACTGACGGGCAGAATTTACATATTATTTGAACTTTATTTGCCAAAAGATTTAGTTGCTTTTTATATAAATATCCTATATTACCACATTGATTGCATGCTCAGAGAGAATCTGTGCTTTATCCTTCATCTACCTAATAAAGTGTTTTGTATACAGGAGATAAATGAATAAGTGGACAGGTGAATAGATGAATGAATGAATGTTCTTGCTTTTTCTCCCTGTCCTAACAGTGATTTGGATGTAGAAGACAGTAAGTGCACATTTGTTGATGCATTCATTTTAAGAATAGATGTAGAGATTAACTCTGTTTAGAACCTGTATGGCCAAAATAAAGATGCCTCCTATGGGTGTTGATACGGTTCATGCATACCTAGGAAGATATGGGATATTTTGAACCAAATCCCTATTGTGTATTCAACCCCTCTCACTACACACTCTGTTCCCAGTTAATTGGCTGCTGACCCCATTTAAAAACATCAGCAAAGACAATACCCTAAATAATAAATTCAACCAGATAGATATTTCCCCTAACCAAAAATGTGTACTTTTCTGTACCTTATAATTAGAGGATTTATTTTTCAATTCAGCATTTCGAATTTGCAGTACAAGTTTATTTCAATTTAATTTTTTCTTCATTTTTCCTAAAATAGATTAATAGCCAGGTTATTATTATGGTAGAGAAACAATGGGAAGAATTGCATTTTTCTCCCTGACAACACAAACCTAAGATTTACATGTGTTGTATGTGTTGTTTTTCTTCTTCAATATATTGCATGCCTTATATCCAGTCTCCTTTCTTTTGCTGTTCAGGATGTCCCTGACCCATCTTTGCTACAAGCATTTGGTCGATTTGGTATTATGGTCCATTGTGTTATTGTCCTGCTCAATGTCTCATGGCAGAAAAAATTTTTTAAAAAAACAACTTAAAAGCAACAATGAAAACAAATAATGCCATACCTTCCAAAGGCCAACAGAGAGGATTTTGGGATTATCTACTATTTAGGCTAATCTTCACTGTTAATTTCCTCCATTATTAGCATGCATAATTGAGAATTCCCTGCATGTAACCTGACTTCTCTGCAAAAGAGCTATAAAAATCTCTGGCCCTTACAGCAGTTTCAATGAATGAAATTAATTAAGAAAAAGAATTTGAGGTCCTGGGATGGGAATCATTGCAAAGCACTTTTAAATTACAGTGTCATGACTGGATATTGGAGTAAATTCTTTGATCTCCTTTTTTGTTAACAAGGTGATACGATACTTCTAAGGCAATCATTCCATTTTGAAGGTCTGCTGACATCACAAACCATCAGAGCACAGTACGGAAATAAGATACCTACTTCTCTCTGCTTCCTCTTACTGATTTCATGCAGTGACCTTGCAGTTATTAAATATAGGCCAACTTGCACTTTTAGACCTCAGGCAACCTTTTTTTTAAAAAAAGTAATCACTAACTCCCAACATTTCTACTAAAATTTGATGCTTAAAGATCACTTAATGGAGGCAACCAATTTATCCCTGTCCCTTGGGTGGTCTTTAAGGGCAGTTTTCTCTGTTTCAATACAATTACAAAATGCTTCCAGGCTCTGTGAACTTGGTTATACAAGAAGGTTATAGCAACAAAGACTGTTTTCTTTGGAAAATTGTTACAAAGTGCTGACCTTCCTAAAATATACAGCATTCTGAAAAGCCTAAAAGCCCAGATGCTTAACACTGTGAGAAGCTGCGCCAAATTCTAGAACCAGAGGCATGAGTTAAAAGCACAGGATGCATTGAACCAAGAAATGAAGGAAGAGAACTTACTCTCAGGAACACTTATTTCATGTCCTGTAGTCTGGATTCAAGCAAAATTCCTTTGTTGACTCTAACGTATGTTTAGGAGAATCAGACCTATGAAAGGCTTTTGAGTCTCATACATGGGGCAGAGTGGGAGCAAAGCCAGGATGATGTCGAAGACTGCAATGAAAAGCAAAAGCTCATTTGATGCCCGTAAGGTCCCAGATGCCTTCATGGTAAATATCAAGAGCCTGACTCAAATAACTAAGTATACAATTCAGGCAAGACAACAGATTAATAAAATAAAAACATTGGTTACAGCCTCAGGTTTTGTCCATATCCATTACCAGGCATACACATGAAAGTCACAAATTATTTACTCTTTCCAAGCCATGCAGATAGAGGTGAAGGGAGGGTGCTCACTGGAGGTGGAGAGGGACTGGGAATGATGGGGGCCATCAGTGAGAATCCCCTTTCACCCGCAGAAGCAATTACTGTGACAGCAGCCATTTCCCCCCAAAGGCAAAACAGGATGGGGAAGCACTGGACACCCATCTCCAAATCCGCAAGGATCTCCCATTTCCATTCAGTTTAATTAGTTCTGTTGTGCAATGCAGTGAGGACACATAAATGAATAAAACGACAGACCTCTCCTTGAGATCTGGGGTTTCATAAAGCACATTTGCAGAAAAAAGTGGCCTGGGCAGTGCTGCAAGCAACAGCCTTAAGGCTAGAAAGTCAATATTTGTAGTGTGATGATTTCATTATATGCGGATTTTGTTGGAATTTTCAAATGCATTCACAGTAGTTCAATAAGTGGCTCTAGAGTAATTATCAGACTAGGACTGCATCTAGTTAATGTTTCACAATTTAATTAACCATTTCCTTATTAATAGACACTTGCATTAATTTTTATGTTGTATTTTTTTCTCACATTTTATTATGTATAATGTGAACTGCATCATCCTGCATAAAGCATTTTTTCACATGTGGAATGTTTGTAGGGCTAATCCCTAGTACAGGGATTATGGATCCAAAGCACATCACATTTCCATGGTTTCTAGTGTTAAAAAAATAAAAAAATAAAAATAAAGTAAATTGATTCTCTTTTCTATTGCTTCAATTTCCTATTGAGTAAAATTTTCTTCATGATGAAAAACATAAAACAAATGTTGGTAAGGAGCATTACAGTAGTAATTCTGGCAGTAGTTCTGGTGATAATTAGCTACCCTTAAAGAGAGGTCAAGTTCTCAAGGTACTTAGGGAATTGATTGCTAAATAGCTATCTGTTAGACTGGTAAACTTGTGGAGAGGATAATGGAAAACTGGAAGCAAAGTAAATATCCTTATTATCAAAAAGTGAAAGATTATAACTTATTTTAATTGAAATCAAATAATTTGGTACTGAAGCAAGGTGTGCTATTAGAACACACATATTAATTAGTTTTGCTGCACATGTACATATGCATATATACGTACAACTATGCATATTATATATGTGTGTGTGTAAAATCTCATATCTCACATGATGGCGATCTGAGCTCTGATGCAACTTTGCTCCAGGCTGAGTTGGGCTGCAGGCTCATTTACTCCAGGATCAAAGCACAGGATCAGCCTCTACTGGGACATGCCAGTCTTGTGGCTGGGGGAAACAGCAAGAACTGATGGAACCAGGCAAAGTCTCCTAAGCCTCTGCTCAGACGTAGCATATATACCATATCAAAGGGCAGGGATGAATTCTGTCACAGAAGACACTGAAGTCAAGTAGTAACAAGAGGATGTGTAACTTTCCTACAGCAAGGAAGATTAAGTATTTGGAAACAAAAATATAATCCATCACACTTTATTTCATTTAACAAGTATCTTTTGAGTACATCCTATTAACATTGTGCTAAGATTTGTGGATTTAACTGTGATTTAAAGAGACATACCTTCTACTTTGGGAGCTACATTCTAGAGCAATAAGTATACATTAAGCCAATAAATTTTTAAAATAGCTATATAATCACAATCATAATTCATGTTAGACTATAGTAAAGAGAATTAGAGAGGTCATAGTTTTGCTTTAAAATATTTGAAAAACTGTCACTTGGTAACACTAAGAGACTAGGTCCACAGGCTATTAAAGACAAACTGGTACAAACATAGATGGAAAGTACTAGGAAATAAATTTGGCTCAATATAAGGAGGAATTGTCAAACAATTCTAAAGGTGGAATGGGATACCTAAAGAGGTAGTGAGTTCCCTGTCATTTTAAATGGTCGAAGCCTTATTAGTAATATCATACAAAATATTCAAGCTGTGGGCCAACTGAAGTAGATATTTTTAAAGATCTTTTAACACCCTAAATTTTATAAAAATGCACCACTTTTTAAGTCAATAAAATTGTTTGTAATCAGGTTCTCCATTAAAAAAATAATAATGCCATAAAATGCCTTAGAGCTTCTAGGTTAAAATAAAGGTACCATATTTTTTTGTATTGAAAACTATATGGAGAACAAATTACTGAATATTTAAAAAATATTTTATGTCAATTGCATTATTTGTTTAACTCTTCTCATTTATTATTATCATATTCATTATTACAAATCACGATTTTTCTTTATGCCGTTTACCCAGCCTATCACTCCACAAACCTTCTCCCTCTTCCCCACATCTCTAGTATCCTTAGATTTGTTCTCTTCTTCTGAAAGTTCAACAAATTGTTGTGGTCTTTCTTTTTTTTTTTTTTCTTTTCTTTCATTCTTTCTTTTTTTCTCTTTTTCTTTCTTTCCTTCCTTCCTTTCTTCCTTCCTTCCTTCCTTCTTAGCACCCAGTTATGTGCGAGAATCAGGTATTTCTCTTTCTGTGTGCCTGGCTTATTTCACTTAACGTAATTTTCTCCAGACTCATCCATGTTGCTGCAAATGGCAGAATTTCATTCTTTATGACTGAGTAGTATGCCATTGTGTATATATACCAGATTTTCCTTATCCAGTCGTCCATCAAAGGATGCTTTGGTTGGATCCAACTCTTGGCTATTGTAAATAGAGTTTCAATGACTATGGGGGCACTGGCATCCCTTTGACATGATGATTTCCTTTCCTTTGGTATATACCCAGCATTGGGATCGCTGGGTTGTATGGCAGCTCTATCTGTAGTTGCTTGAGGAACCTCCATACTGTGTTCCATAATGGCTGTGCCAATTTACAGCCCCACCAACAGTGTAGAAGAGTTCCCCTTTCCCCACATCCTCACCAGCATTTGTAATTTTCAGTCTTTTTAATAATAGCCAGTCTAACTGGGGTGAGATGATATCTCAGTGTGGTTTTGATTTACATTTCTCTGATGACTAGTGATGCCGAGCATTTTTTGAAGTGTCTGCTGGCATTTGTATGCCTTTCTTTGAAAAATGTCTATTCATCTCTTTTGTCCATTTTTTAATTTGTTTTTTTTGTTGTTGTTGTTGTTTGTTTGTTTTTACTGTATAGTTGTTTGAGTTCTTTGTGTATTCTGGATATTAATCCCTTATTGGATGTATAGTTTGCAAATATTTTCTCGCATTCCATAGGTTTGCTTTTCCACTCTGTTGATTGTTTCTTTTGCTGTGCAGAAGCTTTTTAGCTTGATATAATCCCATTTGTTTATATTTTCTTTTATTGCTTAGGCTTTTGGGGTTTTATTCATGAAGTCTTTGCCAGTTCTACTTCCTGGAGTGTTTCCCCTATGTTTTCCTTTAGTAATTTTACAGTTTGGGGTCTTAATCTTAAGTCTTTAATCCATTTTGAGTTGATTTTGGTATAGGTGAGATGTACCAGTCCAGTTTCATTTTTCTGCATATGGATGTCAAATTTTCCCAACACCATTTATTAAAGAGGCAGTCTTTTCCCCAACGTGCGGTCTTGCTGCCTTTGTCAAAGATCTGTTGGCTGTAAGTAAGTGGGTTGATTCCTGGGTTTTCTACTCTGTTCCATTGACCTGAGTATCTGTTTTTAGGCCAGTACCATGCTCTTTTGGGTTACAATAGCTTTGTAATAATATAATTTGAAGTTGGGTAGTGGTTGCTATGCCTCCAGCTTTTTTTTTTTTTTTTTGCTCAGGATTTCTTTGATTATCCAGGGTCTTTTGTTGTTTCATATGAATGTTAGGATTGCTTTTTTTATTTCTGTGAAGAATGTCATTAGTATTTTGATGGGGATTGCATTGAATCTGTAGATTGCTTTGGATAAAATGAACATTTTCACAATGTTAATACTTCCTATCCAAGAGCATGGTATGTCTTTCCACCTTTTTATGTCCTCTCTAAATTCTTTCAGTAGTGTTCAGTAGTTTTCATTGTAGAGATCTTTCACCTCCTTGGTTAAATTGCTTTGTAGGTATTTTATTTTTTTGCCAAGTATTAATAAATGGCTCAACATACACAAGTCAGTAAATGTGATACACCACATCAACAAAACCAAGGACAAAAACTATGTGATTATCTCCATAGATGCAGAAAAAGCATTCAACATCCCTTCATGATAAAGACTCTCAGCAAATTAGGTATAGAAGGAAATGACCTCAATGCAATAAAAGCCATTTACAACAAACCAATTGCCAATATCATACTGAATGAGGAAAAGCTGAAAGCTTTTCCCTTAAGAACAGGAACAAGAGAAGGAACAAGACTTTCACCACTCCTATTTAACATAGTATTGGAAGTACTAGCCAGAGCAATCAGGCAAGAGAAAGAAATAAAGACATCCAGATTGGAAAGGATGAAGTCAAACTGTCCTTGTTTGCAGATGACATGATCTTATATATAGAAAAACCTATAGATTCTACCTAAAAACTCTTAGAGCTGATTAACAATTGCAGTAATGTTGCAGGATACAAAATCAACACCCCCAAATTAGTAGTGTTTTTATACTCCAGTAACAAACTAGCAGAAAATGGATTTTATTTTAAAACAAGCATTGAATTTTTTCTGTGTTCAGAGGCTTTTAATCATTTCTGTATCTTTCCATCAAATAAGTATATATAAAATAGATTAGTGTCTTAACCAACCTCTCCCTGTCCTCCTCACCCCTTCGCATCCTCTAGTAACCACAATATTACTCTCTACTTCTATGAGCTCACTTTTTTCAGTTCCCACATATGAGTTAGGATGTGTAGTATTTGTCTTTCTGTGCCTGAGTTACTACACTTATAATGTTTTCCAGGTTCATCCATGTTGCCACAGTTACGTGATTTCATTCCTTTTTATGGCAGAGTAGTATTACATCATGTATGTACACATATTTTCTTTATCCATTCATCTACTGGTGGACAATTAGGTTGATTCCAAATCTTGACTGTTTTAAATAGTGCTACAATAAACATGGGGGTGCAAGTATCTCTTTGGTATGCTGATTCCCTTATAGAAAGAGTAAGTTGTAATATTCCGTAGTAGTGCTAGGTATCTATAATTATCAATAATTTATTGTATATTTTCAAAGGATTAGAAGAGAGTTTAAGTGTTATCACAAAGAAATGATAAAAGTTGGTGGTAATAGATATGCGAATTAGCCTGATGTGATCATCACACAGTGTATAAATGTATCAAAATATTACTGTGCACTGATAGATATGTACTATTATTATGAGTTGATTTAGAAGTAAATAAATAAATAAAAATAACAGTGCTTTTGAATATAATATATTTATAGTTTGATATCTCCAATGACATATACTGAACTTGCTAAGTAAAACTATTTGGAATTTTTTTTCCTCATCATGAGTGAGGATCTTGAGAATCATGCAACTGATGGACCCTAATTTCTTGTAGTAAACACACCCACACTTAAACTTTTGAGTATGTAATGCAAGAATCAAATTCCATTCAATTCTATTGTGCAGAAGCTGATGAATGTGTCAAATGATGTGGCCATTTTGTGACACAAGGTAACCTCTTTTACCGATAACCTGAGACCTATAATGTTGATTTGATTTGTGATCTATTGATTTTGGGGGTTATTTTATTTTATTTGTAATTGAAAAATAATTGTATATATTTATGGATCAATTGATTTTAAATAAGATCATTCAAAATAGACCAGAATAAGAACTCAGACATCCTCAGATTCTTGCCTAGTTTATCCAATATTGAGATGTAATTACAACTACCATTCTGTCTCACTGAAAATATGTACATCATCTAAAGGGCTGAGTATCACAGTAATTTCACTGGACCATGAAATCAGCAGTAACATACATGTATTGACAGCTTGTGGTCAAATCTGAGTGGCTTAAATTCTTGAAGATATGTAAGTTCACAGAGTATACCAACTCTAAGGATTCAGCTGGTTCTGATCATGGTACATGACTTTTATTTTGTGTAGTGCTGAAATCACTGGAGACATGTAGTGCAAAACTGAGAGCAAACATTAATTGCACTCTTATTTACTGACCAGACAAGCACTGTTCCAGGCATTGACATGTATTAATTCCATTTGATTCTAATAACAATCCTATGTAGAAGGCACTATTAAATTGCTCATTTTAACACATGTGAAAGATAAGGCATATGGAATTTAAATAGCTGGCTGCAGGTTACATAGTCATGAAATGGCAGAGGCTGTATACAGTATAGTAAAATATAATATGGAGTTCCAGGTGAGAAAGCAATTTCTTGCTCCTTTACTTGCTGCTTTTGATATCATAGGCAAGTTGTTTAAACTCCCTAACACAGAGGACCTGGGTTAGAGGGAAACATCTACTTGCTTGCTCTTTTCAAAACTTTTGAATTTTCAAACACCTCTTACAATTGCTTAAATATGTAAAATTTCAAAAACTGTATTTTAAAATTTTAATATTATCAAATGAAAAATGACAAATTCAAGTATCTTTTCTTATGCTTTTTGTGATTTTTTTTAAAAAATGCCCAGTGAATTACATAAACACCTATGCAAAAACATTCTGTAAACTAGAACTCACCTTTTAAATGTTAGCTGCTATTGCTACTACTGTGTTTTCTGTGTGATGGATTTTGCTAATGAGACATGGCCAAATATTTTAATCCCTTGCTATCTGAGTAAATATTTACTGGTATAGTCTCACCTTTAGCTTTTAATGAGTGATATCATATATATTAAGTAAAAATACAGAAAGCATTGACAAGCATTTTTCATTAACTACATAATGTATTCATGCCTCTTCCTACCAAACAACCAAACTCATCTTTACCACTAAAGAAAAAACTAAGAAATTGGACCAAGGCCTCCTCAAAGCTGATACTCTAAAACTTCACCTCTGTCAATAGAATACGAGGTACTCTCCTAAACCAGCTATTCTCTTAGTGTTTTCATTTCACATTTTAGTTTTTGAGTCAGGCAAACAGACACGGATTTAAAAATACCTTGGCTATACATTAGCTGTATGATCTACACGAATGATGTAATCTTCCCAACCCCCAATTTATTCATCTATAAGATAAGAACAAGAACATTGAATTCTCATGAATTGTTAGGAATCTAAAGTTTAAAAAGTGAATAATAGGAATATATTTTAATATAGTGCTTTACATCATTGTTACTCAAGAATCCCATCTTTATAATCCTATAACGTGGCATTTAATTGTTCTTTTTTTTTTTTCCTGACTGAAATTAGCAGACCTCTTCAAAATGGTGTTGTAACCCTTTTACCTTCCTGAAATGGAAGGAGATGAGAAGTCATAACTATCAAGTAGCCCTATATTGGAGTGTGATACTCCAATGTTGGCAGTGGAGTATCAGTTCTTCAGCTG
This sequence comes from Cynocephalus volans, assembly GCF_027409185.1. Classification (NCBI taxonomy): domain Eukaryota; kingdom Metazoa; phylum Chordata; class Mammalia; order Dermoptera; family Cynocephalidae; genus Cynocephalus; species Cynocephalus volans. The sequence goes on along the minus strand of NC_084461.1, from coordinate 40,492,921 downwards.
GAAAATCCAGTTTACTTACTCACACTAACAATTATACAGTAAAATAAATAAATAACCCAATTAAAAAATGGGCAAAGGAGCCAAATAGACATTTCTCAAAAGAAGATATACAAATGGCCAATAGGTACATAAAACAATGCTCAACATCACGAGTCATCAGGGAAATGCAAATTAAAACTACATTGAGATACCACCTCACCCCAGTTAAACTGGTTATAATCAAAAAGATGATGAAAAATGCTGGTGAGGGTGTGGAGAGACGGGAAAACTCCTATGCTGTTGCTAGGACTGTAAATTAGTACAACTGCTCTGGGAAACAGTATGAAGGTTTCACAAACAACTACAGATAGATCTTCCATACAATCCAGCAATCCCACTTCTGGGTATATACCCAGAGGAATGGAAATCATCATGTTGAAGGGATACCTGCACTCCCATGTTTATTGCAGCTCTGTTCACAATAGCCAAGATATGGAACCAACCTAAATGTCCATCAATGGATGATTGGATAAGGAAACTGTGGTATATATACACCATGGAATACTACTCTGCCATAAAAAAGAATGAAATGCTCCCATTTGCAACAACGTGGATGAGCCTTGAGAAACTTATGTTGAGTGAAATAAGCAAAGCCCAGAGGGATAAATACCACATGTGCTCACTCATAAGTGGGAGCTAAGAGAGAAAGAAGGAAGGAAAGAAAGACCACAGTGGTGTGTTGGACTTGCAGAAGGAGAGAACATTGGTTGGGCTACAAAGTGGAGTGGGCGGGGGAGAGGAAGGTTGGGGATAATTGGGTGGGGGACACCAGGTACAAATGCAATTTGTGATAATGGGTATGCTGCCAGCATGAATCTGGCCCTCACATCACGGGCACAAAGGGTGACAATCAGCTTTGTATCTCATGCATATTCATAACCAATAAAAAAATTTTTGATATATTGGGCTTCATCATAATTAAAACCTTCTACTATACAAAGCTAAAAATAAGAAGTTAACATGAGAAAGCATTTATAAATTGTGGGATATTCATACTATGACCAACAACTCAGGACATTTAAAAAAATGAACTACTGATACAAATAATAAAATGGATGGAAAAAAAAAAAGAAACGATCCAGGCATCAATAAAATAACCAAAGCTGCATGTTTGCATGCAGACTAATGTTATCAGTGTGCAGCTGGGTGATATAAGCAGGGTTTCCCCAAACTGCTCTCTGAAGTCTCACCCATGGAGTGGAAGCACTGCTGGGACAATCCCAACTGGGACTCCAGATTGCTGTTCATGGACTTCCCAGCACTGTTTGGATCTGGAAGTAGGTGTTTCCACAATTTAGTGATGTAAACAGTGTTTCTTTTCTTTTTTATTTTTTTCATTTTATTAAATATACTTGAGTAATCTTGCTTTCTTTGCTTACTTGCATATTGCTGTATCTTAATAAATAACATAAACTGGAAAAAAAAGAGCATTAGAAAACAGTGGCAGGAAGCCATTGACAATATGTTATCCTAAATATAGTATTCAATCTGATAATAATGTTTGGATCTCACATGAGTCGCAGGTCTGAAATTTAAAGCCTGACAAATTTCACAGGAGTTTGCATTTATTTAGTGAATGCTGGTCTTTTTCTCTAAGGAGAAAAACAAATGTTTAGAGAAATCCTGCATAGATTCTACCACTGATATAATTTCATATGGAATGCACATATGAAAATATTGTTAAATAGTTAAATTCATGGGAATTCAAACATCACTCTGCCAAATGCAAAATATTGAGTAACAGCACAGCTCATTATTCTTTCCCCCAAATTTCAAAACAGTGGTCTTCACTGTGATTGAACGTTAAAATCACCTGGTGAGTTTTTGCAACTCCCCAGGCCCAGACCACACTGTAGACCACTTGGAGTAGGCATTACTGATTTTTAAAGTTACCCAGATGTGATTCCAGTGTGTACACAAGGCTTAGAATCTCTGTAGTAAGATAGTTTAGTCCTTGTTTTTACCTCAAATCTGTTCTATGATAAGTACAGGAGGATAAAACTTGTGAAAAAACAAGGTGAAGCACTGTTGAAGAGGAAAAGTTCCCAATAGAGTATTTCAGAATTAGCCCTTTTGGAGATGCTTATGTAAAAATTCTAAAGGCATTAATCTTTTTGGTGGGTAGTATGGTGGTTTCAATACAGATTTCACATGATGTCAGCCTCACCCTATGTCACTACTTTAAAAGATGACGGAATCATCTGCTTCTATTTTTCCACTGATAAAAACCTCATGTCGGAAGTGGGGCCTGATGACTTGAGCCTCATTTAGCCCCAAACACGGCAAATGGCAGTCAATTTTGATGAATATTTTTAAAAAGCCAAACCACTATGTGCCACTTTCTTTGGCCTCAATGTAAATAAATAAGCTTGTGCCCAGCTGGTATCTGATGGGCCCCTTTCGAATGCTCTCAAAGTGTGTACAATCCTAAGGCCTGCATCTGCCAACAGTTAGCAGTTGGTTGGAGCACAGTACTGATGAGGCCGAGGTTGTGGGTTTGGCCAGTTTGAATTCCTCTGTTCTATGGCCATGGACTTTACCACTATCCTCAGCCAGCTGTCTCCAAAATATGTGCCCTTGGTCACAAAGCAGACTGGATGAGAGAGTGCAGAAGTGCAGATGAATCAGTCCAAATCTGTCACCACAACTACCAAAACAATTCAAAGCACATGCCCAACTGGCTGTGGACACAGCACATCGCCTGACGCCCAGCCATCATGCTGCATCCAATTTTGATTTTATTGCAAGCCATTGCAGTCCATTGAGAGAATGTGGTACCACTTTCTACCCTAGTAGTCTATAGGCATTTTATATTCTAAATGTACTGAATATGTGTTTTTGGAATGTGGTTATCAGTAGTTATAATTATTTAGTAACTCTCACTGAAAACACATTTTATAAGAACAAAGGGGTGACATTTGCCCTTATTTGCTCTTTTCCCTTCTACCTTTTGTTTTGATTCAGAGATTAAATGGTTGGTTCCAAGACTGCCTTCCACAAATGAGTCTTGAACTATTTACACTTGCTAAGCTCAGGAGTTTCATCTCCTTAGATAATGATTTGGGTGTGTGTCTTCTTTCTTTACCTTTTGTACAGTACTCTCTTCCATTTTGGCACCTTAGTATTGCGCAAAATTTAATCATCTTCTGGAGCAACTCAACTCTGATATGATGGGAGGAAACCTCATGAAGCAAATTGCATATTGGTGAATGATTTGCTAGTACCCGGGGTACTTATTTATATTGGTTTATTGCATTACTGAAAAGCCCAGTTTACATTAACATTTTAATATTGTACAGTTTATATGATCAGTACTCTGGGGGAATATAGTCTGGTTTATTCCCAGAAAAGGGAAGAATAAGCAGGCAATTTTTAGGACATTGCTCTCAGCTATAATCCATAGTTGATTTCTAAAGAATGTCAATACGCATATATGTGTGTGTATGTCTAAATATGTATACATATATGTATAGAGAAGCTATTTTAAGAAATATAGTGACTTTGATAATACTCCTAAAAATGAGTAAAAACCCTGTGCTTTATGCTTTTTTATAGATGAACATATTGGTCCACCTTTGCAATTTTCTGCAATAAAATACATATTACCAATAAAAAGTAAACTGAATTATTATTACTCATAATTCTAAATTAAGGTGATGGCCTTGTTATGGATATTAACTTTAAAAGGACTCAGATCTTATTTCTTTTGCCATCTTCTAGAATTTCATTTGTAAAAGATGAGGGAAGCCAATTAGGCAGCCTGTTTGTCATTATGTTTGTTTTCCAAAGCTGTCTCTCTACTGAACTTTGAAGTTTGGTTTTAATGGGAAAAGCACTAGCAATGTTCAAATGAAAGAAGAGAATATGAGGTGAATAATAAATTTGTGGCTGGGTATATGATTTAACTTTAAAATAAGCATAAGTATAAAATATTTTAAGACTAGTTATAATTGTAAGTCATGGCAAACAAAATGAGCTTATAAAGAATGCACTACCTTCGGTTAAACTTATCTTTTACAGACCCACTTTCATTATTTACATTTCTTTCAACAAACCTTACTGAGCATCTATTACACAGTCATTTTTTATGTGCAAGAAATACAAGCTGATTGTGATAAAGTCTCTTCCCTCCGTAATGAAAAATGTCCAATATAAAACAAAATGCAATTGAGCATACTGAGTTTTACAATAAAAGTATATACAGGTGACGGTGATGCCCTAAGGAGTATTATAGGTCCTGCCAGGGGGGTGGAGAAGGGTCCCACATGGCAGGATGCTTGAGCTATCATTTCTAAGAATAAAAGTCAAGACTGAACAGTGGTTCGGGGCCCAGACTGTGCATCCACAAGTCTTAATTCAACTCTTGGCTCTGCTCTTCTTCCTGCATGGGTGATGTCTTTTCATATTTGCTCTGTTCTCATTCATTCTTCCAAAGTAATATTCTTTAAAACCCTGGCTTCAGTGATCACTTATTTGCAAATGGTTTATGAATCTACATCTCTAAACAAGATCTCTTTACTGTACTTCACAACCAAATACCCAACTACCCATCACATATTTCCCCTTGAATATCCCTTAGGCAACTTAAGTTTAACATGTCCATAATTGAATTTATCATCATTTCCAATTTATCTCATGATTGTTTTTCTTTTTTCTCCCCCTCACTTGTCACAAAAGCCTACCACATATCCAAACATGAAAGCAGGAGACCTGGAATTATCCCAGCAGTTTTTTCTTCTTTGTCCTTTACCATAGATAGCCCTTTTCTCTGGATTCTGTTTCCACACATCTATCTAATATATCTACTCTTCTTGTTTCTTACCACTTAAACTTTGGTTGAGGTTTTCTTGAGAGGTCGGGGAGGTGGTGTTGCAATTACCCCCAAGGTTTCTCTACTTTTATCCTGCTTCTCAAATTTTCTTTAAGTTTTACCTGGTGTGGATATCTATAATCACCTGCAAATTTTCTGCCTGTGGTCTATCCCAACTCCATAATCTTCTCTTTGCTACTTCTAGAATTATCTTCCTAAGCACCAATTTTATCATATTATATTATATCATATCGTTCTTCAGCTCATCCTGCAGATGAAACCTAAACTACCTCCCAAGGCCCATCATAATTTTGTCCCTCACCTCTTCTCCTACTTCATCTTTATTATTTTCCATTAAACATCTTTTCCCCAGTGAAGTTAAATTACTTATATTTCCATAAATGCATCATTCGCTTGCGTTCTCTCCCTCCTTGTTTATCTGCCTCTGACTGTATATCTCTGTTTTCCTCTCTTTCTTTCATACACATACACACACACATTCAGAAACACATACCCCAAAGACACATTTCTGCACCTGCTGTTTCCTGTAAGTGCAGTATCTTCCCACATCATTCAAAATGTGATTAACTTGTCTTTAACCTTCAACATATAGGTCAATCTTCTGGGAAGTCTTTCTCATCATTTCTCTCCTTCAGTTTAAATCAACTAGAATAAGTTCCCCTTCTGCAGTCCATACATAACTGTAATTGTGTTTCTTTTTCAATTCCCCCACCAGACTGCAAGCAACAGAAATAAATCACTGTTCTAAATATCTACAGTGATAAACACTGTGCTTAGCACCACTAACTTAATACACATTTCCTGAAATGACCTCAAAGACAATTCAATTTCCCAATTGGTCACTGTAATATGGTCTCTTCTTTTTCCAAGCCTCTTCTTTGGTCCATCTTCCCTCTCCTTCATATTTTTTCAAGTACCATCAGATACATCCTCCTAAACAACACTTCTCTGCTGCAAAGCAAATTTTCTTTACCTTTGTGTACAGCAGTACTTCTCAAGTGGAGATGATTTTGCCTCTGAGGGAAGGGGACTCTTGGAAAAATCTGGAGGCATTCCTATTTGTCACAACTGGGATGAGGGGGTGGTATTGTGCATAGAGATCAGGAATGCTGCTAAATATTCTACAATGCAGAGAATAACCACCTCTCCCCCACCAACACAGGGAATAGAGAGCCCAGAAATAAACCCATGCACTTACAGCCAACTAATATTCAACAAAGTTGCCAAGAATATACAATGGGGAAAGGACAGCCTCTTCAATAAATGGTTCAGGGAAAACTGGATATCCACATGCAGAAGATGGAAACAAGACCACTATCTCTCACCATACACAAAAATCAACTCAAAATGGTTTATAGACCTAAATTTAAGACCCAAAGCCATGAAACTACTAGAAGAAAACACTACACAAAATGGGAGTGGGCAGCACTTTTCTGAGTGAGACTACAAGGGCACGGACAACTAAAGCAAAAATACACAGATGGGACTACATCAAACTGGAAAGCTTCTGCACAGCAAGGGACACTATCAACAAAGTGAAAAGACAACCTTCAGAATGGGAGAAAGTGTTTGGAAACTACACATCAGACAAGGGGCCAATATCCAGAATATATAAGGAACTGAAACAACTCAACAGCATAAAACCACATAACCCAATTATTAAAAAAGGGCAAAGGACCTGAACAGACATTTCTCAAAAGAAGACATACAATGGCCAACGTGCACATGAAAAAAATGCTCAAGGGCCGAGCCCGTGGCGCACTTGGTAGAGTGCTGCGCTGGCAGCGCAGTGACGCTCCCGTCGCGGGTTCAGATCCTATATAGGAATGACCGGTGCACTCACTGGCTGAGTACTGGTCACGAAAAAAGGACAAAAAAAAAAAAAAAAGACAAAAAAAAAAAAAAGAAAGAAAGAAAGAAAAAAATGCTCAAAATCATGAATTATCAGGTAAATGCAAATTAAAACCGTGAGATACCATTCACCCCAGTTGGAACAGCTATTATCAACAAGACAGAAATAACAAATGCTGTAAATGATGAGGAGAAAAGGGAACCCTCCTACATTATTGATGGGAATGTAAGTTAGTACAGCGTTGTGGAAAACAGTATGGAAAACAGTATGGAGAGCTAAAAATAGATCTGCCATATGACCCAGCTATCCCACTACTGGGTATATACCCAAAGGAAATGAAATCAATATATCAAAGAGACACCTGCACTCCCATATTCATCATAGCACTATTCACAATAGCCAAGAGATCAAGGGATGGAATCAACCTAAATGCCCATCTGTGGATGAATGGATAAAAATCTGTGGTATATATACACAATGGAATACTACCTAGCTATAAAAAGAAATGATATCACATCATTTGCAGCAACATGAATGGAACTTGAAACCATCATGTTAAATGAAGTAAGTTAGGCACAGAAAGATGAATACTGCATGGTCTCACTCATATGTGGAATCGAAGAAATAAAAATAAAAAAGCAGTTCTCATAGAAGTAGAGAATAGAACAATGGTTACCAGAGGCTGGGAGGGGTGGGGGTGGGGAGGAGGAGAGTGGTGGACTAATGGGTACAGAACTATGCTGTCTACCCTAAGTAAATCATTGTGCAATATATGCATGTATTGAAATACAACACACTGTACCCCACAATTACAAATAAATGTTAAAATAAAAAATTTTAAAAAAGAGAAAGAACAGACTTCATATAGGCAAAGTACAGACTTGTCATGACTTTGTAGCCACACAGCAATTAGGCATAATTATAATTATAATTATATAATTATAGCAATTATAGCGACATCTTTGAACACAAACGTTAATGGTTTTAAAGAATTTGTTTTATATGAAATAGTATCTCTGTGGCAGGAAAGAATTAACAAATCTCTGTGATTGTCTCACCAGGGAGCGACTCAGGCACTTTAGAATACTATGGTCAATAGTCTCAGGAAAGCTGTTAGAATTGATCAGTTACCATCTTTATAATTCAAAATTGCTGTAGAGTTTGGAATCCAAAGGACTTATTGACCTAACTCTATTTTCTACCTCTCTTTCTGCTGAAATTATTTTAAAGTAAAAGGAAGTAACTAGGGGCTAAAAATATTAGTTTGTTTTTTTTTTTTTAATTTAACCTTGGCCAACATGAGTTCAATAGTAAATTGGGCTACAGGTTTACATGTAAAGTTGTCAGATATTAAACTTGTCCTGATTTCTTATGGAAGAAAGAATGGATATGCTGCTTTTACTGGGCAGTGAGGCCATGGTGGCAGCCTGTTCAACACCGTAGGAGACAGTAATAACCAGAGCATTAATTAGCATATTGTAATAATATATATGTTTGTTCTGGGAATGGCGTAGTTGTCAAAACTCACAGTGCCAAAAAAACTGGCAAATAAAATTGGGGGGCAAGCAATGTTACCTTGCAGAGGATTAGCCCTCTTGGGGGTTTTCCAAAACACGAATTTAGTACATCTGCTTTTAATTTCTATATGTTCTGTTTCCCTGGAAACTTAAAATATTCTGAATTCAACATAAACTGACACTTTTTGTAGCTCATTTTATTTTTAACAACTCTGCACTAGTCTTTGATTTCAAATAGACTTTTGAAGATTTTTTCATTTTTCTGAATGACAATGAATTGCAATGTAATTTTCTAAAAAGAGTTCCAAAAAGTTAAACTTTATTAACTCAATGTACTTCAATTCCTAACTTATGCTTATTTGGAAGTCATCCATACATTTAGGTAAATCTTATTTCAGAGGAACCTCTGAAATGGAAGGATATTCTTATAGTCATTTGAGCCCCCATCTCAAAAGCTAAAAAAAAAAATTTTTTTCTTAACCAATAGTTTATTGCTTCTCCATTTACAAGGACCCAGACCATAAGATACCAGAAAGAAAATTATAATAATAATGATCAAGCAATACTACCTAATTTCAGAAAAGGGACAGACCTGACCTAAACTTTAATTTTAAATTTCCAAGATTGCTTTATATATCATTCAATAATCTGTTGCTAACTATACTACCTTCCTCCTCTGTTACCAATTTCTCTGACAAATGTTGATTTCTCATAATGGTGTTACCATGCCATAGAGAATGGATTAAAAATGGTGGTCATGGTGTAATTCTGAGGGCTTTAAAAGGAGAGTGTATGAGGAACTACCACTCTCTCAGCTCCACCATTTTTGCAGTGTGATACTCTGCTGCCACTGTTGCTACCACCAAGGATCTCAAGAGATGGGTTCCCTGGATCTTGGACTTCCCAGCCTCAGAAACTGTAAGCAATAAATTTTGTTTTCTTTATAAATTACCCAGTTCCAAGTATTTTGTTATAAGCAACAGAAATGGACTAATACATTCACACAGTCACACGCCCTACCATTGACAGGCTTTGATGCCATTGATACCCATGGTACCTATGATTTTCAAACACTGATTAAGCCGACTGAAGAGGCTATGTGTTTTCTGTCAACAGCTTCTCTTTACTTAGCAGAGAATTTCCCAGACTTCCACGGTGCTACCAAAAAGGAAGCTTTAGAGTTCTTGTTGGACTCACCAGTTCTAGCTCTTTTGATAGAATCTACCTCTTTTCATGGAATAGTTATTACTATTACTCAAAGGTTATTACTTTATTGTCTTTATTGTCTCAATAGTAGAAAGGTCAGATTCACTATATCTCAAAGGGTAGGATATATGATGTTCCTTAGTCACATTCTCCTACCCTCTAGAATTCTCCCTACGAACTGCTTAGAATATATAGTGCCTTTCAATTAAAAATAAAAAAGCCAAAGCCAGCTTTTGCAGGTGATCCTTGAGTTTAGATTACCTCCCAAAACACTTGGATATATTATGCAAATTGCATTTCTATATACAAGTGGCAAGCATAATTATACATGGATATAATCAATATAAGTTTCTAAACTTTTTTTTCTAGTATGAATTCAAGGTCTTACCAATCATTGAGACTAAAATCAGTAGTGCAAAGTTAAGATAAAAAATGTTCACCTTTCTACAGAGCTTCAGTTTCAGCATCCCACAAAAGATTAATGGCTATGTTTTGTAGTCTTATTAAACCGTATTCTGTAACAAGGGCCAACTCTAAATTGAAATTTTGTTGTACCTTTACTTAAGCAAATCAATTAGAGTTAATTTATACCCACTATTATTGTTAATTAATAAGATTGCACTCTTTTCTGTAATGATTAAATTTAATTCTTTGGAACTTCCCTGCAAAGGCAGGCTGGAGAGAGGCCCAGCTAGGCAGTTCAAAGATCAGGACATATTTTTTAACCCTGTTATCTATGTTTGTGGGAGGTAGAATTGATAGCAAGTTCGTGGTTATGGAGGTAGAAGTGAACTTATATGGCGAACCATACCCAGGCAGGTTATGTTCTATAGGAAGACTTAAACTGAAGCCAAGATGTAAAACTGGGACACTGATTGAATAGTAGGGGTTAAGTTACAGAGCATAAACTATATCTACACAGCTAAAGATGTTAAGAAAAGGAGTAAAATGTAATGGAAGGGAAAAATGAAAGAACGCCATAATTCAGTTATGCCATGTCCATTTGACGGGGATGAGCCCAGTAGGACACCTTGTTTTCTGTCACAATGTCCTTGCTAGATCGGTCTGTAATAAATTTAACCCCTTAGTTTGGTTAATTATGTAAAATGAGTATTTTCTTATGATATATGTTTTGAAAGTCCTTTTTTTTTTTTTTCATTTACAAAGTTTTAAGTGCCTATAGCATGTCAGGCTCTGTACTGAGTGATAGAAGTATAGTGATAAGAGAAATGCATCTGCTCACCTGGAGCAATCGTTCTAGTGCTGGAGAAAGAAAATAAATAGAGACTGTAAGAACGGCTGTGAAGCATATACCCAAAGGGCATGATAGAAAATAAGGAGTTTATTTGGATAAGGTAATCAAAGATGCCTCAGAAGATGGCATTTGAAATGATACCTAAAAGATAAGAATTAAATGACACAGAAAGAACTGGGAGAAGATATTTCCAGGCAGAAGAACAGAAAGAACAATGACCCTGAGATGAAACATATCTTAGAGAGTTAAAACAGCATCTTCAAACCCAGTGTGGCAGTAACAAAGTAAGTGAGTCTATGAAATAACACTAAAGAAGTCGGCAGGAGCCAGATTATTCAGGGCCTAGATCACAATAAGATATTTGAGTTTTATTCCAACTTAATAGAAGTCACAATTATTTTAAGCAAGAGACTAACATGATCTGGCTTGCAATTTCAATAGAGCGTTTTGTTTTCTGTGTGGAGATAAATTGGGGGCAGGGGCATATATATAAGCCCGAAGATCTACATACAATTTTCCACATGAGAGAGAACAGTGGCTTGGTCTAGAATGGTGGCAGTGGAAAGAAGTGGGAAAAAAATCCATGGATCTGAGATATACTCCTACTTTAGATTTAGATACAAAGGGACTTGCTGCTAGACTAATAGATTCAATGAAAGATGGTGAAAGAAAGAGAGGATTCTTAAGTTTTTTCATTTACTTGCTTGAATAGATGGTAATGGCATTAACTGAAATGAGGATGATTGAATTAGGCACAGATTTTGAAGTACATTTTGGACAGGATAACTTTGAGTCACTCATCAAATAGAAAGTTTTATATACTAATATGGAACTCAATGAATAATGTGCCTTAGCAATATCAACATAAAACAGGAAAATCATCAGCGCTCGACTGTGTTTACAGTCAAGAGACTGAATGATATCTCCTAGGAAGAGAGTGTAGATGGAAAAAAAGAATTAATTTCAAGAAAGAAAGTTGAGAAACATAAAGAGTTGCAGTAGATACAGAAAGAGTAAGATAAATTGCAAAGGGGATGAAAAGGAGCAGCCTGAGATATTTAAAAAGAAAAGAAAAGAAAAGAAAAAGAAAAAACAGGAGTCAGCAGTGTCTAGAATGACAAGAAAGTAGAGTATTTTAAGGAACAGGGAGAAGCTGCTGTGCATAACATCGCTGAGAAACCAGGGAGATGAAGGCAGAGATATGTCCATTGAAACTGGTAACAGGATGATTTTAGTGACCTTGAAAATAGTAGTTTTCATGGTGTGGTGGGATGAAAGTGAGATTAGAATGGGTCCGAATCTAAATGAAAGGTGAGGATGTGAATTTCACAAGTATAGATTATTTATTCAAGAAACAGTGCTATGAAACTAAGCAGAGGAATGAGCAGAAGCTAGGGAGGAAAATAGCATTAACAGGAGGTTTATATTTTTAATGTTGGGGTGTAGTAAACACATTTTAAATGCTGATGAGAATAATCCAATAGAAAGGAAAGCAATATTGATGACAAAGAAAATATAAGAGATGACTATAGAGGCAAAATTCTTGAAGAGTCAAGTGGGAATGAGATTCATATCTCGAGGGAAGGGATTTCACTTGACAGGAGCAAGGATAGTTTTCTGTTGAGTAGGAGCAAGAGAAGATCCATCCACCTGCAAATCAGGTGGTGTGAAAATAAGATAGTTTCCTTCTAATAAAATTTGTTAAATTACTTTAAAATAAATAAGGATTTCTAGTTTTTCAAGGAAGTACAAGAGTATGGCGATTATTTGCTGGGGTCTGTATATGTGTATGTGTGTTTGCGTGGTGGCGGGAGTTGAGAGGAGTTTGAAGAAGAAAGAAGGTATATTGTTTCCTTGGAAAGGAAGAGAAGATGTACCAGGGAAAGGTAGCAAGCTGTGAAGCATTTTGAAGTATATCTTTTAATGTGCAATTGGTAATTTCTTTATTGTGAATTGACCATTTAAAATTGTGTAAATTTATGGAGTACAAAGTGTTTTTATAACTTATGAATATAATGTGGAACAAAGTTAACAGTATCTTCGTAACTGAATGATTGTAACAGTGGATTGTGGAATAGGAGAAAAGTGAAGACAGGAGGGAACGATGAATAATGAAAAAGTGATGGGGTGGTGGAGTGAGTGGATTGGATTAGTGATGGAAGAATTGTTATGGTGAGCCAAAAGTAGGGAAGTAGTAATGGACTGGAAATACTTGAATTCAGGATTTCAGCTGTGGTGCAGTTACTAGTGATAACATGCATAATCCAGGGCATGATTTTGGGAATGAGTGGCAAAAGCTACCGGAATTAAAGATTGAAGAATGTGAGGCGAGCAAGGAAATGATTGACCAGTGCTGTATGGATCACTCCATTGGATGCTCAATCTTCAGGAATATGAGAAGGATACAGGTAGAGCAGAGTGTGTGAGTCTTTAGCGAGTGAGAGGGAGTGACCAGAAAGTCTAAAAAGGAGCAATTCAGGAGACAGTGTAGCATGAAATGAAAGTTGAAAAACCTGGGGTGTTGGAAGAATGACGGGAAGAAAGAAATGAAATGGTTTCAAAGCAGCAATGGGCAGCAAGGGATGACCTAACACAATACCTGGTCCTGGGATAGGCGAAAAATAAACAAAACAAACATCTTCCATTTGAGATATCCTTGGCGGAAGTAGCTTAACCCAGTTTCAGTCAAGGTAAAGAGAACAAGTTTATAGGAGACTATGTTGATCACAAATGAAGTGTTTTGGGGAGCACAGGAAAAGGGTCTAGGAGGAAGGGAGGGCTGGAGGATGTGTCAGATTAGAAAATGCTGATGGAAGATGATAAGACTAAGAAACCTCAAGCCAAATAATATAGTTTGGATATGTTTGACTCTCCGACTTTTGTCCCCCCAAAGCTCATGTTGAAATCTGATCCCAAATGTGACAATATTGGGAGCTGTTTCAGTCGCAGGGGTGACCTTCCCTGAGGGGGAGGAGTAGTGAGTTGGCTCTATTAGTTCCCATGATGGTTGGTTGTTTAAAAGAAACTGGCACCTCCCTCTCTCTCTTGCTTCCTCTCGCCATGTGATCTCCAATGCACCAGGTGCCTCCCCCTTTCTGCTATGAGTAGAAGCAGCCTGAGGCCTGTGCCAGATACAGCTGTCCAAGAATCATGAGCCAAATAAACTTCTTTTCTTTGTAAATTACCTAGTCTCAGGTTTTCTGTTATAGCAACACAAAGACGGACTAATACACCAGTGCATACCGTGTATAGTTTGGATTTCTTGCACTGACAAAGGGAAACCAAGATGTGAGTTATGATGGTGTCAGTTCTGATAGACTCAGGAGATGGAGAGAAATCAATAAAAGGCAGTCCGTGATGCCAAGAGGCCCTTATTATTGTTACTTCCTGAAGTTCCAGATCTCCTGAGGTCTTTGGCTACATCAATTTCATATTACATATGACAAATAAGCAATGGTGAGTCAAACACATCAGTTGGAAGCAATCTAATGTAAATAAAGTATTTTCTTATACATATTAAATTCCTCCCCTTCTTTCCTAGAACAGGACATATTTTTAAACTTAGTCAGGGCTTAGACTCTGTGGTTTACATTTTACTTTTATTTGTTTTCATTTTTCAAATGAAGCCACCTATAACACACCTTTCCCTTCACTGATGTACTTAAGAAATCCGGCTGGGGATTGTCCTGAATTGGAGAATTGAAAGTAAGAATACAAACACAAATGACTCTACTTCATCAATTGCCTTTTTTACTTTGTGACCCTAGTGAGATCTCAGGTAGAATCCTCAAAAATTGTAATCGAAAAAGGATATTCTCATTACTTCTCTTTTATTAAGTCACCCTGAGCGGTGATTTAATGCACTTATGCCATGCCAGTTGCAAAGGCTTAGAATTGGGTATCTCTGCAATTTCATCAGCAATGCCCTCCCAAGCCAATTGATTCCTCTCGGGAATTTTAAATCTCTGAACATCTTATGGTGCTAGGAAGAATTGCACAGTCAGTAATCCCATGAGCTTATCAAATGTCCTAGTCACGGCACTGGCTCATTTTTCAGCCTAATGCAGATATGTTTTTATTCATCTGATATTAGATCAGACATCCTGCCTCAGTGAACCATACCTCTTCCCATTTTGAGCAACAGACATAGGTAGAAACCAATTCCATTGAGGCCATGTATTGAAGGCAGCAAAGGATTTTATGACAAATAGTTGACTCAATAAAATCAAGAAAATTACTTTATTTCCACATAGAGTGAGAATGTCTCTTCATATGAATCAACAGCAAACAGAAACTGACAACAAACCACAACAAAACACGGATAGAAGCTCTGAGAATATAAGGAAAGGCTAAGGACTCAGTGTTTGCAAACTTATTCATGCCTGAAATAAAGATGACATATTCAGAAATAAATTGTAAAGTTCAGTGTGGTCATAGCAAGGTGTGTGTTTGTGTGTGTGTGTGTGTGTGTGTGTGTGTGTGTGTGTGTGTGTGTGTGTGTGTGTGTGTGTTTAGGGAAAGAGGAAAGATATCTGTACACAGGAATTAACACACAAAAAAGTAAATTATCATATGAATCAATTGTATCAAGTCAACTGCTTTGACTTTAAAAAACTACTTCATCCTGTGATTATGATGTGTTGATTGAATTAGAATGATAAAACTAGTTGAGAATGAAGACACAAACATAGTTGCACTAACTCATGTTAATTCTCAACTACATAGTTTTAATCTCTTTATGGGAAAAAAAAAAGGAAAACTTGACATGTTCTACTCTTTTTAGGTTTTTCCAATTTGTACTAATATAGATACTCCTCGACTTACAATGGGGTTACATCCCAATAAATCCATTGTAAATTAAAAATATCTTAAGTCAAAAATTCACTTAATACACCTAACCTACCAAACATCACAGCTTAGACTACCCTGCCTTAACTGTGCTCAGAACACTTACATTAGCCAACAGCTGGACAAATCATCTGGCAGCACAGCACACTGCAGAGTATTGGTTGTCAGCCCTCATGGTGTGGCTGACTGGGAGCTGCAGTTGGCTGCCACCGCCCAGCATCACAAGAGTTTATCATACCAGGAAAAGATCAATATGAAGGCGAAAATTTCAAGTATGAGTTCTGCTGAATGCGTATCACTTTCACACCACTGTAAAGTTGAAAAATCATAAGTCGAACTGTAGTAAGTTGGGGATTGTCTACACTTCTTGGGTTTTTATCCTCTAAGTCTTAGATTAGAATTCTGAGCTGGATGGACCTCTACAATATGGCAACTATTTTGATAGAACTGAGTAATCAATTCAAATACATACACACATAATTAATCAAGCCTATTATTTAATTTCTTATTTTAGTAAAATTCCTCTTATCGAATTTACATGCAATTATTTGAGGAAATGGATAATGAAATTAGAAAAGATTTTAGAAAACAAATTTCAAATACAGTGTACTTTTGATTTCCACAATTTTGGATAATTTCTGCATTGATTCTTTGCCATAAAGGTGAAAATCCCAATTTAGGCTCACAGATAGTATTTTAGGGAGCCACTAAAAAGCCACCAAACACCCTCGTATTTGCTTTCTTCTTACCTTGATGTTTCTTAATATAAGAAAAATTAGTGATTCTAACATTTTAAAAATATTTACCTTATATTTATTTTGAAACAGTGAAGATTTCTTTGGAATTGAGGTATAAATATATTTAAACAGTAGTAGATTTTTTTCTCAAAATATGAATAAAACATTCATCTCAAATTATATCAGGAATCCTAAATTTTCTCTTTTTTTTCCTGCGAATAAATTGCACACTAACATGGCCTTAAAAATAATTTTGCAATGGTTTGGCTTTCTAAACAACTTCAGTGTGGCTGAGAAAACAGGATGAGCCTGAGGTCTGAGAAGCAATAGAAAAATGAGATCAAAAAGCACAATGCATTTGAAGGCTGTCATTGTGAGCAGGTTCGTGACAGGTGAAGGCAAGAAGTTGGAGCCTCGTGCCAACACCACTGGTGAAATAGATCCAAATTTAGGACCCAAGGCAAGGATGGAATCTAGTGCAGTTCTGCTGCTTGCTCACCCTCAGCAACCTAAACACCAAAAGGCAACAAGAGCGAGAAGCAAAAGAGGCCAGAGTACCAGCTGTGGAGCTCCCTGTTTGGTTTCAAACCCTCACATTACTATTCTCTTGCTTTATGGCTGGCAGGCAAGTTGCATAATCTCTCCAAGCCCCTCAATTCATATGTGTATAAATGAGACAATAATAGAACCTAAATTTTTAGTAAAATGTGAAGAGTAAACTATATAATCCATTAAGAGGATACATGGTAAATAGCATACCAATTCTCAATACACAGTAATGCTGTATGTGTTTTATATTATTGTTATTATTTTTATCATAATCTAGGAGGGCAGCATCGGAGTGAGAAGAGGGAATAGTACCCCTGTTCCTAGGTAAATGGGCAAAAATATCCCCTTCTATATTCATTAGAGCTACCATAGCAAAGTATCACAAGCTGGGTGGCTTAAACAACAGAAATCTATTGTCTTGTAGTCTGGAGGCTACAAGTCTGAGATCAAGGTGTCAGCAGGGTTGGTTCTCTTATGTAGGCTGTGAGGAAGAATTGTTCCATGCCTCTCTCCCAGCTGCTGTTGGTTGGCTGACAATCTTTGGCACTCCTTGTCTTGTACAAGATTGCCCCCATCTCTGCCTTGATCTTCATATAACCTCCTAGTGTCTGTGTCTGTGTTAATATTCCCAATTTTATAAGGATATTTGTCATATTGCATTAGGGACCTACTTATGACCTCATCGTAACTAATTATGTCTGCAATGACCTTATTTCCAAATTAAGTTAGATTCTCAGGTATTCGGGATTAGGATTTCAACATATGAATTTTGGGAGAGGGACCGATTCAACACACATCTCTTTTAAAGCACACCTCCTAGATGGTTTCACCTGCTCGAATAGTCATCATCACATTTTATTTTTTGTACAGCTCCTTTTCACTTTCTAGTGGCCAGGGCTCCCTCCTCCTGGGATCACAGGTTAAACTAAGTTTTAAAAATATATATGGAAATAAACTGTTTACTACAGCAGGTTAGTGAAAAGTTGCTTACTTTCACCAAAAGGTATCAAGGCTCCATTTAAAGTCCGTAGAGTATCCACATTATCCATGACACTGGCTCTTAACGTCTTTGAAAGTTTACTGACATCTTCCATCCCTTGATTAGAAGTGTACATACAAACAAAAACCGTTTTGTGTACAATTTCCAAAAAAATTTTAGGTCACCTATTATGGTCTTCTTTGGTCCTCCAAGGGTCCACTAACCCTGGATAAAGAATATTCATTCTGTCCCAGGGTTTCTCAATCTTGGTAAAATTGAAATTTTGGACCATATAATTCTGTTGTGAGAGACTATTCTGTACATTGTAGTATGTTTACCAGCATCCCTGGTCTCTACCTATGTCAGGGTTCTTCAGAGAGAAAGAATCAACAGGATATGTTATAATTATATGAGAGGGATTTATTAGGGGAATTAGTTCATGCGACTGTGAAGAAAAGTCCCACCATAGGCCGTCTATAAACTGGATGTTGGTAGTGTGGCTCAGTCCAAGTCTAAAGGCCTCAAAACCAGAGAAGCTGATGGTGTCCTTGGCGTAAGTCCTGGAACCCAAAAGCCGAAGAGTCTTGAGCTCTGATGTCCACAGACAAGAGAGAAGAGTGTATCCCAACTCCAGCAGATTGAGAGATTCACCTTTTTCCTCTGTTTTTTGTTCTCTCTGGACCCCCAGAGGATCGGTTGGTTCCCACCCACATTGAGGGGGTCTTTCCCACCCAATCCAATCAGACTGTCATAATAATCTGTGCTGGAAACACCCTCACGAATACACCTAAAAATGTAGCTTTACCAGTTTTCTCAGCATTCCCTCATCTAACCAAGTTGACACCTAGAACCAACCTTCACAACCCACTAGATACCAGTAGCATCCTCCCAGTTATGGTAATCAAAAATTTCTCCAGACATTGCCAAATGTTTCCTGGTGGGCAAGATCACTTAATTTGAGAACCTAATGTCTACACAGAGGGTTGATTCTTACCCTAAAGTCTATTTAAGTAAACGTTTGGTAGACAAGAACTGTGTTCATTTATCTGCTTATTGTGTGTGGGAGGAGAGAGGAATATATGTGTGTCAGATGTCCCTCTTTAAAACAAAATTAAATGTAAACAAATTTTAAATTATATTTCTCTAACAATAAAACATAATAAACTATTATACTTAAGTTTCAAACCTAAATTAAAATAGGATTACAGAAGTATTTCCATATGATTCTTAAAAATAACATTTTGCTTTAAAATAGATATAATGTCAATGAAATATTATGACACATCCATTTCCAGGAGGTTAATTTCTATTATGCAACATTCCCTGGGTTTGGGAGTTAGTGGCACATTTAACATTCTATAATTATCTATTATTAAGTAATTTGAATTGACAGGTAGAGCTATTACTCTAGACTAGTAATACTCCATAGAACTTTCTATAATGATGGATAGGTTTTATATCTATGCTGTAGCTATGAAGAACTTGAAATGTAGCTAGTGCAACTAAAGAACTAAATTTTTAAAATTTTATTCTACTTCAATTAATTTAAATTTAAATAGCTCCATATTTCTAGTGGATAGCATTAAATGGCTATGAATATGTGGCCAATTAGCAGTTTCATTTTGTCTGATTTGATCTAATATAAGGGAATGGAATGACTTATGTAATGAAAAAAGGAAAGCTGGAATGTAAGCATGCCAGGAGAAGAAAGAATGGGGAAACAAAAGAAATGATTTCAAGAAAACAAGTAAACAAGAAAAAATCCCATGGATGTCCAAGCCTTTCCTAATAAAAGTCACCATTCTTAAAATGTGGAAAAGGCCCTGGAATTCTTCATTTTCTTTGTGTATCTTGGGATAACTAAAGCTCTAAATACTGCCCTACTGACGGCTTAATGCCTAGTCCCCAAATAAGTACTGTCCTGGCATACATGGTGCCCCTGAAAAGAAAGTGTTTACAGTTCTTGAGGTCCCAAAATGAGACCTCCATTAGTTGGAGGGCACAGACTACAGTGTCTCACACATGGACTCCTGACCAGCTGGTATGCTTAGGGTTCTCAGCTTAGTATGAAAATTCATGTCTAGTCTTTGTTTTTAGAGGGACAACCCAAGGAATTGGTCCCACCTGTCAATCCAAACACCAGGCAGAGGCTATTGGTCTACATCATGGAATGACTGAGCAGCAGCTATGAGAATGGGGGAGAACATCCAGAGGTGACAGGGGTTTGCATGGGGAGTGCAGGAGCCAGCTATCCTCAGCTGTTTCCATTTGCCTCTCACTAGGAAAAAGGAGAATGTGATCAAATTGTGATCAGAGTCGTCTAACAGATGAATGACAAAGATTATTCTTATGACCCCACCCATTACCTCCTGAGGCCTCAGTTATTCCTTGCCCACGTGTGGAGGATGTTGCTCTCTCTCCGCCATCACAAAATTGGTGGATCCCTTTCTATTTCGTTTTTTTCCCCAGTCATCTTCTACTTGTACCCAGAGTTTTGTCCATTTTTGTTCAAAAATGCAAGGTGCATTTTTGTAAACTTAGATCCATTATGTCTCCCATTTTGGCTCACGTAAAGACACTCAATGAGAAATGTACTCAACCAAGTAGTCATTGTCCTTATGATGTAGGACCAGGTCAATCCAGCAAGCAAATCTAGGTGCTGAACCAGATTTAAATTCAAATCTTCTTGGTACCCTTTTGGCTGAACCGCCACCTGGAGTATGTATCAACTAGACTTGTAACTAGGGTTGCCATTAAGAGAAAGAAAGAAGCACCATATATAGGAATAGTCAGGGTGGAATGCCAATTTTTCAGAATAGGTATATATAACCCTCCAATCACTTAGTCCTAATTATTATCCAGGAAGCAGCAGAGAGGAAATGACTTATTTCAAGAACCAGACATATTCAGTGATGAAACTACCTTTTTGTTATGTGTCTGCCAGGAATAGGTGAGGGAGGTAGAGCAGAAATACATTTGAGAACATTTTTGTGGAAGCCACTTCAACGCTCAATAATAGGAGATGTGTGGGGATAGTAAGAAGTATGGAAGGTCCACCAAAAACACTGAAAATCAGACTACTGTTTAGTAACTTTTGCAGTTTTAGATGCACAATTGTCACACTGTCAATAGTCCCCAAAGTTGAAAATATGACATAAATTAGTTTCAATGGCCACAATGTTGTCAACAGAGTTTTCTGATCAAACTGGAACAGTAACACCATAATCTGAAAAAATGTCAACACTGTTGAGGCTCCAGGGAGAGCCCAGAAGGAGCTCAGAGGTCAGTCCAACTTCTGTGTGGCCTCCCACCCACAGGACGAATGGGTAAACTTAATAGGGATCACGGGGTGGCATGCAGTGTTTCCTCTGAATCAGAAACATACTCTCTGTTGTTTCTTTTTCACACTGTCATGGGAGTTGTCTTGGTTTGGGCTGCTGTAACAAAATACTAAAACTGGTGGTTTAAAAACAACAGAAATGTATTTCTCATAGTTCTGGAGCTGGATGTCTGAGATCAGGGTGCCAGCATGGTCGGATTCTGGGGAGGGCTCTCTTCCAGGTTGCAGACTGCCTCTTGCTGAATTGTCATATGGGGAAGAGGAGAGAGAGAGAGAAAGCAAGCTTCCTCCTCTCTTATAAGAAATGACACTAATCCCACTGTGAGGGCTCCACCCTCGTTACCTAATTATCTCCCAAAGGCTTCACTTCCAAATACCACCACATTGGGGGTTAGAATTTCAACCTATGAATTTTAGGAGCACATGTTCAGTGATGGCCATTATTTTAGTTCTGTTGTGTTATGTTTTGTTGCTACTTATTGTCTTGCTCCCTCAGGTACAGCAAAATCCACCTTGCAAGTGTGGACCATCACAGTCGCCAAGGACCCTGCTCTGTGACTTGATGTGGGCATCCCTTGGTTGCTGTGTTTCCCCTCCCACCAGCTGCCAGACAAAAGTGCTGTGTCCTGGCAGGGGGACAAAGAAGTCAAGCCAGGCATTTCTTCTTCTTCCGGACCCCTTCCCAAACCCACAGTGGATGTGAGAACCCTAAAGGTGTTGCAACCCTGCCCAGGATGCCTTAAACAAATAGACAGGGGCTGGGTGAGAGGCCTGCTCCCACCTGGTCACCCACCAACTCACCACGGCGCTTGCGGCCTTGGGTGCACCCAACCCCAACCCTTCCCAAGCCTAGGTTCCTGAAGCTGTGGAGAGTGGCAGCAATCACTGGGCTGGGTGGGCCCCAGGGCCCCAGAGAAAGGAGAGCTGGTGGCCTACAACCCATCCACAGGAGTCAGAGACACAGCGTGAGATGGAACCAAATGGGAGCAGAGGCTCTGAGGCACTGGTGTCCTATCAGAAAGAAAGATACAACAATGACAATAACTCACTGAACTTTCAAAAGGAGAGAGCAGAAGTAAAAAAGGGGGAGGTGGGATAGTGAAAAATTGGTAAAGGGCCACAAAAAATGATTACATTGTGTAATGATAAATATAGTAACAAAAAAATGAAATTAAAAATTTTTAAAAATAAAACAAATGTAAAACACAAATTCAAAGACAAAATGATTAAGCATTTCAAGACGGTGACTGTGGAGCATCATTATACCTCAAGCACAAGGTCCTCTGAGGACAAAGCCAGCCCTGTGAGACTGCAGTGTTCACAACCTGCAGTCACTGGCCCTGTGTAACTGTGACCAATCCTTCGCCCGCATCCTACATGCTAGCAGCACAATTCTCCTCTTGGTTTTTCGGGTGGGTCTGTCATTTCTGTTTTTGTAGTGACTTTCCTTGATGGGGATTACTGTCTGCTTCTCTTACTCCTCCATATCCTTTATGTTTAGTCTTAGATATAATGTCTTTTGTGATACCTTCTTCTGCCTCTGAAGGTATTTAGGGGTCACTTCCCTGTATTCTTGTAGCACTGGCCTGTTTCCTCTGTCATAACACCAATCACTGCAGTGCAATTGTCTGTTTACTGGTCTTCTCTTTCTAGACTGGAAATCTTTGTAATGAGAGTGGGATATTTCTTGAATGAAAAGTACCCATGGAGGGCCATTTTTCAGATAGTTAAAAAGGTAACAAACAGTTTATAGGACATATTGAATATTTAATAAGTCCTTATTTTATTTGATGACAAAAACACTATTTCCTATACAGATAAAGCATTAGTGAATTCTGATAGTTTTGTCAGTTCTTGGTCTATTTAGTTCTAAAATTTGAGTGGCGTGGTCAATGGGAGAAAAGTAACTTTTTATTAAACATACCCATACTCTGGATTGTATATCTTTGGAATCGTTGCACAACCAAGAAAATTTTACTGTTGTCTTCACAAATGATAATTTGTCTAAGGATAAAACTCATTGGTCATAAATTTTGCTTCATAACTTTGTATATTTTTGATTCATTAACTTCTGGCTTTTAATGTTATGGAGAAGTCTGAATCTTTATTTGAATTTTGCTTGTTTCTATATATCCCAGTTTTTTCATGTATGCGTATAGAATGTTTACCTATTCTTGATATTAAAACGTTTTAAATATCTATCTACATGTGGGTCTATATTCTTTTTTTTTTTTTTTTTGGAACAAACTCTTTAAGTCTTTATACCTAAAGTATTTTTTAAAATCAAGAAGGGGGTGGGTTTTTTGGTTTGTTTTCTTTTTTAATTAACTAATGTTTTTATTATTGATTCTCTTTTAATTTTTATAGTTAACTAACTATTTTTTAATTAACTAATGCTTTCATTATTGATTCTCTTTTAATTTTTAAAGTTCTTTTTAGAATCATTTATAGTTGTTTGTCATACCTATCATCTAGCTTTTTATTGTTTTCATCCTATTCTGCCTTTCCTCTGCATTCAGAATTAATATGACAAATATTTTCATAGTCCCTACTATAGTCCTTATATTTTCTAATGTGAATTTTATTTCTAGTATTTTGTTTTTAGTCTACATACAATATTTCTTAGCCATTTACCTTTTGTACCTTTTCATTACAATTTAATTTCAACCATTTCCTTTTTTTTATGGCTTTCAACTGCATGGAGTTGTACACTGTTTAACATAGTGCCTAGAACGTAATCATCACTCAATTCCTCAGTAAATGGTGGTTATTATTGATATAAGCAGTTCTTAGTAATTGACGTCATAAAAGATCCTAGAGCTGCCATCAGGAAAATACTATTTACTGTTTATAAAATTCAGGCCCCAAAGAGATAGCAAAATGAACTTGCTCAAGGTCATAAAAGTAGTTAACAGTAGTAAAGAGATATATTACCTCCATATTTCAGGTGATATATGGTAAGACTAGAATACATGTTGACAATGGAAACATGGGACATGATTTGACTTCTTGAACTGCTTAGTGGGATTTCATTCAGAAATGTTGGAAATAAAACAATACAACTTCACCACTGACCACTTTCACAAGGAATGTGTCAGGGTTTTGGTGCTGCAACTCTCATCTGAAATAGGTGGACTGCCTATATTTGTTTATTATTTTCTTAATAAAAATGTGGGCAACCCAATAACTCTGAATAACATCCTTAAGTACTAAGCATTGCATAATGAAGGCAAGACAGCTATTCTCACATTAGAAGGGGCTGTATCCTTTCCTTTCCATTCTTACAAGATACAAAAAAGGGTAGAGAATCAATGAAGCAAAGATTGAGGGTTAAATGCAGCATTTCCCTTCCATTACTCCCCCTTAACTATAAATTTATACTGGAGAGGATGCATTATATTGGGTTAATTGATGTAAAACTTCCAAACAGCTCTCATGCCTAGTGCTTCCTTCTAATTAATGTGTTGGAACTCATTTTGTTGTTTTTCTGAGGCCACTGCATGAGCAGTTAAAACATTTATCCTCACCTAACCCAGAGATCAAAACTGAGCAATTGTTTCATTGAGTACATGGGACAGCATATTAACATGCATAACTTCAATTACTTTACATCACAATTATCAGGAGGAAAAATAAAATATTATTTTTCCTTGTTTGGAAATCAAAAATTTTTACCTGATACTGAAATGGGCTAAATATTATAAGGAGAAGAAAATGAAATAGAAACACTTTCCAGAAAGACAAAGGGGTCTATTTATACTCAGATGTTAGTTAGTCGTGAAAGCCTTAAATACTAAATAAAGGACAGGACATTTTCCTCATTGCAAGAGCTCTTCCTTAGTTGATCATAATAGTTCACTTTTTTTTTTCTCCATTGGAATTGACAGTGACTTAGGCTTTCAAGCAACCTCTTTCTGGGCTCTCAGATTTTTCTTGTAACAGGTCACACTGGATAGCAAATGATGCAAAATGATGCACACAAAATGATATTCATTAGTGAGTGCTGACATCGAGCATGAGCAGGCTCCTCAGGGCTAAGCAGAGAAACATAGTCTGATATCCTGTTGGGAAATTCTAAAATGCTGAAATAAAAAACTTAAATGTGTCACTGAGTTCACCAAAACTTTTCTACTATTTCCATTGCCAAGCATTTCTTTGTTCTGAGCGGGAAACTGTAAAGACCAACTATTACCTGCCTAGTATCGCCACTCAGCAACAGAGGCTGGAGATAAAGATAGAATCTTCTACCAGGGGTTTCAACATTTTTTTTTTTTTGAAGATTTATGAGAGCTTATTACAATAATGACACAATTAACAGGAAAATGACTATTTCTGTTGTATACAATATTTTAAGATGATAGGGTTGTTCATCAGTATCCATAGGAGATCAGTTTCAAAACTCCCTTTGGATAGCAAGATCTACAGATGCTCAAGTCTCTTGTATAAAGTGGCATAATATGCTTATTGATCTGACCATCACATCTTGGGCACAGGTACTGATAGTCAGTTCTGTGCTCCATGAATATGTATAATCAATGAAATTTAAAAACTCCAAAAATATAAAATAAAATAAAATGGCATAGTATGTGCATATAACCTATTCACATCTTCGCATATATTTTTAATTATCTCTAGAATACTTGTAATACTTAACACCATGCAAATGCTATGTAAACAGTTATTATACTCTATTGCTTGTATTTGTATTTTTTATTGCTTTTTTTATTGTTCATTTTTGAATATATTTGATCCACAGCTGGTTGATCTCTGGATATGGAACCCATGAATACAGGTAAGCATATATATATGTGCATAAAATATTTTTTAAATTGTGAAATATATCATACATATAGAGTGCTGCCTAAAGCTTGTATGTGCAGTTCAAAGAATAAATATAAAGTGAACACTCATGCAATCGTCACCCATATAATATACAGAACTTTTCCAGGAACTCTAGCACTCCTGTGTGAACTTCTCTGATCAGAAACACATCCTTCCCCTAGAAGTAATCCTATTCCTATCTTCCTTTATAGCAATTATAATGTCGGATCTAATTAAATATGACTAGGCATGTGTAAAAGCAGGAAAATGTTTCCTATAAACAGTGGAAACATCAGTCAATAGAAACAGATTCGGAAATATTAAAGATAATGGAATTAGCAGATAAGGAATTTCAACTAGACATTTTACTTATTTCTATGGACTTGAAAGAAAATTAAAACATAATAAAGAAATAAAAAAGATACTTTAAAAACATACTATGAAACTTCTAGAGATAAAAAATTGAAAGGATAAACACATTCACAATTATTGTTGAGTATTTTAATGCTCCTCTCTCAGGAAGATAATAAGGAGGCACAACAATTAGTAAGAAAATTGAACAACACTATTAACCAATTGACCTAATAAACATTGTGGAACATTATATACATTAATGGTGAAAAACATAGTCCTTTCAAATGCACATGGAACATTGACCAATATAGACGATACAGTAGAACATAATACAAGTATCAATAAATTTAAAATTTGAAGTCTTACTATAATAGAATATATTCAGAAATCAATTAAAATAGGAAACCCTAAAACATTTTGAAATTAAATGATGCATTTCTAAATAACCCATGGATCAAATAAAGAAATCATAAGAGAATTAGAAAATATTTTTAATTAAATTGTAATTAGAATAAAAACAGTTATCAGGGAATGTTGCTAAAGTGGTATTTGGAGTAAATTTTACAGATTTAAATGCATATATTAAAAAAGAAGAAAAATTGAAAATCAATTATTTTAAACTTCAAACTTAAGAAGCTTAAAAAGAAAACTACACTCAAAGTGAGTAAAAAGAAGGTAATAACAAAGATAAAAGTGAAAACTAAAAAATGAACAAACAAAAGAGCAAGATTGATGGGGGGCCAAGGGCCTCAGCCACATTCTCCTGACACCCACAACCAGCCCAGTGACAACCACCGAGCCACTGCAGGAAGCTCCCCAGGCTCCCAGGCTGGGGCAGTAGGGGGCCAAAGGCCTCAGCCATGACCCCCCATCTGCAACCAGCCCAGCAATGACCACCAAGCCACCAATGGAAGTCTCCTTGTCTCCTCTGCAGGAATGAGGCAGGTGCCATGGGCCTCAACCATGCCCCCCTCCTTCCTCCTTATCCCACCCTATTTCTTTCCCCCTTCCTCTAATGCCCTCCCCCCAACTGCTGTGCAACAATATCTTAGAATGTAAAAAAGTAATAATATTAGTAAATAAATAAATTTTTTAAAAAACCCACCAAGTCAATGAGTTCTAAATCTTTAGCTAGAATGATAAAGAAAAAAAAAGAGAGAGAGAGAGAGGAACTTAAGTTACCAAGTCACCGATATCAAGAATGCATTAAAAAGATAACAAGGGACTATAATAAGCAGCTTCTTTTTGCCAATAAATTCAAGTTGAAGTGGACAAATTCTTTGAGAGACAGTAGTTTCTAAACTGACACAGGAATATGATATATTCTAAAAATCTGAGTAGACTTATATCTATAAAAGGAATTAAATTTGCAAGTAAAACTTTTCCTTCAAAGAAAATTCCAGACACTGACGGCTTCATTGGAAATTCTACAAAATAATTAATATAAAAAATATTACCAATTTTATACAAACCCTTTCAGAATATATGAGAGTATGGAATGCTTCAAACTCATTTTATAAAGTTGCATTGTCGTGAAACCAAATCCAGCAAAGACATAATAAGGAAAAGAAATTACAAACGTTCTCATAAATATAATCACAAACAAAATACTAGCAAACTGATTCTAACATTATTTAAAAAGGAAAAGGTGGAGTTTATCCCAGAAATGCAAGGATGGTTTGCCATTCAATAATCAGTAAATGTAATTCACCACGTTAGCAAACTAATCAAGAAACCAAGAAATCATGTGACCATCTCAATATATGCAGAAAAATCATTTTACAAAATTCAACACCCATTCATAATAAAAACTCTCAACAAACTAGGAATAATGGAAAACTCAATGTCAAAATGGCATCTACAAAAAACTATGTCATTTCTCCCTTAACATTAGGCACAAGAAAAGGCTGTCAACAATCACTGTCATCATTCAGCATTATGCTGAGTCCTGACCAGTGCAATAAGGCCAGAAAAAGAAATATTAAAATATGGATATATTCAGAAATAAATAGATAAAAATTGGAATTAAAGATATAAAATGGCCTCTATTCATGGACAGTATGATTGTATATGTAGAATATTCCGAGTCTACAAAAATCCAATTGTAATGATTATGTTAAATTAAGAAATAAATGGAATAAGATATCATAGTCATATATTGAAAGACTTGAATTTTTAAGTTATCATTTCTCCTCAAATTCAACACACTGTCCTGTCAAATACCATCAAGTTATTTTGTAGAAATTTTAAAAATAATGGTTGTAAAATTTATTTGGAAATGTAAAAGATTTAGAAGAGCCATAATTTTTTTCAAAAGGAAAAATTTAGAGAAATTTCACTATCTTATTCAATATGTAACATAAAGGTATAGTAATTAAGACAGTGTGTAAGTGGTATGGAATTGATGGAATAGAAGAGAAAGTCCAGAAATGGACCTATACATATGTGATCAATAGATTTTTTACAAAGGTGTCACGGTAGTTCTAAGTTCAAAGGGTTGTCTTTTTAAAGAATGATTCTGGAACAGTTGGATATCCATAGGCAAAAAGCAATTAAACTCAACCCTACATCACACCACATACAAAAATTAACTTGAAATCTATCATAAACTTAAATGTAGGAGCTAAAATTATAAAACTTCTAGAAGTAAGCATAGCAGAAAATCTGTGTGACCTTGGAGTCAGCAAATATTTTTAAATAAAACAACAAAAGCACTAACATTAAAAAATGGAAAAATTAAATTTTTGTTAAAATTTAAAAGTCTGATACTTGAAAAACACCATTACCGGAAGGAAAAGCTATAGACTGAAATAAATTCTTAACAATATAATGTGTAAGGAATTTCCAATAAATAATAATACAAATAATTCAATAAAAAGAGCAAAATATTTAAACAGACACTTCATCAAAAATATATATACAAATAAAGCATATGAGAAATACTCAACATTATTATTTATGAGAAAAATGTGAATTTAAAACTCAATGAGTAACCATCACACACCTATCAGATTACCTAAGACTGACAATATCAAGTGTTGGAGAGGATGTGGTACAATTTGAACTGTTATACATGGTTTTGGGGAATGTAAAGTGGTATGACCACTCTGGAAAAGATCCTGGTATTTTTTTGTGTAGTTAAAAATTTACTAATTATGTGGCCCAGCAATTCCTCCACTAGAAATGAAAACGTGTGTTCACAAAAAGCTGTGTAGACTCACAGCAGCTTTATTTGTAATAGTAAATACCCAGAAGCCACCAATGTGCACCAAATAGTGAATCTGTAAACAATTTGTGCAGTGTTCATGCAATGGAATTAATACTCAGCAATACAAATGAAACAAACTACTAACTCACACAATATGGATGAAGTTCAAAAACACTATACAGCGTAAAAGAAGTCAGACACAAAAGAACATACTGGACACTTTCGTTTTTATGAAATCTAGAAGACAGAAACGTAATCTGTAGTGAAACAAAGCAGATTAGTGTTTGCCTGGGGCAAGGCATAAATGAGCGAGACTGAGGGCAAAGAGGCATAAAGACACTTTCTGGGATGATGGACATGTGTTGTGTGTTTACCAAGGCATTGTTAATACAGGAATATATGTGTTTTCAAAACTCATCAAGCTGTACTTTTAAAATGCACGATTTTATTTTATAAAATACATTTGAAAAATTAATGTAAAATGTTTATAAATGTTCTAATCAATAAATTAAGAAAATAATAATCCAAAAAACTTTTTTCAAGTTTTACTAAATCAGAGATGAGTCTGACTTAATATGATTATATCCGTGTTAAAAACAAGTCTAAATCTCAAAGTAGCTTGCATTTACGAAGTAAATATGCCCTTTATCCAGATGCCTCACTGTTTAGGCACTTAGACTTTACATTTCCTATATTATTGTTTTCCACCTTGCTTCTTTGTGTTAATGAAGCTATTTTAAGATAAGCCACAGGTCAAAAGCTGTCTATTTCTTTCAGTATAGTGACAGGGGAAATAAACAGTTCCCATTCTTCTCCTGCTAATGCCGGGTCACAGTCAGCAAGCTCTTTGGTTACTGTCATAGGTAGCAGCTTGTCTTTTCCAATGGTAAGAATGCATTAATCCGTCTGATAAAGGGCAGTTTAAGGATGGTGAGCACAGCTCAGAGCTCTTTAATCTGTCAAGTCCTATTTTCTTTTACCTTTGAAATGTTCCAGAATCCTCTTTCCAATCTGTCATAGGCAAGTCTAAAATCTCACCCTAGAGTTTACATTAACTTTTAATAATATTATTGGCAGACATAAAGCCAATTTACAAAAAAAGTAGTCCATGAATTTTTGCATTATTAGTGTCTGTATTGTATTATAAATCTACCTTTCCTGTCTTTGTTAATAGACACTATGCTGACATATACACTATACTTCCAGCCTGTGAAGAGAAAAAATTAAAGCTTTTTATTTAGTAAATAAGATGATGTTTAAATTATTTCTTATATGAAAATAATTAATAGGCTATTTACAACAAGCCTTTAATTATGAGGTGGATAGCTTGTCAAGAATGTGGTTAATGCTATTATGAAATAAATGAATTCTTTCGATACTCTCAAAAATCATAATTTTCCATGTTTGTACAATCTTCAAACCATTAAATTGCATACTTTAATACATGGATTAGAAATTTCCTTCTTTGAAACCCTATTGTAAAACCAAGAGAAATTTATGTGCAACTGGTGTAATTGTTTCAGTGAACTATAAAATTTTGAATCTCCTCTAGATATCTAATGCCAGATAAATCTCTGCTGACAATTTCATCATACTGTCCCTGACAGCTTCACAAACTCTATGTGACATAATTAGCCACTTACGCAGATAGCGACCCCTTACTAGAAATGGCAGTATTTCTAACTTGTAAACACATGCACTAGTACAGCCAAAATCGTGTTTCAATTTAACAAATACTTAGTTTTTTTCTTCCTCTCTATCCACACTTTCATTCTCTCTACCTCAATATAGTGTCTATTGGAGATGTGATTTTTATGTGCAACTCTTAATTACCCATGATCATGAACACTCATCCGAGAACATTTATATATCAGAATTATTAGTTTTTAAGAAGTCTTGGCCTATGTCGATCAATCAGTAAGCAAGTGTGTTCAATATTTATCATGCACCCAACACTACCCAATGCTCTGATGATATAGCACAGTAGAGCACAAGGAAGCCTCTGACTTGAAATATATTTTTTTTCAGAAATAAGCACATACACATAAATCAGAGACAATGAAACTATAGCATATTCTCAAGCATAAAGAGTGATAATATTTACAATTGGCGTGTATCCGTCTGGCTGTAGAATGGGAGAAAGAGATTTTGAAAATAATCATCAGAGAAAACCTAGAATTTACTGAGTAATTTCTATGTGCCAGGTATTGTTCTTAGGGACTGTGTCCTATTTAATACAGCAATAGCAGTATATAAGTTATTCAGCATTATGCCCATTTAGCAAGACGAGGAAGCTGAAGCTTAGAGAAATTAAAATACTTGCCTGAGGCTTCTGCCTAGGATTTACAGTGCTAGATTCAACCCGGTCCTACATTTCAACAGATATTCATTGGTATTGACTCTGTTAAGACATTCAGCCAAATGAAATGCTGACTGTGCTTCCTTTCGGGTTTTCTCACCAGTTAGAAAAGAAATGCTAACGACATACACCATGAGCCGGTGAGATCTACAGAGCCATGTATTAATGGTGCTCTTCTTTTGGCCAGAAATTTAAGAAAAGATGCAAAGCACAGATAAGATAGAAAGCTGAAAATGTGAAGAAAAATAAGATCTCATTCTCAGCATAAGATGTTTAACCATCAGCAAGTGGGCTGTAATCAGATCCAGTGACATAAAAACTGTGAATATATCCCGTGGGTGTAAACTGCTTAGATCGAGTGTTCAGAGGTTATAACCAAAAGAAGAATCCTCTAAATTCTAAGGACAGACACCAGTTTTCTGATCAGGGTATATTCTCTTTTTGTTCTATATGATAATTGTTATTTTTCACAATGCATTCTTCTGAGAATAACAGTGCATCTGTAAAGTTGATATATAATTATCAATATAATTTACATAAGTGGCTTTGATACAAATAATTTTGCCTCTTGAAATTGCAAAGTTTGTTTAATTAGTTTTCTAAGTCTATTTTCATAAATATCAGTAAGGATATAAAATTTCAGTCAACATGGGCACATATATTTTTCCTTCATTAAAAACTATGTCTCAGTGAGATATCAATATCTCAGATTTGATAAACAAGACACAAATCGATTTGATTCTTTTTTTTTACTATTAAGAATTTAAGATTATAGACCAAAAAGACTGTTTGCATTTGACGATATAAATTATCTCTCAAATACTACACATCTGCCCTTTGAAAGTCATACTTTGTGCATTGTTTTACCTTCCCCAATCCGTTTCCTAAAAACTACAAAAAGGGAGGAATATCTAGTGCTTAAAATAAAGGACACAAAAAGTCATCAAAAGCATCAATAACTGCTATCATCAGGAATAAAGAAAATTTAAATCTTCATTTCAGCCAGCTACTTGGGGAAAGGTGGTG